>NW_027362774.1:23187078-23787078 GCF_046119375.1 Phyllobates terribilis | reverse complement strand
TTAGTACTGGTAAATGTTTTGTTTTTATTCAATTCTACCTCAAATTAAAAAATTTAAATTGATCCAAAAAACGGCAGCATACCCCTACCTATGCCCACCGAGCAGGAGTGTTTTTTTCATCAGAGCCGAGGATTTGCTGGCTATGTCAATGTAGCTGATCTGGATCACACTCTCTTAGTTAGTGAGTTATGTTAAACTATTTATTATATTGATGGGATTGACTAGTAATGTCAGTAGGTGCTGGATGATATTTATACCCCATGAATCCTACATAACGAGCGTTCAGCTTTTTCTCCTGGCTTAAGGGTCATGCACAAGAATGATTTTCACGTACGACCAAGTTTCATCAGTGTTTTTGATTAGAGTTTCATTAGTTTTTCTCTGATAGGAAATAAAAAAAGTTTCTACACCTTCTGTTATCTATCAGTATGTGAAAACGAACTGAACTCAGATGGTGTCCTAGTGCTATCCGCTTTTTCACTGACTCCTAGACGTTCATTGATTAGACACTCGGATCAACATCGGACATGACTCTGTGATTTTTCTGTCTATGGGGCTGTGCACGTGTCCATCATTGGTATGAGTGAAAAACACAGATGGCACTCGTATACGAAAAACTGATGTGTGAATGAGCCTGTACCGATATATATGAATGGTCAAGGGAGCATTGCTGGGTTCAGACTGGGGAAATCGGAGAAAACCGCCGCCAGTTTACTTTGGCAGTGTCTTATTTGCCTGTACAACAAAAAGATCGGGTGATTGAATTCAAGCTGCCCGACCTTCATCTCTCCAAGTTTCATCTGTTGTAAAGAGTCTGAAGGCCGGCCAGGAAATTCTTCTGAAATCGTCGTGACTTAAATCTAATATGTATGGCGTCTAAGGCTAGATTCGAAAAACGGAAAGTAGTCAGCTTTAAAAAAACATATATTGTAACGCCCTAATTGTGTTAAAATTCAGCTCTCATCGTCTTGCACTTATTGTAAAAAAAAAAAAAACTAGAAAATCTAGAGGCTCCTCTTGTTACTTTGCTCTTCTTTTTCCTAACCGCCAGAATATGCAATCTATACATAACGCTTTTAGACCATCACACCATCTCCAGGCGCAAAAAAACAATATCATGCGGAATTAAAAATCTGATTAATGTTAAACAGAGGAGGCCGGCAAATCCCTTCCATCGCCTGGTAATGTGTTTCAGGCTTTTCAGCAGCGCAGGGGTTAATCAGAAAATTGAGTGGGTACGCTCCGGGGCAGCAGCGCTTCAGAACATAGCAGTGTTTCGTGAGAAGGAAAGTCATTTCCCGAAAACACTGCAGACACATGTCCTCGGGCGGTCTAAAACCTTTGGAGACCAAAATGGCTCGCAGGAGTTAGAAGTAATAAGGTGTTTTTTTTTTTTTTTTCTTTTCTTTCTCCTTGACTGAAATTCTGTAAGGTTCTGTGAATTTCTACTGAAACAATGGGAAATATCTTTTTGTGTTTGTTATATATATATATATATATATATATATATATATATATATTTTTTTTTTACTGGGTATTAAGCTCTATTACCAATGTGACACTTGGTACAATGCTATGTTATAGCATGATGTCAAATCGTAGCTGTTTAGAGTTGAATTATTCATTTCCCCCCCCCTATTCTCTTGATAGGCTATGGATGACGTGGATGTGGTGGAATGCATTGTGTGCGGGGTGTTTTTTTTTGTTTTTTTTTGACTGATGTAGTTTTCGATTTTTCTGGTTTTGCATTTTACTGTAGTGACTTGTAATGAGAGGGGCCGTGACATTGTGTAATGCTGTCGGATTGAAAACTAATAGAGTGTGAACCAACTGTTGGCTATACGATCAGAAGAAACTGTTATAGTATTGGATTTAAAGGGCTATTTCATAAGACCCCCCCCCCCAAAAAAATAAACACGCAAGATTGCTTATTCATGATAATTGTATGTAATAATAAAGGGGGTAATACACCATCAGGATTAGTTTTAGATATAGTATGGCCCTGGGCAAAATGAAAAGTGGGGCCCCATGAAGCTGAAAGCAATGTGTAAATCTCTTGCTCTTTCAGCAGCATTGCTGGGGTCTTTAAATCAGGGATCTCAAGGCGCAGATATACCAATATGTATGTAGATGTTGTGGTAATGTGACTCACTCAGCTGCTCACAGAGGTAGACACAGGAACGTTTCTTCTGCTGGTTTATTTGAATCATGGCATAAACCAGTGCAGGATTCAACAAAATAAACAGGGTCTTTCTGGCAAAACCAGGAAACAAAAGTATAACATATTGCACAGCCCCATATGCCTGCCGGAATCCGCCTGCTCAGGACCTCATGGGACTTAGTACCACAGTCTGCTCCCATGGTTACTCTGGCCACAGGGTAATCCTTGGCGTCTCGGTGTCAAACTTTGCAGGAATCAACTGGTGGGGAAGTGTAGCACTGATCAGGGTCACCAAACTTTCCGAGTGTTAAAGACCAAGTACCATTACCCCATTAACCGACACGGTACATGCCTGCGGCCCCTCGCTGGGTTGACAGTCCACACCAGAAAAGATAAGCGTAATAAGGCCATATAAGCGTAATGGGAACAACGCCACCCTATGTTACAGTCTATCGGTTCAGGGAACTTGTGACACCGGGTAGCTACGTGTCCAGGATTATGACATCGCCAACAAATCACGTCCTTAACAACAGTTTTCGAACCCTCAGCGGAAATTTGAACGCCCCCCGTTTGTGGCTCTAGACCCCCTCCATGATGAGCCCGTCCCCTTTTGGGTATTCCAGTACAGGGAAGTGATGATGTCCTATTTCCCTACGGATTTCTCGACAACCTGGTACCTCTCCACTAGGTCCATCAGGTCATCCCTGTTCTGAGGGTCGCCCTAGGCATACCAGGTCTGCGCCGGCCTACGAAGGGAGTGGATGAATCTGTCCATCACCACACGCTCGACCATCTGGGTAGGAGTAAAACACTCTGGATGCAACCACTTCTGGACTAGATGTAGCAAGTCAAACAACTCAGAGAGAGGGGATTTGTCATTGGCATATGCTCAGTGGTGAACTCGTTGGTCTGTAACCGTCATAGTTACTCCCAGGTGTGCCAAGATTTTGTTTTTTAACTTGGCGTATTCCTTGGCATCCTGCAGTGTTAAGTCATAATACGCCTTTTGGGGTTCACCTGTCAAATATGGCGCCAGTACCTCCGCCCACTGCTCTGGTGGAAGTCTCTCCCGATCAGCCACCCTCTTGAAAACTGTGAGAAAGGCTTCCACATCATCCCCCAGGGTCATCTTCTACATGGCTCGTCTTACCACCTTTCAGACGTGTGAGTCCTTTCCTGGACTTGGGGGATTGGCAATTTCTCTGCTGCGGCCATCCTCTACCATGAGCTGTTAGATCTGCTGCATCAGGAGTTTGTCTCCTGCTGTACTTGCTGCTGCTCTAGGTGCTGCTGCTGGCTTAGGATCAGGTGCTTGATCAGCTCCTCCATTTTGTCTGACCGCTGTTCCATCCCTCTAGCCGCCTTCACCCAGGTCATGCAGTGTGTCCACAGCCATCATACTTGCTTCCTCTGGATCCTGCCCACATTCTCCACCAACTGTGGAAATGCAACTCACTCAGAAGAAAACACAAGAACATTTCTTCTGCTGGTTTATTTAAATCATAGCATAAACCAGTGCAGGGTTCAACAAAATAAACAGGGCCTTTCTGGCAAAACCAGGAAACATAAAAATAAAGTATAGTACAGTCCATATGCCTGCGGGAATCCACCCTCAGGGTACAATCAACAGAGTCCAGGACAATTACACATAAACACTTCTCTGGAGCTCTCTTGCCTCCAGACACTCAGACAGAAAAAAAAATCTCAGTGGCCGGACATCTAACTTATCAAACCTCACCCTTGGGGTGGAGATATGGTGAGTGGCCATCGCGCCCATCTCTTACCGATCGCCAATTAACTCCTCTCAGCACATAACATGCTGGAGAGAAACTTCTGGGTCTTCACATCACGGAAGATAGCAATCTTCGTGATACATATCTCCCCTCACATTGCCAGTGACTCTGTCGTAATGTACTGTATATAATACTACTATCCCAAATATTACCAAAATAGTGATTGCTGCATATGGTTACTAAGCAAATCGTGGTATACAAAAAAACAATATTACCAATAATACTACTATATGTTAGGCCCACTAGGTGAGGAGGATCCTCAATGCCGAAGGGCGGGTGGGCCCACAGGCATTGGTGCAGCAGGAGATACGGGAGACCGCAGACAGACAAGAGTCCGGGAACAAGTAGGAGAGGTCCTAGAAACCCGGGAACAGGTAGCAGAAGTCATGGAAGCCCAGGAACAGATAACAGAGGCCCTGGAAGCCCGGGAACCGGTAGCAGAAGTCCTGGAGCCTGGGAACAGGTAACAGAGGTCGTGGAAGCCTGGGAACTAGGGCCAGAAGTCTTGGAAGACCAGGAACAGATAACAGAGGTCCTGAAAGGCTGGGAACAGGTTCCAGAGGTACTGGAGGCTGCAGGTACACAGGACTCTCGCGCATTAAAAGTCTTAATACCAAGACTAAGGTGTGTGTTTTGGAAGGCCTATGGCCTAGGTAGAAGATCACATTGGAGCACACTGGAAAGGCTGATATGAAGCACAAGGAAGTTTAGCGGATGGCGGTGAAGAAAGAGGAGCCTGGACCTGGGATAGGTGTGTAACACTATACAAGGCCTATATAATGCTGCCACACCATGACTACTGCATAGTGACTGACTATACTATCAAACTGTTCCTGAATTAAAAGGGCTAGACAAAAAACAATATTACCATACAGTGACCATATAGTGGTAGAAGTCGATCATACTCAGTAACTGAATGATACCACCATATGGTAACTGAATACAAACTTTACCAAAAACAATATTACCAATAGTACTACCATATAAGGCCCAAATAATGCTGCCAAATCATAATTGCAACAAAGGGGCTGAATAATACCCCCATAGCGTAACTGAAAAGAAACCACAACTGATACCAATATTATGAACATACAATGACCATACAGTGGTAAATACAGATCTGTTGGCCGTATGAATGCAGATAGAACAGTTAAATCTTGTGACTATGTGACATCTTCTCTTATTGTAAGATTCACTTGATTTTTCTATTCCATCTTTCCCAGACCATCATGAAGACTTCTTCCTTGTTCCTGCAAAGTTTCATTTTTCCAGCATTACTAACCTTTCCGAACAATATACAAACTCCCCATTTTGCAAATACCCCCAATTAAAAGCCTGCCCTCATTTGCCCCTTCTTTTGATTTCAAATACTGTATTTAAGTGTTGCCATAAGGACAGATGCTCTGTATACAACCTCATAGTGGATGCGATGCCTCGACCACTAAGGTGGAGAGGAGTCTAGCCATGGGGACGTAGGCACATATACGGTTAAACACCATCAACTCATAACTTGAATCAGCAGTAAAATATATCCGTTTTCACAGGATTTTCAATAAAGATCTTCTGTTATGTCGACTGTCAAGCGCTCCGAGAAGATCTGTGAACGTCTATGTAGCACCCTGAGGATTCGGCTGCTACAGGGGTATTGCACCTCAACCCAGAGGTGTGATATTCCACTCCCGGGTAAGGATGGAGTGTGGATCTGAGCTCAGATAGACTGCATGCACTACATACATCCCATTCCAGAGGAGCAGGCCGACGGTACTCCCACTTAGAAATGTGCAGGTACAACCGAGCCTGTTCCTGGCTGGAGTGGGAGGGGGGTGGTACATCCCATGTAGTGTAGGGGCAGATAGGGGGAGCAGTCTGGGTAGTGATAGGAGCTCATTGGGTGCTGGTCACCTGAGCTCACACATAGAGGGATATATAAGGAGGGCACCAACTAAGATCAGGGTCAGACGCTGAGAACAAGTCAGTTGGAGAGGAGAGAGAAGGAAACAGCAGCCCTGGAGAGAGAGAGAGTGGAGCAGAGAAAGACCCAGAGGGGGAAGACTGAAGGGACCCAAGAACCCAAATTAGAGCACCGGGTGAGGAGTCAGCAAGAGGGTACCGGAACCCAAGCTGGTGGGGGTAAAGACATTCCCCAGCCAGAGACCGGAGACCGTGGGCAGTGTCTGTCACGGTCACCCACTACATTCACCCCGAAGGCACACCACATGAAGGGTCAGGGAACCCAGGGCCAAGGGTGTCCCAAAAGAAGGCCCGAGGGAGCTGGACCTAGGTGAATCCCTGGTGGGGACTTCTGAAGAAAGGACAGAGGGAGAGCTCAGGGCCACGCTCCGGACTTGTTTGGGGGTTGGCTGGATCCAGGACCTGGTGGACGCAGCACGGCTCGGGTGGTCACTAGCAGCTGGAGTGACCAGTACAACATCAGCAGTAAGTAAACACCCTTAACTGCACAACCCGAGTCTGTCTTCATTGCCGACTGCACCGCACCACCACAACCCCCATCCTCTGCGCCTGTCCCCTCTGAGGCTATACCCCTCCCGTTGGGGGTTATCCCACCAAGCTGCGCATCCACCATCAGCCTCAGCGGACCCTGCAGCAGCGGCGGCCACAGTGACCGCATCACAATGGGTGGCGTAGTCGACACAAAAGAACTTTAGTAACATCTGTAAAGCTGCCACATAACACTTAGCTTGACGCCCTGGGCACGGGACCGGGTCACAGCCGCTCGGAGACTACAACCCCCCCATCTGATCCGGTGCCGGGTATTCCCCTCTAAAAGGAATATGTCCCAGGGGGCGCGTCAACTTTGGCGTAGTCGGCAGGATTACGTGCCCGCAACACCCGGGTACTGCGTGCCTGAAGAAAAGTGCAAGTTTACCTCAGAAAGAAGACTCCTGCCGATTCCGGAGGGTCCACGCCATCGGACTCCATCACCAGTCGTTTCCCGCCGATTGTCCGCCATTTCCAACTTGTTCCCGCCATCTGCAGAGTTTCCCGCCACTGGGCGACGCTTCCCGCCAAAACCGCAGATTTCCCGCCTTGGAAGAGCAGCGGACGCCATTATGGGCGTGCCAAAGGAGGGCAAGAGGCCACCTCCCATCGTGGGCCAGGACAGAAAATGGCGCCAAAAGTGAAAACCGCCCCCACCAACAGAGACTGTGATGCTGGAGGTGTCTGTCAGCGTGAAAGAACTCCCCCTGGAGCTGACAGTCACCGAGTTGCCCCGGGACCGCCCTCGAAGTGGGAGGAGACGAAAGAGAAGAGAAAAGATGGGTGTCGCCTGGAGCAGTCTGGAGCGAGCACACCCGGAGGCAAGAGGTCTAACGAGGAGTAGCGGAGGAGCTCACCCGGAGATGGAGAGAAAGCAGAACAGCACCGGCCCGCTGGCCAGGAGTCTGCTAGAGACCGAGGAAGGAGGGCAGAGCAGCACCGGCCCGCTGGCCAGGAGCCTGCCGGAAGCAGAGCAGAGCAGCACCGACCCGATGGTCAGGAGCCTGCTAGAGTCCACAACCCCGCTAGGTCTAGCGGAGATCCTAGCGCAGCTCCCCCGAGACCGGGAGTGTGCACAAACTGCCCTGGAGGGCCTCGCAAGGAGGATGGCCCGGGTACAGCGCGAGATACTGGCGGAGTGGAGCCGGGAGATGGCCCAGCAACCAGAGACCAGTCAACGGAGCACGCTACCCTGGAAGAGGAAGCAGACCGCCTCTGAGGATGGCGCGGGAGGACCTAAGGCCGGAGACGGCGCCGAGGAGGGAGCCGAACGCATGGAGGCAGGTAAAGGGGACGCCTATACCCCAAGCCGTGACACCGCTTACCTGCCCCAGCTCCCCGTCGCAGAGCCCGAAAATCCCCCTGCTGTGCCCGTAGCCGCCAGGTCACCGCCATGGACTAGGCCCCGACCGGAAGCCGCCGCAGCGACCCCTGTGACGTCACGCGCCCCGACCCGGAGCGTGACAAAGCAGGAATTACCACCAGCCTGGTCGCAAGGCCTAGTACCCCCGGGCGCCGCATCACCAACAGCGCCCCCTACCTCCGCGGAGCCTCCGGCCTGGCCGCAAGGCCAGGTAGCCCAGGGCGCCGCCGTCCTAACGGTGCCCTTCACCTTCCAGATACCCCAGGCCTGGCCGCAAGGCCCGGGCAACCCGGGCGCTAACATCACCGCGCCCATAGCCAGAGGACCTGGACGGGTCTGAAGAAACATCATATCAAGAAAGAGCAGGAGGAAGACGCCGTTGAGTGCGGCAGAGCAGGAGCTGTAAATAAGTTACCCAATCGGGGTATATAGAAACTGAAACTGTTGCTGCTGCTAAAATAGTCCCCGTTGGGACCAGTGAACTGTTTACCCGTTAACCCCTTCATCCTACAGGCTGAGGACTGTGAGCAGCCATTCCCTTCCCTCTACCTGGCCGAGGACTGAGAGCGGCCAACTTCCCCTGTATATAGTTGCGCGTCCTAAAGCGCCCCCTACCGGTTTTATAAGAAAACCAGATTTTTCTAAGAGACTGTCGCACTTTTCCCGGACACACGTTGCACAGTGTCCGGAGGAGGAACCAGAGACAAGAGAAGTCTACGAGAATGTTTATATAAAAAGTTTTATATATATATAATGTTTATATGTTTTATATGTTCATATAAAAATTTTGTATGTTTTGGTGTTTTATGTCTTACAGCCCGAGGACGTGCTGTGATTTACCAGGGGGGAATGTAGCACCCTGAGGATTCGGCTGCTACAGGGGTATTGCACCTCAACCCAGAGGTGTGATATTCCACTCCCGGGTAAGGATGGAGTGTGGATCTGAGCTCAGATAGACTGCATGCACTACATACATCCCATTCCAGAGGAGCAGGCCGACGGTACTCCCACTTAGAAATGTGCAGGTACAACCGAGCCTGTTCCTGGCTGGAGTGGGAGGGGGGTGGTACATCCCATGTAGTGTAGGGGCAGATAGGGGGAGCAGTCTGGGTAGTGATAGGAGCTCATTGGGTGCTGGTCACCTGAGCTCACACATAGAGGGATATATAAGGAGGGCACCAACTTAGATCAGGGTCAGACGCTGAGAACAAGTCAGTTGGAGAGGAGAGAGAAGGAAACAGCAGCCCTGGAGAGAGAGAGAGTGGAGCAGAGAAAGACCCAGAGGGGGAAGACTGAAGGGACCCAAGAACCCAAATTAGAGCACCGGGTGAGGAGTCAGCAAGAGGGTACCGGAACCCAAGCTGGTGGGGGTAAAGACATTCCCCAGCCAGAGACCGGAGACCGTGGGCAGTGTCTGTCACGGTCACCCACTACATTCACCCCGAAGGCACACCACATGAAGGGTCAGGGAACCCAGGGCCAAGGGTGTCCCAAAAGAAGGCCCGAGGGAGCTGGACCTAGGTGAATCCCTGGTGGGGACGGCTGAAGAAAGGACAGAGGGAGAGCTCAGGGCCACGCTCCGGACTTGTTTGGGGGTTGGCTGGATCCAGGACCTGGTGGACGCAGCACGGCTCGGGTGGTCACTAGCAGCTGGAGTGACCAGTACAACATCAGCAGTAAGTAAACACCCTTAACTGCACAACCCGAGTCTGTCTTCATTGCCGACTGCACCGCACCACCACAACCCCCATCCTCTGCGCCTGTCCCCTCTGAGGCTATACCCCTCCCGTTGGGGGTTATCCCACCAAGCTGCGCATCCACCATCAGCCTCAGCGGACCCTGCAGCAGCGGCGGCCACAGTGACCGCATCACAACGGGTGGCGTAGTCGACACAAAAGAACTTTAGTAACATCTGTAAAGCTGCCACATAACACTTAGCTTGACGCCCTGGGCACGGGACCGGGTCACAGCCGCTCGGAGACTACAACCCCCCCATCTGATCCGGTGCCGGGTATTCCCCTCTAAAAGGAATATGTCCCAGGGGGCGCGTCAACTTATCTTACATTTCTCTGTTCTCTTATTTTGTAACCCAGCTTAGTCATGTTCCACGGAGATGAGCACAAAAGTAAAAAATTAGAAATAGGAATAATTAGTGTTTTGTTTTTTTTTATTCTAATCACAATTAAAATGATTATAGAATGTAAGAAGCAGATCGGATGCTTAAGTGATAAGATAACCTGCTCCTACAAGACTGTGGTAATAAGATGCTGTCTTGCTGTGCTACATTAAAAGAGCTCTCAATAGTGTGAATTTACATAGCACTTCATCAACATTACACCACTGCCAATGGTGTGTAAAATTTATGCAAAGTAAGATTAGCTAGATCAATGTGATTCTTTTTTTTTTTCTTTTTTTTTCCCCGTGTTCAGAAAGAGCCATGCATTGGTTCTGGTAACAAACCTTTTCTAGGCCTTCTAAAAATGGGGAAATGCTAACGGACGGGAGAAACTTCCTTTCCAGCAAAGGACACATCTAAAATAAATAAAATAACAATTGCTTGTCCATGTCTTATTTACCTGAATAATTACATTCTACTTTCTTAAAATGTTTATATGAAATTGAAGTACAAGTGATCTGTTTGTTTGTTTGTTTGCTTAAAGGGGTTGTCTCGGGTTAAGTTACAAGTCTGCAGTCACGGTATATGACTACAGATTTGTGAATCCTCACATTGGGCATTGTGCGCGCTGTGAGGATACTTCAGTGCCTGGAGCGGGGCGTCATGTGATCGCAAATGTGCTATTTGCGTACTTCGGGCCACATTCCGACTAGACTTGTCCAGGCTCGCTCTATACACTTCCATTGAGCTAGGCCGCGCACGTCTAGTCGGCATGTGACTGCATGTATGTGTGACACCCCAGGGGTCTGGTTGCCACAGTGATAGAGATATTACGTCTGAGAGCAGGTGGGAGGTCTCTTGGTCAGGGATCCTATGCATGCCACACCTCCTGCCCAGTCCTGGGAGGGGAAGAACTTCCCCTATATAAACCTAGGGCTGAGGCAGGGTTAGTGAGTAGAGAAGAAGTAGAGACAGAGAAAAGAAGCAAATATAGGAACAGAACATCAGGAGCTCTGTGGGAGCAGTGTTACAAGGAGTCAGGGGCTGGCAGCTGCAGAGCTCGCCCTGACTGAGAAGATTTCTTACCGGACCCGGAGTCCGAGGCTATCGGGACTAACTCCTACCCAGCAGCAGAATCCGTCAGGCAGGGGATTCCAGGTCCTCTGGCCAAGAAACCCGAAGGCCCCGAGTCACCGGCCATACGGGTGAGCACCACACGGTCCACTGAGGGACGTGGGCTACTTATACCCGCCTCTAGCAAGGTAGCCAGAAGAGTACAGTTAGTTTGGGAGGCCTACAACTCCACCTGGCCAGGGGAGATCCCATCTGCTCAAGGACTGACCAGGCCCCAATCGCTAGCCAGTACTCCGGGAGGGTCTATCTTTGTCACCACTAAAGACCCTGAACTACACCGTACCGTCTCCGAGTGGTTCCTGCTACCCCCATCATCCACGTTGGCTGCCCTGAGGCCATACCCCTCCCGTTGGGGGTTATACTATCACGCTGCACAATCCTACCACCGGCCTCAGCGGTCTGCCCTGCAGCAGCAGCTCCTTAGCTGTACTCAACGGGTGGCGTAGTCGTCCAACATCTACCGCTGATACATCGCCGCTCAGTTTGACTCCCTGGGCACGGACCGGGTCACCGCCACGAGACTACAACCCTCAACAGATCCGGCTCCGGGTAAGCTCCCGCGTGCGCAACGCAGCGCGACACAGGCCCAGGGGCGCGTCAACTTTTGGCGTAGTCGGCAGGATCTCGTGCCCGCAACCACCGGGTACTGCGTGCCTGAAAAAGACTGTTCAAACTTACCTGTGGTGAAGATTCCCGCCATCCGGCGCCATCTTCAGCCTTCTTCCCGCCATCGGTGAAGATTCCCGCCATCCGGCGCCATTTTCAGCCTTCTTCCCGCCTTCCGTGGAGTTTTCCCGCCGTTGGACGCCATCTTGAAGACGTCGCGCGGGAAGAAGAGGGGCGTGGACTCCGAAAGCGCGCGAGAACTGAAGCCCCGCCTCACGTCCGGACGTCGCGTAAGGACCTGGAAGGAGCCCAGCAGACGCCGACGTCACAGGAGCGCGACGGAAGGTCCTCAACCCTGACGATCTACTGCGGAGCCGCGGCCTACGGAAGAGGATCATCGCAAGGTAGGCCACGGTCCACTAGGGGGGAGGAGGATGTCGGATACGGAGGAGAGCTTCACTGCCTCAACCCCCGCCAGCGCCACCGCTGCTGCAGTCATGCCTTTCACCATGCCCTATATCCCGGGAGCGGCCTGGCTACCCCAGTACTCAGGGGAGTCACATACCCTGCATGACTTTAGAGAAAAGCTGGATAGCCTCTTCCAGGTGTACCCCCTCACAGAAGAGCAAAAAGTGAGCATCCTGGTGGCCCAATTAACTGGGGCAGCCCGAAGGGAGGTAAAGTCCTGGCCACCTGGGGGGAGGACTGTCGCAGGGATACTAACCCGGCTGAGGGACACCTTTGATACCCGCACCTCAGCCGAGATCAAGCTTAGATTCTACGGGTGCAAGCAGCGAGCACACGAGAGTATAAGGGACTATGCCCTGAACCTACAAGAGGCCCTGAGAGCCATTAAGCAGACCGACCCTGACGGCGTGGGAGACGAGGACAGGCTGTTGACTGAACAATTTATAGAGGGTTTATATTGCAATGCCCACCGAACCCAGTTGCGGGCAATGGCCTTACAGGACCCTCATCTGGGATTTGCACAGTTCAAGGACAGAGCCATCCGGGTGCTCCGAGAACCGGCACCAGGTGGCGTTGTGACCCACAGATGCCCCACTACCACTTACCACCAGGAGGCGGTACCCTTGTCGGCAGGGCCTGTGGGAGCTGATGCGCAGGCTTTGAACAATGACCCGGCTCCAGACCTGCACCATCAGGTCCAAGAGCTAGCTAAAAGCGTTGCTGCGCTAACCCGAACTGTGCAGTCTTTACAGGTTTCCACTCCAGGGAAGATCCAGCTGGCATCCGGACCGGAGGACATCCCGTGGCGTCGACCAAGGAGGACCCCACCGGCCAGAGGGAGACCCAGCGACCGATACAACGAGGACGGACGACCCATCTGCCGCCGCTGCAATCAACCCGGACATATGGCAAGGTACTGTCCTTTAAACGGGCACAACCTGGGGTAGAGGGCCAACCCCCAGGAAAAAGATCACCAGGCCCATCGAACTGGCGCGACAAATATGTGGGAGGACGTCCAGTCTTACCCGTGGTACTGGATGGCATTCCTATGAGTGCCCTACTGGACACCGGGTCACAGGTCACCACCATCCCGTATGTGCTCTTCGAGCAGTACTGGAATGACTCGGATATCACCCGCTACCCTGACGACGATTTGAGTATCATCGCCAGCAATGGTCAGCCCGTGCCACAGATTGGATTTAAAGAGGTGACCATTAAAATCGGTAGAGTTGAACTGGCGGCACAGGGACTGATCATTGTAGACATTGATAAGCACGAGAGTCACCCAAAGATAACTCTAGGAACTAATGTAATTGAAAATTGTCTTGCAGAGGTGATTTTCCTTTTACAGCAGGTTGCCAAGAACGCCAGCTCCGGCCAGCAGCGAGTGCTCCAGAAAGAGATCCGGGCACTGATGCGACGGCAACAGATAGAACTCTCCGGTGGTGAGATTGGTAGCGTAAGAATGTGTGACCCTTTCCCTATTGCCATGCCCCCAAAAAGTGAAATGATGATTTGGTGCCGGGCAGCTATTTGTTAGAACCTTGCTCTTAGGTTTTTTTTCCTTTGCTGGTCACATGACCTTGTTGGCCTATTTAATCCTGCTCTGCCCTTCTGGCTTTGCTGGACTTCATTGTATATCTACTTTCTAGCTAGCCTGTGCTCTGTGTCTTGCTCTGTTAGTTTGCTTAGTCTACTGACCTCTATGTTCTATATATTTTGTTTGTTCGTCTGTCTGCTACTATTTCTGTTAGGAGGTGTCCCATATTCCTCCCAGTCCTTAGTACTTGTAGGGATTCCTTCCCCACATCTATAGGTCTCCGTACAGACTAGCTTAGGACTTTAGCAGGTCTGATCGCAGGATCAGGTTCCCTGTTACATCGTAGGGATTAAGCTGAGTTCTATCGTAGGGACAGATCTCCTCTCTTTCCTTAGCTCTGGTAGCAGAACATAACAGTAAGTCCAGCCAGCAAATTCTCTAAGGAAAGATTTTTCTGTTCCATCATGGTGTCGGTTCAGGATTTGGTTCATCGCCTGCAGGGACTCTCTCTGGAGGTGGCCGAGCTCCGTCAGCACGTGAGTAACTGTCCTGGAGCACATTTCTTGGAGCCTAAGGTATGTTTGCCGGATTTATTTTTTGGTGAACACCGAGAATTTTTTTCATTCAAAAATGCTTGCTTATTGTATTTTCGTTTGAGACCTAAGTCCTCTGGGGATGAATCCCAGCGCGTAGGGTTCATAATGTCACTTTTGCGCAAAGAGCCTCAGGAGTGGGCCTTTTCTTTGCAACCTAGTGATACATGCTTCAGATCAGTGGATAGTTTTTTTTCTGCTTTGGGACTATTATATGATGATCCTGACCGTGTTGCATCAGCTGAGACTGAGTTGAGACGTTTAAAACAGGGATCAGGTAATGTGGAAAAATATTGTACTCATTTCCGTCGTTGGTCTACTCAAACAGGGTGGAACGATTCTGCTCTGAAAAGTCTATTTCTTGCTGGGCTCAGTGAAAGGGTTAAAGACCTGCTAATTGCTTATCCTACACCTGAAGATTTGCAACAGGCTATGCAATTAGCTATACGGGTGGATAGAAGACTGCGTGCAAGGGTTAATGAGAGCAAATCCTCTGCTATGTCAGTTTCTGGTTATGAGAATGTGTGTTCTAACAGTGGTGAACCGATGGAGATTGGATCGGTGGCACCTCGCTCTCAAGAAAAAGACCGTCGATTTTTTGAAGGCTTGTGTTTCTATTGCGGAAAATCTGGTCATTTGATTAAAGGCTGTGAGCTTCGTATGAAGAAAGAAAAAAAAATGGTCAGTCATGCCCGTATTGCCTGTTTAAATTCCAAGGGTGTATTTTTAGCTGCTTCCACGATTGCTCAGGAAAAATTAATGGAATTTCGGGTGTTTGTCGATTGTGGGTCTACTCTGAATGTTATTGATGGGGGATTCGTGGAAAGACTCAATTTAAAACCTGAACCTTTATCATCCCCCATTGCTGTGGTTTCTGTGGATGGTTCCCCTTTGAAGAATATTACTCTCAAGGTCTGTGAATTTCCTCTCACTATTAATGGTGTTCACCATGAGAAATTGGATTTGGTAGTGTTGAATAACTTGCCTTCTCCAGTAATATTGGGATTGTCCTGGTTAAAATTTCACAATCCTGTACTGGATTGGTCTACCAGTGAAATTAAATCCTGGAGCCATAAATGTTATGACAAGTGTTGTAATGGGCGTATTGCAGCTTTGGATAGGGGAGAATTGCCTGTTCCTATTCAGGATTTTTGGAGAGTTTTTTCTGAGAAGGAATCGCAGGTTTTGCCTCCCCATAGAGACTATGATTGTTCTATTGAATTTGTCCCTGGAGCGACTCTTCCTAAAAGTAGTTTATTTAACCTTACTATTCCTGAGAGGAAGGCTTTGGAGGAATACATACAGACAAGTTTGGCCGCCGGTCACATTAGGCCCTCTAAGTCTCCTGTGGCGGTTGGATTTTTTTTTGTAAAAAAAAAGGACGGCGTCCTTGTCTGGATTTTCGTGAGATTAACAAAATTACTGTACGCAATCCTTACCCACTGCCATTGATTCCTGATCTGTTTAACCAGTTAATGGGGGCCAAGTGGTTCTCTAAAATTGACCTTAAGGGGGCATACAATCTGTTGCGCATGAAGGAGGGTGATGAATGGAAGACTGCTTTTAACACTCCTGTGGGTCATTTTGAGAATCTGGTTATGCCTTTTGGTCTTACTAATGCTCCTGCATTTTTTCAGAATCTTATTAATGACATCCTTAGACCTTTGATCGGTAAAAATGTGGTTGTGTATTTGGATGACATTTTGATTTATTCGCCGGATCTGGAGTCTCATTGGCGGAGCGTGCGTGAGGTATTACAGTTATTAATGGACAATTCGCTTTTTGCTAAGCTGGAGAAATGTGAGTTCGCTGTACAGAGAATTAGTTTTTTGGGCTACATTATCTCCAGCAAAGGTTTTGAGATGGATCCGGTTAAGGTTCAGGCTGTGCAGGAATGGCCTAGGCCTATTGGTTTGAAATCGATACAGAGGTTTTTGGGTTTCGCCAATTACTATAGAAAATTCATAAAAAATTTTTCTAGTATTGTCAAACCTCTGACTGATCTCACCAGGAAAGGTGCTGATGCGGTTCAGTGGTCTTCTGAGGCCATTGAAGCTTTTGTGTATCTCAAGGAGAGGTTCACCTCTGCTCCCATCCTTATGCAGCCTGATGTTACTAGGCCGTTTTTGGTTGAGGTTGATGCTTCCTCTGTGGGGGTTGGCGCAGTATTGTCTCAGGATAACGGGGATGGATTACATCCCTGTGCCTTTTTTTCAAAAAAATTTTCGGAGACTGAACTGAATTACGATATTGGTAATCGGGAATTATTGGCTATTAAACTCGCATTTGAACACTG
The DNA here is from genome assembly GCF_046119375.1 of Phyllobates terribilis. Taxonomy (NCBI): domain Eukaryota; kingdom Metazoa; phylum Chordata; class Amphibia; order Anura; family Dendrobatidae; genus Phyllobates; species Phyllobates terribilis. Next base: position 23,770,509 of record NW_027362774.1, on the reverse strand, counting down.
GCGCCACTTCTTGGAAGGTGCGGAATTTCCCGTTCAGGTTCTTACGGATCATAAAAATCTGATATATCTTGATGCTGCCAAGCGCCTGAATGCCCGTCAGGCTAGGTGGGCACTGTTTTTCTCGCGGTTTAATTTCTCCGTTACTTACATCCCTGGTACTAAGAATGTTAAGGCGGATGCCTTGTCTCGCAGTTTTTCTCCCATAGTCGGTGCTGAGAAAGAGGAGAACATTTTACAAGAAGGTGTTGTGATAGCTGCTTTGGACTCCGTTTTGGAAAATGAGATTCTTAAAGCACAGGAGAATGCCCCTTCTAACACTCCTCATGGGAGGTTGTTTGTGCCTGGGACCTTTAGGAGAGAATCTCGGTTGGCAGGTCATCCCGGAATCTCTGAGACCAAGAGACTGGTGGGTCGCAGTTTTTGGTGGCCTGGATGGCAGAAGGAAGTCATTAAGTGGGTGCGTCAATGTACTATATGTGCTAGATCTAAGTCCTCACATACTCCTGCTGCGGGGTTGCTTTGTCCTTTGGAGGTTCCCAGTGCTCCTTGGACACATTTGGCTATGGACTTTATAACTGACCTTCCCCCCTCTGAGGGTTTTACTGTCATCTGGGTGGTCGTGGACCGTTTTAGCAAGATGTGTCACTTGGTTCCTTTCGTCAAACTGCCCTGCGCTAAAACTCTCGCTAAGGCCTTTGTCAAGGAAATTGTCAGACTTCATGGCGTTCCTGCTGACATTGTTTCTGATAGGGGTCCTCAGTTCGTGGCTCGTTTTTGGCGTGCCTTTTGTGATAGGTTGGGAGTTCATTTGTCGTTCTCGTCCGGATATCATCCTGAATCTAATGGCCAGACAGAAAGGAAAAACCAGGATGTTGAGCAGTTCTTGCGTTGTTTTGTGGCAGACAATCAAGAGGGGTGGTCTGAGTTTCTGCCACTTGCTGAATTTGCTCTGAACAATCATACATCTTCTTCTGCTGGTTGTTCGCCTTTTTTTTGTTGTTCTGGGAGACATCCGTCGTTTGGGTCGTTCTCCAAGTTGGGATCTGCCGTGCCTGAGGAGGAGAATTTTTCCGGTGATTTGGAGAGAGTTTGGATGGATGTGCGTGGTAATCTTCAGGAGGCCAACAGAAAATCTAAAGACTACTTTGATAGGAAACGACAGGAGGTTTTGTTCGCTGTTGGTGACATGGTTTGGTTGTCCTCTAGGAATCTGCGGTTGAGGATTCCTTCAAAGAAATTGGGTCCCAAGTTTGTAGGGCCCTTTAAGGTGCTTCAGGTTGTCAACCAATCTGCTGTTAGGTTGGAGGTTCCTACCTCCTGGAGAATTAATCCGGTATTTCATGTCTCTCTGTTGAAAAAAGCTGTTGTATCGGATTGTGACGCCTCTGCCTCTGTTCCTCCGGTGGTGGAGGACGGGGAATATGAAATTTCTCGCATCCTTAACTCTAGACGGTATAGAGGTAGTTTGCAGTATCTTGTGACCTGGAAAGGTTTCGGTCCCGAGGATAACTCTTGGGTGAGGTCGGATGATGTTTCCGCGTCCAGACTTATCAGAGCGTTTCACAGGAGATTTCCTGATAAGCCTGGTCCTAGGGGATCCGGAGGATCCTCTTAGAAGGGGGGGTACTGTTAGAACCTTGCTCTTAGGTTTTTTTTCCTTTGCTGGTCACATGACCTTGTTGGCCTATTTAATCCTGCTCCGCCCTTCTGGCTTTGCTGGACTTCATTGTATATCTACTTTCTAGCTAGCCTGTGCTCTGTGTCTTGCTCTGTTAGTTTGCTTAGTCTACTGACCTCTATGTTCTATATATTTTGTTTGTTCGTCTGTCTGCTACTATTTCTGTTAGGAGGTGTCCCATATTCCTCCCAGTCCTTAGTACTTGTAGGGATTCCTTCCCCACATCTATAGGTCTCCATACAGACTAGCTTAGGACTTTAGCAGGTCTGATCGCAGGATCAGGTTCCCTGTTACATCGTAGGGATTAAGCTGAGTTCTATCGTAGGGACAGATCTCCTCTCTTTCCTTAGCTCTGGTAGCAGAACATAACACTATTGGTCTGAGAGGTAGAGATTATCAGGCAATGGTAGAACCAGTTTACTCAGACAGTAGGCCCACCATTTTGACAGCACGGGGGGTGGTCAATGTACGCCATGGGAGGGTGCCCGTTCGCATAATAAACATCGGGAAGAGGGAAGTGTACCTGCCCCGGTATGCCACGCTAGCCAAATTGTATACCATCAATCAAAATTCCATACAGTCCGTAGAACCCTTGCCTCCATCTTCCCCGGAGGAAAGTAACGGCTCTAAGGAAACAATGGAGGACTGGTGTCAGCAACTACATTTGGGTACTGACTCCACTCCCTCACACCAGAGACAGGGAGTCTATCGGGTGGTTCAAGAGTACGAGAGAGTGTTTAGTAAACACCCGTTAGACTTCGGGCGAGTCAAGGGGGTAGAACACCGCATCCCCACGGGAGACCATCTTCCCATAAAAGAGAGGTATCGACCCGTACCCCCTGCACACTACCAACACGCCAAGGGGATGCTTAGGGACATGAAGGAGGCTGGGGTGATCAGGGATAGCTGTAGCCCCTGGGCAGCTCCACTAGTCTTAGTCAAAAAGAAAGACAACACCATGAGGATGTGTGTAGATTGCCGGAAAATCAACCGTATCACACACAAGGATGCGTACCCCTTACCAAGGATAGAGGAGTCTTTGGCTGCTTTAAGATCTGCTAACTTCTTCTCTACCTTGGATCTCACTAGTGGGTACTGGCAGGTTCCTGTAGCAGAGGCGGACCGGGAGAAGACCGCATTCACCACCCCGATGGGACTTAGCGAGTTTACCTGCATGCCGTTCGGACTCTGTAACGCACCAGGAACCTTTCAACGATTAATGGAGTGCTGTCTGGGCCACAAAAACTTCGAGACGGTCCTGTTGTACCTGGACGATGTCATCGTATATTCCAAGACTTATGAGGACCACCTGAAACACTTGGCGGAAGTGTTCAAAGCTCTGGCAAACTACGGCCTAAAGGTAAAACCCTCCAAGTGTCACCTCCTAAAACCAAAGGTGCAGTACCTGGGACACGTGGTGAGCGCTGACGGAGTGGCTCCCGACCCTGATAAGATCACCGCAATTAAGGAATGGCCAAGTCCTTCCAGTGTAAAGGAAGTGCGGCAGTTCCTCGGGTTGGTAGGCTATTACCGCAGATTCATCCCCGGTTTCACCAAAAAGGCAGCTCCTATGCAGGACCTCCTGATAGGCCAGTCCCGGAAGGCCAAGAACCAGAAGCCGCCCTTCAAATGGGAGAAGTTAGAAGAAGAGTCCTTCCGCCAGCTGAAGATGGCCCTCACGGGGGATGAAATCCTGGCGTACCCTGATTACAGCCAGCCCTTTATCCTCTACACCGACGCAAGTAACATCGGGCTAGGAGCCGTACTGTCCCAGATCCAGCAGGGGAAAGAACGAGTAATCGCTTATGCCAGTCGAAAACTGCGACCCACCGAAAGAAACCCTGAGAATTACAGCTCATTTAAGCTAGAGTTCCTGGCAGTGGTGTGGGCAGTCACCGAACGCTTTAAGCACTACCTCGCTTCTTCCCGGTTCACCGTGTACACGGATAACAACCCGTTGACACACCTGGACACGGCAAGACTCGGTGCCCTAGAGCAGAGATGGATGGCCCGTCTGTCCAACTACGAGTTCACAATCAAATACCGGGCAGGACGCTCCAATACCAACGCGGACGCCCTGTCCAGGATGCCAAACCTACCGGACGTAGGAGAAGATCCAGAGGGACTGGAAGAAGTCGAACTCCCCGCGTTCCACCGTCATGGGACTATCCAGTATTCCCATCGGGTAAGGAGTAAGCAAGCCGCTACGTTTAACCCCTTGCCTCACTACAACTGGGAGGAAACGCAAGACAGTGACCCTGCCGTCCGACTGGTGAAGGAGATGCTGACTCGGCCAGAGGCTCGCCTTGACCCAGACGCTCCGGAGGAAGCCAAACAACTGTGGGCTGAGAAGAGTCGACTGTTCCTTTACAAGGGGAAGTTGTGCCGCAGAATGGTTAACTCCCGGACACATGAACTAATCTGGCAAGTAGTGGTGCCACGAAGAGACGCAGCCATGGTGATGGAGGCATACCACGACGGGGCTGGACACTTCGGATGGAAGAAGCTGGAGTTCCTGCTGCGCGGGCGGTTCCACTGGGTAGGCATGAGGGGAACCATCGAGACGTGGCGCAGAGACTGTGGCCCGTGCAACCTAAGAAGGAAGGACCGTGCCAGCCAGAAGACCCCCCTTCAGTCCATCGTCACCAAGCAGCCGTTGGAACTGGTAGCCTTGGATCATGTAAAACTGACCCCAAGCAGAAGTGGCTACGTCTACGCGTTAACCATTGTGGATCATTACTCCCGGTTCTTGGTTGTCGTCCCCGTTAAGGACTTAACAGCTCAAACAGCAGCTAGAGCCTTCCAGCAGCACTTCTGCCGTCCACACGGGTACCCGGACCAAGTGCTGACGGACCAGGGACCTGCCTTTGAAGCGGAGGTCTTCCAGGAATTCTGCAATCTGTATGGCTGCCGGAAGATAAGGACGACACCCTATCATCCGCAAACTAATGGACTTTGTGAGAAAATGAACCAGGTGGTAATGGATCTTCTGAAAACGTTGCCCCTGGAAGAACGCAGTCTGTGGCCTGAGAAGCTGCCCGACCTGGTGGACCTATACAACTACATCCCTGTAGGTTCCACCAACTGTACCCCGGCTTACCTAATGAGGGCAAGGCCTGGTAAGCTACCTGTTGACCTGGAGATGGGAGTCCTGACACCCGAGGACACTTCACCGGAAGCAGACTGGGACACAGAGAGGCAGCAGCAGTACCGGAAAGTACAGGAGAGCGTGGAGCGAAGTCTCTGTCTCGTTAGGGAAAGACAAGAGAAAACTTACAACCAGTATGCTCCCGCTGTTCCCCTGGTACCCGGAGAGCAGGTCTTGAAGAGGAAGAGACGGCTCCACAAGTTGGACGACCAGTGGGAGAAGGACCCGTACACCGTACTGCCCTCAAGCCACGACAACCCGAAGGTTTGTACCATCAGTAAAGACGGAGGGGAAACCACAGCCATTGTATCCCGGGATCACCTGAAGAAGTGTCCCGAACAGCTACGGAACCCAGAAGGAGAGCAAGAAGACCCTCGACCCGTAGAAGAAAGGGAAGATATGGTTAGTACTGTGCTCGGAGACTTCCCTCGGTCCTGGACTCAAGTAAATGGTGCAGTTGTGGTACCCGTCCTCACGTTCCTCCAACCAGCATCCCAAGTGCCTACGGAGCAACAGGTAGAGCTGGAAGAGCAGCCGGTCCAGGAGGCAGCAGACTCCACACAAGCAGAACAGGAGGATCAACCCTCTGCTCATAGTGAGCCTGCCGTACCCCTAGTGAGCCAAAGGGCCCGTGGACAGCTGCCCAGTTTACCCTTGACAGTTCCTACACCCTGTAGTTCGGGGCTAGACAGTCAGCTCCGTAGGTCCACTAGGGCCACTAGAGGCCAGTTACCCGCACGATGGAGGATTTGAAGTGTATAAGTTGTTTTATTTATGGTTACCTGTTTTTCTTGTTGCTTGTAAATAATTATGTGTTTCTAGTTATTTTTAGGAGTCCTTGGTGGATTTACCGGGAATCCTTGTACAATTAGTTGGAGCGTAACCCAGGATGGACTAAAAGACTGATAAGGACTCGGGGCAGGACAGACCCCTACCTGGTTACGTCTCCCTGTTTTGGTGAAATGGACACCTTTGTTTTCTTCAAAACTGCACCCGGTTGCGGACACGCCGTAACCATCTTTATGTGTTTTTCTTATTGTATTATTATTGTTTATACCTTGTTATGTTTTTTCTAAAAATATGTTTAGTCCCGGAGTACTAAAGTTCACTAGGGGGGAATGTGACACCCCAGGGGTCTGGTTGCCACAGTGATAGAGATATTACGTCTGAGAGCAGGTGGGAGGTCTCTTGGTCAGGGATCCTATGCATGCCACACCTCCTGCCCAGTCCTGGGAGGGGAAGAACTTCCCCTATATAAACCTAGGGCTGAGGCAGGGTTAGTGAGTAGAGAAGAAGTAGAGACAGAGAAAAGAAGCAAATATAGGAACAGAACATCAGGAGCTCTGTGGGAGCAGTGTTACAAGGAGTCAGGGGCTGGCAGCTGCAGAGCTCGCCCTGACTGAGAAGATTTCTTACCGGACCCGGAGTCCGAGGCTGTGGGGACTAACTCCTACCCAGCAGCAGAATCCGTCAGGCAGGGGATTCCAGGTCCTCTGGCCAAGAAACCCGAAGGCCCCGAGTCACCGGCCATACGGGTGAGCACCACACGGTCCACTGAGGGACGTGGGCTACTTATACCCGCCTCTAGCAAGGTAGCCAGAAGAGTACAGTTAGTTTGGGAGGCCTACAACTCCGCCTGGCCAGGGGAGATCCCATCTGCTCAAGGACTGACCAGGCCCCAATCGCTAGCCAGTACTCCGGGAGGGTCTATCTTTGTCACCACTAAAGACCCTGAACTACACCGTACCGTCTCCGAGTGGTTCCTGCTACCCCCATCATCCACGTCGGCTGCCCTGAGGCCATACCCCTCCCGTTGGGGGTTATACTATCACGCTGCACAATCCTACCACCGGCCTCAGCGGTCTGCCCTGCAGCAGCAGCTCCTTAGCTGTACTCAACGGGTGGCGTAGTCGTCCAACATCTACCGCTGATACATCGCCGCTCAGTTTGACTCCCTGGGCACGGACCGGGTCACCGCCACGAGACTACAACCCTCAACAGATCCGGCTCCGGGTAAGCTCCCGCGTGCGCAACGCAGCGCGACACAGGCCCAGGGGCGCGTCATATGCAAATCACATACTTGCCGTCACGCTCCCGCCACCGGCAATGGAGAATCCTCACAACGCGTGCTGTGATGATTGACGAGTCTGCAGTCACATAGAATGACTGCATACCTATTAGCCTAAGGCAGGACAGCAATTTTAAAATGTGTCCCTCTTTTCGCTGGTATTGCAGCTTTTTTGAATATTAGACACAGTCCATGGGAAACAATGGCATCGTTCCTGGGATAAAAGCATACCTCTTTACACAAGGTTGTGGACCTTGTCGGCTGTGGGTGACCTTGTCCGACAGGGCTGGGGTTAGGGTCTAGTCTGCCAGGGCCTGGCCATGAACCTTGTCCGGCAGGGCTGGGGACCTATTTCTATTATGATATGTGCTGTTACCCTGTGAAAATTATATACAGTATGGTATATTCTGGGCTTTTGTCTTTATTTTTCTTGGTAAATTTTCTATGAGATTAGTTAGATATACCTTGTAACTAGTGATGAGCGAGAGTGCTTGTATAAGGTGCTATCCGAGCATGCTCGTGTGTTATCCGAGTATCTTGGGCGTGCTCTCCTAATATGTTTGAGTTCCTGCGGCTGCATGCTTTGCGGCGGTAGACAGATGCAACACAGGCGGGGGATTGCCTAACAAACATTTTGATTTCTAAAGGAGGTTTTCCCGTTTCAGAAAAGCAAACCGCGCTTCACTCACCCTACCTGGGTCCAGGTCTGAGTTTGCACCGTGGCTCATGGGGTTTATTATTGTCTTCAGCACTTATGTCAGAATGATCGCATTGCTGCCAACCAGTGAGCTCTGAGAGGCTTCTGCTGTATACTCTGGCAGAGCTTACTGGATTGGCTGCAGCGCTTTCGATATGACGTCAGCGCTGCTGGAAATATAAGACATCAGGAGCAGTGGCAGAGCCTCAGAACTGGACCCGGGGACTGTGAGTAAGACACAGTTTATCTAAAACAAACTGCGCCTGGGAACAGGGTCTTTCTGAAATCCCTTTAAGATTCTACAAGACCCCACATATTCTAAAAGTTAATAACACTGAAGAACTACAAGCTCCAGCATAGCTTAGAAGTGAATAAGTACACACGCTGTAATACTGGGGCACTACAAGTCCCAGCATAGCATGCATATGTAAATGTATGGGAGTAGAATTGCTCATGTATCCTAGCGGTTGATATGAAGGGTGGTCACTTGCATACTATGAAGGAGGCCAGTCTCCTGGATTTTTCAGCTAGACAGCTCTGAGGCGCCTCTGGTGCTGCAGAATTGAGACAAAGAGGAGGAGCAACAGCAAGAGGCAGCCTGAGGGGGAGGAGCCAAAACCAGAGACCGCCTGAGGGGTAGAGGCTAATACAAGAGGCTGCCTGGAATGGAGGAGCTGAAGTGAGAGGCTGCCAGAGGGGGAAGAGCTACAGCAAGCGGCAGCCAAAACTAGAAACAGCGCCAGGGAGAGGAGCCAAATCAAGAGACCATCTAAGGGGAAGGAGCCAAAAACAGAGACAACCTTAGGGGAGAGGCTAATTCAAGAGGCTGCCAGAGGGGGAGAGCTACAGCAAGCGGCAGCCAAAACTAGAAACAGCCCCAGGGAGAGGAGCCAAATCAAAAGACCATCTAAGGGGAAGGAGCCAAAAACAGAGACAGCCTTAGGGGAGAGGCTAATTCAAGAGGCTGCCAGAGGGGGGAGAGCTACAGCAAGCGGCAGCCAAAACTAGAAACAGCCCCAGGGAGAGGAGCCAAATCAAGAGACCATCTAAGGGGAAGGAGCCAAAAACAGAGACAGCCTTAGGGGAGAGGCTAATTCAAGAGGCTGCCAGAGGGGGGAGAGCTACAGCAAGCGGCAGCCAAAACTAGAAACAGCGCCAGGGAGAGGAGCCAAATCAAGAGACCATCTAAGGGGAAGGAGCCAAAAACAGAGACAACCTTAGGGGAGAGGCTAATTCAAGAGGCTGCCAGAGGGGGAAGAGCTACAGCAAGCGGCAGACAAAACTAGAAACAGCCCCAGGGAGAGGAGCCAAATCAAGAGACCATCTAAGGGGAAGGAGCCAAAAACTGAGACAGCCTTAGGGGAGAGGCTAATTCAAGAGGCTGCCAGAGGGGGATGAGCTACAGCAAGCGGCTGACTGCAAGGGAGGAAGTGGCGGTACAGGACAATTTGACAGATAGCGGGCTGATGCAGTGGTGGAGGAGGGTTTCAGACTATATTACTTTTTCTTCTTCACAGAGTCTAGACACTTTTTTTGTCCCACCGGCTGCTGGATCAATTTTAAGCTAGGCCTCATAGGTGCGGATAAACTCTGTAACTGGTGCAGATGCTTTGTGCCAATGTCAGGCACTGGTAAGAAGCCGCACCTCACGTTCTGAGAAGCGCTGCTTTAAGAACCCTGACAATGTGACAACCTCTTAGGAGGTGGGGCATTTTTTTCAACCATATTGGTTGTCGTTTAGATTTCCAAGAAACAAAACTTGACAGAATAGGACATTTTTATTTGTTATTTTAGAGGCGAATATTCTTCAAGATTTCATACATTCCAGCTGTTGATTTGGTTTTAATTGTAGATCCACTGAGGCCTCAGACATGTCATGGATGTAGATAAATGAGGTCTCACTTCATGCACACATGGGGTCTACACTCTTAAATAAAGTAAGCACTCATCACCTCAATGCTGGCGCACGGACACACTGTCCATCTGTTTCCAATAACCTTCTGCTTAGCTCCGAGAACTGTGAGTTTTGGTTTCTGATCAAATTCTACACATGGAAATGAAAAAACTGAACTTTATCCTGGATTTAAAGACATAAAAATGAGGCTAAACTCTCCATTCGTGTTTGAAGACTTAGTCCATCCATTCATGACTATCACTAAAACTGACGGCGGCGGCAATACAGTAACATATGCATTGAGATTTCATACCCTAACTGATTTTTTGTGATCAATTTTTGGAATCCTTTAGCCTTGGCTAATATTCCCCAGCCTGCAACACAACAGCTGTTCTAAAACTACAACTCCTAATATGATAGTTTTGTAGTTTTGCAACACTTAGAAAGTAGAGGTTGGGGAGCAATGGACTGACCTATGGGTATTTGTTCCGACTTCTAAATCTGGAGCAAAGTTGTGACTCAAACTATGGTCTTGGCAATGGACTGATAATCCAATGGAATCACTTCTCTTTGGAAGTCGCAACTTTTAAGCTTTAAAGGATTTGTCCAGGACTTGTATATCGATGACCTATCTTTAGGATAAGTCATCAGTATCAGATCGATAGAAGTCTGACATCTGCCGCAATCAACTGGAAGAGAATAATTCATTGTAAGGGGGTAAAAAACATATAGTAAGGACTAGAGATGCCCTCTTGGTTTGGGTTGACTTGATAGTCTTTCATCAAGTAATAATGTTTCTTCCAAGTTATGTTCATCTCATATTTTGTGCCTATTTTTTTAAAATCTAAATGTCGAGGTTGGCGAAGTTTGGGTGTGACAGTGAGCCCAAGGTGATCCAGAGGTTATAGTCCTAGTCATCATGTGCTCTATAGTCCTGTGTAATAGGTTCCTGGGTTTGGTCATGCATGCTCAAGTGATGAGCCAGTATTTCCCACCTAAGTGATGCAGTAGACGGCAAGGTCAGAAAGGCAGTATTGGATAATGATCCTAAACACACGTAAAAATCCACAATAGACGACCTCAAAAGGCACAATCTGAAGGTTTTACAATGGCCCTCACAGTCCCCTGATCTGAACATCATTGAAAATCTGTGGCTAGACCTCAAAATAGCAGCGCATGCAAGACGCCCCAGGAATCTCACAGAACTGGAAGAATTTTCGAAGGAAGAATGGAGGAAAATCCCTCAAAGAAGAACTGAAAGACTCTTGACTGGCTGCAAAAAGTGTTTACAAGCTGTGATACTTCTAAAAGGGGGCGCTACTAGGTACTAACCATGCAGGGTGCCCAAACTTTTGCATCTGCCCATTTTACTTTTTGTAATTTTTAAAATTAAAAAAAAAAGACAATATATATTTTTCTGCCTAAAATACAAAGGAAATGTGTCACCTTTAACTTTAGGGCCTTTTAGAGATCATTGTGACGCGCCCCCTGGGCTGTGGGGTACTCGGCAGCCGGGCTTCTGTGTCTGCCGGTGGGGGATATCACGGTGGCTGGCCCGGTCCGTGACCCAGGGCGGTCAGTAAAAAGGGAAATTATTATTTATATGGGGATTTGGAAAGTTCGTGACGCCACCTGTGGAATGCGGCAAAAGGGTGCCGCCGCTGCGGAGCAGTCCTCTGGAGCTAGTGTTACACCAGCAGGGATTGTGTGGCTCTCCACAGGTAGAGCTAGCTCCAGGGCAGCGTGGGGTGTAATGGATGGTGGTGCAGGGGAGAGACGGCAGGACGGTCCCGGAGGAAAGACGGACACTCACACGGGGGTAAGCTTCAGTACCTTTACTGGTGATGGTGCAGGGTACTCCGGACGAAGGGCGCACTTTTGGACTCTCCCCAGTGAGCAGGTATAGGGCCTTTACTCGTTAAGCTTCTGGCCTGCCTGGAACTAGGCCTAGCTTGGTTACTGTCTCTCTCTCCCTTGCACCTGCTGACCTGGTGGTAGGGCCTTCTCTTGGAGATCACTCTCCCTTGTTGCTGGGGCCTCCGTGACTCCTAGCCCTGGTACTGTAGTCAGCGTTTGGACCTGTAGTCCTCCAGGGGTTCCGGTGGTTCCTACTGGGTGTAAATGGTCCCTGTAGGTGCGGACCCGGTGTTCGGTATATATATCGGGGTGAGCCTGGTATGCTCCTGTGCCCCCTTGCTACTTCTTCCTTCTCCTCTCGCCTTTGACCACTCAAGGCCCTCACTAGGCCTTCACACGTGCTGTAGGCCTTGGCTCGCCTAAGCACAGCAGCCAGCTCGCTGCCTCTTTGCTGCTCTCTGAGCGTCAGCACGCTCTCTGCTCAACTCTGAGCTGTGTTCCTCTCTGTCTCTGAACACTTAACACTAATCTGAGCTGCCTGGCTCCACCCTCCCTATATCCCTAACGGGCTCCCTCTGCTGGTCTGAGGTGGTAGGGTGGAGGTGTGTGAATGTGTGAGGACCTCTTGTGGAGAAGTCCATCCATGCACCCTTCTGGGTTCTGTGGCACCAGTGCGCAGCAGGGCGCCACAATTGCATCTTCAACTTGCTTAAATGTTCACAATAACAATAATTTTGACCAGGGCTGCCCAAACTTTTACATGCCACTTTATCTACTTAAGATGATGTCCAGTAATTGAGGGTTTAGAGGTCAAAGATGGTTCGAAACCCAAGTATTGAAATAAAACTCCCAAGCAAAAATAATATAAAGTATATAATTATGTCAAACTTTGCAGACTATAATGGTCAAAAATTGGGTGGAAGATGGCATAAAACCTCTTAGGGAAGCCAAAAGTTGGATACAGTTTAATTCTTTGGTAGAAAATTAGATAACTAATATGTTCCCCTATTAATGGCTCCTCACATTGTACACCACATGCGGACTAACGCTATTGCTCCAACTTCACATACTCCAGCAATGATTTTTTTTTTTTTTAACCAAAACAAACCACAACAGAATGTCATCACAAATGAAGGAATTAATACAGATTTATTGATGAGGAAGTTTATGAAATTGATTTTCCTCGTTTGCCGCCCTTATTACTTTCACTGCAACAGGATCAGTTTTGCGCATGATGTTATACTAAATTGTTAGACGCTGAACATTAATGAAGATAGTTATATCTTTTCATCTGCACACATCACAGGAACTTGCAAAGAGACCACAACAGACTGAAAAAAAAATATCAGAAATGCTTTGACACAGATAAATCCCAAAAAAAAAGACAAAAATGAAAAAATTCAGCTTCGGAGCAGCCTGCGGGTAGCAGGTTTCAGTACATATATTGCTTGTGTTCTGTCATATCATAATACTCCGGAATCCCCAGAGCCAACAAGAGCCGTCTTACTGTTCTATTATTATTGCCCATGGTGCAAATAGACCGCAGGCTTTATTCCATTTCTATTGATCACGCTACATTTTAAATTGCGCAGCCCCCGTTATTTTCTTGGGTTAATCTATAGATATGTGTATATATATATTTCTCCAGGCTTGCGCTCCAAAGAAAGTCTATGGAGGATAGTGCTCACTAACATAGCAGGCAATTTTATTTGGGCGCCTTAAAGGTTAAATATGCAGTTATATATATATATATATATATATATATATATATATATATATATATTATATAGAATTCTCTTTTGTTTCTTTCCGGACCCTACCAGGAGTGATGAAATTAACCAGCAGCTAGTGCAAATTGGTCTTTATCAAATTATGAGACTTTCATGTGGGTTCATTTTACATTTGCAATCTAATATTTATGGAGACACGTCCTGTTGGTAAATCATATATCAGACACTTCAGATTTTCCCTTTATAATCTCATTGTTTTATCTGAGATCATTCGTGCCACAGATCTGCAAATTCCGACCATATCTCACCCCAGGGCATTCAAGTAACAGGTTGCCATTGAAATTTGATGTCTTTGGCCATCTTAGGCTCTGTTCACACAGCCATTTGTTGCTGCTTTTTGAGCTTCTGACCACACTTAAGTCACTTTTGTTGGCAACAATAGAGCACCATGCAGTGGTATTCCATATGTCTGATGCAATTCTGGCACATTGTGGCCAAAAACGGGATAGAGTTTGCGCGATCCCTGGTGTCACGGGTGTGTCAGGTGTGACAGACAGTCTTTCTGGATTCAGCTGTAGAAGGTCATTGCACTTGGCTCTGCAGGCACCTTCTTGACCTTTTCATCTCTGTAGTGTAGTGATATCCTTCTCCTTCTAGGACCTAGCAGTGACCTCCACCTTCTGCTGCTAATTGACACACCCTTGCTGGATGTTTAAATACCTTTAGTCTCTCCAGAGAGTCGCTGGTGATAGCTCTATTTTCCTCTGTCCAGGCTTGAAGTACTAGTAGTCGTCTAGTGTCTTCGTGGAGTTCCCTTGGAGGATAGTTGGCGTGATCTCTCTGGTGTCTTCTCAAGCTAAGTGTATTCCCCTATCTGTTTACCTGTTTGTCTTTAGTTGCAGTGGGAGATGACTAGTGTTCACCCCGTCCCCTCCCTACTTAGGGCCTATGTCTAGGGGCAGTCAGGGATTAGGTTTCCTGCTCGGCGATAGGTGCGGAACCTATTTAGGGACGTTAGTGAAGCCAGGGTGTTGTCAGATCTGCCTAGGGGTCTCTACCCCCCCTCTTCCCATCGTTGTGCACTTAGTCCTTCCCTCACCTTGCATGACACCTGGTCAGAAGTGTGTAGTTTGGCTTGATTTAGGCTGCGTGCCCACGATGCGTTTTTCAAGCATTTTTGCTGTGGAATTTCTGCAGTGGAAACGCTTTTAAAACGCTTGGTAATACGTGCTCCATGATCCCCAATGACAATCCGCATGTTCTGTGCCCATGCTGCGGATTTTTCCACAGCGGATTTTCTGTGCGGAAAAATCCGCAGCATGTACATTATTTGTGCGTTTCCGCATGCGGATTTGCCTACTCAATGCATTTGAAAAACGCATGGCAAATCCGCATGTCAGAACGCTTCAAAAACGCTTCAAAAACGCGTGTTAAAATCCACGTGCGTTTTTGCTGGCAAGGATATGCAGAAATGCTGCAGAAATTTTCTGCTTCAATTCTGCATTGTGGGCACATACCCTTAAGGACATTCCCAGAGAATACTGGTAGCAGGCCACTTCCGTCTGACTCATGAGTTGCACGTAACAGACCCAGCTCCCCACCGATCTGCAGGACATTAAAGGTAGAAAGGGAACTTGTCATCTGATTTATGCTGCCCGAACCACTGGCAGTATGAATTGGGCACTAGGTGAGATATTTTGATTGTGTATTTTTTACTCTAAAATGCTGATCCTTTGAAAAAATATCCAGGGATCATTAGACTATGATGACTAGTCCTAGAGGCAGATCCCCAAAGGCTGCTCCCTTCCTCCCTCGGTTGACTGATGTGTCCCTATCTATGTGTGGCGCCCCTGAGGTTCCAGTCGCCACAGAGGTACTGCATCTCACCCAGAGGTGTGGTATCTCACCCTCAGGTAAGGAAGGAGTATGGCTGAGGAACCTAACATCTGCATTCACTACACCACATTTCAGAGGGCAGGGCGAGATTGCTCCTACGGGAGAGCACAGTCCCTGATCCGTGGCTGGAGTGGGGGGAACCACAGTAAAGGGGAACCATGTAGTGTGTGTGGGTGTAGGACCATCTTAGAAAGACAGTTGAGCTCAGACACAGACTAGTCAGAGGAGGAGAAGTGACAGGAGCAGAGGCTCTGTACGAGCTCTGCTCCAGAGGCGGGCCTAGCCAGTGAGGACCAAGTCTGAGAGGAGAAGGAGAGAAGAGAGGAGAGGGAGCAGGAAGGCTCCAGGAACAGAAGGGATCCCAGGGGTACGGGTAGTGCTGGAGGCCACCCGTACGCCCGAATCTACCGGGAGGTGGAGGAGTCAGGCCAGCAGAAGGGAACCGGGTCCCTCAACTAGTAGAAGATTGCAAGTCTCAGCTAGAAACCGGAGGCTGCGGAACTTTATGTCCTGTAGCCACAAGTCCACACCAGTCTCACCGAGAAGGTAGCCACATAGGACCCAGGGGAAGGAACAGACGTCGCCCGCCAAGGCCCGCAGGTACTGGATTGGAGTCACTAGGTGTGAGGTTCAGAGAAGAGGCCAGAGAAAGGACACAGAAGAGGGTCCTGATAAGTACTCCGGAGCTATCTGGGGGTGGACTGAGCCCCTCACTGAGTAAGCACAGAACGACGTGGGCAGTTACATTGAGCTCTGTAATCTGGACTGCAAAAACTGTGAGTAAAGACCCTGGGACTGCACTATCTTGTCTCTGTGTTCCTTGCTGCGCCATCCCTCACTGCACTACAACGCCCAGCACAACCACCAACATCCACACACTGCCCTGAAGCTAACTCTTCCTGTGGGGAGTCATAACATCCTTGCTGCAATACCACCAGCTTCAGAGGACTGTCCCGCAGCGGCTGCCCAATTCAGCCGCATTCCACAGGTGGCGTAGTCGGACTCTTTAGTAAAACCCATACATATAAAATCCCCTTGGATTGACCGCCCTGGGTCACGGACCGGGTCACCGCCACTGTGACTTCAACCCCCAGCATCTACCGGCCCGGCATCGGGTACCCCAGGGCTCAGGGGGCGCGTCAACTTTGGCGTAGTCGGCAGGATATGTAATCCACCCGTTATCACCGGGTATTGTGCGCCTAGAGACTGTGTTCAAAGACTGAATGTGGCGCCCGCCCCAGAAGAACGGGCGCCATTATGTGCGTGATCAAAAACAACAATACAGAACCTCCCATCATGGGCCGGGTCCCAGAATGGCGCCAAAAGCGCAACCAGCCCCCTGCAACTGTGGCCATAGATGTGTCCATCAAGGTGGGTAAGACGCCCCCAGGTATGACCGACTGCAAGCAGCCATGGGACCGCTCCAGAAAGGGAAGAGGAGAAACAAAAACTGGAAAACCGGGTGTGGTCTCGAGCAGACCAGAGAGAACACACCCGGCAGGCAAGATGGAGGGAGGTGAGCCTGAGACTTCGGCCCACAGCCTGCAACTAAGCGAGACACCTCTTACCCTGACGGAGGTTATCTACAAGCTGACCCTGGAGGATGCGGAGTTCCTCCAGGCAGAGATGCGTGAGCTGAGCCGACGGGTAGGAGAAGCCGAGAGAACCGCCATCGCCAGCTGGAAGAGGGAAGTGCTGGAGAATATAAGTGCGAGACGGCAGCCAGCACCGGAATCCACTGCACCGGAATCCACCGACAGCGCCCCAGCCCCGGCAGAGCCAGACCAGGACCAGGAGGCAGAAAGCAGCCCAGGAGCGGCCACTGGAGCAGGTAGGAAGAGCTTCCCTGTCCCAGGTGCAGTCAGCGCCGACCTGCTCCTGGGTCCCCTGGTGGCGCCTCCATACCCGTGCGCGCACGCTCCAGACTCACCCCCAGGCCCAGAATCCACCACGGCACCGAGCGCCTACTCCGCTGACCAGCTCCGTGATACTCCAGCGGAATCTCCATCCCACCTGGCCAGCTTCGCCGATCCGCTCCTCGATTCCCTGGCGGAATCCTCGCACTACCCGGGTGCCTGCTCGGAAGACCTGCTCCTGGGCCCGTTACCGGAGCCGCCTACCTCCGCACCCGAGTGGGGATACGGGACCCCCTCCTTCGACTGGTCCGCCAGGAATGAAGGTCAACAGAGACCCCCCCTCTCTCCCACACCTGCGCCCCCGATTACCTGCGCAGGGGGAGAAGAGTTCCGATGGGACAACCGGGAGGGGGATCTCATCGGGTTCCCGCAGGAGACTCAGGCCCAGGCCCTTCGGCGAGAAGAGTACTGCAGGAGGGAGCTCCTGCAGCTAGACAAGGAGCGGTATGACCGGCAGGTGCGATGGGAGCGCATGGAGGCCAGAAACATGGCGGCCAAAACACAGGTCCGCCAAGCAATGTCTACCAAGCCCAGTCCCTGTCTGGAGGGGATAAACGTAAAATTTGACTTAGACGCCGGGTGGGGATTCATCCGGGAGCCACAGACCGATAGAGATGTCTTCGTCAACCGGCGGGACGTGGAACCCCACCTCCAGCAGGGGTATCCCGGTCGGGACCTCTATCCCGGCAACTATATCACTTTCACCCGTCACAAAGGAGAGCGCAGGTGGTATGCCCTCCAAGTCCACAAGGTGGCAAAGGACATGCCCCCGCAGTACCAGGCTGAATACCCGGCTGGGTCAGTCGGTAAGAATGAGGAGTTCCCCCGGTGGAAACCCCACTATTAATATGTGTCTGCAGAAACTGTAAATAGTTACCCGTAAGGCTGCAGGAAACTTTGCAAGTTTGACCGGTTTTGTGCCTGTTTAACCAGTTACCCATGTGGGTATAAAGACAATAGGGAAGAGGACGGTGATCTCCCGAAAAACTCTCCATTGTAAATAATTGCACTTCTTAAAGTGCCCCTTATTGGTTTTATAAATTTACAACAAATGACCTCAGAACAAAAACCCGTTTGGTGTGGCCGAAGATGTGGTCCAAGCTAACTCTTCCTGTGGAGAGTCATAACATCCTTGCTGCAATACCACCAGCTTCAGAGGACTGCTCCGCAGCGGCGGCCCCCTTTTGCCGCATTCCACAGGTGGCGTAGTCGGACTCTTTAATAAAACCCATACATATAAAATCCCCTTGGATTGACCGCCCTGGGTCACGGACCGGGTCACCGCCACTGTGACTACAACAGCCAGCATCTACCGGCCCGGCACCGGGTACCCCACGGCCCAGGGGGCGCGTCATATGTGCATAGGGAGAGTCTGGTCAGTTGAGTTGCTGGGAGAATCCGCAGGGGACTGGCCTCTTGGACTAGTCATCCCATACACATGGCCCCGGATAACTTTTCAAAGTTTGTTTTCACTGATGATGCACTGAAGAGCCGTCTGTCAGTCAGTGCCGGGGAGTGGCTACAGCCACCACTGTACAGCACACTCACTTCTACATCTCAAAGTGTGTGGCGCTAATGATGTTACGGCTTCCTGGACGTGTGTGCAGTACTGGTCGTGTTCATTAAAGAAAGTCACGTCCATGATACTTGTAGCTGTGCACATGTCCTGCCCGACACCTGACAATACAGCGTTATCAGGGCACCCTCACCTTTCAAAAGTAAATGACAGACCCTACTGAATTGGACAAGAAGTATTTAAGCTCTCTTTCCCAACGTGTGTCCTCAGGGGAGGGTCCTGCACACAGATATCTAATGCTTATTGGGCGGTTTATTTATTGTGACAGGGGATTCATGACATTAAATGTCAGTAAAAGGACGTAGACAACTAAGAAATGACGAGGGGCATTTACACATTCCTCCACAGCCAGGTTACATTCCTGTTACCGTCCCTGGCTCGCAGCGTTAAGGGGTTACAATCATCCAGTCTACAGTTGCTGGCTTCATGGCATGGCTTTCATTAGTTCTTTTGCTGTGCATTACCCCATCTGTCTGCTGGCAGAGGTAGGAGGATTATGTGTCCAGTGCAATCATACATCTAATACTCCAGGTCATGGGCTGTTTAATTCTCTGTACCTGGTGATGATAAACAGATTCATAAAGATGCAGAGCGATGACCTTAACTGCCATTATGTTAAGTAGTCAGACAATGGAAGCCGTCTCCAGATGGCATTCAGTATAAAAGGTTAAGGATCATCTGACTGCCCTACGGCCCAACAGATTCTGTACAAATGCCATTAACGTACTGTCGGCTGGTTATAAAGGAACGGTACCGCAATCAGGAAAGATGAAGAAGAAGAAGAAGAAGAAGAGGAGGGAAAAAATGATTCTGTCCCCTAAAGCATGAATACTAGGCACCAAATCCGAGGCTGTCAGACATGGAGAACATGTGTACAGAGCATCCTGTAATCATCATCTGCGTATGCAAAAGACGTTACATAAATGCTCTTCAGAGGGGCTGCTCGCTGGAAAATGCTGCTGAGCACACAGACCTGAAGAGCACAAGTGAGGAAATTGCCATAAGAAGTTTTCAAACATGGAAAGTGCAGGATAACTTTTCTGGATATTAATCTGAACATGCAGTTAAGTATTTTGCATATTTAGCAATTCCGAATTCCCCGGGGTATCAAACTTTCAGCAGACACAAGACATCCTAAGACCCTACCATAATGCAAGCTGCATTCAACAGCAGCCTGAATTCTGCCGACCTGCAATAAAACGCAGGGAAATTGGATTTTATGTCGGGCTGTTCAAACCCATACACATTTAGAAAAAATGTTTGATGCTTTAAAACTGTAGGCTTAACTCGCCAAACACTTGCGACATCTGTAAGTTCGTTTGGAGCGCTTTGCTATTTACATACCACGTGTCATCTAAATGGAAGTCACCAGCATCTGTCAACTGGACTCTTGTAATATCTGTACAAATGTGTCAGAAAAAGTAACTGACTTTTAAAATGTTTTTTTGCTACTCTTCCCCCATTTTTCACCTATGCCAAATTCTTTAACAGCGTGTTCATTGGTCGCCCAATAAATATGCCTTCACCATTTTGTGACATTGTGGTTAGAACATCCTTCAAGAACCAATAGATGATGGAGATCCCCCAGCATATCCGAGTATTATATTTTTTGGTGTCATGTAATAAACTATTTTGCTCTGCAGCAGTGGCGTAACTAGAGTCCAGTGGGCCCTGATGCTAAATTTGGACCTGCCCCCTTCCTACCCACCGCATGTTGGTCAGATGTATGGACCCTTGAAGCATTCTAAATCCTATAAGGACATACGTGTTTCCCCCTTCTCCCTTTATGCAGTAATGTCCCCCATCCTGTACTAAAGTCCCCCATCCTGGGTCCCTTTCTGGCATATATGTCCCTCATCCTGAGCCCCTTCCTGATGCATGTGTTCCTCATCCTGGGCCCCTTCCTGATACATATGTCCCTCATTTTGGACCCTTTCCTGATACATATGTCCCTCATCCTGGCCCCCTTCGTGATACATATGTCCCTCATCCTGGGCCCCTTCCTGATACATATGTCCCTCATCCTGGGCCCCTTCCTGATAAATACAAGTGCTTCTCACAAAATTAGAATATCATCAAAAAGTTAATTTATTACAGTTCTTCAATACAAAAAGTGAAACTCCTATATTATATAGAGTCATTACAAACAGAGTGATTTATTTCAAGTGTTTATTTCTGTTAATGATGATGATTATGGCTTACAGCCAATGAAAACACAAAAGTCATTATCTCAGTAGATTAGAATAATTAACAAAACACTCCTGCAAAGGCTTCCTACAGGTTTATAAAGGTCCCTTAATCTGTTTCAGTAGGCTCTACAATCATGGGGAAGACTGCTGACTTGGCAGATGTCCAGAAGGCAGTCATTGACACACTCCACAAGGAGGATAAGCCACAAAAGGTTATTGCTAAAGAAGCTGGCTGTTTACAGAGTGCTGTATCCAAGCATAATAATGGAAAGTTGAGTGGAAGGAAAAGGTGTGGTAGAAAAAGGTGCACAAGCAACCGGGATAACCACAGCCTTCAAAGGATTGTTAAGAAAAGGCCATTAAAAAATTTGGGGGAGTTTCACAAGGAGTGGACTGCTGCTGGAGTCATTGCATCAAGAGCCACCACACACAGATGTATCCAGGACAAAGAAAAGACCTGGACTGATGCTCAGTGGTCCAAGGTGTTTTCAGATGAAAGTAAATTTTGCATTTCATTTGGAAATGAAGGTCCCAAAGTCTGGAGGAAGAGTGGAGAAGCCACAATCCAAGCTTTTTGAGGTCTAGTCTGAAGTCTCCACAATCAGTGATGGTTTGGGGGGCCATGTCATCTGCTGGTGGAGGTCCACTGTGTTTTATCAAGACCAAAGTCAGCGCAGCCGTCTACCAGGACATTGTAGAGCACTTCATGCTTCCCTCTGCCGACAGGCTTTTAGGAGATGGAAATGTCATTCTCCAGCAGGACTTGGCCCCTGTCCACACGGCCAAAAGTACCAATACCTGGTTTAAAAACAACAGTATCACTGTGCTTGATTGGCAGCAAACTCGCCTGACCTTAACCCCATAGAGAATCTATTATAGAGAATCTATGGGGTATTGTCAAGAGGAAGATGAGAGACCCCAGACCCAACAATGCCGACGAACTGAAGGCTGCTATCAAAGCCACCTGGGCTTCCATAACACCTCAGCAGGGCCACAGGCTGATCGCCTCCGTGCCACATTGCTGCATTAATGCCGTAATTGATGCAAAAGGAGCCCGACCAAATATTGAGTGCATTTACTGAACATACATTTCAGTAGGACAACATTTCGGGTTTTAAAATAATTTTTCAAGCTGTTGTTATAAAGTATTCTGATGACTTTTGTGTTTTCATTGGCTGTAAGCCATAATCATCAACATTAATGGAAATAAACACTTGAAATAGATCATTCTGTGTGTAATGACTATATAATATGAGTTTCGCTTTTTGTATTGAAGAACTGAAATAAATTAACTTTTTGATGATATTCTAATTTTGTGAGAAGCACCTATATATCCCTCATCCTGGGCCCCTTCCTGATACATATGTTCCTCATCCTGGGCCCCTTCCTGATACATATGTCCCTCATCATGGGCCCCTTCCTGATATGTGTCCCTCATCCTGGGCCCCTTCCTGATATATATGTCCCTCATCCTGGGTCCATCCTGTTATACACATGTGCTCCATCCTGGGTCCATTCTGGTTTATATGTCCTCCACCGTGGTATACATGTCCCTCATCCTTGGCCCCTTCCTGGCATATACGTCCCCTGTCCTGGGCCCATCCTGGTATATATGTCCTCCTTCTGCCACTGTTTTTTAACACACAAAAATAATAAGCAATTCTACTCCACTTACCCTGCTCCCACGCCGCACGGCGTCCTCTTCTATAGCTGCTGAAGAAGCTGACATCTGACTTCAGCATGCAAGCGACGAGCAGCACATGACGTCACTGCCATGTGCCGCCAGTGACTTCCACGCCGACATCAGCTTTGACCTCTGATTGGCCGGCCGCTTGTATTGCGGTGCAGGGAGCTGGTGGGTCTCTGTGCCGCAATGCATTTCAGATGAATGTGCGTCCTCGGATGCACGTCCAGCTGATATAGCTGTTGGCGTCAGTGGGCCCCCCGCCAGCACAGGTCCGTTTATGGTCGCACCCTCTTCGACCATGATCGTTATGTCCCTGCACGGCAGGCCATATGAGGGTCTGTCGCCAACTCTCACCCTTTATAATTGTTAAATGTGGGGTAGCTTAGCAGGATCTTCTTATTATCGGGATCTTTTGTCCTCTTTTGGACAACCTCCTTTAAGAAAACTTCCTATATAACATGTGATATAATATACCGTATATTATGTCACAGGCTCCTAAATAAACGTACAGTGTTGCCGTTACTCTCATACACATTGCTTCCTAGAACTGTCTATATTAATCTCTAGATCTGCAAACATATCGCAGACTTTAACTACCCCCAGGCCTTTACATAGTGATAGATTTTTGGAAAACATCTGAAGTTTACAGCTTGATTTCATTTCAGATACTCCAGAAATCTGAATTTCCAGTTGACCTCCCATTTCTGATTTTCTGGGATGTCTGTGGTATGTCTGCAAATAATTTGTCGTAGAAATCGGATACCTGCCCTGCTCCATTTCTATGATTGCCAAAACAATTAAGAAAGAATTGCAATATTACTATAAGCTGCATTCCACTGGTGTAACTGCGGATACGTAGCCGTAGCGTTAGTATTAGGCCACGTTCACATGTTCAGTATTTGGTCAGTATTTTATATCAGTATTTGTAAGCCAAAACCAGGAATGGAACAATCAGAGGAAAAGTATAATAGAAACACGTCACCACTTCTGTATTTTTCACCCACTCATGGTTTTGGCTTACAAATACTGATGTAAAATACTGACCAAATACTGAACATGTGAACGTGGCCTTATACAGCTTTAGGCCTCATTCAGACGTCCGATTTTTTCACATACGAGAAAAGCAGACCAATTATTTAGATCATACTCTGATTAGAGAGAGAAGTTTGATCAGTGTGGTCCAAGTGTCATCACTTTTTCTCGTACGTAGAGAAAAAAAAAAGTTTCTCCACCTTCTCCTTTTTGACCTACCATGAAAATCGGACCACACTTTGATGTCATTCGAGTGCAGTGCAATTTTTTTCACAGACCCATAGACTTGCATTGCCGGTTTTGACCCGACCCTCAAAATCGGACACGTCCAAGCGATTTTACACGGACGTGTGAATGGCCCCATAGACTATTACAGGTACGAGTTCTATCCGTGAAAACCACAGCGCTCAGCGGTCTAAGAGATAAGGGGGGCCCACTACCAAATCCGAAGCAGGCGGAAAAGTGTATAATGATAAGCTATTGGACTGCAGTTGGTTCTTTTACCATACATTTTATACAACACTATAAATTTTAACAATTTTTTCAAACTCAATTATTCAACCTTAGCCAAATAGGACAAACCAAGAAATGCTAGAAAGGACATGTACAGAAAGCAAAATCTGGCAGCAAAGTGGAGTATTGTTGTCGTGTGTACTATAGTCTAATTGGACTAGTAAAATGGGTGCGCAAAAACATACATGAACTGTTAAATGTCTAAATTTTTCTGATTTTTTTCAACAAAATTCCACCCCCTTCCCTAACAATTATAAAATAGCAAATTCTAGGCAGGTACACAAATAAAAAGTCGGCACCTGCAATCGGGTGTTGTAGTAATGTGGCATGTACAGACGTAAAATTTGACTAGTAAAAAAAAAAATGTATTAATGAGGTAAACAGTGTTATGGATTATAAGCAATAAGCAGTTTTCTTTTGTATTTTTAAATAAGTTTCCCTCTCTTCACAAAAACAGGTACACAAGAAATGCAGAAATTCAGTACAGTCATTTGTGACAAGTAACTATACCCCTTGACACCGATTTCAGATGTTATTTTTCCCGTAAAACATATTGTGCTGACTTGCTTCTGCTTTCTAGCGCATTAATAAAGAAAATTGTGTAATTGTAATTCAAAATTGCGCAGAACAGATGCAGCACCACCATATCACTGATGTAATGAGATGGACATATTGCCGTGTTCCCCCTTGAAGACATTAGTGCTGTATATAATGTGAAGTGTAGTGTCTATAATGTTATGTGTTATGGTGATGTGTAGTGTGGGTTGTGATGTGGTGTATTGTAATGTTTTGCACTGTACTGAGAGGAAGCTGAGTTCTGCCCAGCAACAGATAGTGAGTAGGATAAAATAGATTGAAGAGTTGGGACTAGCCCAGAGAGTTAGGGGCTATGTAGCAGTATCAGAGAGGACTTCCTGGTAATGACTGAGACAGGGTCTAGCTTGCAGCTAGAGCAGATGTTTGGTTTGAATGCTCAGCAAGGCTGCATGCAGTGGGTGTTCTGTGGCAATAGAGAAAGGAGATTGAAACAGAGATAGCATGATCCTGAGGAACAGACCGAGACAGAAAGAAAGTTAGAGACGCAGAGAGAAGGACAGTGTCAGCAAAGAGGATTTAGCAGAGTGACCAAGTGAGACGAGTCCGGAGAAGGTACGCCTAGCAGCCCGGTCCCAAGTAGCTTTAAACTGTTAAAGATAACGAGTCGGAACGGAATAGAACGGGAAATGAAGTGAGTGTCCCAGGCGGGAGTTCCCTAAATGTCAGAGAGCTTGAAGCTGAGTCTGACCATATTGGTAAAGCCTCTACTCTAAGAGGAGATTCAGATGTGCAACCGTGGGTAGAAGAAATTACTTTCACGGACTGTACTGTGGTGTTAAGCTGGGTGATAGTGAAGGAAATGAGACCAGTAGAGGCAGGCAATTCAATTTGCATCAAATCAATTCCTGGTACATGCTTTGGTCTGAACTGTATGTTTTTTGTATATGGGATTTAAGAAACACATCTGAATAATATATCAATGTGTGTTTCAGTGCCAAAATTTGGAGATGACGCTTGGATTTCTGCCACAGATTTACAGTTTGAATCAGATGCACCTCAATATAGTAGCATGCTACTCCGATATTTTTCAGCAGCAGCACCAATAATCTGCTTGAAAATTTTCCATTGCATGTGAATCTGGTTGCCAAAAACCCATTTACATGCACAGAACGCAGAGTGTCGTTGGATTTAATATTGATTTGGGTAGAAATTCCACAGCAAAATCGGTCATAGTTGACCTTTGCAAACATATTCTGACTTTACATGGAAGTGCTGCAGATTTTCCGTATGAATCAGGCACTATGCGATGCGTAAAGATGGGATTTTAAAAACCCTATCCAACGTGGTGGAAAAAAGATTGTACAAATCAAGGGCATGTCAGGGACTTTCCATTTTTCCTTTTGTGATACATAAGAAAAATTCTCGCCAAAATGAACGTCAAAATCCTTATGTTAAGGGCACGTGCGCATGACCGTATTTTCGGTCCAAGTGCGATCCGACAAAAGATCAGATCGCATTTGGACCAATATTATTCTATGGGGCCGGGCACATGTCCGATGACCAAGCTGGTCCGAAGAAAAAATCACAGCATGCCCGAGTTGGATTAGATCGGCCATGCAAGTCAACTGAACTCTGATTTTCACGGACTGACACAATGGAGAAGATTGCATGCACATCAACTTACGTTTCAGTTCAGACCTTCAGGTTTTTTCTTTGCAGTCAGTATGCTTTAGTGCATATAAAAGGGCGTGGCCGCCCTTTGTCTGGGCTGAGACGCTCATTTTGCCTCGGTTTTATGCTTACGCTAGGGATCAGTCTCTCTGCCCTTGTCCATATGTACGTCACTTGACAAATGGTAAGGTTTTTAATATTAGAGTTAGGACTGTCCCATAAGGGTTGCCGTGAAGTGGCGGGATGGCTTTCACATTATTTTGATCAAAATTATGTTAACTAAATACCCTTTATTTTTTATTATAATTTTTGCACTGTGCTATTTATACATCTACTTTCAGTTATTTGGGTATTTTTCTTGTTCTTGGTTTCACAATGGAGAAGATGGAGAAGGAGACCCTAATCCTCCCGATAGGTGCTGGTTTCAGGACTCCCGCTTGCCAAACATTTATGGAATGCACTTTCAGTATGCCATAACTGTCTCAGATGCTAGCCGCCCTTTAAGTTTTATTTTTGCACTGGAAGTTGTTTTAGTCTGACATTGAGACTTTCGGATCCAAAAAATTGTTGCATCGTATCAGCCCCTTATTGAAAGGACTGGCAATGCGCATCATACCTTCGACTCTTTTCTGACTCTTCTTTCCGGTATGACAGATCCCGCATTACCGCCTGTATCGCATTACACGTTATCGCCGTGCGCTGCAACGGAAAGTATTTTAATAGATATAATTTGATTTACATGGAGACTACAAGCTTAGGCTAGCTCGCCAGCAAGTAAGTGAGGTGTGTACGAACTATGCGCTTTTATTTCTCCTTTTGTAAGTAAATTTGCCCTTTAGGCATTTTATATATCAATGCAATCTGTATTCATCTATAAATAAAGCAGTTGGGACAAAAAGAAAAAAAAAGGGAACACTGGTCTTCACATTCAGCAGCGGTATTGCTTTACAGCGAGGCGCCACATTTAAATCCAGTGTGACGCTGTAGAATTTGGATGTAGTCCATGTTTGTATTACGGTAGGTATCCCCCGAGAAGCTGAAATTCCCATTCTCTGCTTTCCAAATCCCTCCTGAGAAAGGAACTGTAATCTGCCAAGTGACTGGGGAACTGGAAGTCAGAGGAATTACATGTGTGCAAAAGCTTCACATTAATCTGTGCCTCAGACATTTCTCATGTTACAGGTACTGGGAGCATTGACCTAAATACCCATCTATGATCTCTCATAGGTTCTCTTCTGCTTGAAGGACACCTTTGGTGCATTTTTTTTTTAATTAGACCTACGTATTTTTAGCTAAAAAAAAGCCCTTTAGTAATAGGGTTTGATTAAAAATATAACTTTGTTTGTTTTCTACATCCTCTATGTATCAAAGTACATAGCAGACTGCAGACTGTGACACTTGCTCTGGCAGCTGGGTCAGTGACCCTTATCTGTCTAGGATTTATGAACTAAGTTATCTTAGAAGATGGTTCAGGAGAAGAGAGATAAGAGTTACTGATGGAGTTGAGCAAAAAAGCTTTGTCCAGCAGCCATGTCAGTAGTCCGTGGCCTACGAACCTCCTACCTGCTGGCATTCCCAGCGCCTCTCCTGAGTAGGCCCGGTGTAAGGTCATTGCACCAGACCTGCTAATCAAAAGACTTGCTGGAGAAGACAGAAGGTAGGAGGAGGTTCACACGGCTCTGGTCCAGGGGCCACAGACTACCAACATAGTTTTATAGTATCATAGTTTTTAGGGTTGAAAGTAGACATCCATCCATCGAGTTCAACCTATAACCTAAGATGCCAGAGGAAGACAAAAACCCCATGGGGCAGATGCTAACTGCCCCATATTAAGCAACATGGCTGCTGGACCAGGGTCCTGCGAATCTTTTTTGTTCGAGTCTAGTTACTGACAGATCAAGCTCACTGGTGGATTCACTGCTCACTCATTCTGCAGTCTGTCAAACCACTCAAACCTTTAATGAAAAACGATTGCATTTTTTATTTTTAGCCAATATTATGTGCATTTAAGTAAATATAATGCCCCATAGATGTTCACATCCTTAAAACACCCATTACTTTTCCTGAATGCTTAAAATGAAAGGTATATACTGCTTTTCTTATCACCGTTGAGTTGAGGTTACTCAAAGTACCAATATTATTAAGAATATTTTTGCTTTATCCCCTTAGGGGTTTTATAACAAATTGCAGGCAGGGCACAGAAGTTTTCCGAAGCCTGAAAACCCCATTTAATTTATTTGTCATAATGATAAGGGTTTCATAATTGCCAGGATGGACTATCTTTTCCTCCAGGATCCTTAAAGGGGTTATCCTGGACTATATCATTTTTTTTTTTTACTAGGGGCCTAAGACCTAACAGGCAGGTAGGTTGCTAACTACCTGCCTGTTCTGCCCAGCATCGATCTCTGCTGGCATAGAACGGTCACTGCCTGCTGCTGCCCGCGATTCATCGGCTTCTGCTGATGCCACGTCAACAGGGCAGTGGCTTCTCTTCTGCTCTGCTCTGTTGACAGGGTGTTACTGCTGATGTCATGCTGATTGACGAGAGGCTCCCGCTGCCTAACTGTGGGAAGTCAGCTGTCAATCAAAAAAAAATAATACAATAGTCTGGACAACCCCTTTAACTTTGTATGATATTATTTATTAAGTAAGGCTAACATCCAAAGGTGTGGATTTGGTGCGTTTTTGATGCTGCAGATTTTGGCAGCATTTCTGCAGTGATTCTCTAATTTGGTTACTTGTTTGTTTGTTTTTTATTGCATTTTTTTCAGCTGTATATTTTGTCTCTTTTTGGTAGGTCAAGTTTAATATATAATTAATTTGTTTTTGGTCCATAACCAGCTTTTATAAAACTTGATTGATCAAGTCACGTTATCACGCAAGGTGTGGGAAAGACTAAGTGCAACACGAAGGGAAGAGGGGAAGGGAGCCCAGACACTAGGGAAAGGGGGAGTAGAGACCCCTAGGCAGATCTGACATCACCCTGTCTCCCCTATCATTCCTATATTGATTCCTCACCAATCGCCGCACAGGAACCTAAACCCTGTATTCCCCTGGAGCTTGGCCCTGGATATGGAAGGTGGGATGAGCACTAGTCAGTCCCCACTAACCACTAAAGACAACAAGGGAGACAAACTCGGGGAAAAGTAACTTAGCTTGAGCCAACTTCAGAGATTACAGCAAACGTCCTCCAAAGCACCAGAGAGGAAGTAAGCAGACTGCAGTAGCTCCAAGCCTTCACAAGTGAACATGTGAATATCACCGGCACCACCCTGGAGCAAATAGAAATTATTTAAACACCCATACCTGGGTGTCAATTAGCAGGAGGGAAGTAGCCTCTTGGTCCTAGAGTGAAACAGCTAAGAAGGTGTCTGTAATGCCAAACGAAGAGATCTTCTGCAACCAAATGCAGGGCGACTGTCACATCTGACCCACCCGTGACAAACATGCGGAGATTACATGTGTCTTTTAATACATATCCAAATGAGGATGTGAGTGCCATGTGGGAGGCTCCAAGCTTTGCAGTAAACCTCCCTTTGGTCTTGATTGACAGCGTGAGCATTGAGCTACCTGGCTGCCTTTTGTACCGTAAGATGGGGGCACATGGTGAGGTTTACTGAAGTTTACCCTACTAAGCACTTGCAACCTCATTTGCAATGGTGATAAGAAATATTGCTTTCTAAGCAATTAAACCTCTGTCAATGGCTACAAAGTTATGTTTACACATTGTTTTAATTGCAAAAAGAACTTCGGCACTTCATACATGAATATATAAGAAATATTGTATCTAGACTAATGTCACTTTGAAAAATGAAGTTTTTTTGCCCATAATTTGGCCAATTTATGTGTGCCCATCAACCACGACAAGGTCACCTTCGTATGATGGGAAACTACGCTACGCTACCACTGGATATGCCACTCTTGGGCTGTAAGCCTGTATGAACAATATGTCTCTGCTTGGGCTTTTAACCTACAATGTATGGGCTGGTAGAGCTAGTTAAAACCACCTGTGACTGAATGGGAGGGACACATGGTCAGAAAAAAAGCTTCTAATAGTGTGACTACGTACCTGCTGCAATGTTCCAGGAGCGGGATCTCAAAAATGATTAATAGAAAAAAGAGAGGGGTCTATTCGGGTGCTCTGAAGAAAAAAGTAATCTGAATTGCAAAAAGAACTTCGGCACTCCATACATGAATATATAAGAAATATTGTATCTAGACTAATGTCACTTTGAAAAATGAAGTTTTTTTGTGCATAATTTGGCCAATTTATGTGTGCCCATCAACCACGACAAGGTCACCTTCACCTTTTTTTCTGACCATGTGTCCCTCCCATTCAGTCACAGGTGGTTTTAACTAGCTCTACCAGCCCATACATTGTAGGTTAAAAGCCCAAGCAGAGACATATTGTTCATACAGGCTTACAGCCCAAGAGTGGCATATCCAGTGGTAGCGTAGCGTAGTTTCCCATCATAAGAAGGTGACCTTGTCATGGTTGATGGGCACACATAAATTGGCCAAATTATGCGCAAAAAACCTTCATTTTTCAAAGTGACATTAGTCTAGATACAATATTTCTTATATATTCATGTATGGAGTGCCGAAGTTCTTTTTGCAATTGAGATTACTTTTTTCTTCAGAACACCCGAATAGACCAGTGAGCGACCCCTCTCTTTTTTCTATACACATTGTTTTAGTTCGGCGTTATTGTTGGTTTATTAAGAAGAAAGGATCTGACAGTCCCTTTAAGAACCTTCTGCACACAGTGATAAAGACATAAGAATGGAGAGAGGCAATTAATATAGATCATGTCAGATGCTGCCAGGGTTCTGTACTCCAGGGAGCGATGCTCTGGTCAGTTAACGAAGCCATGTCTGTGACATATGAGTCATATGACATTCAGGACCGGCCTCGCCATTGTTCTGTGTGTCTCACACTCCTATGTTGCAATTGTGTTGGTATTCTCGATGCTTGTAAATACTCGTGCAAATCAAGCTCTCCTGATGTTCAGCTGCGGGGCAGGGCGTGTTTCTTTTTAAATGCCTGGGGAAAATGGGATGCAATTACATCCAAAGAGGGTGTAGCGTGCAAGAATATGCCAGATCTGAATGGTTCCAGGCGGTTTGCCTTAACTAGTTTGGGCTAAACATTCCAGCTCAGGAAAACACCAGGGAAAGACTGAATAAATTCTGCTTTTGTTAGAGCACAAACTGGGCTATTGTGTCAGATTTCAAGTACAAGAGCAGAAAAAAAAAAAAAGATCCATCTCATCCCTTACAGTCAGAGGATACTGATTGTTAATGCTCCGTGTGCAATCATCTACAATTAGTGCATCTCCAGCTTTGTGGAGACGTAAATGCAGAAAGGACAGAATCATCCAAGATCCAAGACGATCCTCACCCCCGAAAACAACACATGCAGACACCCAATACCCATGAGATATGTGGCTGCATTTATTAAAGAGTGAAAATAAAAGCCTCAAAATTTAGCTGCTTCTTAGTTACATTTACTTCTAAAAAATCTGGGGTTAGTCCCCATTCAGCGCAGCTACATAGACTATCAAGCAACTTTCCTGGACTCCAAAGCTCTGAGGGCTCCAAAGTTACAAAAAGTTTTACATATATAGTCAGTGTCAGACTGAGGAACACTGGACCCACCTTTCATCTATACAAAACCAATGCATTATCAATAAAGTGTTTTTTTCGGGCCTAGATTCACTTTTATCAAGTAGTATAACCATAAGATACATAACGTTAGGTTATCACATGTCGAGATCTATGTGGTGGAGCCACGTTCTCCCCCATAGCTCCCCATAGCAGCTGCAAGGTTTGCACTAAAAACTATCTTGGAGAAGCCAGGGCCCACCGGAGGATTCTCCGGTTATCTGGTGGGCCAGTCCAACCCTGCATATAATTTAATTGTACATGCAATAGAAATGCTGCAGATTTTCCACGTGGATACAGAAAATGAGTAGTAGATCACTACTTTAGGGCTCGTGTGCATGGATTTTTTTTTCCGTCTTCCCACCTGAGAGAATCGGATCAAACTCTGGTCATAGTGTGATTAGCATAATTGACTCTAATCTGTCAGATGAGAGAATATACGTTCGTGTGACCCCCCCCCCCCAACCTTAGCCAAATGCTCAAACAGCACTCCAACATGTCCATATGCTTCCCTTCAACTTTATTAAGTGAATTACATAGAATATACAAAGTACCAATAGTAATAGACATGGGTGAACACTCACTAAGCAGTTAGAACAATAACGATGTCTTATCTGCCTTGCACCACAATTACTATACATTTTTCTCCACACTTGACGAGGAGACTGGCTTAGCTGGAAATGGGCAAGGCTTTAAGGGAAAGGGAGATGCAACAACAATGCCCAGACAAAATTTTGGTACAAAGCAAGCCAACTAGTAATAAGTATAAATGTTGAGTAAACAGTTGAAAGGTGCAGCAACTGTATCACCCAGCGCGACTGTGCCTTAGTGTTGATGTCACTAATCTTCACTCAGTAAAGAGACTTGACAATTCGCCTCTAGTTTAAACCACCCCAGCCATGCCACAGTGTGACTGTCTAGTCTAAGGGAGCATTCACACTGGCCTACCCACGACCGTTAGATAGTCTACATATAAGTCACCCTTTCATCTGATGAATGAGACACTTTGCTCGTCTGTTGGACGATTGGCAGCCTGTTTAGTCATGTTGATCAAGATACGCCTGTTTCCAATAATCGGCCGATGTATATGCATCCTAATATAGTCTAAAATTACACCCTTCCTGCGTGTTAGTTTTTCTTGCGCCTCTCTGTTCCCAAGATATGGTCCCCTATTTCTTGTATATACACCGAGTCTTGTTATCCAACTGGGTGTGGTTTTCAAAAAAAGACAAACGGAAAAAAGATAAGGACCATGACAAGGCTAATTTACGCACAATGAAGAGGGGACATGGACCTCAACTCTTCTATAAGGGAGCCTTCTTGAGGACCATGCCCATTTGGCTAAAAAGACTAGATTTATAGACTGGAAACAGTGGGCCCTATCTCAGGAATGGAGAGGCACAGGTACAAAAGAAAAAATTAGACCCTTTCTGCTTGTTAGTTGGTGCAACATTTCTGGTCGTAATAACCCTTTGTCAATCTGTTGGTGAAGCTATTGGCACCGTGCATTGGCATACCTTACCCTCGGCACTGCACTTTCCCATACAGAGGGCAGCTGCAAACAAAATGTGTACAACATTGTGAAAGTTTTATTATAATTACAGTTTAACAATTGACTTTTTTTTTTTTAGCCCATCAACTACATCAGATGAAAGGCGTAAAGGCAGTGTGCACACAGTCTGATAACCTTTTCCACAGTGGGTATAAACTATGTATATGTGGAGCGGAGAGGTGGGAAGGCTCCTGCGTCTGCAGGTGAGATGTAGCTGAAACTTACCTTTTATTTTGAATTAGTTTAAAATAAAAATAAATTAAAAGCCAACAGTAGCATAGGGACACCCGGGTCTACGCGTTTCGAGTCCAGGAAGGACTCCTAATCATGACTCTACCATTAGAAGGGGTGCAGTACAGTATAGGATCATTGCCTTGAGGAGGTGATATATTTTTTTAGGGGTACTTGCTTAGAAATGTTGATTCACATCCCCCTCCATAAAAAAATACTTCTATATCTACCAAGGAGGCTACAGATTAATCTGGCTCAAGCAAGTAGATATCATAAATATCTTAATACTTTTTATTTTTCTTATTCATACTGCATATACTTGCCAACATTAGGATGTTTGTGATCTGCCCCCAAGTCGTACCCAAAAATGTCACCATCCCACCCAAAAATTCCCACTTTCAGGCAGGGTTTACATTGGGTCCATTTTTGGGATGTCCAGAATTTGCAGGGGCAGTAACTAAAAATTTGGGAGGTTTAGCAGTTAGCAGGGGTCCAGTCCTGATTTCTGTCATCTTCATGGGGTGAAAGGGACACCTTTGGGTCTCTGCAGATACTGCCAACTTACTCCACCGCCCAGCCTGCCTCTGATTAACATTTATTACCTAAGTCTTACAGCAGAGATGGAGAGTGAGCTGCGTGGGCCTCATGAAATTACATCTTAAGTCTCCAGGAGAATATTAAATCCACCAAAAATCTCAGTAGGTTGTAGTTCCCCGAGGATCTGTGTGTCTCCTAGTGAATCTCAATGTTTTTACTTATCAAGATCAGGTCTCGCCTGTTTCAGGTCTTGTAAAGGCTTTGAAGTTGCAGTCCACCATCTCGTTTCAGTTGAGACAGTGTATCCGTTTCATCATTTTCGCCTTGTCTCTCTGGGTCACAGAGAAGCAATAGCCTCAGCTGTAGATTCTGTTCAAAGCCGTCATGTCAAAAGAGACTGAAGAGGAACTTTCCGCGTTAACTCCTGAAGTGCCACAAATCTTGTCAACCAATTGCAAAATACCAAACTCGTGACACCGCACTTACACCAGCCGCTCGCTATTGATTGCAACAATGTCCAGCTCTTCAATGTATTATACTTTGTACCATTCTGACAAGCTGCACCATGCACCAAATATTAAGCTCTGGTATTGATTTCTTACATGTCTCATTCCTGCAGTCTGAAGCATCCTAGAGATATTGCAAAAAAAAAAGTATTTAGAAG
Organism: Phyllobates terribilis; assembly: GCF_046119375.1. Lineage (NCBI taxonomy): Eukaryota > Metazoa > Chordata > Amphibia > Anura > Dendrobatidae > Phyllobates > Phyllobates terribilis. The sequence continues at coordinate 23,735,773 of NW_027362774.1, read as the reverse complement.
TGGCCACAATGTATCACTAGGCAGTTGTGCAGATACGCAGACACAATAGTTTGGGATTTTGGGAAGAACTGCACAAGCAATATTTATCCAGAGATAGTTGCAAGTTGAAAAGCCAAGTAATTTCTGATTCTCCCCTGATGTCAGAGGATGAAGGATTGGACATGTTGAACTTAAACATGTCCAATCCTTTCATTCTTATTGGAGATCTATGGCAGAGGTGTCTGGTGGCAGCTTACATCTCTATCCTGTTGAGCAAAAAAAAGTGCTTGGGGGAAAATTAGGGAATAGGCAATGTAGGACTGGGGTGCCAGTAACCAACTCCAGGGCCCCACTTTTCAGCTACATGCAAATGTGACTTTATCCTTGATCACAAATTTATATAACAATGAACTGGGTAGATTGTTAAATTAATAAGATGCCGCCTTTGTCTGTACATAATGATTCAAGTATATAGCGCCAAGAACTGCTCATATAAGAGGGTGGTGGCCCACCGGAGGATTCTCCTGTTCTCCTGCCGGCCAGTCCAAGCCTGGGAATAGCTGCCATGAGTTGAGCTGCAAAGGGGCACCTAATTAAATCATTGCATTAGGATAATTAATTAAAAAGAAATTCAGATCTAGATATGGTGCTGCATATATTATTTTCTAAAATCTCAACTTAAAATGTTCAACACTGGGCAGACAACAGGGAAAAAGAGGGACAGTGGTTGCGCCCACCATGTGCCATTTATAACACTGGTGCCATCTTCTATGGTAGAGGGGTTTTCGGCAAAGGTAAGACTGCTAACTCTATACTTTCTAGCTATATCCAGACAATAACCCCTTGGCCACATAATTAAACACCGGTGTTGTATTTTTATTTGGGCGCAGGAGCTTCAAGTTACGCCTCAAACAGACAATATGGACTATTTTGGGCACTAACATATAAGTTTCAACTACGATGATGAGTAATTGCATCTTACCTCCATTCATTGTATTGAATTTAATAGAAAAAAAATGTACTTATTACAATACATGTACTGTCTAGGAATATACACAGTACTCCTTAACTTTGTGTTATGCCATAAGCCCCTGCTTGGTACTACACAGATATAGGTAAAATGTGAAATTAGTTTAAAAAAAAAAAAGAAAAAAGGTCTGACTTGAAGGAAGGCAGAAGAAACATGTCTAGTTTGCCGGCGGCTTTCTCACTGCACACAATAAGCACTGGAGCCTGCAGCTTATTTTTCTCAGAAAATGGCCCCGCCATGGGTCAAACATTGCCCGGGGCAAAAAAGCCACCTTTTATGTCTGTTCTGCTGGAGGACACAAGAGATTGGACTCCAAACTATGCAAGTGATGTGGTCTGTAACATGTACAACCGCCAAACCATTCATCACAGCTGGTCATGTACTGTCGGGTATTCCATAGCTGCACAGGAGCAAGTGCATAGCTTTTATTTGGGGGGGGGGGGGAAGTGTTGTATCTCTAAAGATTGCTTTTCTATATCATGACACTACAGTACTATTTTATTTCCCACATCTATGAAATAGATTTGAATGTGAAAAACATTATTTTTCCCACAAATGGCTGCCTTTCATTGCAAAAATATAACTACTATACTACTGCCTCCTCCTATGTACAAGAATATAACTACTATAATACTGCCTCCTATGTATAAGAATATAACTGCTATAATAATGCCCATATGTACAAGAATATAACTACTATAATACTGATCCTATGTACAAGAATATAACTACTATAATACTGCTCCTATGTACAAGAATATAACTACTATAATACTGCCCCCTATATACAAGAATATAACTACTATAATACTGATCCTATGTACAAGAATATAACTACTATAATACTACTCCTATGTACAAGAATATAACTATTATAATACTGCTCCTATGTACAAGAATATAACTATTATAATACTGCTCCTATGTACAAGAATATAACTACTATAATACTGCTCCTATGTACAAGAATATAACTACTATAATACTGCTCCTATGTACAAGAATATAACTACTATAATACTGCCCCCTATATACAAGAATATAACTACTATAATACTGCTCCTATGTACTAGAATATAACTACTATAATACTGCCCCCTATGTACAAGAATATAACTACTATAATACTGCCCCCTATGTACAAGAATATAACTACTATAATACTGCCCCCTATGTACAAGAATATAACTACTATAATACTGCTCCCTATGTACAAGAATATAACTACTATAATACTGCCCCCTATGTACAAGAATATAACTACTATAATACTGCCCCCTATATACAAGAATATAACTACTATAATACTGCCCTCTATGTAAAAGAACATAACTACTATAATACTGCTCCTATGTACAAGAATATAACTACTATAATACAGCTCCTATGTACAAGAATATAACTACTATAATACTGCCCCCTATGTACAAGAATATAACTACTATAATACTGCCCCCTATGTACAAGAATATAACTACTATAATACTGCCCTCTATGTAAAAGAACATAACTACTATAATACTGCTCCTATGTACAAGAATACAGCTACTATAATACAGCTCCTATGTACAAGAATATAACTACTATAATACTGCCCCCTATGTACAAAAATATAACTACTATAATTCTACTCCTATGTACAAGAATATAACTACTATAATACTGCCCGCTATATACAAGAATATAACTACTATAATACTGATCCTATGTACAAGAATATAACTACTATAATACTGCCCCCTATGTACAAGAATATAACTACTATAATACTGCCCCTATGTACAGGAATATAACTACTATAATACTGCCCCCTATATACAAGAATATAACTACTATAATACTGCACCTATGTACAAGAATATAACTACTATAATACTGCTCCTATGTACAAGAATATAACTCCTATAATACTGCCCCATGTACAAGAATATAACTACTATAATACTGCCCACTATGTACAAGAATATAACTACTATAATACTGCTCCTATGTACAAGAATATAACTACTATAATACTGCCCCTATGTACAAGAATATAACTACTATAATGCTACCCCTATGTACAAGAATATAACTACTATAATACTGCTCCTATGTACAAGAATATAACTACTATAATACTGCCCCTATGTACAAGAATATAACTACTATAATGCTACCCCTATGTACAAGAATATAACTACTATAATACTGCCCCTATGTACAGGAATATAACTACTATAATACTGCTCCTATGTACAAGAATATAACTACTATAATACTGCCCCTATGTACAAGAATATAACTACTATAATACTGCCCCCTATGTACAAGAATATAACTACTATAATACTGCACCTATGTACAAGAATATAACTACTATAATACTGCACCTATGTACAAGAATATAACTACTATAATACTGCTCCTATGTACAAGAATATAACTACTATAATACTGCCCCTATGTACAGGAATATAACTACTATAATACTGCCCCCTATATACAAGAATATAACTACTATAATACTGCACCTATGTACAAGAATATAACTACTATAATACTGCTCCTATGTACAAGAATATAACTACTATAATACTGCCCCCTATGTACAAGAATATAACTACTATAATACTGCTCCTATGTACAAGAATATAACTACTATAATACTGCCCCTTATGTACAAGAATATAACTACTATAATACTGCCCCTTATGTGCAAGAATATAACTACTATAATACTGCTGCTATATACAAGAATATAACTACTATAATACTGCCCCTATGTACAATAATATAACTACTATAATACTGTCCCCTATGTACAAGAATATAACTACTATAATACTGCTCCTATGTACAAGAATATAACTACTATAATACTGCTGCTATGTACAAGAATATAACTACTATAATACTGCCCCTATGTACAAGAATATAACTACTATAATACTGTCCCCTATGTACAAGAATATAACTACTATAATACTGCTGCTATGTACAAGAATATAACTACTATAATACCGCCCCCCATGTACAAGAATATAACTACTATAATACTGCTCCTATGTACAAGAATATAACTACTATAATACTACCCCCTATGTACAAGAATATAACTACTATAATACTGCTCCTATGTACAAGAATATAACTACTATAATACTGCCCCTCTGTACAAGAATATAACTACTATAATACTGCCCCCTATGTACAAGAATATAACTACTATAATACTGCCTCCTATGTACAATAATATAACTACTATAATACTGCCCCCTATGTACAAGAATATAACTACTATAATACTGCCTCCTATGTACAAGAATATAACTACTATAATACTACACCCTATGTACAAGAATATAACTACTATAATACTGCTCCTATGTACAAGAATATAACTACTATAATACTGCCCCCTATGTACAAGAATATAACTACTATAATACTGCTCCTATGTACAAGAATATAACTACTATAATACTACCCCCTATGTACAAGAATATAACTACTATAATACTGCTCCTATGTACAAGAATATAACTACTATAATACTGCTCCTATGTACAAGAATATAACTACTATAATACTGCCCCTCTGTACAAGAATATAACTACTATAATACTGCCCCCTATGTACAAGAATATAACCACTATAATACTGCCTTCTATGTACAAGAATATAACTACTATAATACTGCTTCCTGTGTACAAGAATATAACTACTATAATACTGTCCCCTATGTACAAGAATATAACTACTATAATACTGCTCCTATGTACAAGAATATAACTACTATAATACTGCCCCTATATACAAGAATATAACTACTATAATACTGCCCATATGTACAAGAATATAACTACTATAATACTACCCCCTATGTACAAGAATATAACTACTATAATACTGCTCCTATGTACAAGAATATAACTACTATAATACTGCCCCTCTGTACAAGAATATAACTACTATAATACTGCCCCCTATGTACAAGAATATAACCACTATAATACTGCCTTCTATGTACAAGAATATAACTACTATAATACTGCTTCCTGTGTACAAGAATATAACTACTATAATACTGCATCTATGTACAAGAATATAACTACTATAATACTGCATCTATGTACAAGAATATAACTACTATAATACTGCCCCTATGTACAAGAATATAACTACTATAATACTGTCCCCTATGTACAAGAATAGAACTACTATAATACTGCCCCTATGTACAAGAATATAACTACTATAATACTGTCCCCTATGTACAAGAATAGAACTACTATAATACTGCCCCTATATACAAGAATATAACTACTATAATACTGCTCCTATGTACAAGAATATAACTACTATAATACTGCATCTATGTACAAGAATATAACTACTATAATACTGCCCCTATGTACAAGAATATAACTACTATAATACTGCCCCTATGTACAAGAATATAACTACTATAATACCGCCCCTATGTACAAGAATATAACTACTATAATACTGCCCCTATATACAAGAATATAACTACTATAATACTGCTCCTATGCACAAGAATATAACTACTATAATACTGCCCCTATGTACAAGAATATAACTACTATAATACTGTCCCCTATGTACAAGAATATAACTACTATAATACTGCTGCTATGTACTGTACATGAATAGACTTACTATTTATTCATATAGTAAGAAAAAGCGACATAAATATAGAAATAAAGACTAATAATATAGAAAAATAAATAAATTAACAGTTTGACACAAATCTCCACACTTTAATGATGCCTCTGTATATAGAACCCCTAAGGCGAAGATATTATAGGCTAAAACATTATATCTAGACTAGGAAAATCCCCCCCGACCTCAAACTAGCAGGGGTTTAGATGCGTTCCTGTAGACATGTTTCCATCCACACCCTACAAAAGAATCCAAACACTGGTTTTTATCCTCTTAGATTGACACCTCGTCCCTTCTGCCCATAGTAAAGCTCCAGTTATTACCGAGTAATTGTAAATAGATTAAAGAAAATGATGAAGATTGTATTTTAGGAATGCTTTTAGGATCTGCACCAAATATTAAAATGACACGTCTCAATAATGTCATGCTTGTCCTGTCAATAAAATATGAACTTCGGGCGGAGAGCAGTACATTTGTTTGCTCATTGCTGTCTCCATAAAATACTGTACATCAACTTAAAAGCAGTATATTCCCTATATGCTGAGAAGGCGTTGTAAGCACATAGGGCTGGACGTGTTCTCATCACCACCAGAGAGGCGGAGGTGGCAGAAATGGGTTCATGTAAGATCCATTATAACCTCTCTAGCAATTGCTGAGAAGGAGAACCTTTGCTTGGACCGTAGTATTGTGTAGTATTGTGTATTGGTAAAGGATGCTCATGATTTTACCTACGGTTCTTCCAAACAGTAAATTCTTTTGTGTGACCGTTTTAGGGGATCCTCATCTATTAACTCAAAATTCCCAAAATATTTAGTGTTTGACAATGTATATTGTAAACTAGAGAAGTTCTCAAATGAGGATCTTTATATAAGAAGACGTTACCGGTACAGGGAATAGGCTACGTGACCCTATTTTCCAATGGGCAGCACGCCCGCCTTGCAGCGCTGGGTTCTTCGGTTTGAATCTCATCAAGGACAATCATCTGTTTGGAGTTTGAATGTTCTCCCCATGTTTTTGAGGGTTTCCTCTGGAGACTCTGGTTTCCTCCCATTCTCCAAAAGATATACTGGTAGTAAATTGAGACTGTGAGCCCCAATGGGGACAGTGAATGATGACAATATGTCACTGTTCTATAAGCAAGTATAAATAATAAGTAGTAAGCACCTCAGATTGGAACCATAATACAATCAATACTTTCCCATAAAGAAACCTCTGCTTCTGTATGTTCAACCACTAAAAGGGCTCGTGCACACAACCGATTTTCTTGGATGAGTGCTATCCATGGTTTTAATTTTCTCCTTGGGCTGAGTGCAAAGCAAGCCTATGGATCCGTGAAAAAAATGGATGTCATCCAAGTGCAGTTAAATTTTCACAGACAGAATCGAGGAGGTGGAGAAACTTTTTTTTTTTTTTTCTTTTCTTTCCACATTCCAGAAAAACTGATGCCACTCTGATCTTACGATGATCAGAATATTCGGACATTTTTTCCTCTGGATAAAACAGTCGTGTGACTCTATCCAAACTCTGACCGGAGAGATCATGTCACACACCTAAGCAACGTTTGCACTTGGCCGATGCCCTCTTCAGTAAAAAATATTATTAATATAGCACCTAAAAAACTACACTGTGTTCCAAATTATTATGCACAGCAGAGTTTTCAACCTTTTCATTTTAATAAAGAACAAAAAAATGGTCATTTTTGAAATTATAAGCATTAGCAGGTTATTACAAACTGAAATCAAACAGTTTTCAACTCAAAACTTTATTCTAGGTGATGTTACATTTGCACATAGGACCGCTTGTTCGAAAGGAGCTTCTGAACTCTCTCATCCATTGAATTTGTCAGGTTTTGGATGGTTTCTGCTTCAATTGTTTTGCATGAGGACATAATACCCTCCCAGAGCTGTTGCTTAGATGTGAACTGCCTCCCGCCATCATAGACACACCTTTTGATGATGCTCCAGAGGTTCTCAATGGGGTTGAGGTCAGGGGAGCATGAGGGTCACACCATAAGTTTGTCCCCTTTTATGCCCATAGCAGCCAGAGATGCAGATGTGTTATGTGCAGCATGAGACGGGGCATTATCATGCATGAAAATGATCATGCTGCGGAATGCACGGTTCTTCTTCTTGAACCATGGCAGGAAGTGCTGTTTGAGAAACTCAACATACATTATGGAGTTCATCTTTACCCCTTCAGGGATCATAAAAATCTCTCTTCCCATGATTCCAGCCCAAAACATTACTCCACCTCCTCCTTGTTGGCGCTGTAGCCGTGTTTGCATGGGGTGTCCATCAACCAGCCATCCTCCTCTCCATCCATCTGGACCATCGAGATCATTTTCATGCATGATAATGCCCCGTCTCATGCTGCACATAACACATCTGCATCTCTGGCTGCTATGGGCATAAAAGGGGACAAACTTATGGTGTGGCCCCCATGCTCCCCTGACCTCAACCCCATTGAGAACCTCTGGAGCATCATCAAAAGGAGTGTCTATGATGGCGGGAGGCAGTTCACATCTAAGCAACAGCTCTGGGAGGGTATTCTGTCCTTATGCAAAACAATTGAAGCAGAAACCATCCAAAACCTGACAAATTCAATGGACGAGAGAGTTCAGAAGCTCCTTTCGAACAAGGGGTCCTATGTGCAAATGTAACATCACCTAGAATAAAGTTTTGAGTTGAAAACTGTTTGATTTCAGTGTGTAATAACCTGCTAATGCTTATAATTTCAAAAATGACCATTTTTTTGTTCTTTATTAAAATGAAAAGGTTGAAAACTCTCCTGTGCATAATAATTTGGAACATGCATTTTGAGTGCAGTTTGAGTTTTTTATTTTTTTAAAAATATCCTGTTATCATAGGCAGTTTGTACAAAAACCTTTCAATTGTACTCTAATAGTTATTTGACTGGAAAATTACAATGACTGCAATTCATAGAGGTAATTTGTGAAAATATGAGAAAATATTATTTGCATAATAATTTGGAACACAGTGTAAATTAATCTCCTGATTAAAAAATACATGTTAAATGCAACAACCTAAAAAATGGGTTTTCTTGATGGCTGTTCTGCCTTCTAACAAGGGAGTGACACCTTTCCTGCAGCTGGAAATGGGTATTCCTGCTGCTATAATTATGGTTAGTATTTTGTTTCTTGATTTGCAAATTTCATCACAATAGGCAAATCGATTTTGCCAGGATGGGATTCACTTTTGGCAAATTTAGGGCAAGTGCACACAGTCTTTTTTTCTTTAGTTTTCTAGTAGAAACTGCTTCAGGAGATGCTTCTTCTTTTGGCAGTTTCGGGAGTAGTTGTTTGTTTCCTAAAGGAGTTTTTTTTTCCCCAAAAAGCTTTTTTTTCTAGCCTTCTGACTGGACAGTGCCTAGTTTGGAGTAGATTACATCACGAGCCGCAGCAAAGAAGTAACATGCACTTGCTTTTTTCCCATGGGGTTTTTTTCAAAATCTGAAGTGGAAAAAAAATGCTCAAAGCATTGAATTTAGAAACAATGTGGTTTTAAAATAGAAAGTAATAGGAGTCTTTGAAATGTTTTTTGAGTGATTTTTTTCAGGTGTTTTTCCAAGCAAACCTGCTCCAAAAAACTCCTCAATGCCTTAAAGAGGTTGTCCAGAATTTTTTTTTTTTCTATGGGCCTGAAAAGGAATAGGTAGGTAGTTGCCAAGTACCTGCTTGTTCTACGCGGCGCCGGCTCAGAGCTGCCACTGACCTGCCGGCGATTCAGCTGCTCCATCTCACCAAAGCAGCCCTTCTTCTTCTAGTCTCCTCCGTCAACAGGGCGTAACGTCCAATGTCATGCTGATTCAGAGCCGGCTTACCGCAGTTAGACAACAGGGAGCCGACTGTCAATCAACATGAGATCGGCAGTCAAGTCCTGTCAACAGAGCAGAGCGGAAGAGAAGACGATGTTCCCGTACAAAGTTCGGTTCGGGTACCAGAACTGTACCCGAGCTCTCTCTCTCCTCCTGGACTTCCCCCGGAACTCCGAACATTCCAACGGACTTCACTTGGAACTCCAAACATTCCAACGGACTTCACTTGGAACTCCGAACATTCCAACGGACTTCACTTGGAACTCTAAACATTCCAACGGACTTCACTTGGAACTCCGAACATTCCAACGGACTTCACTTGGAACTCCGAACATTCCAACGGACTTCACTTGGAACTCCGAACATTCCAACGGACTTCACTTGGAACTCCGAACATTCCAACGGACTTCACCTGGAACTCTCAACATTCCAACGGACTTCACTTGGAATGCTGAACATTCCAACGGACTTCACCCGGAACTCTGAACATTCCAACGGACTTCATCCGGAACTCCGAACATTCCAACGGACTTCCCCCAGAACTCCGAACATTCCAACGGACTTCCCCCAGAACTCCGAACATTCCAACGGACTTCCCCCAGAACTCCAAACATTCCAACGGACTTCCGGAGAAGTCCATGTTCGGAGTTTACCACCGGACACTAACTGTTCGGTACGAACCCCGAAGTTCAGGTTCGCTCATCTCTATTTATAGTCCATTGCCTTTGATTCTGTAGTTGTATTTATGTAAAGGTTAATAATAAAAAAAGCAAATACAGAATCAAGCAATACAAACATCAATATAAAGAAACCGTCTCCTGATACATAGAAAATAAAAAATAAGAAGACCAAAAGTAAACTAAAGAAATGAAAGCATCGAGATTAAGTCTTTTTTTTTTTTATCATTTACTATACAGAAATGTTTATGGCATGAATTACTATATTAGAAATATGTATACACAAGTACATGACAATAGTTTTTTTTTGTTTTGTTTTTTTACAGTAATGTATATTATACAATTCTACATATAATTTATATACAGATCTGAATGCAGCACCGGACTCATACAGATATAAAAACGCTGAATATTTTTTATAATCGTTTACCGGGGCGTTTCATATAGCTAATATAGTGTTATTAGTGTCTTTAACCCTTACGTGGATGGAAGTTATAACTCCCAAAATCCTTCACTAAAAAACACTGATACATCGTAACCCTTCTTAATCCTCTGGACAATCCCTATTCAAGCTTTGTACATAGTAAGTGGCTAGGTGTGTTATTAGCGAGGCTGCCAGATGTCCATATTCATCATAGATCGTCAAATTGAAGGAAAGGAGAGGTGGTTGATAAGAGAAAAAAAATATTTATCACTATGATCATTCATTGGGACCAAATAACCTGATATAACAAAAAGCTACAGTATTTATATCTGCTGGTAAATGACATCCACAGCCATATGCCAGGCTGAAAGCAATGCCAGGTATAAATATCACAAAAACCGTGGCAAAATCAATGCAACCGGAAATATAAAAGGTTACATATAAAATATGTATTTTGTTACTTGTCACCAAATCAGAACCCACAAAAAATCTGTATTATACTAGTCTAGTGGTGTCATTACACCAACAGTATCCAAAAAGTGCTATTTTAGGGTTTATTATGTGCATATGTGGTTTATAGCCCCCCTAGAATTTCATCCACAGTCACTAAATTGGATAAGAAATAAAGTCATAGATTAATAAATTCACACCCCCCATCAATTCCACTTTATTTCCTTCCACTGAACCAGGGCCATCGGATTCCGACGAATCCACCCCATATTGTGAAACGTCATCTTTTTAGTGAATAGCAAATCAACACTCATCTATTTTAACTTTCACATGTTCATAAAAGGACAAAAATGCCCAAAATGGCAAATATATCTTCTAGCGAAATCCCTACATAAAATCCAATATTCCGGTTTTTTTGTGTTTTTTTTAAGGACAACCCAAAATTCTGTGCCGTCTTCCGGCTGGTCTTCAGTTTTGCATTTATCAAAGTTTTATCGTTGCTTAGTCCTATACATCCACATTATCCATCTGAGAGGCTATAAAAGTAATCCCTTTTCTCATTTCAAGGGAACAGACGTTCGAATAATCAGATGATTGCGACGCACAATCTGCACGACACATAAAATCTAGAAAGAAAAGACAATGCAGCTTACTCCAAGTGCCTGTAATATCTTCATTATCGGGGAAGAACGTGTTCATTGGACTCTACCAGACGAATGTTTTTTTGTATTTTTTTTTGATTGGTCCCTTAGTCGTATTGCAGCAATCCGAAACGGATCCACGTTACCGAGGTTGTTACAGCACAGCTGTTGAGATGAACTTGCGTTGACGAGATCCTCATCCACGGAGAGAACCGGGCTGCTCTCTTGGCTAGGTCAAAAAGTTACCTTTCAAAAATATCACAAACTGGCAACAAAAAGTTATATGAAGTCTAATAATACTGGTTTGCAGGTCCTGAGGTTCTTGACGTCAAGGACTAGTGAACACTTCAATGGTGGCAAGGACATTTCAGCAAGCATCAGTCCAGAGGCTCCTGTTTTATCCTCATTGTGTTCGGCTGCGCCCTTCTATCCTCTCGGCACAGTACATATTCACTAAACTGCGAGGAGTCAACGCCACCCCCACAGGAGGCTGCAACGTGAAATCCTTTTTGAAAAAGTCTTTCAAGAACCTGAAAGAAGAGGAGGAAAATAGTTTACAGAAAAAGTTTTTCACTCTAGAATTCACATAGTTGAAATTTAAATGGATTGCCTCGTTTTTTGGAATGGGTAAAATTGCAAAAATTGTTTAAAATCCGGTCACAAGAATGGAGGAATTATTTTACCTCTGTAGTTTACTACTTATTAGGGATGACCAGAGCTTATTACCAGTGTGAGACATGTAATGACTGACAGTCTGCTCTCCTGATCTATATGTCTCACACTGGTAATGCCCCCTTTCATTTATAATAATCTTTGGTTACAGACCACTTCTCCTTTAGGGGTGACCAGTTTCCTAGGTAAGGAGCACCCGCTTGAAAACTCTTAGCTATAGAGCTTGGGCAAGCTCTGCTATAAAGCTGGCCAGATTGCTCCACCTGCTGAGCATTTTTACAAAATATTTTGAGCAATATGTCCGGGTGCCACGATCTGGACACTACCAATCTTCAGGATGTTAAAAGGTAAGGTCAACCCTTCTAAGCTGTCTATTTGAACGTGCAGGTCATAGAATCTTGAACAATATGATACCTTGATATCTGCGATCTGATGTCTTATTCCGGAGAAATCCATGTCTTTCTTAATATGTAAATGAGCTGTTAAGATCTATGGGCCAGACGTAGATCTCCCTGAGAATCTGCCTCCAGAGTTTATTGTAAATGAAAAGGGACATTACCAACGTGAGACATGTAGATCAGGAGAGCAGACTGCTGGTCATTACATGTCTCACACTGGTAATAAGCTCTGGAGGCAGATTCTCAGTGAGATCTATGTCCCACCCATAGATCTTAATGTGTATTTCTCTGGAATAAATTATCAGATCGCAGATATCAAGGTATCATTTTATTCAGCTTTCTCTGACCTGCGTGCCCATATAGACGGCTTAGGAGGTTGGATCCTTCTGACCGATTCCTTTTAAGGGACCATACTATAAAATTTTAAACTTTAGTAACGCTTTAAGCAAATATTCCATAATGGAAGCAGGACTGGAGAAAAGTCAGCGATTGAAATGTACGATGGAAGTTTAGGAATCTCAAGTATCCTATTTCTCAAGGAAAAGTTACATTTTTCCACCCCCCCCAACAAAAAAAAATTCCTGTTAATTGTTTCCCTAGGAGTTGAGACTGTCGATAGAAGAAAACTAACACGATACAGATGTAGCCGGTCCTGCATGAGTATCCACGGCCTCCAGATATCTATCATGACCATGTTACATGCACAGTGTCTCTAATATAGGCTAAACAATGGCCTCAAACTGAAACCCCAAAACCAAGATTCTGGAGAAAATCCTAGAGGTCTCATTAGCACAGTGTCACACGTGAAAACGCCATAAGTGCAATCAGTAGACAAGGCCCGGCCCTTCTATTCTAAATTCTATTATTTTTACAGATTCATCCCCCCCAGGGCCATTTCTACATCTGTCAAAAATGTTTGATTTCTTTCTTTAAGGTTCTGATAAATGACTATTGCAAAACTTCACCATAATGCAAACCCTCTGAGCTCTAGTAATCCAAAGGGTGGAAAACCCTGCAACTGCATCTGGCGGAAGATTTCTCTTCTTAAAGATGATATTGCTAATTTTATCTTTTTTTTTTTTGCAAGAAAGTTGTCAATCTGGAACAAAAAGAGATGTTATCAGCTAGAAATCTATGTGGTAATGGCACTTGTTAACAGTTTATGTGCTGGAGGCATCACGGCAGGAAGTCCCTATGGCCAGGAGGTGTGAAAGAACGTTACTTGGGAATGAGGTTATTTTGGAGCATATGACTCATGCCTACAAAATCACCTGGGAACAAAATGCCGCATAAGATGGTTAATATCGCATAGCATAAAAGAAGCACAAGTCTTAATTAAGCAGTTGTCTTATCAGAGTGCATATGGCTCATTGCAGACCTGGGCAAAGTGTGGCCCCCTGGCTGTTCCAGTCCAGCCCGCGGACCAAGACAGCCGAAAGGTTGAAACATTGGCACACGGGCTGCAACCTGCCATCCCCCAACATCCATCCACCACCCGTTATCACCACTCTCCGCATTCATGCAGAGGCAGAGCGCCGCGGGAGTGAGATGAGTATGTGGTGTTTTTTTTGTTTTTTTTATGTGCATGGGATATTTGTATGTATATAGGGGCTGTATGGGGCTCATACTGTATATAGGGGGGCATATGCTGTATATCAGAGGCTAAATGTGGCACATGAGCTACCGTATATCAGAGGCTATGTGGGGCACATACTGTACATAGGAGGCTATGTGGGGGCTCATACTATATATATATATATATATATATATATATGAGGCTATGTGAGGGCTCATACTGTATATGGGAGGCTGTGGGGGCTAATACTGTATATAGAAGGCGATGTGGGGGCTCATACTGTATATGGGAGGCTATGTGGGTGCTCATACTGTATATAGGAGGCTATGTAGGGGCTCATACTGTATATGGGAGGCTATGTGGGGGCTCATACTGTATATAGGAGGCTATGTGGAGGCTCATACAGTATATAAGAAGCTATGTAGGGGCTCATACTGTATATGGGAGGCTATGTGGGGGCTCATACTTATATGGGAGGCTATGTGGGGACTCATACTGTATATAGGAGGCTATGTGGGGGCTCATACTGTCTATAGGGGTCTGTGTGCAGGCTCATACAGTATATAGTGGGATGTCAACATACTTAATTCTGCTCAATATTAAGTCATACCATTAATATTAATATAAAATAATTATAATTAATATGTTAATATTAATATTGAGCAGTATTCATTTTAGCTTATTGGTTCGGACCTCCACAACAATCACGGTCTCTCATGTGGCCCCCTTTGGAAAATGAATTGCCCACCCCTTTCCTATTGGGATTTAGAAACAGGTGAAATCTCCATTTGGGACTGATCTCTAAAAGTGCTGAAAAGACCGACTTAGTGCTACCATGCATTACATTTTGCAACTGTAGCTAATGCATGGTTGAAGGACCCCAAAGGTACCTCTGCCTCAAAGGAGGAAACCACTGCTATATAGGATGTTCTAATTCAGGGGCCTGTTACAGATTTTGCAGTGGGGTCCAAGAGCTTCAAGATAGTGAGATTGTACAGGACTGCAATATTATTGACACGGACAGTACAGATGTGCACGAAGCTAGAGCACAGCTCCGTACACTTCAATGGGAGTTGTGCTGCACTACCCTATTGGATGCAATGCAATATATGGAGCTACGCTGTTCTGGCTCCCAAGATAAATCGTCAATATCGGAGTCCTGGACAACCCCTTCAAAGGCGTTTTCAGAATGTCCGCTAAATTTCAGCAGTCACTTTACATTACTGCAAATTACTGCATTCTAGATAAGCAGGTGGGACAGCAGCGCAATAGGGTCTTAGGTGAAGGAACAAGTAACTGCTCACCCACAACAGAGGAATCAAGACAAAATCAGTTGTGCTTGGAGAATAGGAGTGGTGATCTGCGCTGATGACGAGTTATTCCCAATATAAATCCAAAGGACGTGGTATAAGAAGTACAATGCGGTTTATTCTCAACGCGCTTCGAAGTTGGACAAACTTCTTCATCTCCACCATTTATTGGGGTTCTCCTGCTGAAGAAGTTAGTCCAACTTCGAAACGCGTTGAGAATAAATTATTTTGAAGTTAGATGGTTATTGGGAATACCTCATCGGCAGCGCAGATCACCACTCCTATCCTCCAAGCACATGCGATTACTGAATTCTGACAGTTTGCAATGTGCACACTATAAGGATATCGCTCTGGTACCCGCCTGGTAGAGCGAATGGTCACGTTCATGTGACCGCAAGTACGTGATTTGCATTGTTGCAGTAAGTTTTCCAGCTTCATTCTATTGAGAGAAGCTAGTCAACACGTGACCACAACCATGCGAATCGCATACTCGAGCAGGCAGACCGCACAGCAGAATCCAGAGAGTGTGTACATTGCACGCTGCATGGATTCAGCAGGGACATAAAGGTAATGCAGAAAGTAAGCCCAGATAACCTCATTACGCCTCCGGATATGGATTGGCCATATGTAATGTGTGAGTATCTGCACAGTGCTTGGACCTGTGGCGATTAACTGAACTTGTGAGCTTGAACATGACAACCACAGTCTGAACCATAAGACCTTATTCACACTTGATAGTAATAGTGCAGCACAAAACCAATGCAAAAAAATGCATATACAGTACAGACCAAAAGTTTGGACACACCTTCTCATTTAAAGATTTTTCTGTATTTTCATGACTTTGAAAATTGTACATTCACACTAAAGGCATCAAAACTATGAATTACCACATGTGGAATTATATACTTAACAAAAAAGTGTGAAACAACTGAAAATATGTCTTATATTCTAGGTTCTTCAAAGTAGCCACCTTTTGCTTTGATGACTGCTTTGTACATTCTTGGCATTCTCTTGATGAGCTTCAAGAGGTAGTCACCGGAAATGGTCTTCCAACCATCTTGAAGGAGTTCCCAGAGATGCTTAGCATTTGTTGGCCCTTTTGCCTTCAAGCTGCGGTCCAGCTCACCCCAAACCATCTCGATTGGGTTCACGTCTGGTGACTGTGGAGGTCAGGTCATCTGGCGTAGCACCCCATCGCTCTCCCTCTTGGTCAAATAGCCCTTACACAGCCTGGAGGAGTGTTTGGGGTTATTGTCTTGTTGAAAAATAAATGATGGTCCAACGAAACGCAAACCGGATGGAATAGCATGCCACTGCAAGATGCTGTGGTAGCCATGCTGGTTCAGTATGCCTTCAATTTTGAATAAATCCCCAACAGTGTTGCCAGCAAAGCCCCCCCACACCATCACACCTCCTCCTCCATGCTTCACGGTGGGAACCAGGCATGTAGAGTCCATCCGTTCACCTTTTCTGCGTCGCACAAAGATACGGTGGTTGGAACCAAAGATCTCAAATTTGGACTCATCAGACCAAAGCACAGATTTCCACTGGTCTAATGTCCATTCCTTGTGTTCTTTAGCCCAAACAAGTCTCTTCTGCTTGTCGCCTGTCCTTAGCAGTGGTTTCCTAGCAGCTATTTTACCATGAAGGCCTGCTGCACAAAGTCTCCTCTTAACAGTTGTTGAAGAGATGTGTCTGCTGCTAGAACTCTGTGTGCATTGACCTGGTCTCTAAACTGAGCTGCTGTTAACCTGTGATTTCTGAGGCTGGTGACTCAGATAAACTTATCCTCAGAAGCAGAGGTGACTCTTGGTCTTCCTTTCCCGGGGCGGTCCTCATGTGAGCCAGTTTCTTTGTAGCACTTGATGGTTTTTGCAACTGCACTTGGGGACAATTTCAAAGTTTTCGGACTGACTGACCTTCATTTCTTAAAGCAATGATGGCCACTCGTTTTTCTTTACTTAGCTGCTTTATTCTTGCCATAATACAAATTCTAACAGTCTATTCAGTAGGACTATCAGCTGTGTATCCACCTGACTTCTGCACAACACAACTGATGGTCCCAACCACATTTATAAGGCAAGAAATCCCACTTATTAAACCTGACAGGGCACACCTGTGAAGTGAAGACCATTTCCGGTGACTACCTCTTGAAGCTCATCAAGAGAATGCCAAGAGTGTGCAAAGCAGTCATCAAAGCAAAAGGTGGCTACTTTGAAGAACCTAGAATATAAGACATATTTTCTGTTGTTTCACACTTTTTTGTTAAGTATATAATTCCACATGTGTTAATTCATAGTTTTGATGCCTTCAGCGTGAATGTACAATTTTCATAGTCATGAAAATACAGAAAAATCTTTAAATGAGAAGGTGTGTCCAAACTTTTGGTCTGTACTGTACATGTAGTTTTTGCTTGCAATGGATGAAACCTTTGATTGTCTGTATTTTGGTTGCCCTAAGATATAACCAAAAAATATATTACTGAATGCTACTACTTCCAGTGCATACAGTATCGGCTGAGACGTCTGATCTCAGAGCAACATCTTAATACATTCCTATGATACATATTCCTGACTGGCAGCTTCAAAATGTGATACCTATTTTTCAAGTGAATTCCTATTGAAGCCTGAATCCTAGTTAGTAGTTATATAAGGAACATACACTTGTTATCAGTCCACGGGCAATTTTTAGAGGAACTTTCCTTTTGGAAAATAAAAAAAAAAGTATCACTTTATTTTTCAGTCCATACCGCAGGCACCATCATTTAATTATGAGTAAGACATAAATTATGCATTAATACATTGTTGCATTATCTGAAATGGCAGAACATTTTTTTTTAATATCTTTTTTTTCTTTGTTGGGGGGGGGAGTAATTGAACATATGGGAGGGTGGTCACAAGGTAAGGAGGCACAGGCTATGCATTTACTCGCACACGTTTTCTGCGTATATACATCCATTAGTAAGCAAAAGTTTAAGGCAGGTGTGAAAAAAAGGCTGCAAAGTAAGAAGGTTTCAAAAGTAGAAGGGTTAATAGTTTATTTTTATCAATTAACAAAATGGAAAGTGAATGAACAAAGGAAAAATCTAAATCAAATCAATATTTGCTGACCGCCCTTTGCCCTTTTGGCTTCATTAGTTCTTCTTAGTACTTGTCACTTGCACAGTTCTTGAAGGAACTTGGCAGGAAGACTGTTCCAAACATATTGGAGAACGGACCCCAGATCTTTTGTGCATGAGGCTTGTGCAGATCCTTCATGTGATCCTAGATGAACTGGATGATGTGAGATCAGGGATCTGTTGGGATGGATCATCACTTTCAGGACCTCTCGTTCTTAATGAGATGAGGTTGGGGGTCGTTGTCTGGTTGCAGAATAAATTTGGAGCGAATCAGAAGCCTCCCTGATGGTCTTACGTGATGGATAAGTATCTTCCTGTATTTCTTAGCATTAAGGACACCAAGACATGGGCAACATTGAGGACCCGAGATGCAGTGTTCGACCAAGGAAACAAAGTGCAACAGATGTATGGGGGCTCAGACTCTAAGGTAAAGGGGAAGTGGAGACCTCCTAGGCTGACCTGATATCTCCCTGACTCCCCTAAACGTCCCTATATTGATTCCGCACCAATCGCCGCACAGGAACCTTGCCCTGTTTTTCCCTGGCATTTGGATCTGGCTAGGGAAGGGGGGGGGGTGAGCGCTAGGCGATCCCCGCTAGCAACTAAAGACAACAAGGAGGAACAAACAAGGGAAGATAGCTTAGCTTTAGTTGACTTCAGAGAGATCCACACACGTCCTCTTAACACCACAGTGGAAGAAGTACTGCTCTGGCTCAAGCCTTCACAAGGGGTCATGTGAATATCGCCAGCACCTCCCTCTAGCAAACAGCAGGTATTTGAACACCCCGGCCAGGTAGTCAATTAGCAGGAGACAGGTAGCCACTGGGTCCTAGCAAGAGACAGATCTAGGAAGATGTCTGCAATGCCAAACGAAGTGATCTCCTGCAACCAACTACAGGGCGACTGTCTGTCACATCTGACACACCCGTGACAGGAATTGAGGCAAAAAAACCTATCTTTGAAAAAAGGCCAAGGAACTCAACTAGGCAAAAAAACTTAGGAACTAGGATGCAAAAGAATGGCAGCAGGTGATCAGTACTGAGGAGTCACAATGTGAAATATTTGGCAATTTGTCCTCTGAATGGCTGGTGAGTGGCACAATAATGAGGGTCTGAAAGTAGAGCACAGCGGAGGGTCCTGCAAGTTTGTGGCTACAATTCAGCAAATTGAATTGGGATTTTGCTCAGGATTAATGGTGCCCTCAATGCTGAGAAATACAGGCAGATACTTATCCACCATGTAATACCATCAGGGAGGAGTCTAATTGGCTCCAAATTTATTCTGCAGAAAAGAACGACCCCAAACATCAAACATACAGCTAATGTCATTAAGATTGAGGAGTCCTGGGGGTCGTGATCTGGCCCCCACAGATCTCACATCATCCAGTCTGTCTGGGATCACATGAAGGATCTGCACAAGCCTCATACACAGAAGATCTGGGGTCAGTTCTCCAAGATGTTTAGAGCAACCTCCTGCCAATTTCTTTCAAAACTGTGTACAAGTGACAAGAACCCAGAAGAAGTGATGAAGGCAATGGGCGATCACCAAATATCGATGAGATTTCAATTCCTCTTTTGTTCATACACTTTACATTTTGTTAATTATAAGAATAATAACTTCTGTTGTTGAAAGCTTTTTACTTTGCAGCATTTTTTTCCTCATCTGCTGAAAACGTTTGTGCAGTTCTGCATATTCAATAGTCTGGAATCACACATGCTGATTGTGTAGGCATGAGCTAAAGCCAGTAGCAAATTCAGAGGGAATGGGAGATATAAGGGCTTGTTTACATGTTGTGTTTTTGACACTTTTTCTTTTGTGCATTTTTGAATTTTAAGGTACCAGCAAAGGGAATGAGATTTCTTGACTCTCGTGCACATGCAACTTATTTCTTCTTCAAAGTGTTTTTTCAAATCTTCAGAATGTCAATTATTAGTTCAGGGTTTTTTGCAGCATTTTTTATACATTCAAATGAATGGGGAAAAAAATGCAAATAAGACGCGTCAAACAAACGCTTATTTTATAAAGCGTTTTTGCTGCCAACGCTCTGGTTTTTGGTTGTAGAAATATTTGTTGCAAATACTGAACGTGTGCACACACATTGACTTTTAAAACAGCATTCCTGGACATTTTTCTCTTCCTTATCCTTTTATACCAGCAGCACAGAATTAACCCTTTTAGTTTTTACTTATTGAGAGATGATGGAAGAAAGAAGGCTTGGGCATGTTTGATTTCAACATGCTCGATCCTCTTGCCAGTACCACCTATTGATAATACATATAAAGTTGTGCTCAAAAGTTTACATACCCCGGCAGAATTTTTCCTTTCTTGGCCTTGTTTCAGGGAATATGAATGATAACAAAAAACCTTTTTCTCCACTCATGGTTATTGGTTGGGTGAAGCCATTTATTGGCAAAGTACTATGTTTTCTCTTTTTTAAAAAATAATGACAACCAAAAACATCCAAATGACCCTGATCAAAAGTTCACATACCCTGGTGATTTTGGCCTGATAACATGCACAGAATTTGACACAAATGGGTTTGAATGGCTACTAAAGGTCACATCCTCACCTGTGACCTGTTTGCTTGTAATCAGTGTGTGTGCATAAAAACTGAGTGAGTTTCTGGGATCCAGACAGACTCTTGCATCTTTCATCCATCCACTGACGTTTCTGGATTGTGAGTCATGGGGAAAGCAAAAGAATTGTCAACAGATCTACAGGAAAAGGCAGTTGACAGCCCAGGAATTTACAGGAACTGGAGGCTTTTTGCCGAGAAGAATGGGCAGCTTTACCATCTGAGAAAATAAAGATCCTCATCCACAACTACGACAACAGACTTCAAGCTGTCATTGATGTTAGAGGGGGCAATACACGGTATTAAGAACTGGGGTATGTGAACTTTTGATCAGGGTCATTTGGATGTTTTTGGTTGTGATTTAGATTTAAAAGGAGAAAATAAAGTAGTTTGACAATAAATGGCTTCACCCAACCAATAACCAAGAGTGGAGAAAAAGTTTTTTGTTGTCATTCATATTCTCTGAAACAAGGCCAAGAAAGGAAAAATTCTGCTGGGGTATGTAAACTTTTGAGCACAACTGTATGCTTGGCTGAGCTATGTGTGTTATGGAACCCAGAGAACCGGGCGCTCCGCAGCCCCGATTTTAATGATACTCGGCCTCCGGTCCATTTATTGTTTATAGGACTGCTGGAAATAGTTAAGGGTGGTACTCCTCTTTCTCCTCCATTCCCATAGATAATAAACGGATTACTGGTTGAGCATGTGCCCTCCACTCCATTCAAGATGGCCTGTTCATAGGATCACTGATGGCCCCAGCAATCAGCAAGTTATCCTTTATCCCATGAATAGGGTATACCTTTTTATTTTGTGAATAACCCTTCAAGGATTGCCTGTGCGAAATACCCTCCTGATAAAGTAACTGCATGCTCAGCTGATCACCCTGGTCCCACAGCAATTAGGAGAGGGGCCGTCTAGTTTTGGGCACTGGGCATTATGCAATCAATTTGCTTCAGTGGCAAGTCCCTTTAAGAAGGTTTCTGGAATACGCATTGGGTCAATAAGCTTCCCATTTTCTGAGGGGTACACAAATAATTTAGTAGGGTTCCAAAACGTGATGATTTTTAATGGTTTCCAAAGCTCTAACTTACCTGCACAGAGTTCAATCTGCAGTAGCCATTGAGTGGAAACCTGATGACGTGAGTTGGGTCTTGGTTCCATCCGGCATTTACAGAGTTGCACATGACATCTCCAGTCTCGGGAAAGATCTCCTCTATTAATGCTTTTTCCCCACTCAGTGCAATCCTCTCTCCAAGATCGGGAGTCACCCGCACCACTAGACAGTCACACGGCTGGAAATGCTTCCGATGCTCCTTATCCTGTTTCCACCTCTCCAGTTCCTTCACCATAGGATGGAGCTGATAGTATTTTGCTTCTTCATATAATAGATTAAATTCCTAGGACAGAATAAAAGGAAAAGTAAGTCTATGTCTATCAGAGCTTTGGTGCTATTTTCCAACTATCTTGCCTATATTGCCATTACTCGGCCGCAATTGTTCAACCATTAAAACCTTATTTCTTCAGACCCCCATCCATATATTTTCTAAAGGTTATTCATATATATCAATTGTAAGAACACTGAAGCTAATTAAGAAGTGCTCATAGCCTCCCTGACATGTTTCACCTTAACTGGCTTCATCAGGGAACTGAGGCTAGACTGAGCTAAAAAAATATTGCCCCGAATACTCCAGAGGGGCACTGTCCTTCACTCCATTTTTATTTTTTTTCTGAGTCAAGCATGAATTTTCCAATCTTACTAGGTGTAGATATTTTGTACGTTCTTATTCTAAACTCACTGAATGTGTTTTTACATCTTCCTACTGGCCTGACATGTCAACACATTGCAATGATACCCCATACAGTTATGGATTTGTGAGAGGAAGCAAGGAGTCAGATCTATACCTGACATTGAGCTTGTAGCATCCAAATCCTGCAAATAAAGAAACTAAAGCGGACTGCCGTCCATCTCAGGAAGTATTTCTATGTGAAAAATATCACTAAATTCTTACTGAGATTATAAGAGCATTTTTCATGGACTTTTCTTGTATCCTACAACCAGTTTCCTAAAACAAAGAAGGAATATTTCCCTCTATGAAAGCACATGGGATTAGCTACTAGCGGCTGATATCTCTAGTCCTATTCT
Source organism: Phyllobates terribilis (assembly GCF_046119375.1). Classification (NCBI taxonomy): domain Eukaryota; kingdom Metazoa; phylum Chordata; class Amphibia; order Anura; family Dendrobatidae; genus Phyllobates; species Phyllobates terribilis. Next base: position 23,712,278 of record NW_027362774.1, on the reverse strand, counting down.
CCCTCTTAAAGAAAAAAAGTCTCTGAATTCAACATACATTAAAGTCCTCCGCACCTGGAAACTAAATGAACTTATACAAAAAAATATAATTTTGAAAATTAGTCATGGTAGAAGACGGGATTGAACTTTTAATAGTGAATTTCCATTTACAAAGTTACCGCGAGCTAATTAACTACCTACACATCGCAGCCCCTAGCAAACGTAATTACAGATGGCCGAGAGCCCTTATAACTTCTCGCTCCTCTTATACAAATTGCCGAAACACAGGTTGGATATTAACCAGCACCCGGATCAATAGGCTCTCATGCTGGAGACAAGCTGTTAACACTCATTTCACATTAGTCATCTCTGCATACTTTATAACTTCCGTATCAATACATATAGTCCAAGAACAAGTATAATTCACATCATATCTTGGGATTTCTTTTTTTTTTTACATTTTTACCCAAAATGTTGAAAGTTGAGGTTTAGTCGTGATGGGTCCTAAGCTGAAACATTAATGATTGATCAGATCGTTGGGGAACCAGCACCTGACACTGTACTACGGTTAGTACACAGTGTATACCGTACTACGTTTACATCCATCTGATGCTGCAAACTGCTGATCAATGGAGATTTCTGATGTCGGGTACCCACCGATTCGATATTGATGACCACTCCCGATGATACGCCATTAATGTCTAAGTAGTTGACAACCTCTTTAACCCTCGTAAACAAACTGCAACGTTAAACTTATTCTTGCTTTGCTGGGATTGGCATCAGAGATTGCAAATATAAGACTTTTATTAACGTACGTCTCCTGTTGGCTACTCCGTCTTTGCTGACATAATAAGAAATTAGACCTCGGCCATAGTAGTTAGTAGTCACAAGGGAAACAATGGCAGACGGGGTAACGTGCATTACCGCTTACTCAAAGGCTCTGTCCACACAACCCTTAGGATATTTTCCTTTAGGTTTCCATTGCTTTTTATGACAGAATGGAGTATTCAACTGCACTATCCTTATCGTTAGAAAAAAAATTAGCTTGTTGAATCCATTGTAAGATAATGGGATGCATCAGGTTTTTTTACATGGCCAATTTATCACAACTATAGTGGATTTGGAGGCTATGACCCTTACGTGAACAGAGCATTAACTACCGTACATTCCCCCAACCAATGGAATGTGATAATTCTTTTTCCCATACCCCAAATAAATGTGAATTACTGGTGATCGGAAACATTATGTCTTGTATTACATAATATTATGCATCATGTCACTATTCTAGAACCATACCCACTTTTGCAACTTTTACAAAAACTGTTATACCGTATATAATTACAGTAAAACAACTCGCTGTATTATGGCCGTAACCATTAATGGGACTAACCAACAATACTAGAGATTGCCCAAGGACAACAGTGGTACTTGAATAAAGAGAACTTTTTTCCAATTTCAAAAAGCTCTTTAAATAAAAGTGTTGTCCCAAACAAACAAATATATATTACCTATCCACAAGATAGATGATAAATATGTTCTCCTTTTGACCAGAGTTTGACCAGAGTTTGACCAGAGCTTGACCAGAGCTTGACCAGAGCTTGACCAGAGTTTGACCAGAGCTTGACCAGAGCTTGACCAGAGCTTGACCAGAGTTTGACCAGAGTTTGACCAGAGCTTGACCAGAGTTTGACCAGAGTTTGACCAGAGCTTGACCAGAGCTTGACCAGAGTTTGACCAGAGCTTGATCAGAGCTTGACCAGAGTTTGACCAGAGTTTGACCAGAGCTTGACCAGAGCTTGACCAGAGTTTGACCAGAGCTTGACCAGAGCTTGACGAAAATGTGATCCAATTTTCTCGGATGTGGAGAAAAAGTTTCTTTATCTTCTTCATTCAGTCTGTCCGTGAAATTCAGACCACACTAAGATGTCATTCAAGTGCGATCTGATGTTTTCCATGGACCCATATACATGAATGGGCGAGTGCTATCTGATTATCGGAGGCAATTCATGCATGCTGCAATTTTTTTACTCGGACCACTTGATCCGAAGAAATAAATCAGGCATGTGCACTGCCTCTTTGAATAACATTGCTCTGAGTGCGGTCTGATGTTTTGACGGATCGCACTCGGACCGAAACTATGATTGCCTGCATGAGCCCTTAGTGGCTGTTTCAGCAGCTGGACCTCGGTGATGAAGCATTTATCATCTCTCCTGTGGACAGGTGATATCAGGACAACCCCTTTAAAGAGAAACTGTCAGCACGATTTTGCAATGTAAAGACATGGCTGTAATGGCGCTGTTATATAGATTACATTGATACCTTGAAGAAGAAATCTGCTTTGTTGTTCATTTTTAATTAGCATATAAAGTTTTCTTCTTATGAGGTTTAGGTGCACAGGGCCTAGACTATGCTCCTGCCCCGACCTGCTCCGCTTATCTCCGGTGTCTGAACAACAGGTTACTGATTTAAATCTTGCGCTGTCGTCGTCAATGCTGTGGGCAGCGCCTATCTCCGGTGTCTGAACAACAGGTTACTGATTTAAATCTTGCGCTGTCGTCGTCAATGCTGTGGGCAGCGCATGCACAGATTGATTTCTTGGCTGGTCTACAATATAATGGCGGTGCATGAGCAGATTGAGATCTCGTTTTAGAGATGACTGAGCATGCCCATGACGCCATTTTATTGTAGACCAGCTGGGAAATTAATCTGTGCATGCGCTGCCCACGGCATTGAAGGTGCCAGTGCCAGAGAAGGGCAGGTCACTGAAAAATCAGTAACTTGTCATTGAAACAACAGAGGCAGGTGGCGGAGCCAGGCAGGAGGAAAAGACCCCCTGCTTAGTCTAGACCCTGTGCTCCTAAATCTTAGTAGCGGAAAACTACAAATGCTGATAAAAGAACAAAAAAAAGGATTTCTTCACCAAAGGTATCAATGTAATCTGTATTACAGTGACATTACAGTCATGTCTTTACATTACAAAATTGTGCTGACAGGTTCTCTTTATTTTTTAACCTATTGATCAGATCTATTCTGTGACTGATCGGCATAGTTACCACCATAAACAATATCAATTTCATTATTATGTAAACACTTTCTAAAGTAAACTTTGGTATTGTTATTGTTCTACACACTGACCCATATCTATATGCTTTTTTTTAATATGTATATATAAATTTTCCTGATCTAAGTATGGCAAGGTACCAACCCTTAAGATGCTATAAGTGCCATCTTGAAAACAACCTATTCCAGGCCGCATTTTTGCCAGCCTCACTACAAGTAACACATCAAAGGTTGAGAGAAGCCCTAGGTTATTTTCAGAGATCATAGTAAAAACCCTGTCGTAATGCTGACTTTTGGGCGTGAAAGCCGGAGCTGTCTGCGGCATTAAGGGGTATTAACAAGTAACACAGCCAGATGTAAAAGTTGTGCAATGGCTGAGGCCGGGCCGCCTTCTGAATGACGGCACTTAATGGTATCATTGTGATTTCTCATACGAGTGTTTAGCAACAACCAGTGTAAAGATGAAAACTATGTTATTCATTCTTATGGATACCAAAGTCCCAGCTCCCAAAAATACTCAGTCTAAAGCCACGGCCACACTATCAGTACTCGGTAAGTATTTTTTCTCAGGAGTGGGAGCCAAAACCAGGAGTGGGTGATAAATGCAGAATTGGTGACTTGTTTCTACTAGGTTAAGTGCCCACGTAGCGTTTTTGCGGCGTTTTTACGGCTGCGAAAACGCTTGTAAAACAGTCTGCCATGCAAAGCAATGTGAATTCGGATGTGCTGTGAACATGATGTGCTAATTATTGTGCCGAATTCGCATTGCGTTGCAAAACGCAGCATGACCATTTCTACCGCGATTACGCTGCATATTTGCGGCCATTGGGGAACATTGAAACGCAGCAAACCCGCAGGTATATGTGGATTTGCTGCGTTTCAATTAAATTCAAAGGCCGCGAATTTGCAGCGTAATCGTGGTGCGTGTGGTACCCGGGATGAAGGGGAGACTACAACTCCTCTTCATCCCGGCTACCACGCGGTGAAAAAAAGAAATAAAAAAGTTAAAAATAAACAAAACCGGTATATTCACCTCTCCGGCGGCCCCCGGTCTGCTCCCGACCACGTCCTCTCTCCTTGGCGTCCCGCGGTGCACTGTCAGGACCTGCGGTGACGTCATTTAGTCACCTGATGGTCACGCGACCGCTCACGTTGGCGGTCAGGTGATGGTCACGTGACCATCAGCTGACTAAATGACGTGCACCGCGGGCCGCCGAGGAGAGAGGACGCGGCCGGGAGGAGACCGGAGAGGTGAGTATACAGGTTTTTTTTTATTTTTAGCGTTTTAATTCTCTTTTTTTTAACTATAGATGCAGCATTTAAACCGGTTGCCGGTTGCATGGATTTATATTGTGTGAACAACTTGTCAAGCACTTTTCCAAGTGATGCTCAAAATCGCTTGGAAAACTGCTTGAAAAAACGCATGTGAAAACTCATGTAAAAACGCTGAAAAAACGCTTCTCTCTGGCAGAAAAAACGCATATAAGTCTATGCTTCACCTCTGTAATATGACAGCCGGAGGAACATGTCACAGAGAACGATTTCAGTGTGTTACAATATAATCGTCTATCGGAAACAATAAGGATACAGACAAGTGTGTGGGCCCTAAACTACCTCTATAGAAGAACATATTACATCACAGTCTACCAATTCATTGTTCATTATCAATTCTCACTCTGTATTACAAGGACGGGCAAATCTGCCAAACTTGAGATTTCTAAAAGAAATGCTTAAACAGCAACTATCTATGGAGTAAGAATCATTCATTTTTATAAGTCATGCAATATCTATCATCTATCTATCTATCTATCTATCTATCATCTATCTATCTGTCTATCTATCTATCCCTCTATCTATCTATCCCTCTATCTATCTATCTATCTATCTATCTATTATCTATCTATCTATCTATCTATCTATCCCTCTAGATATCTATCCCTCTATCTATCTATCTATCTATCTATCTGTCTATCTATCTATCTATCCCATATCTATCTATTATCTATCTATCTATCTATCCCTCTATCTATTATCTATCTATCTATCTATCTATCTATCTATCTATCTATCTATCTATCTATCCCTCTAGATATCTATCTATCTATCTGTCTATCTATCTATCTATCTATCCTTCTATCTATCTATCTATCCCTCTAGATATCTATCCCTCTATCTATCTATCTGTCTATCTATCTATCCTTCTATCTATCTATCTATCTATCCCTCTAGATATCTATCCCTCTATCTATCTATCTATCTATCTATTATCTATCTATCTATCTGTCTATCTATCTATCTATCCCTCTAGATATCTATCCCTCTATCTATCTATCTGTCTATCTATCTATCCTTCTATCTATCTATCTATCTATCCCTCTAGATATCTATCCCTCTAGATATCTATCCCTCTATCTATCTATCTATCTATCTATCTATCTATTATCTATCTATCTATCTGTCTATCTATCTATCTATCCCTCTAGATATCTATCCCTCTATCTATCTATCTATCTATCTATCTATCTATCCTTCTATCTATCTATCTATCCCTCTAGATATCTATCCCTCTATCTATCTATCCCTCTATCTATCTATCTATCTATCTATCTATCTATCTGTCTATCTATCCCTCTAGATATCTATCCCTCTATCTATCTATCTATCTATCTATCTATCTATCTATCTATCTATCTATCTATCTATCTATCTATCTATCTATCTATCCTTCTATCTATCTATCTATCCCTCTAGATATCTATCCCTCTATCTATCTATCTATCTATCTATCTATCTATCTATCTATCTATCCCTCTATCTATCCCTCTAGATATCTTTCCCTCCCTCTATCTATCTATCTATCTTCTCTATCTATCTATCTATCTATCTATCCCTCTATATATCTATCTATCTATCCCTCTATATATCTATCTATTCTATATAACTTTCTATATCTGTATTTTTCTAGCTGTAAACATAGACTAGAAAACAACGCACCTTAAATTCATGCAGCGATTTTGTCTCTTTAATGCCAAGAGGTTCAAAGTGCCGCACTACTTGTATATACTATACATTTTCACACCTATTCTATAAGCACCGCATGACTTACAGACATCCTCCCCCCTCCACAATGGCGGCTCCTTGGAACTTGGAAGCTCATCAGAAATTAACAGGGATCTCAAATTGTTCAACACTAAAAATTCCAAAACTTTTAACAACTTTCACAACTGCCGGGGTGAAACGAAACGCGATGTAACCCGACGGCACTTTCTTCTATTTGATTAAACAAAGGTGAAAACTGATAAATATTCAGGAGCCCCGTTGTAATGATTTCTTTAACATAAGACACTGCTCAGGATAAGGGGGAGAAAAGAAAAAAAAAACCTGCATGTGTTTTACACTCTCCAAAGTGTTTGCTAATTAGAAAAACACAAACACTATATTTATCTTCTTTATACAATTACCCAGCATCCTACTACCTACTGTGGAAAGTCACTAGGATCCATTATCTAACATTGTAAATTGGTGAAAAAAAAAGAATTTACATGTATCCATAGGAACCAGCCGCTTACTTGTTTTACTAAATGTTAATTACTGAATGGCTGTCATTAAATTATACGTATTATAATTTTATTAGGATAGACTGTGTGTCCTATAAAGGAGGGTCCAAGGCAGAGGACCACTCTGTATTAGCCGCAGCAGAGACATTGCAAAGGTGCTTGGATCCCTCCTATATTATCTGCAGAGAGCCAATGTAATCTCAGTTATCACACATTTCCAACCTGGAGCCTGTGGCAATCAAAAGTTCCAATCAGTAGTCCAGAATATTGGGGATTTCTAACCTGGTCAGGGTCTACCGATGCGGCCCAAGGTGATCTTGGTAAACATGTTTTAGGTTTGTCAACCACCCTGGCTCTGCAGGAAGAGAACACATACTTTTTTCACTTTTATAATGTTTTTTTGTTATCCCTAATTTTCTAACTTGAAGAACTCTAGAGAGGGGCAGAAGAGCACACCTCTGAGGGGGTGGTCATGCTCACCTGGTGGTGTTGTATGAAGGCACCACATCTGTTTAAGCATAAATATCCGCTGCTGCCCCATGGCTGGAGGAGATATCTTCCAGATTTATATTTACCAGAATGATGAGAATCACATTAGGCAGGCTGCGCTGCAAGAAATGAGGAGCTTGGAGCTTTAGATAAGGTTTTATTAGTATCAACGCGTTTCGTGCCAGTCCGATGCCTTTCTCAAGGTTAAAAAAAAAACAAATCAGTACCAACGCGTTTCGGCGCCGGACCAATGCCTTTCTCAAGGTCAAAAAAAACAATCAGTACCAACACGTTTCGGTGCCAGACTGTTGCCTTTCTCAAAGTCATAAAACCAAATCAGTACCAACGCGTTTCGGTGCCAGACCAGTGTCTTTCTTAAGGTAAAAACAAAAACAGTACCAACAAGTTTCGGAGCAGGACTGGTGGCTTTCTCAAGGTCAAAAAAACAAGCCAGTACCAACCGGTCTGGGGCTGAAACGCATTGGTACTAATAAAAACCTTGTCTGAAGCTCCAAGGCTCCTCATTTCTCGCAGCGCAGCCCACCTAACCTGATTCTCTCCATTCTGCTAATCCCCTAATTTAGCATCTAACAAAAAAAAATTCTAAAAAAAAAAAAATGCATCCAAAATGGAGACTAAATTGGAGTAAATTTTCCCTTTCGAAAACCATGGGATACGATTGTATATTGTATACTCCCATTTTTATATGATTATAATACGTTACGTTTATGGCCCGGAGATTACAGTAAATTTGCACCAAATTTACCTTTTTCTGTTCTTTTCATCTCCATTTAATTGGAAGCAACAAAAAAAAAGTGCCAATCAACTGGCATAATCATCTAGATTCCCTTACAATCCATTTAATATAAAAATATTTCTGGTAAATTGCTAAGTGCATGATACTTTCCTCAGTGCTTTAGTAATATACAAATAGTATCCAGTGTATCCAATGAATAAGAATACATTGTTACATGAAGCAAAAAAGGAAGTGACTGCTGCATTTTGTTTACTGGTTGCCTAGTTACCGTGCACTCCGACAGAAGAGGTAGAATGCAAGAATACAACCCAATAGCAAGTCAGTGACCTGAGGTTCTAGGAAAATTGCACCATAAAGTATAAATACTACATATGTCATCAAAATATTCTATACCTAGGAGGAGTGAATGTTTTGTTATCCTGTTATTTCCAAGAACCCACCACTACTTACTAAAAAAATGATGATCACTGCCAGGGGTGGATTAAGAGTAGCAAGGGCCCCGGGCAGTTTAGAAGGCGCGGCCCCCCCCCACACACACACCTGATTTATCACGTGACATGTCACATGATCCCCTGTGATAGATCATGTGATAGATCACGTGAAATTAATTTGGCACAATATTAATTATAATATTTTTTTTTAGGCTGTGTGCCCACTATGCGTTTTTTAAGCGTTTCCGCAGCCGCAATTCCGCTGCAGAAACGCTTAAAAAACTCTTGGTAGAAGGCCTGCCATGTTCCCCAATGATAATCCGCATATGCTGTGTACATGCTGCGGAAATTTCAGCTGCGGATTATCATTGCGGAAAAATCAGCAGCATCACCAATTATTTTGCGGAAGCGCGGCGTTTTCGCCGCCATTGACTTGCATTAGAACGCATGGATTCCGCATCACTGAATCTGTAAATGCGGAATCCATGCGTTTCAATGTGCGGATGGTACCCGGGTGTGGAGGACAGGAGACTCTCCTCCGGACCCGGGTACCATAAAACCTGTAAAAAAAGAATAAAATAAAAAATAAATATTATACTTACCTTCTGATGGCCCCCGGTGTCTTTATCCGATGCGTCCTGGCTTGCTGGCAGCTCGCGATGGTCTGAAAAGGACCTGCCGTGACGTCATTTAGTCATGTGACGGGTCACGCGACCGCTGACGTCGGCAGGCCATCAGAAGGTAAGTATAGATTTTTTATTTTTTACCATTCTTTACGGTCACACTATATAAATCCATGCTGGTTGCATGGATTTATATAGTGTGACCAAGTTGTCAAGCACTTTCCAAGTGATGTTAAAATCGCTTTGAATGCGCTTGTCAACCCGCATGCGGAAATGCATGTGAAGAACGCTTCACATCCGCATGTCCCTGGCAGGAAAAAGCATGTACAATCCGCATGTAAAATCCGCATGTACAATCCGCATGCAAAATCCGCATGCGTTTTTTCTGCCAGGGAGATGCAGAAATGCTCAAAAAAAATCCGGAACATTTCTGTATCGTGGGCACATAGCCTTACATTAATTGTATGACTCAATATTGAGCACATGTAGCCATCTATACACAGCAGGAGGCTGCACGTAGCCATCTATACACAGCGGGAGGCCGCACGGTGCCATCTATACACAGCAGGAGGCCGCATGGTGCCATCTATACACAGCAGGAGGCCGCATGTAGCCATCTATACATAGCAGGAGGCCGCACGGCGCCATCTATACACAGCAGGGGGCCGCACGGCGCCATCTATACACAGCAGGGGGCCGCACTGCGCCATCTATACACAGCGGGAGGCTGCACGTAGCCATCTATACACAGCGGGAGGCCACACGGTGCCATCTATACACAGCAGGAGGCCGCACGGCGCCATCTATACACAGCAGGAGGCCGCATGTAGCCATCTATACATAGCAGGAGGCCGCACGGCGCCATCTATACACAGCAGGGGGCCGCAGGGCGCCATCTATACACAGCGGGAGGCTGCACGGTGCCATCTATACACAGCGGGAGGCCGCACGTAGCCATCTATACACAGCGGGAGGCCGCACGGCGCCTTCTATACACAGCAGGAGGCCGCACGGCGCCATCTATACACAGCAGGAGGCCGCACGGCGCCCCCCCCAGAGACAACAGGAGGCCGCACGGCGCCATCTATACTCAGCAGGAGGCCGCACGTAGCCATCTATACACAGCAGGAGGCCGCACGGCGCCATCTATACACAGCAGGGGGCCGCACGGCGCCCCCCCCCCCAGAGACAGCAAGAGGCCGCACGGTGCCATCTATACTCAGCAGGAGGCCGCACGTAGCCATCTATACACAGCAGGAGGCCACACTGCGCCATCTATACACAGCAGGAGGCCGCACGGCGCCATCTATACACAGCAGGAAGCCGCACGGCGCCATCTATACACAGCAGGGGGCGCACAGCACCATCTATACACAGCAGGGGGCCGCACGGCGCCATCTATACACAGCAGGGGGCCGCACGGCGCCATCTATACACAGCAGGGGGCTGCACGGCGCCATCTATACACAGCAGGGGGCCGCATGGGGCCATCTATACACAGCAGGGGGCCGCACGGCACCATCTATACACAGCAGGAGGCCGCACAGCTCCATCTATACAGAGCAGGGGGCCGCACGGCGCCATGTATACACAGCGGGAGGCCGCACGGCGCAATCTATACATAGTGGGAGGCCGCACGGCGCCCCCCCCAGAGACAGCAGGAGGCCGCACGTTGCCAACTATACTCAGCAGGAGGCCGCACGCTGTCACGCATGCAGTCATGCACACACACAAACATATCCAGACATATACATACATACACGCATAAACACATTTGAAACACAAAAATACATATAAACAGACATCACACAATATCTGCCTACACACACACACACACACACACACATACACATACACATACACATACACATACACACACTCACCATCCCCCGGCTCCATTCCTCTTGCCTGCTCTGACTTCTCCGTTGCAGCAGTGCAGGCCGGGCGCGCACTGCGTGACGTCACAGCTAGGAGACACGGCCGCGCACAGGGCCGTGTCTCCTAGCAGTGACGCGGCCGGGCCAGCACAGGGAAGTTAACTGCTGCAGTGCTGGCCCGGCCGATGAAGAAGTAGCGGCGGCCGCTGCTGGGGGAGCGGTCCGGGGCCCCCCCTCCCTCCACTGCTACCGGTATGTGCCGCGGCGGCCCGCACATATAATGAGGGCAATCCGGCATTAGACACCCCGCCCGGAGCCGCGAGCCCCCTGCAGGCTCGGGGCCCTGGGCGGTAGCCCGGATTGCCCTCATTATAATCCGCCTATGATCACTGCACCATCCGACAGGAGTGGACAGAACACAGTGATGTCATGTAATGCAAGTTTCCTAAGCAATGAGTGACTTACGGAAACTCCCTGCGTACCATCTTTTGTGGGGCCTATGGCCCCCTAGACTGGCTGGCCATGGGCACAATTACCTCACTACTCAGTTGTCCCTTGTCAATCAGTGAGCAGACCACATTCACCAGGCTAGACAAACCTGCTGAATTAATATGTTCACATGACTATAAATAACTATTCTAGATAACTTAGAAGGTAGAACAGGTCATTAGGTAGCTGCCAGTCATATGGCTTTAGGCCAGCCCAGCAGCTACCACTCCTGTTGGCACAGCCATATTAACTCCTACAGACTTTGGTCGAACACTAGATGCCAGATATTTGCAAAAGAAATTGGCAGAAGATGTACCGTATATTGAAATTCCAACATGGACAAACAAATTACCCCCAAAGAGTGGACGTTCAAGACTGCCCTGCTTTTATACATTAAAACATATGTTTAATGGATGTGGATAACTTTGGCAAAACTTATAACTGGCCAGTGCTGATGTGTGCATGAGATTTCTGAAATCTCCTAGACTTTGCAGGTATTGTAAAACGCAGCTGAAAATTTGCATAAAAAAACGAATCAAAAAAACGCTGAAAAAAACATGATGTGTGAACATAGCCTTACGCTGACGTCAAGTCGACAGAGCGGAGGCTTCTCTTCCGCTCTCCTTTCTTGACGGGACAACACTGTCAATGTCAGGCTGATTGACGGCCGGCTTCCCGCTGCTTAACTGAGACAGTCACTCCCTGTCGACAGAGCACAGTGGAATAGGAAGAGCTGCTCTAATAGTGTGAGGTCAAATGAAGCAGCAGAATCGCAGGCAGGAGCGGTCCGCTACCGCTCTGAGCCACCACAGATCGGCAGAATATAAAATGGTCCGAGATAACCCAGTTAATTGTACTTTCAATATATTTTGAAATAATAATACTATCATAGGTCTTATCATCAAGGAAAAACCATGACAAAAAGTGCGTCTTACTAAAAGTTTTATAGTTTTACATTTTTGTAAAATAGTTTTCATTAATAGCTTTACCTTAAAATCTTCAGGAAGGAGCAGTTTTGACGTTCGTAGAAAACTTAAGATGTAGCGGAAAATTTCCCCATCCCGGTCGATAAAGTAATGCTGTTTTAAACTGTCCAGTACGATGGGTTCTGTGCCATTAAATAGACGACTTATTCTGAGGAATAAAGAAAAAACATTTGTTATAAAACAAAAATCACTCCGATTTTACTCACTCTTTTTTTCACTTTTTTACTATTTTTGCTCCATGATTTAGAAAAAGTACTTTTTTTCTGTTGTGTTTTAAATCATGAGAGACAATTTTTGGAAATGTTTCTTATTATTACATTCTAATTTACCAGTGTTTCCTTTTGTAAAAACCTTGTTTTTTTTAAGCAAGACAAGTAAACAGTAAAGAAACGTTAATAGTAACATGTTTGTCTGCCTTAGTTCCTCTGCTTTCCATATGGATTTCTAGGTTCTACCAATGAGTGCTGTGTGGGAGAAGTAACCAATTGTAAGCCACATTCCTACATGGAGCAGTTCATCAACACATCCTCAAGTGGACAGGAGGTTTGCTTTAAAGAGTAATTCGTTTTAGCAAGCATTATTATAGTAGATATATTTTCGTGCATATCTACAGTATCCTTGTAATTATATTCTTGTACATAGGGGGCAGTATTATAGTAGTTATATTCTTGTACATAGGAGCAGTATCATAGTAGTTATATTCTTGTACATATGGGCAGTATTATAGTAGTTATATTCTTGTACATAGGGGGCAGTATTATGGTAGTTATATTCTTGTACATAGGGGGCAGTATTATAGTAGTTATATTCTTGTACATACGGACAGTATTATAGTATATTCTTGTACATAGGGGGCAGTATTATAGTAGTTATATTCTTGTACATAGGAGCAGTATTATAGTTGTTATATTCTTGTATATAGGGGGCAGTATTATAGTAATTATATTCTTGTAGAGAGGGGCAGTATTATAGTAGTTATATTCTTGTAGATAGAGGCAGTATTATAGTAGTTATATTCTTGTAGATAGGGGCAGTATTATAGTAGTTATATTCTTGTAGATAGGGGCAGTATTATAGTAGTTATATTCTGGCACATAGGAGTAGTATTATAGTAGTTATATTCTTGTACATAGGGGGCAGTATTATAGTAGTTATATTCTTGTAGATAGGAGCAATATTATAGTAGTTATATTCTTGAAGATAGGGGCAGTATTAAAGTAGTTATATTCTGGTACATAGGAGTAGTATTATAGTAGTTATATTCTTGTACATAGGGGGCAGTATTATAGTAGTTATATTCTTGTACATAGGGGGCAGTATTATAGTAGTTATATTCTTGTAGATAGGAGCAATATTATAGTAGTTATATTCTTGTACATAGGGGGCAGTATTATAGTAGTTATATTCTTGTACATAGGGGGCAGTATTATAGTAGTTATATTCTTGTAGATAGGAGCAATATTATAGTAGTTATATTCTTGTACATAGGGGGCAGTATTATAGTAGTTATATTCTTGTACATAGGGGCAGTATTATAGTAGGTATATTCTTGTACATACGGACAGTATTAAAGTATATTCTTGTACATAGGGGGCAGTATTATAGTAGTTATATTCTTGTACATAGGAGTAGTATTATAGTAGCTATATTCTTGTACATAGAGGCAGTATTATAGTAGTTATATTCTTGTAGATAGGGGCAGTATTATAGTAGCTATATTCTTGTAGATAGGGGCAGTATTATAGTAGTTATATTCTTGTACATAGGGAGCAGTATTATAGTAGCTATATTCTTGTACATAGGGGCAGTATTATAGTAGTTATATTCTTGTAGATAGGGGCGGTATTATAGTAGTTAAATTCTTGTAGATAGGGGCAGTATTATAGTAGTTATATTCCTGTACATAGGGGCAGTATTATAGTAGTTATATTCTTGTACATAGGAGTAGTATTATAGTTGTTATATTCTTGTACATAGGGAGCAGTATTATAGTAGTTATATTCTTGTAGACAGGGGCAGTGTTATAGTAGTTTTATTCTGGTACATAGGGGGCAGTATTATAGTAGTTATATTCTTGTAGATAGGGGCAGTATTATAGTAGTTTTATTCTGGTACATAGGAGTAGTATTAAAGTAGTTATATTCTTGTACATAGGGGGCAGTATTATAGTAGTTATATTCTTGTAGATAGGGGCAGTATTATAGTAGGTATATTCTTGTACATACGGACAGTATTATAGTATATTCTTGTACATAGGGGGCAGTATTATAGTAGTTATATTCTTGTACATAGGAGTAGTATTATAGTTGTTATATTCTTGTACATAGGAGCAGTATTATAGTAGCTATATTCTTGTACATAGAGGCAGTATTATAGTAGTTATATTCTTGTAGATAGGGGCAGTATTATAGTAGTTATATTCTTGTACATAGGAGCAGTATTATAGTAGTTATATTCTTGTAGATAGGGGCAGTATTATAGTAGGTATATTCTTGTACATACGGACAGTATTATAGTATATTCTTGTACATAGGGGGCAGTATTATAGTAGTTATATTCTTGTACATAGGAGTAGTATTATAGTTGTTATATTCTTGTACATAGGAGCAGTATTATAGTAGCTATATTCTTGTACATAGAGGCAGTATTATAGTAGTTATATTCTTGTACATAGGAGCAGTATTATAGTAGCTATATTCTTGTACATAGGGACAGTATTATAGTAGTTATATTCTTGTAGATAGGGGCAGTATTATAGTAGTTATATTCTTGTAGATAGGGGCAGTATTATAGTAGTTATATTCTGGTACATAGGAGTAGTATTATAGTAGTTATATTCTTGTACATAGGGGGCAGTATTATAGTAGTTATGTTCTTGTACATAGGAGTAGTATTATAGTTGTCATATTCTTGTACATAGGGAGCAGTATTATAGTAGTTATATTCTTGCAGATAGGGGCAGTATTATAGTAGTTTTATTCTGGTACATAGGAGTAGTATTAAAGTAGTTATATTCTTGTACATAGGGGGCAGTATTATAGTAGTTATATTCTTGTACATACAGGGCAGTATTGCAGTAGTTATATTCTTGTACATAGGAGCAGTATTATAGTAATTATATTCTTGTACATAGGGAGCAGTATTATAGTAGTTATATTCTTGTACAGTATAAACCAAACGTTTGGACACACCTTCTCATTTAAAGATTTTTCTGTATTTTCATGACTTTGAAAATTGTACATTCACACTGAAGGCATCAAAACTATGAATTAACACATGTGGAATTATATACTTAACAAAAAAGTGTAAAACAACTGAAAATATGTCTTATATTCTAGGTTCTTCAAAGTAGCCACCTTTTGCTTTGATGACTGCTTTGCACACTCTTGGCATTCTCTTGATGAGCTTCAAGAGGTAGTCACCGGAAATGGTCTTCCTTCACAGGTGTGCCCTGTCAGGTTTAATTAGTGGGATTTCTTGCCTTATATATGGGGTTGGGACCATCAGTTGTGTTGTGCAGAAGTCTGGTGGATACACAGCTGATAGTCCTACTGAATAGACTGTTAGAATTTGTATTATGGCAAGAAAAAAGCAGCTAAGTAAAGAAAAACGAGTGGCCATCATTACTTTAAGAAATGAAGGTCAGTCAGTGCGAAAAATTGGGAAAACTTTGAAAGTGTCCCCAAGTGCAGTTGCAAAAACCATCAAGCGCTACAAAGAAACTGGCTCACATGAGGACCGCCCCAGGAAAGGAAGACCAAGAGTCACCTCTGCTTCTGAGGATAAGTTTATCCGAGTCACCAGCCTCAGAAATCACAGGTTAACAGCAGCTCACATTAGAGACCAGGTCAATGCCACACAGAGTTCTAGCAGCAGACACATCTCTACAACAACTGTTAAGAGGAGACTTTGTGCAGCAGGCCTTCATGGTAAAATAGCTGCTAGGAAACCACTGCTAAGGACAGGCAACAAGCAGAAGAGACTTATTTGGGCTAAAGAACACAAGGAATGGACATTAGACCAGTGGAAATCTGTGCTTTAGTCTGATGAGTCCAAATTTGAGATCTTTGGTTCCAACCACCGTGTCTTTCTGCGACGCAGAAAAGGTGAACGGATGGACTCTACATGCCTGGTTCCCACCGTGAAGCATGGAGGAGGAGGTGTGATGGTGTGGGGGTGCTTTGCTGGTGACACTGTTGGGGATTTATTCAAAATTGAAGGCATACTGAACCAGCATGGCTACCACAGCATCTTGCAGCGGCATGCTATTCCATCCGGTTTGCGTTTAGTTGGACCAACATTTATTTGTCAACAGGACAATGACCCCAAACACACCTCCAGGCTGTGTAAGGGCTATTTGACCAAGAAGGAGAGTGATGGGGTGCTACACCAGATGACCTGGCCTCCACAGTCACCAGACCTGAACCCAATCGAGATGGTTTGGGGTGAGCTGGACCGCAGAGTGAAGGCAAAAGGGCCAACAAGTGCTAAGCATCTCTGGGAACTCCTTCAAGATTGTTCGAAGGCCATTTCCGGTGACTACCTCTTGAAGCTCATCAAGATAATGCCAAGAGTGTGCAAAGCAGTCATCAAAGCAAAAGGTGGCTACTTTGAAAAACCTAGAATATAAGACATATTTTCAGTTGTTTCACACTGTTTTGTTAAGTATATAATTCCACATGTGTTAATTCATATATTTGATGCCTTCAGTGTGAATGTACAATTTTCATAGTCATGAAAATACAGAAAAATCTTTAAATGAGAAGGTGTGTCCAAACTTTTGGTCTGTACTGTACATAGGAGCAGTATTATAGTAGTTATATTCTTGTACATAGGAGCAGTATTATAGTAGTTATATTCTTCTACATAGGGGCAGTATTATAGTAGTTATATTGTTGTACATAGGAGCAGTATTATAGTAGTTATATTCTTATACATAGGAGGAGTATTATAGTAGTTATATTCTTGTACATAGGAGGAGTATTATAGTAGTTATACTCTTGTACATAGGGGCAGTATTATAGTAGTTATATTTTTGTAAATAGGATCAGTATTATAGTAGTTATATTCTTGTACATAGGAGCGGTATTATAGTAGTTATATTCTTGTACATAGGGAGCAGTATTATAGTAGTTATATTCTTGTACATAGGGGGCAGTATTATAGTAGTTATATTCTTGTACATAGGGGGCAGTATTATAGTAGTTATATTCTTGTACATAGGAGCAGTATTATAGTAGTTATATTCTTGTACATAGAGAGCAGTATTATAGTAGTTATATTCCTGTACATAGGGGCAGTATTATAGTAGTTATATTCTTGTATATAGGGACAGTATTATAGTAGTTATATTCTTGTACATAAGGAGCAGTATTATAGTAGTTATATTCGTGTACATAGGGGCAGTATTATAGTAGTTATATTCTTGTACATAGGGGGCAGTATTGTAGTAGTTATATTCTTTTACATAGGGGTCAGTATTAAAGTAGTTATATTCTTATACATAGGAGCAGTATTATAGTAGTTATATTCTTGTACATAGGGACAGTATTACAGTAGTTATATTCTTGTACATAGGAGCAGTATTATAGTAGTTATATTCTTGTACATAGGAGCAGTATTATAGTAGTTATATTTTTGTACATAGGAGCAGTATTATAGTAGTTATATTCCTGTACATAGGAGCAGTATTATAGTAGTTATATTCCTGTACATAGGAGCAGTATTATAGTAGTTATATTCCTGTACATAGCAGCAGTATTATAGTAGTTATATTCTTGTACATAGGAGCAGTATTATAGTAGTTATATTCTTGTACATAGGAGCAGTATTATAGTAGTCATATTCTTGTACATAGGGGGCAGTATTATAGTAGTTACATAGTTACATAGTTTATAAGGCCGAAAAAAGACAAGCGTCCATCCAGTTCAGCCTATTTCTTGTGCACTGCAGCTATTCCGCAGCGTTGATCCAGGGGAAGGCAAAAAAAAACCAAACATGCGGTATAGGCCAATTTACATCATTGAGGAAAAATTCACTTCCCGACACCAATCTGGCAGTCAGAATAAATCCCTGGATTAATTAACTATCCTAAGCATAAGATGTAATTTTATTGTTCTCAAGAAAGGCGTCCAGGCCTCTCTTGAACTCATTAAGTGAGTTGGACATCACCACTTCCTCTCCCAGAGAGTTCCAGAGTCTCACGGCTCTGACCGTAAAGAATCCCCTTCTACGCTGGTGCAGGAACCTCCTTTCCTCCAGACGCATAGTGTGCCCCCTCGCCTTTGTCACCATCCTTGGTATAAACAGGTCATGGGAGAGATCTCTGTACTGCCCCCTGATGTATTTATACATGTTTATGAGGTCTCCCCTAAGCCTTCTCTTTTCCAACGTAAATAGGCCTAATTTTGACAACCTCTCTGGGTATTCTAGTCCCTCCATTATATAGTTATATTCTTGTACATAGGAGCAGTATTATAGTAGTTATATTCTTGTGCATAGGGGCAGTATTATAGTAGTTATATTCCTGTACATAGGAGCAGTATTATAGTAGTTATATTCTTGTACATAGGAGCAGTATTATAGTAGTTATATTCTTGTACATAGGAGCAGTATTATAGTAGTTATATTCTTGTACATAGGAGCAGTATTATAGTAGTTATATTCTTGTACATAGGGGGCAGTATTATAGTAGTTATATTCTTGTACATAGTGGCAGTATTATAGTAGTTATATTCTTGTACATAGGAGCAGTATTATAGTAGTTATATTCTTGTACATAGGAGCAGTATTATAGTAGTTATATTCTTGTACATAGGAGCAGTATTATAGTAGTTATACTCTTGTACATAGGGGGCAGTATTATAGTAGTTATAATCTTGTACATAGGGAGCAGTGTTATAGTAGTTATATTCTTGTACTTGGGAGCAGTATTATAGTAGTTATATTCTTGTACATAGGAGCAGTATTATAGTTATATTCTTGTACATAGGGGGCAGTATTATAGTAGTTATATTCTTGTACATAGGGGCAGTATTATAGTAGTTATATTCTTGTACATAGGAGCAGTATTATAGTAGTTATATTCGTGTACATAGGGAGCAGTGTTATAGTAGTTATATTCTTGTACATGGGAGCAGTATTATAGTAGTTATATTCTTGTACATAGGAGCAGTATTATAGTTATATTCTTGTACATAGGGGGCAGTATTATAGTAGTTATATTCTTGTATATAGGGGGCAGTATTATAGTATTTATATTCTTGTACATAGGAGCAGTATTATAGTAGTTATATTCTTGTACATAGCAGCAGTATTATAGTAGTTATATTCTTGTACATAAGGGGCAGTATTATAGTAGTTATATTCTTGTACATAGGAGCAGTATTATAGTAGTTATATTCGTGTACATAGGAGCAGTATTATAGTATTTATATTCTTGTACATAGGAGCAGTATTATAGTAGTTATATTCTTGTACATAGCAGCAGTATTATAGTAGTTATATTCTTGTACATAGGAGCAGTATTATAGCAGTTATATTCGTGTACATAGGAGCAGTATTATAGTATTTATATTCTTGTACACAGGGAGCAGTATTATAGTAGTTATATTCTTGTACATAGGGGGCTGTATTATAATAGTTATATTCTTGTACATAGGGGGCAGTATTATAGTAGTTATATTCGTGTACATAGGAGCAGTATTATAGTAGTTATATTCTTGTACATAGGAGCAGTATTATAGTAGTTATATTCTTGTACATAGGAGCAGTATTATAGTAGTTATATTCTTGTACATAGGGGCAGTATTATAGCAGTTATATTCTTGTATATAGGGACAGTATTATAGTAGTTATATTCTTGTACATAAGGAGCAGTATTATAGTAGTTATATTCGTGTACATAGGGGCAGTATTATAGTAGTTATATTCTTGTACATAGGGGGCAGTATTGCAGTAGTTATATTCTTTTACATAGGGGTCAGTATTAAAGTAGTTATATTCTTATACATAGGAGCAGTATTATAGTAGTTATATTCTTGTACATAGGGACAGTATTACAGTAGTTATATTCTTGTACATAGGAGCAGTATTATAGTAGTTATATTCTTGTACATAAGGAGCAGTATTATAGTAGTTATATTCGTGTACATAGGGGCAGTATTATAGTAGTTATATTCTTGTACATAGGGGGCAGTATTGCAGTAGTTATATTCTTTTACATAGGGGTCAGTATTAAAGTAGTTATATTCTTATACATAGGAGCAGTATTATAGTAGTTATATTCTTGTACATAGGGACAGTATTACAGTAGTTATATTCTTGTACATAGGAGCAGTATTATAGTAGTTATATTCTTGTACATAGGAGCAGTATTATAGTAGTTATATTTTTGTACATAGGAGCAGTATTATAGTAGTTATATTCCTGTACATAGGAGCAGTATTATAGTAGTTATATTCCTGTACATAGGAGCAGTATTATAGTAGTTATATTCTTGTACATAGCAGCAGTATTATAGTAGTTATATTCTTGTACATAGGAGCAGTATTATAGTAGTTATATTCTTGTACATAGGAGCAGTATTATAGTAGTCATATTCTTGTACATAGGGGGCAGTATTATAGTAGTTACATAGTTACATAGTTTATAAGGCCGAAAAAAGACAAGCGTCCATCCAGTTCAGCCTATTTCTTGTGCACTGCAGCTATTCCGCAGCGTTGATCCAGGGGAAGGCAAAAAAAAAACAAACATGCGGTATAGGCCAATTTACATCATTGAGGAAAAATTCACTCCCCGACACCAATCTGGCAGTCAGAATAAATCCCTGGATTAATTAACTATCCTAAGCATAAGATATAATTTTATTGTTCTCAAGAAAGCCGTCCAGGCCTCTCTTGAACTCATTAAGTGAGTTGGACATCACCACTTCCTCTCCCAGAGAGTTCCAGAGTCTCACGGCTCTGACCGTAAAGAATCCCCTTCTACGCTGGTACAGGAACCTCCTTTCCTCCAGACGCATAGTGTGCCCCCTCGCCTTTGTCACCATCCTTGGTATAAACAGGTCATGGGAGAGATCTCTGTACTGCCCCCTGATGTATTTATACATGTTTATGAGGTCTCCCCTAAGCCTTCTCTTTTCCAACGTAAATAGGCCTAATTTTGACAACCTCTCTGGGTATTCTAGTCCCTCCATTATATAGTTATATTCTTGTACATAGGAGCAGTATTATAGTAGTTATATTCTTGTACATAGGAGCAGTATTATAGTAGTTATATTCCTGTACATAGGGGCAGTATTATAGTAGTTATATTCTTGTGCATAGGGGCAGTATTATAGTAGTTATATTCCTGTACATAGGAGCAGTATTATAGTAGTTATATTCTTGTACATAGGAGCAGTATTATAGTAGTTATATTCTTGTACATAGGAGCAGTATTATAGTAGTTATATTCTTGTACATAGGAGCAGTATTATAGTAGTTATATTCTTGTACATAGGGGGCAGTATTATAGTAGTTATATTCTTGTACATAGGGAGCAGTGTTATAGTAGTTATATTCTTGAACATGGGAGCAGTATTATAGTAGTTATATTCTTGTACATAGGAGCAGTATTATAGTTATATTCTTGTACATAGGGGGCAGTATTATAGTAGTTATATTCTTGTACATAGGGGCAGTATTATAGTAGTTATATTCGTGTACATAGGGAGCAGTGTTATAGTAGTTATATTCTTGTACATAGGGGGCAGTATTATAGTAGTTATATTCTTGTACATAGGGGGCAGTATTATAGTAGTTATATTCTTGTACATAGGGGACAGTATTATAGTAGTTATATTCTTGTACATAGGGGGCAGTATTATAGTAGTTATATTCTTGTACATAGGGGGCAGTATTATAGTAGTTATATTCTTGTACATAGGGGGCAGTAGTATAGTAGTTATATTCTTGTACATAGGGGGCAGTATTATAGTAGTTATATTCTTGTACATAGGGGACAGTATTATAGTAGTTATATTCTTGTACATAGGAGCAGTATTATAGTAGTTATATTCTTGTACATAGGGGGCAGTAGTATAGTAGTTATATTCTTGTACATAGGGCAGTATTATAGTGGTTATATTCTTGTACATAGGAGCAGTATTATAGTAGTTATATTCTTGTACATAGGGGGCAGTATTATAGTAGTTATATTCTTGTACATAGGGGCAGTATTATAGTAGTTATATTCTTGTACATAGGAGCAGTATTATAGTAGTTATATTCTTGTACATAGGAGCAGTATTATAGTAGTTATATTCTTGTACATAGGGGCAGTATTATAGTAGTTATATTCTTGTACATAGGAGCAGTATTATAGTAGTTATATTCTTGTACATAGGGGGCAGTAGTATAGTATTATATGTAATACTCCAGCATTCATGATGATATTACAGGAGTGAGGACTTGCTCATTACAATCTGATAAATGTAGTGGAAATAAATAGGTTCTGAATAATGAAATCTGTAATGTGAAACATTTGTATACAGGTTTTGCATATTCTAAAAATCTATAATGACTCCTCATGATGAGATATTATTATTTCCATGTCCTCTATCCATGTCTCAGCTGGTTCGTGCCTTTGCGTCGATCATTAGATAAGTGCGCGGATTTCATCTTTGCAGACATATTTAGCTGTATTTTCTCTTTTGCGTCACTCATGTTTAGCAGCGAAGCCCCTGATCTCTGATGATAATTTCGGCACGGCAGAGATGTCTCCTTCCCTTCCCCCATCTCGTGTGCAGCTCTTCTCTACACATGATACACATGTTACAGCTGTAACACTAGGTCAATAGCCCCCGGCTCTGAATCTCATCGGGCCCTGGGCAATCTGCTGCCTGTGTTTACTGTATATTCCAGTGAGCAGAGTAGAAAGTGTTCATCTCTGAACGTCTAGTATGAGATTCATAGGGACAGGCCATCCCTATTACATCCTGATATGTATACATGTTAATGGAGATGTCGCCCTGCCGCCCCCCGCACCATCTTCTACACGTTCATTGGGATTTGTCTTGCAATAGATGACAATGTTACCCATCGTCCAGCTATTATCATAAATGTGAAGCTGTAACTCAACAATAACCAAACTGTAAAGCCTGGTTTTATTTTCACAATCAATCAAATATTTTAAAGATAAATTGCCACCAACTTATGTTTGCAATATGTATGTCTTATGGCTACTCTAGATGCACAACCCCTGAGCTCTCAGTCTGAATTATGGCATACAATATAGAAAGTTAAGGTGCCCAGTAACTTTAGATAACTAGGGGCTAAATTCCCATTAGACTGTGTGCACACGTTGCATTTTTTTGTCAACAAAACCTGAAGTCAGCAAAGTGAATGAGAATCCTGAAGACTCATGCACACATTGCAGATTTGATGCAGATTTAAATTTGCAGAGAGTCAATTCTTTCAGCGTTTTTTCCTGCAGATTTCACCCAGCCTTAGGCTAAGTTCCCACATGTTGTGTTCTTTTTACGTCAGAAATCTGCAGCAAAACTGATCTCTGGCAGGAAATCGGCTGCGTCAAAAACGCAGGTTTTGCTGCTTTTTTTTTATGCGGGTTTTTTTTTTTTCACTGTCTTTCTGTCTCTATGTATGCATGTACAGTACATAAAGTTCTGTGAAAAAAAGAACCCCATTCTATTTTTCCATCAAAAACACTGAAAAAATGCTGAAAAAAATGTACCTGTGTTTTTTGATGCGTTTTTTCGGCATTTTTTTCACCACCCATTACTTCTTATGGGTGACAAAACGATGAAAGAAGTGACATGCTCTATTTTCCAAAAACACAACCAAGGAACAAAATACACAGCAAAAAAAAACAAGATGTGTGAACAGAGAATTCTGGTTTCTCATAGACTTTGCTGGTACTGCAAAACGCAGCTGAAAATTTGCATAAAAATCTGCAGCAAAACACAATGTGTGGGAACATAGTCTAATGAGTGGGGAAAAATCTGCAGCAAAAACTCAGGCAAAAAAAAAAAGCAACAAAAACGAGCGTTTTTGCCACTGCATTTTTCCTGCCAAGAGATGCAAAAATGGTCCAAATACTTAATGTGTAAACATACCCTTATACTGACAGCTATTCCTCCTACCCATACATATGTATGGTCAACCGAGTGTGCATGCGTTCCTAATAGGAAAAGGCCTCTGCCAGACATTTGCTGGCAGGAAATCTCATGTATGTTAAATATGATATGCCCGACCCTATTTTCCCTCTTTATTTGCTATTATAAAGCATTCAGGACATCCTCATGACAATCAGATAGTCAGCCAATCTTCCCCAAATCAGTGACATTCATCTGATATATACTGTCAAATTAATGTCCTAAACTTTTTGGCTCACATTTGGAATGGCACGGTGAAACTATCACAAAATTTTGGAAGTCTGCAACCAGCCCTGGACCGGCCGGCAGCAGAAGAGGAGAATCCTCCGGTGGGCCACCACCCTCTTATATGAGCACTATATACTTGGATTGCTATGTACAGACAAAGGGCAGTACTTGGCACAATATACTTGAATCACTCTGTACAGATAAAGGCAGCATCTTATTAATTTAATAATCTACCCGGTTCACTGCTGTATAAATTTGTGATTGAGGATAATGTCGCATTTGCATGGAGCTTAAAAGTGGAGTCCTGGAGTTGGTTACTGGTGGGCCCTTGGCACCACGGAGGCACGTAGGAAGTGAAGATCAAAAACAGTAAAGTTTTAATGAAGAATATATATATATTTTTTTTAATAAACGCTACATACCCTTTAAGGCTCTGTTCAAACCAGCATTACAGAATCTGTTACTGATTATGTCATCTGTATTAAAGGCTGGCTGGTTAATAAATAATACACTAAAGATTTGTAACCAAAGTGTCTACAGGTACATTGAGCGATGGGGTCATTCTCATGGCCATGTCGTATTGTATGCCTGTAATTTCAGAAAACGTATGAAGCTTTCTATTGCACAATGCTTTCTGAAGATCCTCTCCCCGGAGGTTACCGTTGTAAACAGAGACACCATTCAGGATGCCTATGGGCCTCTCCTGCTGGAGGCCTAGACCAAACCTGGACAGAAGCCAGGTAGCCGAAAAGCCAAGGGTACATTCACACATACAATGGAAAATCTGTAACAAATTCATGCAATACATGCAGATTTGTCATAGATTGTTCTGCAAATTTCACTTTATTCACTGCAAAGAATTGCATGTATTACCTGGAACTTAAAATCTGCACCGCAGGTCAATTTCTGCTGCAGAGTTGGGAAAAATGGCTTCCACTTTGCCGCAGTTTTGCAGGCACAAATTCCTCCATGTGTGAACATACACTTTGAGTTGCCTTTTTTGTTTCTTATGGAAGTTATGATAACTAAAAATCCTACATTTTTAAACTTTTGACCTATCCGAGACCCCCACCGATCACTCCCCAAAAAAATGCTGCTTAGCAAGTAGACGTGCATGAGAGCACACAGAGCATTGTACAAACTCAATAGATGAAAGAGCCATTCCAATACACATTGCGTAATCCGACAATGTTCTCCTGGGTTTAATGCCGCGTTTGTTTCTTTAGGGGTCTTCACCTAAGACGGCACACAATACAAGAATGTTGAGCCGAGAAGGTCGGAGTTTTCACTGATCTCGCTCCCACAGACACACTCATTGGGTCATCAGACCTGGTGCAGCAGCAATCTCCATTTTTCATACTTTTTCTAATATATATCTTCCTAAAATTAATATTTAACTCAACAAGGAAGCAGCAAGCAAGAGAGTCCGGGGGAGGAATAATTACCTCCTAGGATCAGGAACGCCTGGAGGATTTTGTGCAGAAGACAAGATTTTAAAGGCTGGAGGATGTCGGTGGTTGCGAAGTTTCATAAAACAGGATGAAGGTTTATAATAAAAGATAGATAACACCTAATTTAGGTGATATGATTAAAGATGGGTATTTAAAGGGTGTTGTATTCAGGCCAACTTTCAATTCAGGCATTTATGACATATACACAGGCTGTATCCGATACGTGTGGTTCCTGGGGGGCAGACGGTGGTCTGCGGAGTTACGGAAACTTCCCAACACACTGGCCTCTTCTCCACTTCATCTCTTACATGAGGCTACTGTCACGGGTGTGTCAGATTTGACAGACAGTCCTACGGGGTCCGGCTGTAGAAGGTCGCTGCGTTTAGCCTTGAAAACATCTAACATCTCCTGATCCTTTCATGATCCCTCTCGCTTTAGGACCCAATGGTGATCCTCACCTTGCTTGGAGATTATACCTTTTAGGACCCAGCGGTGATCCTCACCTTCTGTTGCTAATTACTACGCCCCTGCTGAATCCTTAAATACACTCAGTTTCTCCAGAGAGTCGCTGGTGATAGAGTGTTCTGATTCTATTCAGGCCTGGAATTCTAGTAGTCGGCTAGAATTTTCTTGGAGTTTCTTTGTGGATTGTTGCCGTTTTCTCTCTGGTGTCGTCTTGAAGCTAAGTGTACCCCCTTGTTTGTTTCCCTTGTGTGTATTAGTTTGCAGTGGAGCTGACTAGTGCTCACCCCTCCCCCTCCCCACCTAGGGCCTAGATTTAGGGTCAGCTAGGGCTAAGGTATCCTGCTCGGCGATAGGTGCAGAACCTATATAGGGTCCATAGGGGAGTCAGGGTTTGTTGTTTGAGCTGTTTAGGGGTCTCCACTCCCCCTTTCACTACTTGTAGGCCCAGCGTGACAGCTACCTCTGATCACCGTGGCTTGCTAAAAGGTAATCATATGACCCCCTTACTACGCATGGGTGGGGGTTTTTATCAGATATTAATGCCACATACTATGAGTATGTCAGAAGTGGAAATTCCCTTTAAAATCTCCATTACTTGAGTCCGCTGCTGTCAAGTTGCAGAATATTTAATTCTTAGTTACATCTGTTTCAGGGAAAATCATTTGCCTTCCATCACAGCTCTTACAGGACTCCTGAACTCTTCCAAGTCATACAAATATACATCTTTTACTTCCGTACCATATCTGCTTTTTTGGTCAAATAACATTGATAAAGTCCTGACACTTTCCCTGATGTCCATTTATTGTGAACATTGAGTTTTGGACAAACCGTGCCTTGACATATAGTAGCAGCACAGTGTTTCTTCCACACGTGGGACACCGAACCACCCGGCAGGGAGGTGACATCTCGATCTCCTTAATTACAGGTCAAAGTTATGAACGCGGTACCTGTAATTAGAACCGGATGATGAATTGACAGAGCAGACTGGTTTCTGCCTCTCCCTGACGAGAGTACAGCAGTGATTTGTAAACACATAGAGATGCTTACACAATAGTCATCTCACCAACCACCGCTCTGCCAAGTTCTGGAGTGATCCTCTTCCTCCGGGAGAGTTGTTCTCATCTTGGACACAGGACACCTGCATGAATGCCTGATAGATGAGGATGACACCTCTGGGATTTGTATCTTCTCCTGGCAGAGAATCCATGGAGAGGTGGCCAGGCATGTGTGCAGCTCTTCCCATTCACTCGTATGGGAGGCAGTTGTGAAAGAGTCGATGGCTGTTTTTGTGACTCCCATAGACGTGAACTGAGAAAGCTGCAGACTTGCATCCATTTTGGGGGGGTCGGGGAACCCTTATAATGGTGGTAGGTATCAGAAGTGGAACTCTTATCTATCAGACAGTCATGGCATATCCTATCTAAGATCAGGACACTTCCTTAGTATTTTGCCACTTAAATCAATTAGGATGCATTCACACAACCAGACAGCAGCCATATTTTATCATCCGTGTTATGGCTGAAATTCCTGGCCTGATTGTGTGGTGTATTCCCATCTACAAGATCCTATCACAATATGTAGTAGGTGTAATAATTATTATAATAGCAAATATCTCCAATTAGAAATGTAGTATAGTTCTTCTCATTCGCTATGTCACTTACCCCATGTGCAGGGCATTGCAGTAGCTTAGGTATCCATGGTTACGACCACTAACAGCAAACTAACTCTCACTATATGAGCGGTCGTGGATACCTAAGCTACTTGAATGCCCTGCACAAGGGGTAAGCAACATAGCGAATAAGAAGAACTATACTACATTTCTTATTGGAGGTATTTGCTAATATTATTATCAGTACACCTACGACATATTGAGGTGGGAATACCCCTTTAAAGGTATATATGATGCTTTTAGATCAGGAAACCCACAGTCAGGACAGGAATCGTGGCTGTAACGCAGATGGTAAAATCGATCTGGCCATGTGAATGCACCCGTACTGGGAAATCTGGATAACCATCAATATGGCCACTGTTACTGCTTTCTAAACACCAAATATACCAGGACATGAATGATATACACTCCATAACTAGACAGCTCTAACTTTCTGGGACCAGGGGAAACGCAAAGACAAGTTTCCATTTACACACACTCTACGTAGTGTTGCAGGACTAAAGAGTCACACGACTGTACGTTTTCTTATCTGGTCAGAGTGTGATGTGATTTTCTCAGGTGTGGAGAAGATGGAAAAAAAAATTTCTCCATCTTCTCCATTGTGTCAGTTGAAAAAAGTGTGAAAATCGCACTCATTGACTTACATGGCCAAGTGCGATCCGATAATCGGTGGCAACTAGTGCACACTGCAATTTTTTTTTTTCCTTGGAATAAGTCGGTCCGAGGAAAAAAATCGGACATGTGCACGGCCCCATACAATAATACTGGGCTGAGTGCGATCCGATGTTTTGTCCTGGAGAGTTGTTAAAGGGGTGTTTCCATCTTAGAAACAGCAAGAATCTCTGACAGGTGAGGACGATACGTCTGCAATCAGAACCAGGGGGCAAGTGGTGCATCCTGGCAGAGGATCCATGGAGACGTGGCCACATACGTGTATAGTTTTTCTCGAGAAAAAACAAAATTAAGGTCTTGCCTTAGTCTTTGTTTTTTAAATGCCCCCAGACATGAGCTAAAACTACTTAAAAAAGTGCTATAAAGCCCATTTATATAGCAGCGGTCTCCAACCTGTGCTGGCAAATCTGCAACCTGTGACTGTCGGGGCCTGCTAGGAGTTGTAGTTTTGCAACGGTTGGACAAAACAAAACGTCTAGAGCGTTCCTTTAGTTGCAAATCAAGAAGTACCGCATACCCCCGGACATTGGGATTCTCACCACTCGGTGAAAGCGGGTGTAATGTCTGCGAGTCTTGCCAAACATCTGGCAGTAAAGTTATGTTCCTAATTACCATGCAGAAAGTATGTCGCATACACTGAACTGCGATCTCCTCCAGGGCTGCTGTGGATTTTCCCTAATTTTTTTTTTGTTTTTGTTTTTTTTTCAGGATCCCAAGGAAAAAAAAAAGAAAAAGTGCCTAAGTATGACCTTGCTTAATGGAAAGAAACTGTTACAGTTTAACCAGCAAGAATGTTATTGAGAGAAGCCAATTACAAGCAGTGAGTAACCTGGCCGGGCTGTCTCTTAATAAGTTTCTGTACAGGCGTGTCAGACATAACCGGAAAACATAGCAAAGTCACCCTCTTGTCTGCACTGCCATAATCTGAAACGCTGCTAATTAGAAAACTAATTGGAAGCGCAAAGCTAATGAAAAAAGCCTGTGTTCGGTCATACAGCTGTGGTTCACCGAGGGGTGGTAGAAAGTTTTGGGGATTGGCCAAAAAAAATCTCTTATTATGGGATGCCCAATAGGGACTATTAAGATTCCCTGTCATCAGCCATTTAGGTAGGAAGGCAAAAGGTTGACTCCCTGCTATTCCCTATGATCCTTGCATATCTAAGAACTTCCAGAAGCATTTACATACATAGGTGCAAAGGACAGACTTTTTCAACTCACGGGGGTGAAAGTCAGACCATAGAATTGATTCCTGTGCTCCCAAGTCACCAATCCGTCCTCACTTACCCAATTTTATTTTCTTTAGAGTCACTTTTAAATGTATTAACCAATCATTTAGAATTTGAAGATTTTCGCCAAATCTGTAAATATTTACATTTTCCTCAAATGTCGAATTCCGGAAAATGTCCTTAGTACTAGACGGAGTGTGTGTGCTCGAGAGAGTAGTATGTGAGGCCCAGTATGGACGAGGACTGTCCAAGGCGCTGTACAATACGCCTGCCATATACAGCTGGATTTGCAACATTGATCAAATAAGTTATCTCTGCTTTATCTAATATAAAGAATGATGAAAACAATCTCCAACCTCCCAAAATCTTTGATTGTGATGATGTGAAATCCCTTGGGGGAGTCAATAGGTATAGAGCGAATCTACGCCATTCTCCAGTGTCTTGGGAGTTAAAGGAGGAGGACAAAGAGTGACACTTAGGAGAACAGTCTGATCTGGGCACAATGGAATATTATCATTAATTTACACATGCGGATGAAGAGATCTGTCCTTACCTTGAGTCCGGGTACTTGGTAAGAGTAGCCAGGCTGCTGGTGTACATGTGGCCCCCTACGTCGATATGCACAGGTGCATTGGATTTGGTGAGCTGCGCTGGGAGCGGGATTCCTTGAGAAGCCAAGGGAGAGACCGGGGAGCGGGTGAGAGACAGACGGGACATACTGCTTTCCTCCTTGATCGCAAAGGCAAACAAAAAAAAAAAAAGAGAGAAATAGTCCTTCAGTACAGTCACTATTATGATATTGAAGTGATCACAGATCTAATCAGATCATTCCTGCATCCGTCTGATCATACATCCAGTGTACAAATTACCGCCGCCACCGCAATTAAACGTATTTGCACGTATTTTTTTTTTTAAGTACCAGAGGGTAGGTGGAATATGCTTATTAGCAATAAGAAATCAGGAACATTTTTTTTTTTTCCTCCTTCTTCTTCCTTTCCAAGGTGTCAGCCTCAAGGGGCACAAAACAAACTGCAAAATTCTAATTAGAGGTCGTGGGCTTATGTGTTAGATGTGAAATATCCCCTGACAAACGGGAGAACCAATTTGTGAATTGAGATTCAGGGTTTTTTTTTTTTTTCATTTTTTTTTTTTTTTTCTGCAAGTGCGTCTCAATAACAAGACACCTCTAAATTAGTGACTTCCTTGGTACCCGAGGCATTTATTCGATAGGCAGAGGTAGATTTTTTTTTTCACATCCATTCACCTACTGTAACATCTGACAGCCTTTACTTATTTGTACCCGGGCACAACATGAAAACAACGCCAAGCAAAATACAACATTACAATCTGGTGGAATAAAAAAAAAAAAAAAAGTTGGAAGAAAGTATTAAAACTGTTTGATGAATCAACCTGCCAGCGCCAATTGGCATAGGTTAATGCTAAGAATACCCAAGACTCCGGTCCTTTGATGTATGCATAAAAATGTAAATTGTTACCAGCTGCCTGATTTAAAGTACAAGACACTAAACTAAAGTTATCCGTGACCTGTATATAGTACGAGGCAGGTAACCCTTTGGGAGACAGGGCCATTTCTAGATGTAGCAGAGCTATAACGAGGCAGCAGAGACAAATTTGTTACAATACTGTAGAACTTGAGTTCCATGGAAAGAACTGAGATAACTCGGTTATATCATGATGACAAACTCAGCTTTGCTATACCTGAAGATATATATATTCATACCGCATTAGCCAACTCTGCATTTCTTTTCTATCACTTTGACTTATAGTGACTTAATGAGAACATGGTATCAATGAAGAATGATCACACGCCATCAATAAAGTGCCAGATGGCTATATACTGATTTATTCTGTACACTCAATGGCATGGTTTGACACCAAACTGGACTCTGCTACATCTTTATAAACACTTCCAAGTTTATATATCCACATCGTAAATAAATATGATCATTTTTTTTTCGATGTGACGGACATGTGAATTGTGCTCTATTTGTGAAAATTTGTAGAAAAAAGGAGATTGACCTATGACAGAGTGCTGTATAAAATTTGTGAAAATGGCATATGATTACTTGAGTTTTATTTTTATTTTTTTAAGTTATCCATATACATTCATTCATTCATTAAACGTAAAGAGCAGCAGTAACGTGAAAGCTGTCAAAAAATGAATTGCAGCAGATAGGACAGGTGCACGCACATTTCCAATTGATATTGCTACATAGATTCAATATCTTACAATATCGGCCAATCGAACGGACGACACATTTGACCGGTCAAAGGAATTATGGGGAGAATGGACAAGCCTCAAGAATGAAACACAAGTCTGCTCCTTTTTTTTTTTCCCCCCAAAGTCATATTGTTGATGAAGTTTATAGAAAGAAAACGTGGCCAAATGTTGCACAGTTCTAGCTCGTTCCTTCACCCCTAGAAGGGTCCCGAAGTGTCAGGGTGTATTAAGGCAAGACCACTCAATGCATTTTGCAACAATTGATACAAGACAGTAACACCTCAATAACTGTAATGCTACAAGTGTCAACGCTATATTTCCATAGAAGTGACAGCGCACATGGTTAAGTGGCTTCTCTAACTTCCATATAGATATAGCAGAGTTGAATATGTATTTTTATTTTTTTTGAACAAGACATTACATATGACAATATGGGAATATGGTGCTGCATACACATGGACCCTTTCTATGGAGATATGACGAGAGCGTTTCCCAGCCAGTTCTATAATATATTACACCCAGTAATTGCCACCAGTCTGTAATCAGATCAATATGGACTAGAGTGTGAAATGAGTACAGACACAATAGCAGCAGCCACAGGGCCGTGCGTGTCACGTTATTACACACTCACTATGTAATGTGAGATTAGATACGGTGTTACAATAACACAGGGCGGAGCAGACCTGCTGTATAAGTAATGATGTAGCAGAGCCGAGTTTATCACTTGTAACCTGAGCGATTTGTCCACTGAGATAACTTTTGTGGCAAATGACAAACACACATTTATGACTTCTATTTTAATACAACATTAATATATTAGATTATTCCAATAGAGAGTAAGCTCTTGTGGCCACTCCTATGTCCTTTGGAGGATTATTTTGACCTGCTAAACGTGCCATATAGTGTTTGTAACCAGTCAATAGCAAAATAATATATAAAGTATATACAATAGAAGATGTCGCTCCTGTGCTCTAGAAAGGTCGTTTACCTGAATAATTCAACAATCTAGATTAGAAATGTATAAAGCCATTTACAAGTAATGAGCGCGCAGTCATCTGCCGCAATACCTGTAGGCTGCACCCCTATAGGGGCTTACTAGTCACCTCTAGAGATAGTTACGACTTAGGAAAACTTTGGTGCAATATCAAGTAAAAGTAATCACTCCCAACCCCAAGTGTACGCTGTAATAATTAAAAGTACAAATTAAGCAATAATTAAAAAATACATCCACATTGAA
Organism: Phyllobates terribilis; assembly: GCF_046119375.1. NCBI lineage: Eukaryota > Metazoa > Chordata > Amphibia > Anura > Dendrobatidae > Phyllobates > Phyllobates terribilis. The sequence continues at coordinate 23,678,686 of NW_027362774.1, read as the reverse complement.
ACAATCCCGTTACCCACTTTTCGTCTTCCAGAAGACACTGCGGCATTGGGCATCCCATGCATCTTGTAGACTCTTTGGGGAATGAAATAGGGGACTGTTGGAAGGACCTAGAGTGACAGCGTGCAGGTAGTTGTGGCTTTGGGTGGACCGACTGCTGTAACTGACTCTACTACCAAGGGCTGAGAAAAATAATCTCCCACCTATTCATAATATCATGTCACGGAGCCAAACACAGATGCTTACTTGCCCCCAGGAGTGACGGGGCCCCCTCCTCCCTGACAAAGGAGTGGGGTAAAGACAATTGCAGCTTTAATTGTATAAAAGGGAGGGTGGTCTTAAGCACAAATTGGGTGATGGCTTAACTAGCTGGGGGCAAAACCAATACAACCAGGTCTTCCAATAATGTGTATTTTTTTTTTTTTTCTAATCTGGGTCTTGTCTTTGCCTCCCTCCAGTTCTCTGAAAAGCCAGATTATCTTCCCCCTGTCTTTGTGGAAGTAGCTGCTTGTAAAAGCTATTTGCCCATGTAAAGTGAAGCCATAGCACGCTCATTTACACACAAAATGACTCTGTGTCCCATTGTGCACACAGTTGTTTCGCTCTCTAGGGGTGATTAAACTTGCTATGTCGCTGCAGCTTGAGAAGATTTCAAGAAATCGTTTCTCCATGAAGTTGCCTCTTTGCTTAAGCTGTTATTTTAACCATAAAAGGTAAACAGAAGGCAAAGGGGCTTTTTTTTTTTGGATGTGTCGGAGGGAAAAAGAGCTCCATTCAAGGCTTGGTGCCCGGGGCAAAAGCCCTACAGCAAGGAATGTTGAAAGAAGAGAGAGAAATAGAGAGAATATTCCAGGGTGTTGTCTTCACAGCACAAAAGCCTTCAGGAATACTCCTCATTTACTACACACACATGGATGATGCATTCAGATCCAACTTCAAAAGTCGAAGAAGTAATACTGGGTGTATGAAGTTGGTTCCCACCTCGGCACATGGCTGCGGGCCCTACTGCTGCAGACTGTGGAAACCATACAGAGGAGATGGCTGGGGGTGAAAGGTTCCTGAAACACCCCCAGCATTTATGACTAACCAGAGATTCCAAAAAAATACGATACAAATATAACAGCAGATTGTTAAAAAAGAATCTAATAATACAAAGATAATTACAAGAAAGAAAAAGGTAGCAACTTCAGATACACAGTGTCTGCATATTAATAAGAGGATTGCAAAATATTTTGAAATAATGAAACAGGGAGCATGACTAGATTGCCTTAAGAGACTTCTCACAGCACGAACAATACAAAGTTTACGAGTGGTCAGGGGTGACGATACCCCTTAGATTTTTTGAACCATAAGTAATTCTTCCAATCTGACCAGGATCTTTGCATCTGTAGTGACAATTAGGTTGGCGTGAACCAATGAAAACGTGTCCCATCTATTGGAGAACGGTTGGGTTCTCATTCCCTGCTCTACCCATAGGTCATACGAAGACATATGATAAGTTCATGAGCGGTTGTCCTAAAGCAACTTCCCTAACTATGAGAGATGGAGAGAAATCTGTGATCTTGAGCGTTTACAAACGCTGATCTCTCTGGACCCACAAAACCTTATGGGACTCGCTTCAAAATGTTCAGAATTTGCTCAACCATAGTGATGATTGGTCTGTACGTGGCCAGAAAAGAAATGGTTCTGACCTTTGGAAATCTGGATATTGTGGTAGATCTGATGACATTTGCCTCTAACAATTATTGTTAAAGTAGACAAAACAAAAACATTAATTTGGCAAGAATTTCAAAACATTGAATATATTTTGGTTCACTTGTCCAGTTAGTGCAAAGTCTTTACATTCATGACCATTTTATATCAGAGAGAGATCAATATTTTTATCTGTGTATCTATTTATCTCATATCTATCTATCCATATATCTATCTATCTATCTATCTATCTATCTATCTATCTATCTATCTATCTATATCTATCTCCTATACATATCTAAGTAGCCAGCCCCTGAGATCAGCCAGCAGCAGGGGACCCAGTGACACAAGTCTTTGCAGGAAACTTTTGGACAGGAGGAAGTGGATGAAAACTCTCAGCTCTTCTTGTCCCCCTTGTGTTTCTCAACAGAAAAACCTGGACCATTCAATGCACTTATCCCTTTTCTTAACCCTTCTTACATCTGCACCCCCAGAATCTCCCTTGCTTCAAATTATCCCTCCAACACCCCCCTAAAATGCAATACAATTGAAAACAATACATAACATGCAATGCAATAGATGAAAGCTGATAGTACTTACTGCAGGCATCACACACACAGACTGACTCTTATACCCAATGCAGGATCAAGCATGCACAAGACATCAGGGTATGGGCAGATGACCCCCCAGCTATGATTAGGGGGTCTTCCCCCCTCCTTCTAATCTGCTGCCATACCACCTCCATGCAAGGACCATGAAGTATAGTATTGGCAGTATACCCCACGTCCATCCTGCAAGGCTCAGAGACCCAGCCGGGGAGCCTGCAGCAGGAATCGGGGGGCTCTTGTGCCCCTGCGCTTCCAAGTCACTTTTCTCCAGCAAGCCCTTCCTCCTCTCTTACCTTGATCCCGGCCAGATCTTTTCCTCCTCCTCCTCTTCTTCCCTGTGTGCCTTGTCCTCTCCCCGGAACAGTGCCCCCTCTCTCGTTCTCTCTCTCCTGGGCACCCCCTTGGTCTCACAAGCCCCCCAAACCCTTGGTGCAGCCTGGAGACTAGAGAGGCAGGAGCCGGAGCTGCAGGAGAATGGAGAGGAGGAGAGAGATTGCGCTGCACACTCCTAGCTCTGGGCTTCCAAACGCCTCCAGGGCAAGGATCAGCTCCAATGAAGTGGCCCAGCTCTGCCCCCCCTTTCCTGCCTTGTCGGAGAGGTGCCCCCTCCAGTGCCAGCTGTGGGATAACGGTGTGTGTGTGCAGAGATCACCGGGCTGCTGCCAGGGCTCCAGCTTCAGCAGCAGCAGACGAGGCACAGGCAGAGAAAAAGCTGATTTTAATCATTGTCATTTCGTCTGATGTAATTTTTCCTCGGGCACTTTCAGCGAGGCATAAATTTTCAGTTCCCAAATAAGTAACACAGGGCACGTTTCTCACATCCTTTGACTTTGTGTGTTACAATTGCTACACCAGAACTTGCTGCAAAACTTAAAGGGTGTTTTTTTTTTCTTTTGGGGGTGGTGGGGGTTGGTGTCTCTTGCTCCTTTTTTTTTTTTTTACCTTTACCCTATCGTCGCCTTATATATATATATTTTTTGCAAAATTTTTTGCACATGGTTGATCACCTTCACCTTTAATATTCCCAACAAAATTTTAAAACACGTCCCCTTCATCCACGTCCTCTCCCTTCTTGAACCTGATGGACATCGGTCTTTTTTTTTTTTAAACCATACAATGTGATTATGGATCAGAAATGCAAAGTAATGGGGGGTCAACCATCTCCCATCAAAATACCAATAATGAGACTGATACTGCTGATAATTGGCATTAGTGGTGATAAGAAAACCTACAGTGGCTCAGTGGTTAGCACTGTACTATACATTGGGCAGCACAGTGGCTCAGTGGTTAGCCTTGCAGCGCTGGGGTCCTGGATTCAAATCCCACCAAGGACAACATCTGCAAGGAGTTTGTTCTCCCCGTGTTTGTGTGGGTTTCCTCCAGGTTCTCCAGTTTCCTCCCACACTCCAAAGACATACTGATAGGGAACTTAGATTGTGAGCCCCGATGGGGACAGTGGCCATAATGTCTGTAAAGCGCTGTGGAATTAATGGTGCAATATAAGTGAGTAAAATCAATAAATAGTTTAAAAAAAAAATCTGTCCCCTATTCTTTATATTTTCAGTGTCTAGTTATAGTAGATTCCATCATAGCAATCGCCTGGAAAGCCATGCAAATGTTAAATCCCGCTCTAAGCCATTTTACATAATGAGCCTCATTGAGATTGTAGCGAAATATCTGAGCAAGGTGTATAACGCACACCTATTGAAGCCTATTATCCCCATCCATAACATTTTTATCTTTATCCATCAGTTTTTTTTTTCCCACCTACACCCCCCCAAAAATCAAATGTAGTGTTTTTTAACCCTGTGCAGCCTGAACATGTTTTTTAGAGTCACCCTTAATCTTCTACCTTCCTTAACCCCCTAGGGGCTTTGACTATTCTTCCATTTCCTCCTGTGACTTTATGAGCCTAATTTTAAGGGATTATATTTACTTTCCAGATCCCCCCAAATTACCCTTTTCCCTTCTCTCCCTAAGCTATCCCTCCACCCCCACACGCATCCTACCCCCTCCCCAAGTTCTGTTTTCTGCCTCTCTTCTGCTAATGGTTGGCATTAGACTTCCTCCAGGCCATTAATACCAAATGACGTCTATGGACAGGCTTTGTGCTATTGCAAAATGCACCCTCTGTACTAGCCCCTGGCTAAACGCGCCATTTCAATTATAGAGCACGGCTAGCTGGAGATGTCTGCTATGAAGATCTCCCATGCAGATACTTCACATCCCCCCACCCTCTCTCCCTGGCATCTTTGACAGGCTTTGTAGCCTCTGTTCTCTTGACAAGAAATCTAAAAAAAATAATAATAATAATAATAATAATAATAATAAAAATAAGTTTTACTAAGTGCCAAAACTTTTGCACAGGGTCAAAGTTGTCAGTTTCGGGACATTGGTCTCAATCCTCACAGCACTATATCATCCTCACTTTACTACTCTTAAGGAAATGCTGCAGAACCTCTTTTAAAGGGGCAAAGCTTATAAAACGACCTAAAATAAATGTATATCAATCTTTGTAAAAGGGTTAAAAAAAATGAAGATGGGGGACAGGGATTTTTGGGTAGAACATTATAGTCAGACTCTACCTGATTAACTTTGGGTTTAAAGGCAGTTTTGTTTCGTATTTTTATATGCATTTATCACCTTGATTTTGGTGAGTACCTTGCTAGCTGGGGCTTTTTAGTAAGGAGGGGGCATAGCCTCTTACCATCTTGCCAGCCAGCCCCCACTTTCAGGGGAGTGGTTGCATTCTACGCCAGTTACATCACTAATCTCCCTTGCACATCTGGGGATGTGGCTTTGATAAGTACAGTTTTCACTTTTTAAGCTCGTAGCAATAGTAACATCATAATAGCCAGAGAAGATCCCGTTCCCAAATTTCTAGATCGTCAGCACCAACTAGTGTCAAAACTTCGCAACTGCAACCGCTGTGGGTTCACCCCTCTCAGAAAGGTCAAGTGCTTGTGTTTTAAGGTTAGCAGGAGACAAGGTCCCAGTTGTCACTTTTGTTTGCCGGGATCCGTATAATATATTAAATATTCCATATGCCTTTTGTTCTGCCGTATCACAAAGCTACAAAAGAAACTTCATACAGTTCTTCCGATCCCCTCGGCAGGAATAAACAACTTTTTTTTTCCCGGGGCTCTTTTTTTTTTTTGTTTTTTTGGAGTACGAACTCCAGCAGAAAAGGGAAATTTTCTCATTAAAGTTACATCCCCGCAGTTAGTTCAATTACTTGATATATGCAGAAGATGTTGTAAATTTAAAGATTTAAATAGCTTACAAAGATGCCAGGGGCTCCATCAGTTAATTTCTTTAATTTATGGATTTTTTTTAACGCGGCTTTTGAAAATGAAAAAAGAAAATGAGAAGTAGGTCATCTTAATGATTAGCAATCCCGTACGCCGTCACGTTGTTTTCAGGAGCATTTATGATACTGGACAGGTAGATCAGGTAAACCGTACAGGTGATTCTCCCCGGAGACTGGGAGGCGTTCGTCCAGAATGACTGTATATATTAGTCGATTGCTGTATACAGTGAGAGTTCATTGTAACACCTGCACGCTGACATTGTAGCTGAAATCATTACATATTCTGTTTGAGCTCCAGAGGGTGCGAAGAACATCCAAAGTATTGTGTGACTGCGACTTGTAGAGCTCCGAGACTGGCAACTTCTTATTCACTGGGAACTGTTGCATAAAATTACGTATTCTGCAAAAGCTTCAATGGTGATAGCGAGAGCATTGCAATTTATTAAAGAAGTTCTCCCCTTAAAATCTGTACAATCAACTCTCACATGAAGTCTGTTTTTTAAAGGAATGCACAGGACAAAAGGGATTCTGTGTTATTTCCAGGGAATAGGAACGGTGGAGCATGACTGGGATTCTCTCCTTGGTGGACTTTCAATCTGTGTCATTGCTATACGCATCAGTTTTGCTTGCAGGGTTCCTTTAAAGGGATTGTGCCATCCAAAATTATATGGTTCGAAGAAAAAGAAATTCCAAAACTGGTCTTCAAAAATATCTTAATCCTTTATTTCTTAAAATTGAAATCTAACATGATAAAAAAGAAAAATGGCCTTATGAGCCCCAATCTATCAGCAGGTATTTAATCTGAGGGCAGCATGACGAGGGGCTGAGACATTAATTTCAGCAATGTGTCACCTTACTAGGCTGTTGTTTCAAGACAATGAGTGTTTTATCAGCAGGAGATTATCACTGCAGGACTAGAACTCCAGTGCATCCTGGTCCAACTCCGCCCCCATCACTGATTAGGAGTTTACTGTCAATATACAATGTACCCAGCTGCCAACCAAGGGTGTGGGTAGGGTTAGCTTTCTGAGCTCTGCTACATCTAAAAACTCTGATTGTATCACAGCTGCTGCACACAGTAAACTAAAGTATACATAGCCGGAATCATGGACTCTGTCCCTACATCATGCTGCTCTCAGATGAGGTAGCACAAACCTGCTAACAGATTCCTGTTAAGTTACAGATAACAATTTTTGGTCTTTTTTTTCAGTGTCGCTATTTATATTAGGAGAAATCCTGAAATCTTGCAGTCTTCTCTCTGTGGTCATTTAGTCTCGCATTACAAAAAAACACAGAACTCAATAAATCTGCAGTTAAGCTGTGAATTTAATTGCTAAGTCAGGTTGTGGTTAAAGAAAGGATGGCCAATGTGTTGGTCTATCCCAGACTTTGGTCACAACCTGTAGCCATCTGGGAAAAGAGATTGGCTGGCAGCTGATCAAAAACATTTGCAGTTCTCTTTCTAACCACATGGTGACTCTACAATTCACACCTTTATTGCAAGTTTGAATGCCATGTGTTTTCCACTAATGCCTTATGGGTTGATCTTTATCACTGTGCAACCCTACTACAACCCCTGGCAAAAATTATGGAATCACCGGGCTCGGATGATGTTCATTCAGTTGTTTAATGTTGTTGAAAAAAAGCAGATCACAGACATGGCACAAAACTAAAGTCATTTCAAATGGCAACTTTAGGGCTTTAAGAAACACTAAAAGAACTCAAGATTAAAAATGTGGTACTCAGTAAGGGTAATTTTTTTCAGACCAAGCAGAGGGAAAAAATTATGGAATCACTCAATTCTGAGGAAAAAATTATGGAATCACCCTGTAAATTTTCATTTCCAAAACGAACACCTGCATCAAATTAGATCTGCTCGTTAGTCTGCATCTAAAAAAGGAGTGATCACACCTTGGAGAGCTGTTGCACCAAGTGGACTGACATGAATCATGGCTCCAACACGAAAGATGTCAATTGAAACAAAGGAGAGGATTATCAAACTCTTAAAAGAAGGTAAATCATCATGCAATGTTGCAAAAGATGCTGGTTGTTCACAGTCAGCTGTGTCTAAAATCTGGACCAAATACAAACAACATGGGAAGGTTGTTAAAGGCAAACATACTGGTAGACCAAGGAAGACATCAAAGCGTCAAGACCGGAAACTTAAAGCAATGTGTCTCCAAAACAGGAAATGCACAACAAAACAAATGCGGAACGAATGGGAGGAAACTGGAGTCAATGTCTGTGACCAATCTGTAAGAAACGGCCTAAAGCTAAACAGAAGCCATCACTAACACCTAAACAGAAAAAACAAGGTTACAATGGGCTAAGGAAAAGCAATCATGGACTGTGGATGACTGGATGAAAGTCATATTCAGTGATGACTCGCGAATCTGCATTGGGCAAGGTGATTATCCTGGAACTTTTGTTTGGTGCCGTTCCAATGAGATTTATAAAGATGACTGCATGAAGAGAACATGCAAATTTCCACAGTCACTGATGATATGGGGCTGCATGTCAGGTAAAAGCACTGGGGAGATGGCTGTCATTACATCTTCAATAAATGCCCAAGTGTACATTGATATTTTGGACAGTTTTCTTATCCCATCAATTGAAAGGATGTTTGGGGATGATGACATCATTATTCAAGATGATAATGCATCCTGCCATAGAGCAAAAACTGTGAAAACATTCCTTGAAAGAAGACACGTAAGGTCAATGTCATGGCCTGCAAATAGTCCGGATCTCAATCCAATTGAAAATCTTTGGTGGAAGTTGAATTTTTGCCTCCGAATTGAGTGATTCCATAATTTTTTCCCTCTGCTTGGTCTGAAAAAAATTACCCTTACTGAGTACCACATTTTTAATCTTAATTTCTTTTAGTGTTTCTTAAAGCCCTAAAGTTGCCATTTGAAATGACTTTAGTTTTGTGCCATGTCTGTGATCTGCTTTTTTTCAACAACATTAAACAACTGAATGAACATCCTCCGAGCCCGGTGATTCCATAATTTTTGCCAGGGGTTGTATAAGCTATGAGTGCTGACCAGAGCTTAGCCTGGGTCTCATAATAGTCTGACTATTCCTTTACTGTAGAGATCATGTTTCAGATGTCATCTCATTATCATTAAAGTCAGAACTACAAAGACAAGTAACAATCACACACAACACAGAATCCGGAATAGGTGATGTCTAGTGGTGTAACTAGACTCTGATGGGCCCCAGTGCAAGATTTGGACTGGGCCCCCCATCCAGAATATATATAGTTGTGCTCAAAAGTTTACAGAATTTTTCCTTTCTTGGCCTTGTTTCAGAGAATATGAATGATAACAAAAAAACTTTTTCTCCACTCATGGTTATTGTTTGGGTGAAGCCATTTATTGTCAAACTACTGTGTTTTCTCTTTTTAAATCTTAATGACAACCAAAAAACATCCAAATGACCCTGATCAAAAGTTCACATACCCTGGTGATTTTGGCCTGATAACATGCACAGAATTTGACACAAATGGGTTTGAATAACTACTAAAGGTAACATCCTCACCTGTGACCTGTTTGCTTGTAATCAGTGTGTGTACATAAAAGCTGAGTGAGTTTCTGGGATGCAGACAGACTCTTGCATCTTTCATCCAGCCACTGACGTTTCTGGATTGTGAGTCATGGAGAAAGCAAAAGAATTGTCAACGGATCTACAGGAAAAGGTAGTTAAACTGTATAACACAGGAAAGGGATACAAAAAAATATCCAAGAAATTGATAATGCCAGTCAGCAGCATTCAAACTGTAATTAACAAATGGAAAATCAGGGGCTCTGTAAAAATCAAACCACGGTGAGGTAGGCCAACAAAAATTTGGGCCACAACTGCCAGGAAAATTGTTCGGGATGCAAAGAAAAACCCACAAATTACATCAGCTGAAATTCAGGACTCTTTGAAAACTAGCGGTGTGGCTGTTTCAAGATGCACAATAAGGAGGCACTTGAAGAAAAATGGGCTGCATGGTCGAGTCGCCAGAAGAAAGCCATTACTGCGCAAATGCCACAAAGTATCTTGCCTACAATACACCAAACAGCACAGAGACAAGACTCAAAACTTCTGGAACTACGTAATTTGAAGTGATGAGACCAAAATTTTACTTTTTGGCCATAACCATAAACGTTACATTTGGAGAGAGGTCAACAAGGCCTGTGATGAAAGGAACACCATTCCTACAGTAAAGCACAGAAGTGGATTGTTGATGTTTTAGTGATGTCTGAGCTAGAAAGGCACAGGAAACTTGGTAAAAGTTGAAGGAAAGATGAATGCAGCACGTTATCAGCAGATACTGGAGGCAAATTTGCACTTATCAGCCCGGAAGCTGCACATGGGACGTACTTGGATGTTCCAACATGACAACGATCCAGAATACAAGGCCACGTAGACCTGTCATTGGCTACAGCAGAACAAAGTGAAGGTTCTGGAGTGGCCATCTCAGTCTCCTGACCTCAATATCATTGAGCCACTCTGGGGAGATCTCAAGCGCGCAGTTCATGCTAGACAGCCCAGGAATTTACAGGAACTGGAGGCTTTTTGCCAAGAAGAATGGGCAGCTTTACCATCTGAGGAAATACAGAACCTCATCCACAACTACCACAAAAGACTTCAAGCTGTCATTGATGTTAGAGGGGGCAATACACGGTATTAAGAACTGGGGTATGTGAACTTTTGATCAGGGTCATTTGGATGTTTTTGGTTGTGATTAAGATTTAAAAGGAGAAAACATAGTAGTTTGCAATAAATGGCTTCACCCAACCAATAACCATGAGTGGAGAAAAAGTTTTTTTGTTATCATTCATATTCTCTGAAACAAGGCCAAGAAAGGAAAAATTCTGCCGGGGTATGTAAACTTTTGAGCACAACTGTATATGTACAGTGCCTACAAGTAGTATTCAACCCCCTGCAGATTTAGCTGGTTTGATAAGATGCAAATAAGTTAGAGCCTTCAAACTGCAAACGAGAGTAGGTTTTATGAACAGAAGCATAAATCTTACAAACCAAAAAGTTATGTTGCTCAGTTGAATTTTATTAAATTTTAAACATAAAAGTGTGGGTCAATTATTATACAACCCCTATGTTTAATATTTTGTGGAATAACCCTTGTTTGCAATTACAGCTAATAATCGTCTTTTATAAGACCTGATCAGGCCGGCACAGGTCTGTGGAGTTATCTTGGCCCACTCCTCCATGCAGATCTTCTCCAAGTTATCTAGGTTCTTTGGGTGTCTCATGTGGACTTTATTCTTGAGCTCCTTCCACAAGTTTTCAATTGGGTTAAGGTCAGGAGACTGACTAGGCCACTCCAACACCTTGACTTTTTCCCTCTTGAACCAGGCCTTGGTTTTCTTGGCTGTGTGCTTTGGGTCGTTGTCTTGTTGGAAGATGAAATTACGACCCATCTTAAGATCCTTGATGGAGGAGCGGAGGTTCTTGGCCAAAATCTCCAGGTAGGCCGTGCTATCCATCTTCCCATGGATGCGGACCAGATGGCGAGGCCCCTTGGCTGAGAAACAGCCCCACAGCATGATGCTGCCACCACCATGCTTGACTGTAGCAATGGTATTCTTGGGGTCGTATGCAGTGCCATCCAGTCTCCAAACGTCACGTGTGTGGTTGGCACCAAAGATCTCGATCTTGGTCTCATCAGACCATAGAACCTTGAACCAGTCTGTCTCAGAGTCCTCCAAGTGATCATGAGCAAACTGTAGACGAGCCTTGACATGACGCTTTGAAAGTAAAGGTACCTTACGGGCTCATCTGGAACGGAGACCATTGCGGTGGAGTACGTTACTTATGGTATTGACTGAAACCAATGTCCCCACTGCCATGAGATCTTCCCGGAGCTCCTTCCTTGTTGTCCTTGGGTTAGCCTTGACTCTTCGGACAAGCCTGGCCTCGGCACGGGAGGACACTTTCAAAGGCTGTCCTGGCCGTGGAAGGCTAACAGTAGTTCCATAAGCCTTCCACTTACGGATGATGCTCCCAACAGTGGAGACAGGTAGGCCCAACTCCTTGGAAAGGGTTTTGTACCCCTTGCCAGCCTTGTGACCCTCCACGATCTTGTCTCTGATGGCCTTGGAATGCTCCTTTGTCTTTTCCATGTTGACCATGTCTGAGTGCTGTTCACAAGTTTGGGGAGGGTCTTAAATAGTCAGAAAAGGCTGGCAAAAGAGATCTTTAATCCACACATGTGAAGCTCATTATTCTTGGTGCCTGAACTACTTCTTAATACTTTAGGGGGACCAAACAGAATTCTTGTGGTTTGAGGGGTTGAATAATAAATGACACTCTGAATTAACTTTTAACGTTTAAAAAAAAAAAAAAAAAAAAATTTGCTGCAGTGCATTTCCCACTTCCAGGCTGATCTACAGTACAAATGTCACAATGCCAAGTTAATTCCGCATGTGTCAACCAGCTAAATCTGCAGGGGGTTGAATACTACTTGTAGGCACTGTATATAAATATAGAGTGAGGGAAATAATTATTTGATCCCTTGCTGTATTTTATAAGTTGTTTGCCCACTGACAAAGACATGAACAGTTTAATTTTAAGGGTAGGTTAATTTTAACATTGAGAGATAGAATATCCAAAAAAAAATCAAGAAAATCACATTGTATAAATTAGATAATTTTGTTTGCATTTTGCAGTGAGAAATATGTATTTGATCCCCTACAAACCATTGAGTTCTGGCTCCTACAGACCAGTTAGACGCTCCTAATCAACTCGTTGCCTGCATTAAAGACAGCTGTTTTACATAGTCACCTGTATAAAAGACTCCTGTCCACAGACTCAATTAATCAATCAGACTCTAACCTCTACAACATGGGCAAGACCAAAGAGCTTTCTAAGGATGTCAGGGACAAGATCATAGACCTGCTGGAATGGGCTACAAAACCATAAGTAAGACGCTGGGTGAGAAGGAGACAACTGTTGGTGCAATAGTAAGAAAATGTAAGAAATACAAAATGACTGTCAATCGACATCGATCTGGGGCACCATGCAAAATCTCACCTCGTGGGGTATCATTGATCATGAGGAAGGTGAGAGATCAGCCTAAAACTACACAGGGGGAACTTGTTAATGATCTCAAGGCAGCTGGGACCACAGTCACCAAGAAAACCATTGGCAAGAAATTACGCCTTAAAGGTTTAAAATCCTGCAGCGCCCGCAAGGTCCCCCTGCTCAAAAAAACACATGTGCAGGCCCGTCTGAAGTTTGCCAATGAACACCTGGATGATTCTGTGAGTTATTGGGAGAAGGTGCTTTGGTCAGATGAGACAAAAATTGAGCTCTTTGGCATTAACTCAACTCGCCGTGTTTGGAGGAAGAGAAATGCTGCCTATGACCCAAAGAACACCGTCCCCACTGTCAAGCATGGAGGTGGAAACATTATGTTTTGGAGGTGTTTCTCTGCTAAGGGCACAGGACTACTTCACTGCATCAATGGGAGAATGGATGGAGCCATGTACCGTAAAATCCTGAGTGACAACCTCCTTCCCTCCGCCAGGACATTAAAAATGGGTCGTGGCTGGGTCTTCCAGCAAGACAATGACCCAAAACATACAGCCAAGGTAACAAAGGAGTGGCTCAAAAAGCAGCCCAGTAAGGTCATGGAGTGGCCTAGCCAGTCTCCAGACCTTAATCCCATAGAAAACTTATGGAGGAAGTTGAAGCTCCGAGTTGCCAAATGACAGCCTCAAAATCTTAATGATTTAGAGATGATCTGCAAAGAGGAGTGGACCAAAACTCCTCCTGACTTGTGCGCAAACCTCATCATCAACTACAAAAAATGTCTGACTGCTGTGCTTGCCAACAAGGGTTTTGCCACCAAGTATTAAGTGTTGTTTGCCAAAGGGATCAAATATATTTATTTCTCACTGTAAAATGCAAAAAAAATTATCTAATTTATACAATGTGATTTTCTTGATTTTTTTGGATATTCTATCTCTCAATGTTAAAATTAACTTACCCTTAAAATTATAGACTGTTCATGTCTTTGACAGTGGGCAAACTTACTAAAACAGCAAGAGATCAAATAATTATTTCCCTCACTGTGTATATGTATATATATATACAGTGCTCAAAAAAATAAAGGGAACACTTAAACAACAGTAAACAACAATATCTCCAAGTAAATCAAACTTCTGTGAAATCAAACTGTCCACTTAGGAAGCAACACTAACTGACAATCAATTTCACATGCTGTTGTGCAAATAGAATAGACAATAGATGGAAATTATTGGCAATTATCAAGACACCCTCAATAAAGGAGTGGTTCTGCAGGTGGGGACCACAGACCACATCTCAATACCAATGCTTTCTGGCTGATGTTTTGGTCACTTTTGAATGTTGGTTGTGCTTTCACACTCGTGGTAGCATGAGACGGACTCTACAACCCACAGAAGTTGCTCAGGTAGTGCAGCTCATCCAGGATGGCACATCAATGCGAGCTGTGGCAAGAAGATTTGCTGTGTCTGTCAGCGTAGTGTCCAGAGGCTGGAGGCGCTACCAGGAGACAGGCCAGTACACCAGGAGACGTGGAGGGGGCCGTAGGAAGGCAAAAACCCAGCAGCAGGACAGCTACCTCCACCTTTGTGCAAGGAGGAACAGGAGGAGCACTGCCAGAGCCCTGCAAAATGACCTCCAGCAGGCCACAAATGTGCATGTGTCTGCACAAACGGTTAGAAACCGACTCCATGAGGGTGGTTTGAGGGCCCGACGTCCACAGATGGGGGTTGTGCTCACAGCTCAACACCGTACAGGATGCTTGGCATTTGCCACAGACCACCAGGATTGGCAAAGTCGCCACTGGCGCCCTGTGTTCTTCACAGATGAAAGCAGGTTCACACTGAGCACATGTGACAGACATGACAGAATATGGAGACGCCGTGGAGAGCGATCTGCTGCCTGCAACATCCTTCAGCATGACCGGTTTGGCAGTGGGTCAGTAATGGTGTGGGGTGGCATTTCTTTGGAGGGCCGCACAGCCCTCCATGTGCTTGCTAGAGGTAGCCTGACTGCCATTAGGTACCAAGATGAGATCCTCAGACCCCTTGTGAGACCATATGCTGGTGCGGTTGGCCCTGGGTTCCTCCTAATGCAGGACAATGCCAGACCTCATGTGACTGGAGTGTGTCAGCAGTTCCTGCAAGATGAAGGCATTGAAGCTATGGACTGGCCCGCCCGTTCCCCAGACCTGAATCCGATTGAGCACATCTGGGACATCATGTCTAGCTCCATCCACCAACGTCACGTTGCACCACAGACTGTCCAGGAGTTGGCTGATGCTTTAGTCCAGGTCTGAGAGGAGATCCCACAGGAGAACATCCGCAACCTCATCAGGAGCATGCCCAGGCGTTGTAGGGAGGTCATTCAGGCACGTGGAGGCCACACACAATACTGAGCCTCATTTTGACTTGTTTTAAGGACATTACATCAAAGTTGGATCAACCTGTAGTGTGTTTTTCTACTTTAATTTTGGGGGTGACTCCAAATCCAGACCTCCATTGGTTAATAAATTTGATTTCCATTGATTATTTTTGTGTGATTTTATTGTCAGCACATTCAGCTTTGTACAGAACAAAGTATTCAATGAGAATATTTCATTCATTCAGATCTAGGATGTGTTATTTGAGTGTTCCCTTTATTTTTTTGAACAGTGTATATATATATATATATATATATATATATACATGTGTATATATATATATATATATATATATATATATATATATACAGTACAGACCAAAAGTTTGGACACACCTTCTCATTTAACGATTTTTCTGTATTTTCATGACTATGAAAATTGTACATTCACACTGAAGGCATCAAAACTATGAATTAACACATGTGGAATTATATACTTAACAAAAAAGTGTGAAACAACTGAAAATATGTCTTATATTCTAGGTTCTTCAAAGTAGCAACCTTTTGCTTTGATGACTGCTTTGCACACTCTTGGCATTCTGTTGATGAGCTTCAAGAGGTAGTCACCGGAAATGGTCTTCCAACAATCTTGAAGGAGTTCCCAGAGATGCTCACCCCAATCCATCTCGATAGGGTTCAGGTCTGGTGACTGTGGAGGCCAGGTCATCTGGCGTAGCACCCCATCACTTTCCTCCTTGGTCACACCTGGAGGTGTGTTTGGGGTCATTGTCCTGTTGAAAAATAAATGATGGTTCAACTAAACGCAAACCGGATGGAATAGCATGCCGCTGCAAGATGCTGTGGTAGCCATGCTGGTTCAGTATGCCTTCAATTTTGAATAAATCCCCAACAGTGTCACCAGCAAAGCACCCCCACACCATCACACCTCCTCCTCCATGCTTCACGGTGGGAACCAGGCATGTAGAATCCATTCGTTCACCTTTTCTGCGTCACACAAAGACACGGTGGTTGGAACCAAAGATCTCAAATTTGGACTCATCAGACCAAAGCACAGATTTCCACTGGTCTAATGTCTATTCCTTGTGTTCTTTAGCCCAAACAAGTCTCTTCTGCTTGTTGCCTGTCCTTAGCAGTGGTTTCCTAGCAGCTATTTTACCATGAAGGCCTGCTGCACAAAGTCTCCTCTTAACAGTTGTTGTAGAGATGTGTCTGCTGCTAGAACTCTGTGTGGCATTGACCTGGTCTCTAATTTGAGCTGCTGTTAACCTGCGATTTCTGAGGCTGGTGACTCGGATAAACTTATCCTCAGAAGCAGAGGTGACTCTTGGTCTTCCTTTCCTGGGGCGGTCCTCATGTGAGCCAGTTTCTTTGTAGCGCTTGATGGTTTTTGCAACTGCACTTGGGGACACTTTCAAAGTTTGCCCAATTTTTCGGACTGACTGACCTTCATTTCATAAAGTAATGATGGCCACTCGTTTTTCTTTGCTTAGCTGCTTTTTTCTTGTCATAATACAAATTCTAACAGTGTATTCAGTAGGACTATCAGCTGTGTATCCGCCAGACTTCTGCACAACACAACTGATGGTCCCAACCCCTTTTATAAGGCAAGAAATCCCACTTATTAAACCTGACAGGGCACACCTGTGAAGTGAAAACCATTTCCGGTGACTACCTCTTGAAGCTCATCAAGAGAATGCCAAGAGTGTGCAAAGCAGTCATCAAAGCAAAAGGTGGCTACTTTGAAGAACCTAGAATATAAGACATATTTTCAGTTGTTTCACACTTTTTTGTTAAGTATATAATTCCACATGTGTTAATTCATAGTTTTGATGCCTTCAGTGTGAATGTACAATTTTCATAGTCATGAAAATACTGAAAATTCTTTAAATGAGAAGGTGTGTCCAAACTTTTGGTCTGTACTGTGTATATATATATATATATATATATATATATATATATATATATATACAGGTTTGTCCAAAAGTAGGTGGACAGAAAGTGTAATAAGGTTATGAAGGGGGAGATTTATCAAACATGGTGTAAAGTGAAACTGGCTCAGTTGCCCTTAGCAACCAATCAGATTCCACTTTTCATTCCTCACAGACTCTTTGGAAAATGAAAGGTGGAGTCTGATTGGTTGCTAAGGGCAACTGAGCCAGTTTCACAGATCTAGTTTTCACAGATAGATCTCCCCCAAATCTGTTTTCTTTTCAGATAATTCAGATAACACATAATGGCAAATAATTTAAATACAGATCAAAGAAAATGGATTTTAACAGAGTATTGGAAATCTCAAAATGCTGAAACCGTTAGAGCAAATTGGGTTGAAACATTTGGTACTCAAGCCCCAAAGTGACAAACCATTTACTGCATTCATGACAAATTCAATGCCACTGGCTCAATCCCTAATGCTCCAAAAACTGGTCGACCCAAAACCGTCTGTACAGAATGTAACATACCTGGCGGCGTCCTTGCATAGTGGTCCATCTCCCACTGTGCAAGAGCGCGCACTTGATCTCCAGTCCAGGGTGTCTCTCTGGCTTCCCTCCATGCTGTCTGTTTGCCTCTGTGTCTGCTGCTTAAGGGCGGCGCCCGATCACTTCCTGCTTTTTGTACCTGCTGCAGGCACACCCCTTGTGCGTCCTCAGCCTATTGCTGTCTGTCACCTGGTATTTAAAACAGCTGCTCCAATTAACCCATGCCTGAGCATCTTGCCCTGTCAGTTGGCTTTTGTCTCTGACATGCCAGGTCCTGTCTATGTTACCTGTCTTGCAGTATCTGTTTCCATGTCTGTACTGTGTCCTATCTGTGTACCTTAACCTGCAGTCTGTACTCGTTCCTTGCCTGTTCGTTCCGCCTTCCTGGAGGCTGTATTTCCAGGCCAGTCTGAACATGCTCCTTGCCTGTTCGTCCCGCCTCTCTGGGGGCAGTATTCCCAGACCCGCTCCTGTATCACGCTGTAGTGTCGGTCTCCTCCGTTCACTCAGTTCCAGTCTGAACTCTCTCCTATCTTTTACCTGTTTTTTCTCTATGTCCATTCCTTTCCTTTTTCTGCAGAGTCTGTACTCGTACCTAACTCCTGCTCGTTGTCACTGTACTTCCGTTTGTGAGTTTGTGGTCCACTCGCTACTTCTCTGCAAGTACCCTGTGGGTATCTGGTTCTGCCTTTCCCCTCTAGTCTGTTCTGTGTGAACAAAGCCTTGTCCACCGCATCTGCGGTTTTCGCTTTGCTCAGCTCTGTCTACCGCGTCTGCGGTTTCGAATTTGTCTCCCAGTCTGTACTGGACCGTACCCAGCCTGTGCTCTAGTCTGCCTGTTCCTGTATTCCCCGGTGTGGGTCAACAGCCGTGTCCGGAGTCTGACCTGGAGTAGACCCTGGTTCCTCTGCTCGGTTCCTCCCTGGTGCACTGGCGTCGTATGCCGTCGTGCGACCTTGGTCGGATCGGGCAGATACTTAGTTAAGCCCCTCCAGGCACTCTCCGGTTCATGGCACAGTGGAATCACTACATAAACAAGCACACACCAGCCAGTCCGGGCGTGTGCATTACACAGAAGATAATAACTTGTTGCTGAAGCATTTGTTCAGAGTCCAAAAAAGTCCACAGAAGAGCCTCTATGGAATTGGGAATTTCACGAGCTTCTATCATGCGAATCCTGAAACCTATTGGGTGGAAAGCTCATCGTCCACGTCTAATTCATGGTTTATTGGAGGATGATCATGACAGGCGGCTGCAATTTAGTGAGATTGTGCTTAATGAAATGGAAGAAAATCCAGTAATTTTAGATAACATTATGTGGAGTGATGAAGCTTCTTTTACATTATCCGGCCATATTAACAGACATAATTGTATTTACTGGTATAATGAGAACATGCATTTAACATTAGATCAACAACTAAATGAGCCTGGTGTCAATGTTTGGGGTGGTATTTCAAGTTTTGGTGTTTTAGGGCCAATATTTTTTGATGGAACAGTCACAGGAGATAAGTATCTCAAAATTCTAATGAATCACGTTGTTCCCCAGTTACAGCAACAGCCTAATTCACATGACCTTTATTTCCAACAAGATGGGGCCCCTCCACATTATTCAAGAGTAGTCCCCGAGTATCTTGATGAAACATTTCCTAATAAATGGATTGGCCAAAGAGGCCCACTTGATTGGCCGACACGTTCACCAGACTTGACCCCAATGGATTTTTTCTTTTGGGGAGTACTCAAGGACAAAGTTTATAGTCGAAAACCAAAAAAAGTGTCAGTGATTTGAAAAATTACATAAGAGATGGATTTCAAGAAATTAATACACAAAGAGACTTGTGCAAAAAAGTTTGTCGAAGCGTAAGAGGCGACTTCAAAGCTGTGCAAATTGTAATGGAAAACAGTTTGAGCACCTGCTGTGATATAATTTAAGGGCTTTTGTATTATTGTTCAGAATAAAATTTAATTGTCAATGTTATGCTTGTGTTAGTAAATATAATTTTATGTATAAATCAAAATAAATGTTATTATTTTCTGGCCACCTACTTTTGGACCACCGTGTTTGTGTGTGTGTATATATATATATATATATATATATATATATATATACAGTACAGACCAAAAGTTTGGACACACCTTCTCATTTAAGGATTTTTCTGTATTTTCATGACTATGAAAATTGTACATTCACACTGAAGGCATCAAAACTATCAATTAACACATGTGGAATTATATACTTAACAAAAAAGTGTGAAACAACTGAAAATATGTCTTATATTCTAGGTTCTTCAAAGTAGCCACCTTTTGCTTTGATGACTGCTTTGTACATTCTACATTTATACATTTAGTATCATCCTCCAGTAAGTAGAGGCAGGGCTTTGTATCTCCTAACAGGAAGTGGGGACTGGTCTTTGTTTCTTTACAGGAATTGGGGGGTGGGTCTTTGTTGTTCAGGAAGAGGCGGTGGGTCTTCATCTCTCTATTGGAAGTAGAGACCGGTCTTTTATCACCTTACAAGAAGTCAAGGCAGGTTTTTGTTTCTCTACAGGAAGTGGTGTGTGTCTTTGTCTCACTACAGGAAGTGGGGCAGGTCTCTTATCTCCTTACAGGAGTAAAGGCGGGTTTTTGTATCTCTACAGGAAGTTGGTGTGTGTCTCTCTACAGGAAGTTGGTGTGTGTCTCTCTACAGGAAGTAGAGGCAGGTCTCTTATCTTACAGGAAGTGGAGGCAGGTCTTTGTATCTTTACAGGAAGTGGAGGATGTCTTTGTCTCTCTACAGGAAGTATGGGCAGGTGTGAATAAATGTCAGCAGGGAGACCCCGCAGAATCTCACTGTTGCCGCCTCTTGTGATGGATCCACACCCCGTCACCCACCTGACGTCACACTACGCCAGACTGAGCAAGTGATACGGAACTACCCTTTGCACCAACGTGACGTTCCGCACCCCCCTCAAGGACGCGTAAGGTCAGATTGGTACAGTTCTACGCAATCACCCCCTGTCCACACGGGTACAGAGAGGCACCAGGGAGTGAGAAAAGGTGGTCCACTCAGCCACTGACGTGGCACCACACACGCTCATGCCCCTGACAGGCTGAGAGGCTCTTTCACTACTCCAGTGAAGTAGAGCCTTGTCGGCCTGGTAGAGCTACCACCAGTTTCTATTTGATATAGCGGACTTATATCGGGCTAGAAACCAGCTCGGTAGCATGTTCGTTGGACCGAACAACAGACGTAAGGTTTGTGGATCAAGATAAAAGAACAGCCCAAGGTTAAATTATCTATTTAATCGCCGTAAGGGCACACTAAACAATACACTATATACATAAGGGTTATACATACACAGTGGTCAGAGTTACAAATACAAAAGTATGGTACAACAAGTGTAAGCAGAACTTAAGAGTCAGTTACCAGTTTAGATGTAAAGGCTTGGCTTTCGGGGGAAGGGCTGCCACATGGGAGGCTGTGGGCCCTGGCTTGGTGGATGGACTTTTCCCAGACGTCTTGATGTCGCGACCTCCCAGGAAAAAGACCATGATGTCAGGGTTCCTGGTGTACTTAACCCCTCTGGCTCACTCCCAATCCGGCCTCGTGGCTATGCCCAAAACTACCAACTCAAGAAGGGTGGTTGGCAAGTTATAGAGTGTGAAAATCAGGAAAGTTCCAAGACATAATTTAATAGAATGTGCACCAAGAGCAGTTTGTGGAATTTTGAAAGCAAACTCGACGCAACCTCCAAGTCTAAAGCACTTGCATTCCTACAAATTTATAGCTTTCTAGACTGTTTTTAGTAAAAAAAAATTGTTAATGATATATATTAAAAAATATTAAAATATTTTAGCTCCATGATTAAAACCTTTATGGCATTTTTGTCTAAATAAATTAAATTTTCCAACACCATATTGATTTTTTATTTTTTTTAACAAATGTGTTTAAACATTTTTACTAATTACATTGATGGCTGGAAAGAATATGGCAAAATCCAAATTCCTCCCACTTTCTAAAATAGTGGAATAATAAAATAAAATAAGAATTTTTGCATATTGGTAATACATATGCATTGGCAGCACCTGAGGTCTTGCCTACATCTTTCCTCAGAAAAATGTGTTTTAAATGTAAATATAAATGAATATAATAACAGAAATATGTAGAAATCTCATCTGAAAAGCAGTCAAAGTTTTTAGTATTGATGTTCATTATTTAACATTTTTTTCCACCAGATGAAAGTTCCATGATTTGCAAGGTACGTGTCAAGGACGGATATATAAAAGGAATTCTTATTTATTCACAACTGCAAGACTAATTGCTTCACTTTGCCTGAAGGCTTAGAGATTGGTTTTAATATGGCACTTCAAAAGTATGCATAGAAGTACAGAGATAGTAAGTGTTATTGTTTAAGAGGGGAAAAAAAAATCTCAATATGATATTTGTGACCCTGAAATGAGGAATCTATTTTATTGAGTGATGTGAAAATGTTTATCGGTGTTATTTTTAATATTTGGCCGTACCTTGAAGGTGAAATGAATTCCCATCTAATGAAAGGCAGCAATTAAAAATGGAGAATTTAAGTACAGCACCTTGTCGTCCGGGGAAATCTGGAAAAAAATTCATTTTTCGTTTTTTGGGGGATGGATAACAATATGTAGTAGAAAATTGAAACTTAGGATGAAGAACCCAAAAACCAGCAATAACTGATACTATTTAAATGGGTACTGCAGGACTTATACAGTTGAAACCAGAAGTTTACATACACTATATAAAAAGACACATATTCATGGTTTTTCTCAATATCTGACATGAAATCAGAGTAAACCTTTCCCGTTTTAGGTCAATTAGGATTACCATCATTTTTAATATTTGCCAAATACCAGAAAAAAGAGAGAGAATGTTTTAAGGCAGTATCTGGTTTTAACTGTATATATGGTATATTTGATGGGAGCGCCTCTTTAATGACTTAGAAATATCCCATCAAGTTTTTATATATTGCAGTCATCATGTTGTATGGCACTGTGTACTTGCAATTGCTCATTTTGCCCTTCGACCCAGTTAATTTTTCTCTTTTCCATTAGGTCTATGACATCACGTGATTAGAAACTGACTAGCTGAATCCTTCCAAGCCCTATGTAGAAACAGGAAGTCTCTTTTCCCTGCATGAATCATCATTAGAACTACAATTCTACAACCTCAAAGTTCCTATGATGGGGGCAGAGCGGAGCAGCTAGGTCAGGGGTTGAAGAGGGAGTCGACCTTGGTTGCCAGGGAATGTGCCATGATGTAGAATTGTTGTTCTAATGATAACTCATACATGATAAAAGACACTTCCTGTTTCTACATAGAGCTTAGAAGGATTGAGCTTCTCTGTTTTTAATCACATGATGTGATAGACCTAATAGAAAAGAGAAGAATTAACTGGTTAGAATGCCAAAATGATTAATTGACGTACATAATAAGATGACTGGGTAAACAACCATTATGTTACACGCACGCCACTAGGTTCAGATAGGGGTGAGACAGGTTACATGAATTCTTTGGAATCCTGGGGGAACCGTTACTCAGGGCGACCATAGACCATATGCTGCAGCTTCTCTCAAGCACACAGGGGTATTGACCCTCAGGCACAGACAAGTAGTTTGTTTCACTTGCTGACCAGACACACTTCACAAGAGTCCTCATAAACGGTAGAACAGTAGTATTTAATAAGAAGCTGCACAGCCAGTGCAAGTTAAGTCTTATGAGCAACAGGCTCCAGTGACAAACAGTACAGTTTCCTTAGCAGCACAGCAGTTCACAGTCTTCACAGTAGTACAGGACAGCACAGTTATAATGCAAAGGCACATTAATGAACACCGCATTCTTTACAGCACAGTGAGATGGAGGAGGGGGGGGTTTGCTGAAGGAGATGATCCCTGTGACACCATTTCTTCCAGTCCTTATCTTTTTGCCTGACAATACTCTGCACTGTTAGTTCAGGAACTCTACCTGACCTGTGCTTAGCTTCACTCCTGACTTGAGTCCTTTTCACTTTCAGGGACGCTTCTGTGAGATACAGAACACACACCACCTTTCTCTTCGGCTCCAGCCAGACAGTAAACAACTTCCCCACAATCCCCCTGGGTCTCTGCTAAAACCCTCCCTGTCTCCTGTGACTGTGTTAACCCCTTTAGTTGCTGGATGCTTTTAAAGCAACAGGGCTACTTCTGCATGTCACAGTTACCTGTGGCAAAAATACAAAATATCTCACTGGATATAGAGAGATACAAGCTAAATCATTAAAATATATTCTTTATTGAATCAATGCATAATATAGTTTAAAAAGACAGGACAAGAAGTCTCTAAAAGATGGAGAACACAGGCAGCACATGGGAAATAAGGTCTAAATCATTCCATTGGACAAATGTGTGCAAATCATGAACCCATAAATGTCAAATACCAGGACTCATTATGAAAAAGTTCTAGTGCATATTCCAGTGCAATATTATGTTGAAATAGACATACATTTAAATTCAAGGGAGTATGTATACAAAAATAATAATAATGCAATATCCTGTGGAGATGTTAATAATAATTACTGCCCAGATGCTATAAATGTCTATATCCAGTGAGTCTATGGGTCTGACATAGGTAGGGTACCCGAGGCAACAGAAAGATGGACAGTGTAACAATAAGTATAATACCTACATATGAATGTGTAGCACCCTGAGGATTCGGCTGCTACAGGGGTATTGCACCTCAACCCAGAGGTGTGATATTCCACTCCCGGGTAAGGAAGGAGTGTGGAACTGAGCTCGGTAGGCTGCATGCACTACACACATCCCATTTCCGAGGAGCAGACCGACGGTACTCCCACTTAGAAATGTGCAGGTACGACCGAGTCTGTTCCTGGCTGGAGTGGGAGGGGGGTGGTACATCCCAAGTAGTGTAGGGGCAGATAGGGGGAGCAGCCTGGGTAAAGATAGGAGCTCATTGGGTGCTGGTCACCTGAGCTCACACATAGAGGGTGTATATAAGGTGGGCACCAACTAAGATCAGGGTCAGATGCAGAGAGTCAGTCTGCTGCAGAGAACAAGTCAGGAGCAGAGGAGAGAAGAAAGACAAAGACCCAGAGAGAGAGAGGAGAAAAGAGAGAGACCCAGAGCACAGAAGAGAAGGACTCTGAGATCCCAACTAAAAGCACCGGGTGAAGAGTCGGCATCAGGGTACCGGAACCCAAGCTGGTGGGGGTAAAAACATTCCCCAGCCAGAGACCGGAGACCGTGGGCAGCGTTTGCCACGGTCACCCATCACATCCACCCCGAAGGCACACCACATGAAGGGTCAGGGAACCCAGGGCCAAGGGTGTCCCAACAGAAGGCCCGAGGGAGCTGGACCTAGGTGGATCACTGGTGGGGACGGCCAGAGAACGGGACAGAAAGAGAGCTCAGGGCCACGCTCCGGACTTGTTTGGGGGTTGGCTGGATCCAGGACCTGGTGGACGCCGCACGGCTCGGGTGGTCACTCGCAGCTGGAGTGACCAGTACAACATCTGCAGTAAGTAAACACCCTTAACTGCACAACCCGACTCTGTCTTCACTGCCGTCTGCACTACACCACCACAACCCCCATCCTCTGCACCTGTCCCCTCTGAGGCTATACCCCTCCCGTTGGGGGTTATCCCACCAAGCTGCGCATCCACCATCAGCCTCATCGGAACCTGCTGCAGCGGCGGCCACAGTGACCGCATCACAACGGGTGGCGTAGTCGACACAAAAGAACTCTTAATAACATCTGTAGGACTGCCACATCACACTGAGCTTGACGCCCTGGGCACGGGCCGGGTCACAGCCGCTCGGAGACTACAACCCCCCATCTGATCCGGTGCCGGGTATTCCCCTCAAAAAGGAATATGTCCCAGGGGGCGCGTCAACTTTGGCGTAGTCGGCAGGATTACGTGCCCGCAACCACCGGGTACTGCGTGCCTGAAGAAAAGTGCAAGTTTACCTCAGAAAGAAGTCTCCTGCCGGTTCCGGAGGGTCCACGCCATCGGACTCCATCACCAGTCGTTTCCCGCCGATTGTCCGCCATTTCCAGCTTGTTCCCGCCATCTGCCGAGTTTCCCGCCACTGGGAAGCGATTCCCGCCATTTCCAGCTTTTTCCCGCCTTGGAAGAGCAGCGGACGCCATTATGGGCGTGCCAAAGGAGGGCAGGAGGCCGCCTCCCATCGTGGGCCAGGACAGAAAATGGCGCCAAAAGTGGAAACCGCCCCCACCAACAGAGACTGTGATGCTAGAGGTGTCTGTCAGCGTGAAAGAACCGCCCCTGGAGCTGACAGTCACCCAGTTGCCCCGGGACCGCCCTCGAAGTGGGAGGAGACGAAAGAAAAGAACGAAGATGGGTGCCGCCTGGAGCAGTCTGGAGCGAGCGCACCCGGAGGCAAGAAGTCTAACAAGGAGTAGCAGAGAAGCTCACCCGGAGATGTCCAGAGAGCAGAGCAGCACCGGCCCGCTGGCCAGGAGCCTGCTGGAAGAAGAGCAGAGCAGCACCGACCCGTTGGTCAGGAGCCTGCTGGACACCACGACCCCACTAGGCCTAGTGGAGGTCCTTGCACAGCTCCCCCGAGACCGGGAGTGTGCACAGACTGCCCTGGAGGGCCTCGCACGGAGGATGGCCCGGGTACAGCACGAGATATTGGCGGAATGGAGCCGGGAGATGGCCCAGCAAACTAAGACCCGGAGCACGCCAGCCGAGATGAGGAAGGAGTCCGCCTCTGAGGATGGCGCGGGAGGACCCAAGGCCGGAGACGGCGCCGAGGAGGGAGCCGAACGCATGGAGGCAGGTAAAGGGGACGCCTATACCCCAAGCCGTGACACCGCTTACCTGCCCCAGTTCCCCGTCGCAGAGCCCGAAAGTCCCCCTGCTGTGCCCGAAAACGCCATGTCACCGACGCAGACTAGGCCCCAACCGGAAGCCGCCGCCGCGACCCCTGTGACGTCACACGCCTCGACCCCGGGCGTGACCAAGCAGGAAGTACCACCAGCCTGGTCGCAGGGCCTAGAATTCCCGGGCGCCGCATCACCAACAGCGCCCCCTACCTCCGCGGAGCCTCCGGCCTGGTCGCAAGGCCAGGTAGCCCAGGGCGCCGCCGTATTAACGGTGCCCTTCACCTTCCAGGTGCCCCAGGCCTGGCCACAAGGCCTGGGCAACCCGGGCGCCACCACCACCGCGCCCGCACCCGTAAAACCAAGGGTGCCGCGTCTGGGAGAGGACTTGTTTGCCCAGCACACGTGGCCGGACGGGCAGCCTTTCATCTGGCCCCAGAAGTATTACGAACTGGAGCACCAGAGGAGGGTTGGGGCCATGTGTGCACCCCTGATTCCGGCTCCGAAGCCCGTAATAAGGATCTCGCCCCCGCTAGCGGAAGCGCAGTTTGAGTGGGACCCCACCGGAGAAGATCTAATGGGGTTCACTCAGGAAACCAGGGCAGCTGCAGCGGAGCGTGCTGAGTGCTGCCGCCAACAGCTCGAGGAGTTTGCGAGGGAGCGGAGAGAGAGGCGGGTCCGGGAACAACAGGCCCAAATAAGGAGCGCCGAGCAAAAGAGCCGGACCAGGAGGGACCCCCGTGCAGCGCACAGTCCCCGTACCACCGGGACTGTAATAAAGTTCAACCAGCAGCATGGGTGGGGCTTCATTAGAGACAACAACACCCCCGGCGACGTCTTTGTCACGCGCAGAGATGTGGAGTCCCATCTGCCGGAGGGGCACAGAGGTCGTGACCTCTACATCGGAGACGAGGTCACCTTCACCCGGCACAAGTGTGCCAAAGGACCTTACGCCCTCCACGTACACCGCCTGACGGAGGAGGAGTTGCAGTACGGGGAGGAGGAGCAAGAGGACCCGGACGGGTCTGAAATAACAACCAGCTATAAGCAAAGAGCAGGAGGAAGACGCCGTTGAGTGCGGCAGAGCGGTGATGTAAATAGTTACCCGATCGGGGTATAAAGAAACTGTTGCTACATATATATAGTCCCCGTTGGGACCAGCTGAGTGAACTGTTTACCCGTTAACCCCTTCATCCCACAGGCTGAGGACTGTGAGCAGCCATTCCCTTCCCTCTACCTGGCCGAGGACTGAGAGCGGCCAACTTCCCCTGTATATAGTTGCGCTTCCTAAAGCGCCCCCTACCGGTTTTATAGGAAAATCAGTTTTTCTAAGAGACTGTCGCACTTTTCCCGGACACACGTTGCACAGTGTCCGGAGGAGGAACCTGAAACAAGAGACGACGAGAATGTTTATATAAAAAGTTTTATATATATAATATTTTATATGTTTTATTATGTTTATGAAAAAAAAAAATGTATGTTTTGGTGTTATTTATGTCTTACAGCCCGAGGACGTGCTGTGATTTACCAGGGGGGAATGTAGCACCCTGAGGATTCGGCTGCTACAGGGGTATTGCACCTCAACCCAGAGGTGTGATATTCCACTCCCGGGTAAGGAAGGAGTGTGGAACTGAGCTCGGTAGGCTGCATGCACTACACACATCCCATTTCCGAGGAGCAGACCGACGGTACTCCCACTTAGAAATGTGCAGGTACGACCGAGTCTGTGCCTGGCTGGAGTGGGAGGGGGGTGGTACATTCCAAGTAGTGTAGGGGCAGATAGGGGGAGCAGCCTGGGTAAAGATAGGAGCTCATTGGGTGCTGGTCACCTGAGCTCACACATAGAGGGTGTATATAAGGTGGGCACCAACTAAGATCAGGGTCAGATGCAGAGAGTCAGTCTGCTGCAGAGAACAAGTCAGGAGCAGAGGAGAGAAGAAAGACAAAGACCCAGAGAGAGAGAGGAGAAAAGAGAGAGACCCAGAGCACAGAAGAGAAGGACTCTGAGATCCCAACTAAAAGCACCGGGTGAAGAGTCGGCATCAGGGTACCGGAACCCAAGCTGGTGGGGGTAAAAACATTCCCCAGCCAGAGACCGGAGACCGTGGGCAGCGTTTGCCACGGTCACCCATCACATCCACCCCGAAGGCACACCACATGAAGGGTCAGGGAACCCAGGGCCAAGGGTGTCCCAACAGAAGGCCCGAGGGAGCTGGACCTAGGTGGATCACTGGTGGGGACGGCCAGAGAACGGGACAGAAAGAGAGCTCAGGGCCACACTCCGGACTTGTTTGGGGGTTGGCTGGATCCAGGACCTGGTGGACGCCGCACGGCTCGGGTGGTCACTCGCAGCTGGAGTGACCAGTACAACATCTGCAGTAAGTAAACACCCTTAACTGCACAACCCGACTCTGTCTTCACTGCCGTCTGCACTACACCACCACAACCCCCATCCTCTGCACCTGTCCCCTCTGAGGCTATACCCCTCCCGTTGGGGGTTATCCCACCAAGCTGCGCATCCACCATCAGCCTCATCGGAACCTGCTGCAGCGGCGGCCACAGTGACCGCATCACAACGGGTGGCGTAGTCGACACAAAAGAACTCTTAATAACATCTGTAGGACTGCCACATCACACTGAGCTTGACGCCCTGGGCACGGGCCGGGTCACAGCCGCTCGGAGACTACAACCCCCCATCTGATCCGGTGCCGGGTATTCCCCTCAAAAAGGAATATGTCCCAGGGGGCGCGTCAAATGCAGCCTGGGGAGTATGCTGTGCTCTCCGTCTCCAAACACCCCAACACCGTTTTGCATTGGTCCTTTGGACCTTATTTCCCATGTGCTGCCTGTGTTCTACATCTTTTAGAGGCTTCTTGTCCTTTCTTTTTAAACTATTTTATGCATTGATTCAATAAAGAATATATTTTAATGATTTAGCTTGTATCTCTTTATATCCGGTGACATATTTTGTATTTTTGTCATGGGTAATGGTTGTTTATCTAGTATCACTATGTTTTCGGGACATATATGATGACTGCAATATATTAAGAGGATAAAAACTTTGATGAGAGTGCTTCTTTAATATCTGATTGGAGGAGGTCTGACGGTTGGCACCTGCATTGATCTGATCTGCTGATACATGGTGCCATGACTATCGGAAGTACACGGTGTACTAAGCCAGAACAGTATAGGGCCGTACACTTTGTAGTGGATGCTTTTGGGTACTACGGTTCAGCTCCTATTCACTTCAGTAGAAGTTGAGCTGCAGGGCTGGAGAATGGACACTCCACAGTGTACAGAGCAATAACAGTTCATAGAACACAATAGTGCATATGTCCCAACTGGGATCTAATGTACTCAATATTAATCAAGTGTATACATATACAAAAGCACTATCATAAAAGGACTAATTAAATCCCATCGTTTGATTAACACCAAAAAACAAAAACATATAACGAAAGAGGGACTACCAAAGGGTTTTCTTTAGAAAAATGTATAAAGTTTATTATTTAGAAGAGCTTTTTATATATAAAAGGCACAAAAATGGGGGGAACGTGAACAAGAGAATAGTGGTAATAAAACAGCCTCTCACCAAAACACTGTCCCCACCCCAAAGGACCCCACTTATTAAATTATTATATTCATATTCCTCAGGCAAAAAAAATTGCACAAAACTGCTGTAATCATAGTAACAGTAAATGGCAGTCAAGATCAGTAAATATTTATATTTATAGTAAGCAATTAGTATTCCTATAAGAACCACCAGGAGTAATACAGGGGGTAGTAAGTCAAGAGCCCCCTTCAATATCCAATCCCTGTACTGATTTTCGATACATACCAGGGACACAAGCGTGGTTCTATTCAGGAAGCCTGAGACCGGGGGACCCGTGAGGGGGGGGCGCACAGGTAAGGTGAAGTGCCCTTACCTGTGCGCCCCCCCCTCACGGGTCCCCCGGTCTCAGGCTTCCTGAATAGAACCACGCTTGTGTCCCTGGTATGTATCGAAAATCAGTACAGGGATTGGATATTGAAGGGGGCTCTTGACTTACTACCCCCTGTATTACTCCTGGTGGTTCTTATAGGAATACTAATTGCTTACTATAAATATAAATATTTACTGATCTTGACTGCCATTTACTGTTACTATGATTACAGCAGTTTTGTGCAATTTTTTTTGCCTGAGGAATATGAATATAATAATTTAATAAGTGGGGTCCTTTGGGGTGGGGACAGTGTTTTGGTGAGAGGCTGTTTTATTACCACTATTCTCTTGTTCACGTTCCCCCCATTTTTGTGCCTTTTATATATAAAAAGCTCTTCTAAATAATAAACTTTATACATTTTTCTAAAGAAAACCCTTTGGTAGTCCCTCTTTCGTTATATGTTTTTGTTTTTTAGTGTACAGAGCAAGGATATTCTGGCTCCACACACTGTGAATCCCAGCAACCATGGGACCTGGTAACAGCTGATCGGTGGAGGTGCCAGGTGTGAGACTTCCACTGATCTAATATTAATCGTCTATCCTAGAAATAGACCATCAATACCAGACAGACTCATCTACTGTAGCATGAATGGAGTGGAAGTCGGACATTCAACCTGATACTTTATTTTGTAATGGGGATAAAAGTGCCGCTTAAGGGATGGTGCAGTTGCGAGCGGTCAGACCCCCACTGATCGGTAAGTTATTACCTATCTTCTGGGCATTAGCTAACTTGTTTTCACTGGATAAACCCTTTAAGAAATGCTTAGGACTGAGGATAGAGGTGTGCATGCTGGGCTGTCACATAGAGTGCGTCAGTCGCTCCCCGTCACTCAATGCCCTGGACACCACTAATCATAAATGGATACTCCCATATCAGACTTTTATGACAAATCTAGTGGTTATGCCATGAGTACAGTAGTATTCAAAATAATAGCAGTGTGTTCAAAAACATGAGTTAAGCACAAAATCTTTCTACTAGTTTTTATTTCCAGCATTGGGAACATTGCACACTGTTTTTTAATTCAAAACATGAAGATACATGTATATAATTTTTAACTATTTTACATAAAATAACAAAAAATGAACATTGGGCTGTTCTAAAGAATAGCAGTGTCTGCATTTGTCTTTTCACACTCACAATATGTCTTTTTTTTGAGGATTTAGCATTCCTGTGAATCACTAACTTAATATTTAGTTGCTACTCACAGTTTGTTAGAACTGCTTCACATCTATGTTGCATAGAGTCAACCAACTTCTGGCACCTGTCAGCTGTTATTCCAGCCCAAGATGCTTTGACTACATCCCACAATTTTTTGGCATTTGTTGGCTTTGCCTCAGAAACAGCATATTTGATGTCATCCCACAAGTGTTCTATCAGATTAAGGTTCGGGGATTGGGCTGGCCACTCCATATCCTCTACTTTGTTGGACTGGAACCAAGATTTTGCTATTTTTTTGGTGTGTTTAGGGTCGTTGTTTTGTTGAAACACCCATTTAAAGGGCATATCCGCTTCAGCGGAAGTCATCATGACCTCTTCAAGTATTTTAATATATGCCAACTGGTCCATGATCCCTGGTATGCGATAAATAGGTCCGGCACCATAGTAAGAGAAAAATGCAAATATAATGATGCTTGCACCACCATGTTTCACTGTCTACAGAGTGTACTGTGGCTGAATGAAGAGTTTGCAGGTCATCTGACGAACTGTCTGTGGCCCTTGGACCCAAAAAGAACAAGTTTACTTTTATCAGTCCACAAAATGTTTCTCCATTTCTCTTTAGGCCAGTTGATGTGTTCTTTGGCAAATTGTATCCGCTTCAGTACTTGTCTTTTTTTTTAACAGTGGGACTTTGCGGGGACTTCTTGCTAAGAGATTAGCTTCACACAGGCGTCTTCTAACTGTCACAGAACTCACTGGTAACTTGAGACTGTCTTTGATCATCCTGGAGCTGATCATTGGCTGAGCCTTTGCCATTCTGGCTATTCTTTCATCTACTGGAATGGTTGTCTTCCAGTTTCTTCCACGTCTCTCTGGTTTTGCTTTCCATTTTAAAGCATTGGAGATCATTTTAGCTGAACAGCCCATCATTGTCTGCACTTCTTTATAAGTTTTACCCTCTCCAATCAACTTTTTAATCAAAGTACGCTGTTCTTCTGAACAATGTCTCGAAAGACCCATATTTCTCAGGCTTTCAAGGAGAAATGCATGTACAACATGTGCTGGCTTCACCCTTAAATAAGGGCCACCTGATTCACATCTGTTTCTTCGCAGAATGATTGACCTCACTAATTGCTATTATTTTGAACACACCCCCCTGTATAATTAATTATTCAGATACACAGACTCAAAAACCTGCAGATCATGAATGCAGAGTCTGGTGGTTTTCTTAGAATCTACTGCACCAACTGGTAAATTGGTTAACAGGTGGTAAAATAGTTTATACCAAAAACAGTGATTTATCTGGTCAGTCATATTGGACTGCTATTATTTTGAACACTACTGTATCTGATGCACAGTGCCCTCACCTCCGGGGCCCACATCTATTTTGAGAATGGGGCTTGTCTTGTACTGCGGGTATGGAGAAGGGGCCGCGCATACATAGCTTTCTCGTTATTCACTTCCATGAATGTTCTGTACATTTCTGACCATGATTGGACCCGGATCTATGGAAAATTCACACTTAGATCATGCATACATACGTCTCTACCCTTTGTAGTTCATGTCAGTTGCTGAGTCTTTTACTATTTCTATATCCACACTTATATATGGTCACCTCTCCATCTTATCTATCCCTTTCTGGAGTGCTACAAAGATTTCAAAAGATGTTCATTCAGCCAAAACATGGCGTTCCATGGATGCACTATTATTCACTCGTCCCTGCTCCAATGCTTTGCACCGATAATCAATATGGCCACCAATTATTTAGCAATTTTTGTATTTTTATTTTTTTTGGGCAGGATCTATATGAAATGTAATAAATATTATATTCTGTTCTATTGAGAGTATTTAGCGAACACTGATCCATCCTAGCTATTACTCAACTCTCAGCTGCGGCTCCCTGAATAATGCAGAATGAACATTAAGCAGCTTTCCCAAATACGTGTTTTCCTGCCATTTCCAAGATCGCTGCTTGCTGTCAGTAATTGAATGTCCACCTGACACGGAGGACTCGCTACAGTGCAACAGACCTCTCTGGTAACAACACCCACTCTTAGGTCATTTGGCGCAATCTGGATGTAAAGCGCAAGCCGAGATTGAGGAGGATTTTGAAATACAAAACCTATAGAATTACAAGGTTGTAGAAGTTTTCTTTATACAGCGATTAAGCTTAAAGAGTTATTCCCATGATTAAAAGTGATCACCCATTCACAGGGTAGGTGATACCTTGCAGATCGTGGTGGTCCCATGCACAGCCATCGCTCCATACCGACAGCGTCTTGCTGAGCCCTGTTCTCGAGATCGGTTGGACCCCCAGTGATCCACAAGTTATCACCTCTCCACAACACAGGTTAATGATGCAAATTACCCATTTAAATAAAATTTAAAGAAGCACTTTAAATCGCAACGATGAATTCACACACGGCACATCTCTTCTTGCCTTTTAGCTAAGATCAAGTGTAGTATCATAAAAAGGTGGCTTTGGCGTGGGCCTCCATGATAGATTGGTAGATTATGCCTGGTGGCTAATATAGTCATCCAGTGGAATCCCTGGCACTCCAGAATCGAGGCCATTAAGTCAGATAAGTCTGAGAGCCGGGGGTGTGAAGTGCCCTAGGAGTGGTGAACCAGGGGTGCCCTAACTCACTAGACGGAGGAACCCACTTGAGTTTTGGCACATTTGCACTGCAGTTCAACCTGTCTTATTTTTAGAGTACACGTCCTTTTCCGAGCCTTTTGGCTAGGATGGGGAATTTTTACATTCCCTGTCGAAGGTTCGGCTAGTATTAGACTGACTAGAAAACCTTCACTATTTAATTGTTTCTCACTTGTGTATCACCCTTTGCACGTGTGTCTTTGTCACTAGGATTTATCAGGATGCGGTTCCCTCCGGATAGGTCTAGGGGGGAGCATGTGGCTATCAGGTCCCACACCCCCCTGACCTTTTGCTCTCCTCTCTCGGGAGGGGAGCCAACCTAGATGGCTCCTAGTTTCACTTGGGTGGGAAACCAGGCAGATGCTGGGAGCAAGATTGGGTCTCCCTTGTCTTCAGCTAGCCTCTGACCCTCGCTGTGTCCTTCTGGCTCGGAAGGACGGGGATAGGTTTATTGGGGGCCTTTCTCTTGGCAAGAGCTACGATTGACTGTATCCTACAGCATTTTTCTGTCACTTTTTTAAGCGCACTCGGGTTTAGAGCACACTCCATTAATGCCCTATAAACATTGCAGATATGACCTGTATAATTGGATATATTTTTGGACCACGACGACAATCTTTTTTTGCATACAAGACATAAAAATGAAGTCATGTTCTGTTCTACTTCGCCTCCTCGTGCAATCAGCTATTTTATGTCGAGGTTGGCCCAGCCATCTTGGATTGCAGTCATTCTCAGAATGGCTGGCCTCATAAAACGCTATTCAGCAGCTGGAAGCAAAGCAGGGTGTCGTCGGTTCCCTCTAGCTCCAGACACATTGCCGAGGACATGATGTATCATATATGTTAGTCACAAGCTCACTGGAAATTTGCCAAAGCTCTTCCACCAGCCGCAATAGGCTGCTCGCGCTTTAAACCCCCTTTCCAAATGTCTTCCATAAAATTAAGTTTCTCCCTTTTAAAATGGCTTTATAGGGATATTCTGCTGGTTGCTGTGCCAGCACTCTCCCATGGCGAGCACATTTATAGGGAGGAGAGCTCGACTGCTGTGATTTCAGAATACGCAAAAAGCTGTCTCCATGCAGGCAAAATGGCCCCGGCGCAGCCAGGATTCCTGCCGTACTTTACTGTAATTATAAATGTATTGGGAGCAGAGTAATGTAACATCGGAATAGTTAATAAACATTTTATGTGCACGATTTCTGCTGAATTGCTCAGACTTCTTTCCGCTCGGGTTTGAGTACATTACACACGTTCAATTTGGAGGTAACAAAACGCGTAATGTGCATTAGCAAACCATTCGCCTCCGTTTCCCGCTGTGCCGAGATCGTATTTGCTCAGACAGCAGGGAAAATTCGAGCACATAAAGTGGTTGTTTTTTTTTTTCTTCCTCGAAGCACATGGAAAGCAATGTGTTCTAATCCAGAATTAAAACTATATATCCCCTGCAATACACATAATCCATACAGCATATAATCAAAGTTTAATTTACCACCTAACCAGACAAATCGCCCAGCCTTCTGCTTAATGGCTTCTTTTATTCTTATGTTTTATTTCATTTATTCATTGTTTCTAAGATATTTTTTCTTTTCTTTACTTGTCGGGCCATATTGGGAGAAAACAATGAAGAGAATTAGGGAGATTTCCAATTTCAGATGCCAAGAGGCAGTATGCAAATAAGGCAATCTAGAAGCAGAATAGGCTTCTGGGTAATGTCATTTTCAAAGCAGCGCTTGATGTGATCCCCTACACATTTAGTGGGACATGTGCTGACCAGAATACAGCTACAAAGACTCGTGCTGCTTTGTTTTCCCTCATCAGTGCAGATTGTGTGGTTATGGTTAGTGATGTCCCAGCATTCTCCTGAGGATTTAGATCTATGTAACGGTCTATGGAAGGCATGGAATTGTAGTTTTATTCTTATGCATAGGAGCAGTATTATAGTAGTTATATTCTTGTACATAGGAGCAGTATTATAGTAGTTATATTCTTGTACATAGGAGCAGTATTATAGTAGTTATGTTCTTTTACATAGGGGGCAGTATTATAGTAGTTATATTCTTGTACATAGGAGCAGTATTATAGTAGTTATATTCTTGTACATAGGAGCAGTATTATAGTAGTTATGTTCTTTTACATAGGGGGCAGTATTATAGTAGTTATATTCTTGCACATAGGAGCAGTATTATAGTAGTTATATTCTTGTACATAGGAGCAGTATTATAGTAGTTATATTCTTGTACATAGGAGCAGTATTATAGTAGTTATATTCTTGTACATAGGAGCAGTATTATAGTAGTTATATTCTTGTACATAGGAGCAGTATTATAGTAGTTATGTTCTTTTACATAGGGGGCAGTATTATAGTAGTTATATTCTTGTACATAGGAGCAGTATTATAGTAGTTATATTCTTGTACATAGGAGCAGTATTATAGTAGTTATATTCTTGTACATAGGAGCAGTATTATAGTAGTTATATTCTTGTACATAGGAGCAGTATTATAGTAGTTATATTCTTGTACATAGGAGCAGTATTATAGTAGTTATGTTCTTTTACATAGGGGGCAGTATTATAGTAGTTATATTCTTGTACATAGGAGCAGTATTATAGTAGTTATATTCTTGTACATAGTGGGCAGTATTATAGTAGTTATATTCTTGTACATAGGAGCAGTATTATAGTAGTTATATTCTTGTACATAGGAGCAGTATTATAGTAGTTATATTCTTGTACATAGGAGCAGTATTATAGTAGTTATATTCTTGTACATAGTGGGCAGTATTATAGTAGTTATATTCTTGTACATAGGAGCAGTATTATAGTAGTTATATTCTTGTACATAGGAGCAGTATTATAGTAGTTATATTCTTGTACATAGGAGCAGTATTATAGTAGTTATATTCTTGTACATAGGAGCAGTATTATAGTAGTTATATTCTTGTACATAGGAGCAGTATTATAGTAGTTATATTCTTGTACATAGGAGCAGTACTATAGTAGTTATATTCTTGTACATAGGAGCAGTATTATAGTAGTTATATTCTTGTACATAGGAGCAGTATTATAGTAGTTATATTCTTGTACATAGGAGCAGTATTATAGTAGTTATATTCTTGTACATAGGAGCAGTATTATAGTAGTTATATTCTTGTACATAGGAGCAGTATTATAGTAGTTATATTCTTGTACATAGGAGCAGTATTATAGTAGTTATATTCTTGTACATAGGAGCAGTACTATAGTAGTTATATTCTTGTACATAGGAGCAGTATTATAGTAGTTATATTCTTGTACATAGGAGCAGTATTATATTAGTTATATTCTTGTACATAGGGGGCAGTATTATAGTAGTTATATTCTTGTACATAGGAGCAGTATTATAGTAGTTATATTCTTGTACATAGGAGCAGTATTATAGTAGTTATATTCTTGTACATAGGGGGCAGTATTATAGTAGTTATATTCTTGTACATAGGGACAGTATTATAGTAGTTATATTCTTGTACATAGGAGCAGTATTATAGTAGTTATATTCTTGTACATAGGAGCAGTATTATAGTAGTTATATTCTTGTACATAGGAGCAGTACTATAGTAGTTATATTCTTGTACATAGGAGCAGTATTATAGTAGTTATATTCTTGTACATAGGAGCAGTATTATAGTAGTTATATTCTTGTACATAGGAGCAGTATTATAGTAGTTATATTCTTGTATATAGGGGCAGTATTATAGTAGTTATATTCTTCTATATAGGAGCAGTATTATAGTAGTTATATTCTTGTACATAGGGGGCAGTATTATAGTAGTTATATTCTTGTACTTAGGGGCTGTATTATAATATGAAAGTCATAGGAAACCTTGCAGTAAGCTAGTATGCAGCTCACCCATGGACTGAGGATCTCCTCTGCACGGACGTCTTGTAGTATAGCAAGGAACAATGAAGAGAAAAGGAAGGTACATCCAGCACTGGGTCCTCATAAAAAAATTCTTCTTTATTGCAAATCCATAAAAAACTCCAGACAGAGTGATCGCATACGCGTTTCAGACAGTTACGTCCTTAGTCATTGCATACATTATATGCATACATTGTATGCAATGACTAAGGACGTAACTGTCTGAAACGCGTATGCGATTACTCTGTCTGGAGATTTTTATGGATTTGCAGTAAAGAAGAATCTTTTTATGAGGACCCAGTGCTGGATGTACCTTCCTTTTCTCATTATTATAGTAGTTATATTCTTGTACATAGGTGGCAGTATTATAGTAGTTACAGTGGGTACGGAAAGTATTCAGACACCTTTAAATTTTTCACTCTTTGTTTCATTGCAACCATTTGGTAAATTCTAAAAAGTTCATTTTTTTTCTCTTTAAAGTACACTCTGCACCCCATCTTGACTGGAAATAACCAGAAATGTAGAAATTTTTGCAAATTTATTAAAAAAGAAAAACTGAAATATCACATGATCATAAGTATTCTGACCCTTTGCTCAGACACTTATATTTAAGTCACATGCTGTCCATTTCCTTGTGATACTCCTTGAGATGGTTCTACTCCTTCATTGGAGTTCAGCTGTGTTTAATTAAACTGATAGGACTTGATTTGGAAAGGCACATACCTGTCTATATAAGACCTCACAGCTCACAGTGCATGTCAGATCAAATGAGAATCATGAGCTCAAAGGAACTGCCCAAGGAGCTCAGAGACAGAATTGTGGCGAGGCACAGATCTGGCCAAGGTTACAAAATAATTTCTACAGTACTCAAGGTTCCTAAGAGCACAGTGGCCTCCATAATCCTTAAATGGAAGAAGTTTGGGACCACCAGAAGTCTTCCTAAACCTTGCCATTCAGTCAAACTGAGCAATCATGGGAGAAGAAGCTTGGCGAGAGAGGTAAAGAAGAACCCCAAGATCTCTGTGGCTGAGCTCCAGAGATGCAGTAGGGAGATGGGAGAAAGTTCCACAAAGTCAACTATCACTGCAGCCCTCCACCAGTCGGGCCTTTATGGCAGAGTGGTCCGACGGAAGCCTCTCCTCAGTGCAAGAGATATGAAAGTCTGCATAGAGTTTGCTCAAAAACACATGAAGGACTCCCAGACTATGAGAAATAAGATTCTCTGGTCTGATGAGACGAAGATAGAACTTTTTGGTGATAATTGTAAGAGGTATGTGTGGAGAAAACCAGGTACTGCTCATCACCTGCCCAATACAATCCCACCAGTGAAACATGGTGGTGACAGCTTCATGCTATGGGGGTGTTTTTCAGCTGCAGGGACAGGACAACTGGTTGCAATTGAAGGAAACATGAATGCGGCCAAGTACAGAGAGATCCTGGATGAAAACCTCTTCCAGAGTGCTCTGGACCTCAGACTTGGCTGAAGGTTCACCTTCCAACAAGACAATGACCCTAAGCACACAGCTAAAATAACAAAGGAGTGGCTTCAGAACAACTCTGTGACCATTCTTGACTGGCCCAGCCAGAGCCCTGACCTAAACCCAATTGAGCATCTCTGGAGAGACCTGAAAATGGCTGTCCACCAACGTTCACCATCCAACCTGACGGGACTGGAGAGGATCTGCAAGGAAGAATGGCAGAGGACCCCCAAATCCAGGTGTGAAAAACTTGTTGCATCATTCCCAAGAAAACTCATGGCTGTACTAGCTCAAAAGGGTGCTTCTACTCAATACTGAGCAAAGGGTCTGAATACTTATGACCATGTGATATTTCAGCTTTTCTTTTATAATAAATTTGCAAACATTTCTACATTTCTGTTTTTTTTTCAGTCAAGATGGAGTACAGAGTGTACTTTAATGAGAAAAAAATGAACTTTTTAGAATTTACCAAATGGCTGCAATGAAACAAAGACTGAAAAATTTAAAGGCGTCTGAATACATTCCCTACCCACTGTATATTCTTGTACACAGGGGGCAGTATTATAGTAGTTATATTCTTGTACATAGGAGCAGTATTATAGTAGTTATACTCTTGTACATAGGGGGCAGTATTATAGTAGTTATATTCTTGTACATAGGAGCAGTATTATAGTAGTTATATTCTTGAACATAGGGGGCAGTATTATAGTAGTTATATTCTTGTACATAGGGGGCAGTATTATAGTAGTTAT
The DNA here is from genome assembly GCF_046119375.1 of Phyllobates terribilis. Lineage (NCBI taxonomy): Eukaryota > Metazoa > Chordata > Amphibia > Anura > Dendrobatidae > Phyllobates > Phyllobates terribilis. The sequence goes on along the minus strand of NW_027362774.1, from coordinate 23,638,413 downwards.
ATTCTTGTACATAGGAGCAGTATTATAGTAGTTATATTCTTGTACACAGGGGGCAGTATTATAATAGTTACATTCTTGTACATACAGTCCTGCTCATCATTATTGGCACCCATGAAGTTTAAGTACATAATGTGAAATATCTCCTGAAAAAAATTAATCAAGTGAAATTTTTTTTGTATAGAGACTCGTGTTAAATACAAAAGAGGAAATGATAAGCAATAATTTAAAACAAAAAACAATGGGAGAGAAAAATAGAAAAACCTAAAGCTTGCTGTGTCACTGGTATTGGCACCCTTTACATTAATTTAGTATGGAAACACATTTTGACTCACCTGTGGTAAATCACAAAAGAGATTCACCTGTGATTGTCGGTGCCCATGTGACATTAATTAGCCAATGAATGATGACTTCAGTCTTTTAAAAAGCCACATGGTAGGCCCTGTTCCTTTGTCAAAATGGTGAAGACAAAAGAGCTGTCTGAGGACATCAGAACTGTTATTATTAGTAAACACAAGACTTCCAAAGGGTATAAGGCCATCTTCAAAGACCTTGGAATCCCAGTTTCAACAGTGCACAATATTATTAAGAAGTTTGCCAAGCATGGAACCATCAGGAACCTCCCTGGACGTGGGGAAAAGAGGAAAATTGACAAGAGATGTCTTCGAAGGTTGGTGCGATTAGTGGAAAAAACACAATGTCAAACATCCAAAGACCTGAAGGCCAACCTGGAACAGTCTGGGGTCATGGTTTCAACAAGTACCATATGCCGCACACTAAACCAAGCAGAGCTTTATGGGCGAAGGACAAGGAAGAAACCATTGCTGAAGAAAAGACATAAAAATGAATGACTGATCTTTGCCAAAGAGTCCCTTGAGAAACTACAATACTTCTGGGAAAATGTTCTGTGGACAGATAAAACAAAATTAGAGCTTTTTGACAATGCAAAGCAACAGTTTGTTTACAGACATCGCAATGAAGCTTATAAGGAAAGGAACTTACCGACAGTTAAGCATGGTGGAGGATCCATAATGCTGTGGGATTGCTTTGCTGCGTCTGGTACTGGAGGCCTTGACCGTGTCACAGAAATCATGAAATCAGAGAATTATCAAGACATTTTAGAGCGAAATGTCCTACCCAGTGTAAGAAAACTTGGTTTGAGTCGAAGATCATGGGTCTTCCAGCAAGACAATGACCCAAAGCACACATCCAAAAGTACACAGGAATAAGTCCTGACCTCAATCCAATTGAAAATCTTTGGGGTGAGCTGAAATCTGCCATTGGGAAAAAGAACCCTGCAAACATTTAAGAGCTTGAACCACTAATTAAAAAATGCTAAGGATATAACTTTGGTACATTTCCATTTATTTCTGAAGATATTGTACAGTCTATGAAAAAAATGAAGGGGTGCAAATAATTAAGTAATTATATTCTTGTACATAGGAGCAGTATTATAGTAGTTATAGTCTTGTACATAGGAGCAGTGTTATAGTAGTTATATTCTTGTACATAGGGGGCAGTATTATAGTAGTTATATTCTTGTACATAGGGGCAGTATTATAGTAGTTATATCCTTGTACATAGGAGCAGTATTATAGTAGTTATATTCTTGTACATAGGGGCAGTATTATAGTAGTTATATTCTTGTACATAGGAGCAGTATTATAGTAGTTATATTCTTGTACATAGGGGGCAGTATTATAGTAGTTATATTCTTGTACATAGGGGGCAGTATTATAGTAGTTATATTCTTGTACATAGGAACAGTATTATAGTAGTTATATTCTTGTACATAGGGGGCAGTATTATAGTAGTTATATTCTTGTACATAGGGGGCAGTATTATAGTAGTTATATTCATGTACATAGGGGGCAGTATTATAGTAGTTATATTCTTGTACATAGGGGCAGTATTATAGTAGTTATATTCTTGTACATAGGAGCAGTGTTATAGTAGTTATATTCTTGTACATAGGGGGCAGTATTATAGTAGTTATATTCTTGTACATAGGGGCAGTATTATAGTAGTTATATTCTTGTACATAGGAGCAGTATTATAGTAGTTATATTCTTGTACATAGGGGGCAGTATTATAGTAGTTATATTCTTGTACATAGGGGGCAGTATTATAGTAGTTATATTCTTGTACATAGGAACAGTATTATGGTAGTTATATTCTTGTACATAGGAGGCAGTATTATAGTAGTTATATTCTTGTACATAGGGGGCAGTATTATAGTAGTTAGATTCATGTGCATAGGGGGCTGTATTATAGTAGTTATATTCTTGTACATAGGGGCAGTATTATAGTAGTTATATTCTTGTACATAGGAGCAGTATTATAGTAGTTATTTTCTTGTACATAGGGGGCAGTATTATAGTAGTTATATTCTTGTACATAGGGGGCAGTATTATAGTATTTATATTCATGTACATAGGGGCAGTATTATAGTAGTTATATTCTTGTACATAGGAGCAGTATTATAGTAGTTATATTCTTGTACATAAAGAGCAGTATTATAGTAGTTATATTCTTGTACATAGGGGGCAGTATTATAGTAGTTATATTATTTCTTGTACATAGGGGCAGTATTATAGTAGTTATATTCTTGTACATAGGGGGCAGTATTATAGTAGTTATATTCTTGTACATAGGGGGCAGTATTATAGTAGTTATATTCTTGTACATAGGGGGCAGTATTATAGTAGTTATATTCTTGTACATAGGGGGCAGTATTATAGTAGTTATATTCTTGTACATAGGGGCAGTATTATAGTAGTTATATTCTTGTACATAGGGGCAGTATTATAGCAGTTATATTCTTGTACATAGGAGCAGTATTATAGTAGTTATATTCTTGTACATAGGAGCAGTATTATAGTCGTTATATTCTTGTACCTAGGGGCAGTATTATAGCAGTTATATTCTTGTACATAGGAGCAGTATTATAGTCGTTATATTCTTGTACATAGGGGGCAGTATTATAGTAGTTATATTCTTGTACATAGGAACAGTATTATAGTAGTTATTTTCTTGTACATAGGGGACAGTATTATAGTAGTTATATTCTTGTACATAGGGGGCAGTATTATAGTATTTATATTCATGTACATAGGGGCAGTATTATAGTAGTTATATTCTTGTACATAGGAGCAGTATTATAGTAGTTATATTCTTGTACATAAAGAGCAGTATTATAGTAGTTATATTCTTGTACATAGGGGGCAGTATTATAGTAGTTATATTATTTCTTGTACATAGGGGCAGTATTATAGTAGTTATATTCTTGTACATAGGAACAGTATTATAGTAGTTATATTCTTGTATATAGGAGGCAGTATTATAGTAGTTATATTCTTGTACATAGAGGCAGTATTATAGTAGTTATTTTCTTGTACATAGGAGCAGTATTATAGTAGTTATATTCTTGTACATAGGGGGCAGTATTATAGTAGTTATATTCTTGTACATAGGGGGCAGTATTATAGTAGTTATATTCTTATACATAGGAACAGTATTATAGTAGTTATATTCTTGTACATAGGGGGCAGTATTATAGTAGTTATATTCTTGTACATAGGGGCAGTATTATAGTAGTTATATTCTTGTACATAGGGGGCAGTATTATAGTAGTTATATTCTTGTACGTAGGGGCAGTATTATAGTAGTTATATTCTTGTACATAGGGGCAGTATTATAGCAGTTATATTCTTGTACATAGGAGCAGTATTATAGTAGTTATATTCTTGTACATAGGAGCAGTATTATAGTCGTTATATTCTTGTACCTAGGGGCAGTATTATAGCAGTTATATTCTTGTACATAGGAGCAGTATTATAGTAGTTATATTCTTGTACATAGGAGCAGTATTATAGTAGTTATATTCTTGTACATAGGAGCAGTATTATAGTCGTTATATTCTTGTACCTAGGGGCAGTATTATAGCAGTTATATTCTTGTACATAGGAGCAGTATTATAGTAGTTATATTCTTGTACATAGGAGCAGTATTATAGTCGTTATATTCTTGTACATAGGGGGCAGTATTATAGTAGTTATATTCTTGTACATAGGAACAGTATTATAGTAGTTATATTCTTGTACATAGGGGGCAGTATTATAGTAGTTATATTCTTGTACATAGGGGGCAGTATTATAGTAGTTATATTCATGTACATAGGGGGCAGTATTATAGTAGTTATATTCTTGTACATATGGGCAGTATTATAGTAGTTATATTCTTGTACATAGGAGCAGTATTATAGAAGTTATATTCTTGTACATAGGGGCAGTATTATAGTAGTTATATTATTGTACCTAGGAGCAGTATTATAGTAGTTATATTCTTGTATATAGGGGGCAGTATTATAGTAGTTATATTCTTGTACATAGGGGGCAGTATTATAGTAGTTATATTCTTGTACATAGGAACAGTATTATGGTAGTTATATTCTTGTACATAGGGGGCAGTATTATAGTAGTTATATTCTTGTACATAGGGGGCAGTATTATAGTAGTTATATTCATGTGCATAGGGGGCAGTATTATAGTAGTTATATTCTTGTACATAGGGGGCAGTATTATAGTAGTTATATTCATGTACATAGGGGGCAGTATTATAGTAGTTATATTCTTGTACATAGGGGCAGTATTATAGTAGTTATATTCTTGTACATAGGAGCAGTATTATAGAAGTTATATTCTTGTACATAGGGGCAGTATTATAGTAGTTATATTATTGTACCTAGGAGCAGTATTATAGTAGTTATATTCTTGTATATAGGGGGCAGTATTATAGTAGTTATATTCTTGTACATAGGGGGCAGTATTATAGTAGTTATATTCTTGTACATAGGAACAGTATTATGGTAGTTATATTCTTGTACATAGTGGGCAGTATTATAGTAGTTATATTCTTGTACATAGGGGGCAGTATTATAGTAGTTATATTCATGTGCATAGGGGGCAGTATTATAGTAGTTATATTCTTGTACATAGGGGCAGTATTATAGTAGTTATATTCTTGTACATAGGAGCAGTATTATAGTAGTTATTTTCTTGTAAATAGGGGGCAGTATTATAGTAGTTATATTCTTGTACATAGGGGGCAGTATTATAGTAGTTATATTCATGTACATAGGGGCAGTATTATAGTAGTTATATTCTTGTACATAGGAGCAGTATTATAGTAGTTATATTCTTGTACATAAAGAGCAGTATTATAGTAGTTATATTCTTGTACATAGGGGGCAGTATTATAGCAGTTATATTATTTCTTGTACATAGGGGCAGTATTATAGTAGTTATATTCTTGTACATAGGAACAGTATTATAGTAGTTATATTCTTGTATATAGGAGGCAGTATTATAGTAGTTATATTCTTGTACATAGAGGCAGTATTATAGTAGTTATTTTCTTGTACATAGGAGCAGTATTATAGTAGTTATATTCTTGTACATAGGGGGCAGTATTATAGTAGTTATATTCTTGTACATAGGGGGCAGTATTATAGTAGTTATATTCTTGTACATAGGAACAGTATTATAGTAGTTATATTCTTGTACATAGGGGGCAGTATTATAGTAGTTATATTCTTGTACATAGGGGGCAGTATTATAGTAGTTATATTCTTGTACATAGGGGGCGGTATTATAGTAGTTATATTCTTGTACATAGGGGCAGTATTATAGTAGTTATATTCTTGTACATAGGGGCAGTATTATAGCAGTTATATTCTTGTACATAGGAGCAGTATTATAGTAGTTATATTCTTGTACATAGGAGCAGTATTATAGTAGCTATATTCTTGTACATAGGGGCAGTATGATAGTAGTTATATTCTTGTACATAGGGGCAGTATTATAGTCGTTATATTTTTGTACATAGGAGCAGTATTATAGTAGTTATATTCTTGTACATAGGAGCAGTATTATAGTAGTTATATTCTTGTACATAGGAGCAGTATTATAATAGTTATATTCTTGTACATAGAGGGCAGTATTATAGTAGTTATATTCTTGTACATAGGGGGCAGTATTATTGTAGTTATATTCTTGTACATAGGGGCAGTATTATAGTAGTTATATTCTTGTACATAGGGGCAGTATTATAGCAGTTATATTCTTGTACATAGGAGCAGTATTATAGTAGTTATATTCTTGTACATAGGAGCAGTATTATAGTAGTTATATTCTTGTACATAGGAGCAGTACTATAGTAGTTATATTCTTGTACATAGGAGCAGTATTATAGTAGTTATATTCTTGTACATAGGAGCAGTATTATAGTAGTTATATTCTTGTACATAGGGGGCAGTATTATAGTAGTTATATTCTTGTACATAGGGGGCAGTATTATAGTAGTTTTATTCTTGTACATAGGGGGCAGTATTATAGTAGTTATATTCTTGTACATAGGGGCAGTATTATAGTAGTTATATTCTTGTACATAGGGGGCAGTATTATAGTAGATATATTCTTGTACATAGGAGCAGTATTATAGTAGTTATATTCTTGTACATAGGGGGCAGTATTATAGTAGTTATATTCTTGTACATAGGGGCAGAATTATAGTAGTTATATTCTTGTACATAGGAGCAGTATTATAGTAGTTATATTCTTGTACATAGGAGCAGTATTATAGTAGTTATATTCTTGTATATAGGGGGCAGTATTATAGTAGTTATATTCTTGTATATAGGGGGCAGTATTATAGTAGTTATATTCTTGTACATAGGGGCAGTATTATAGTAGTTATATTCTTGTACATAGGGGCAGTATTATAGCAGTTATATTCTTGTACATAGGAGCAGTATTATAGTAGTTATATTCTTGCACATAGGAGCAGTATTATAGTAGTTATATTCTTGTACATAGGAGCAGTACTATAGTAGTTATATTCTTGTACATAGGAGCAGTATTATAGTAGTTATATTCTTGTACATAGGAGCAGTATTATAGTAGTTATATTCTTGTACATAGGGGGCAGTATTATAGTAGTTATATTCTTGTACATAGGGAGCAGTATTATAGTAGTTTTATTCTTGTACATAGGGGGCAGTATTATAGTAGTTATATTCTTGTACATAGGGGCAGTATTATAGTAGTTATATTCTTGTACATAGGGGGCAGTATTATAGTAGATATATTCTTGTACATAGGAGCAGTATTATAGTAGTTATATTCTTGTACATAGTGGGCAGTATTATAGTAGTTATATTCTTGTACATAGGGGCAGAATTATAGTAGTTATATTCTTGTACATAGGAGCAGTATTATAGTAGTTATATTCTTGTGCATAGGAGCAGTATTATAGTAGTTATATTCTTGTATATAGGGGGCAGTATTATAGTAGTTATATTCTTGTACATAGGGGGCAGTATTATAGTAGTTATATTCTTGTACATAGGGGGCAGTATTATAGTAGATATATTCTTGTACATAGGAGCAGTATTATAGTAGTTATATTCTTGTACATAGGGGGCAGTATTATAGTAGTTATATTCTTGTACATAGGGCGCAGTATTATCGTAGATATATTCTTGTACATAGGAGCAGTATTATAGTAGTTATATTCTTGTACATGGGGCAGTATTATAGTAGTTATATTCTTGTACATAGGGGGCAGTATTATAGTAGTTATATTCTTGTACATAGGGGGCAGTATTATAGTAGTTATATTCTTGTACATAGGGGGCAGTATTATAGTAGTTATATTCTTGTACATAGGGGCAGTATTATAGTAGTTATATTCTTGTACATAGGGGGCAGTATTATAGTAGATATATTCTTGTACATAGGAGCAGTATTATAGTAGTTATATTCTTGTACATAGGGGCAGTATTATAGTAGTTATATTCTTGTACATAGGGCGCAGTATTATCGTAGATATATTCTTGTACATAGGAGCAGTATTATAGTAGTTATATTCTTGTACATGGGGCAGTATTATAATAGTTTTATTCTTGTACATATTCTTGTACATATGGAGCAGTGCATAGATCAGTATTATATTAGCTGTTGCATATTGAGGCACTGCTTGTATTTTTGACGATTAATGCCTTATTCCTTATAATACAATAGTACAATATATATAGAATACATATGGCATCGTTGTGGGTGTTGAAAGCTTTGCAAAATTATCCTCAAAACAGAAACCTCTGTTAAATTCTCAGAATTACCGGGGAAGTTTGTGCACAACTTTGATTTCTTTTTGTATCTCTTGAACGTTCCATATTCTGACCAAAACAGAGCCATCACATTGGGCATACATCTTGTGACCACATTGTAGGTGATTTCTGGTCATATAGGATGGAATTATTGCTTTTTTTCCTGATACTTTTCAAGAACATTCATCAATCTCTTCCTTTTTATAACAAGAAATGTAATAATAGATAGACCCCAGCTCTATTTGCGGTGGTTTAATAGAATTTATATTCACTGGAGCCTGGGGCACAGGGTATTAGAAGAAGGACCCTGCTTTATGTGGAGAAGAAACCCTTGTGAATCTAGTAAAATTGCATTGCAGAAGTTTGTGTTGTTAATCACAAGTCTGTGACTTCAAGAGAAATGTCCTCATATTAAATATACCGTTCTCTGCAGTCATTTAATATTGAAAGTGGGAGATTTAACATAAGGTTTTCAATTAACAGCCAAGATGGGCAAGAAAAGTCACTTCTTATACATGTTCTGTTTGAACAAGAAAGGTGGATTATTCTGCTGGTTCTGCAGATGTATAAACCTCAAAATGAATGTCTGCCTTTAAATAGAATTGTGCTTTTTAATCTAAATTTCTCCAAATTCAGAGCTGATTAGTTTGCTAACCTACCTTGATAATGGTCGGAGCTTCACTTTTCTGTTACAGAGCTTTAAAGCCCCTGCATAGAGACAAAGTTTACTTTTATAAATCTGGTAGCCTGAAGCCACCACTAGGGGGAGCTCACTGCATAATGTTTTATTATACAGCTCCAGGTATAAACCGTATGAAGTTAGCACTGAGCTCCCCCTATTGGCAGCTGCAGGAACTCATAATACCATTACTTATCTATTTTTTTCAACAGAAAATCTTATATCTGACTGATAGACAAATATTTTGAAAAAATCAATACAGAGTATTAAACCAGATATAGATTTTATTAAAATGTGGTCATTCACTGTGAAGGAAGTTTCTGCCCCTCACCCCTAAAACAAAAAACGCTGTCAAGGTCTCAAAATGTTAAAAAAAATAAAACATTACAAGAATATAGAAAAAATGTTTGCAGGACATCGGTCCAGGGCCATGAGGGTAATCCCTGACCACTGGACCAAAGCCCCACTCTCAGCGCCTCTTCTGATTAGTAGGTCCAGTGCAACGCCAGCTGAGCATCACGCCGCAACGTTGATTTCACCATGAAGATTCTGCCTGGTCAAAGGAGGATCGCAGGGCTCTGGTCCGATGGCCACCGATTACTGATGTGACTGGTGGAACCGGATCCTGGAAATCGTTTTGCTGAACTTTATGCATTACGCATAAATTCGTCACCCCGTGTCATGTTACCTCTGCAGTGATGATGTCACTATGGAATACATGATCTTGTGTCTGAGCGACTACTTACCATAGGACGTGGTGTAGGTTATCTAGAGACCTTTGGTGGCCACATTTTGGCTCCTGACTGCAGCACTTCATCAAAAAAAAACATTATTTCCGACTTGATAAAAGAATCGGCCTTGTTTTTCCAGCACATCCCACAGATGACTGATCAGATTCAAATATGGGGAATTTGGTTACATATCATCACTTTGATCTTTTTATCATGTCCTCCACCATTCCCAGAGCTGTTATGGGGACAAACTCTGCCTCCTGCTTCTGCAGCCCTTCCATGAAGTGAATGGAGGATGCGCAGCAGTTACTTACAGTAGGTGCTGTGCATCCTCCATAGTTTTGGATTGTCATATCAGCTTCTTTCCAGCGTTGGTTGAGAAGCTGAAAGTGGGCAAGCGGCCGTGTGCAGACAGGACAGTAATCAGCCTTCAGTCCTGACGCATTTTCTGTTGATTTTAGGTAGAAATAAACTTCAATTTTATCAGTAAAGTGCAAACTTTGCTGCGGCTCACAGTAATGTATAGAAGTATCACACATAGAGCTCAGTGAATTGTCGGAGATGCATTTGAGGGCCACAAGCTGGACCGTGACCCATCACATTGTGTTAATGCTGTTTCCATCTCTACGATTCAGCTGGAGTCCATGTTTGTCATATGCCTGTCTGGAAACACTCAGGATCGGTTTCACAGTTCTCCGCGCCATCCAAAAGAACATGGCAGAGACCTGCAGACATTCATCTGACATGATCTGTATTCACCACTGTGCAGAATTATATGTGAAAGCAGGTCTCAGAGGCAGCGATGGTGTACCAGCCGGCCTCACATATCCACTGATGACAGGCTCACGTCAGCATGGGCGTCCATCAAATGATCTGTGCATTCAGTGTAACGTGGGCCTAAAATGCAGAGAGCAGACATGGGCATGCTGTGATGTCAGGCGTCACCCGGTATTATATAGATCTGCAAGTAGAAGGTCATACTGTAATGTCTGGATGTAATACTTATACCCTTGCAACCATTTTTTTTTCTTGCTCAAATGTACAAAAAAATAAATAAATCTACCGTTTTGTGTATATAGCACCTTTACAGACCTATACAGTACAGACCAAAAGTTTGGACACACCTTCTCATTTAAAGATTTTTCTGTATTTTCATGACTATGAAAATTGTACATTCACACTGAAGGCATCAAAACTATGAATTAACACATGTGGAATTATATACTTAACAAAAAAGTGTGAAACAACTGAAAATATGTCTTATATTCTAGGTTCTTCAAAGTAGCCACCTTTTGCTTTGATGACTGCTTTGCACACTCTTGGCATTCTCTTGATGAGCTTCAAGAGGTAGTCACTGGAAATGGTTTTCACTTCACAGGTGTGCCCTGTCAGGTTTAATAAGTGGGATTTCTTGCCATATAAATGGGGTTGGGACCATCAGTTGTGTTGTGCAGAAGTCTGGTGGATACACAGCTGATAGTCCTACTGAATAGACTGTTAGAATTTGTATTATGGCAAGAAAAAAGCAGCTAAGTAAAGAAAAACGAGTGGCCATTATTACTTTAAGAAATGAAGGTCAGTCAGTGCGAAAAATTTGGAAAACTTTGAAAGTGTCCCCAAGTGCAGTTGCAAAAACCATCAAGCGCTACAAAGAAACTGGCTCACATGAGAACCGCCCCAGGAAAGGAAGACCAAGAGTCACCTCTGCTTCTGAGGATAAGCTTATCCGAGTCACCAGCCTCAGAAATCACAGGTTAACAGCAGCTCAGATTAGAGACCAGGTCAATGCCACACAGAGTTCTAGCAGCAGACACATCTCTCCAACAACTGTTAAGAGGAGACTTTGTGCAGCAGGCCTTCATGGTAAAATAGCTGCTAGGAAACCACTGCTAAGGACAGGCAACAAGCAGAAGAGACTTGTTTGGGCTAAAGAACACAAGGAATGGACATTAGACCAGTGGAAATCTGTGCTTTGGTCTGATGAGTCCAAATTTGAGATCTTTGGTTCCAACCACCGTGTCTTTGTGCGACGCAGAAAAGGTGAACGGATGGACTCTACATGCCTGGTTCCCACCGTGAAGCATGGAGGAGGAGGTGTGATGGTGTGGGGGGCTTTGCTGGTGACACTGTTGGGGATTTATTCAAAATTGAAGGCATCCTGAACCAGCATGGCTACCACAGCATCTTGCAGCGGCATGCTATTCCATCCGGTTTGCGATTAGTTGGACCATCATTTATTTTTCAAAAGAACAATGACCCCAAACACACCTCCAGTCTGTGTAAGGGCTATTTGACCAAGAAGGAGAGTGATGGGGGGCTACACCAGATGACCTGGCCTCCACAGTCACCAGACCTGAACCCAATCGAGATGGTTTGGGGTGAGCTGGACCGCAGAGTGAAGGCAAAAGGGCCAACAAGTGCTAAGCATCTCTGGGAACTCCTTCAAGATTGTTGGAAGACCATTTCCGGTGACTACCTCTTGAAGCTCATCAAGAGAATGCCAAGAGTGTGCAAAGCAGTCATCAAAGCAAAAGGTGGCTACTCTGAAGACCCTAGAATATAAGACATATTTTCAGTTGTTTCACACTTTTTTGTTAAGTATATAATTCCACATGTGTTAATTCATAGTTTTGATGCCTTCAGTGTGAATGTACAATTTTCATAGTCATGAAAATACAGAAAAATCTTTAAATGAGAAGGTGTGTCCAAACTTTTGGTCTGTACTGTATGTCTCCATGGTTACAGACAACGGACAGACACTGTATAGTTTCATCCTGACATCAGTTCCCTAAGTTTTACCAATTATATGTAAGTAAGGAAGAAGTAGGTAACCTATATGAAGGGAGTACCACATTGACTGCATGATTAAGCTACCCAGCTTTTATTTGTAGTTTGTAACCATGGAGGCTCATAGGTCTGCATAGGAGCTGCAGCTTGAACAATTTTAATCAGGAAAAAATTGTAAAGCTGCTATACATTTTATGTTGGAGGTTTTTGCATAACGGTATTCATGTGAGCATTTAAATGGATTTTCCAGGCAAAAATAAAAAAAATTCATAATTTTGCTTTGAAATTGTCATGGGTGGGAACACTTTTATGCGACATGTACCCTTAAATTTGTACCAGTTTTCCTTTCTGCAAGCCATCATTAATTTGCAGTTGTCTCTGAGCTAGTTAATAAAGACTAGCATATATCATGTCTCCCGTACACAGCACACACATATGAGGGATTCCTGCTCTCCTGTCTCTATGTAATACATGTTCGGAAGAAGCATCAGCTTGGAGGATATTATGCAGCAGTACTGCGCCGTGAAGCTATGAATCCAGCACTGGGGTGAGATAAAAAGAAATACTTCTTAGGAAGCAGCAGCATGGAGGACATTACACAGCAATACTGAACAATGTAGCTGTGCATCCAGCACTAAGGTGATATAAAACACTTAATAGCAAACAGCAGCATGGAGGACATTACACAGCAATACTGAACAATGTAGCTGTGCATCCAGCACTAAGGTGATATAAAACACTTAATAGCAAACAGCAGCATGGAGGACATTACACAGTATTACTGAACAATGTAGCTGTGCATCCAGCACTACGGTGATATAAAACACTTAATAGCAAACAGCAGCATGGAGGACATTACACAGTAATACTGAACAATGCAGCTGTGCATCCAGCACTAAGGTGATATAAAACACTTAATAGCAAACAGCAGCAAGGAGGACACTACACAGTATTACTGAACAATGTAGCTGTGCATCCAGCACTAAGGTGATATAAAACACTTAATAGCAAACAGCAGCAAGGAGGACATTACACAGTATTACTGAACAATGTAGCTGTGCATCCAGCACTACGGTGATATAAAACACTTAATAGCAAACAGCAGCATGGAGGACATTACACAATATTACTGAACAATGTAGCTGTGCATCCAGCACTAAGGTGATATAAAACACTTAATAGCAAACAGCAGCATGGAGGACATTACACAGCAATACTGAACAATGTAGCTGTGCATCCAGCACTAAGGTGATATAAAACACTTAATAGCAAACAGCAGCAAGGAGGACATTACACAATATTACTGAACAATGTAGCTGTGCATCCAGCACTAAGGTGATATAAAACACTTAATAGCAAACAGCAGCAAGGAGGACATTACACAGTATTACTGAACAATGTAGCTGTGCATCCAGCACTAAGGTGATATAAAACACTTAATAGCAAACAGCAGCAAGGAGGACATTACACAGTATTACTGAACAATGTAGCTGTGCATCCAGCACTACGGTGATATAAAACACTTAATAGCAAACAGCAGCAAGGAGGACATTACACAATATTACTGAACAATGTAGCTGTGCATCCAGCACTAAGGTGATATAAAACACTTAATAGCAAACAGCAGCATGGAGGACATTACACAGCAATACTGAACAATGTAGCTGTGCATCCAGCACTAAGGTGATATAAAACACTTAATAGCAAACAGCAGCAAAGAGGACATTACACAGTATTACTGAACAATGTAGCTGTGCATCCAGCACTACGGTGATATAAAACACTTAATAGCAAACAGCAGCATGGAGGACATTACACAGTAATACTGAACAATGCAGCTGTGCATCCAGCACTAAGGTGATATAAAACACTTAATAGCAAACAGCAGCAAGGAGGACATTACACAGTATTACTGAACAATGTAGCTGTGCATCCAGCACTAAGGTGATATAAAACACTTAATAGCAAACAGCAGCAAGGAGGACATTACACAGTATTACTGAACAATGTAGCTGTGCATCCAGCACTACGGTGATATAAAACACTTAATAGCAAACAGCAGCATGGAGGACATTACACAGTAATACTGAACAATGTAGCTGTGCATCCAGCACTAAGGTGATATAAAACAATAGCAAACAGCAGCATGGAGGACATTACACAGTATTACTGAACAATGTAGCTATGCATCCAGCACTAAGGTGATAAAAAACACTTAATAGCAAACAGCAGCATGGAGGACATTGCACAGTAATACTGCGCAATGTAGCTGTGCATCCAGCACTAAGGTGATATAAAACACTTAATAGCAAACAGCAGCATGGAGGACATTACACAGCAATACTGAGCAGTGTATCTGTGCATCTAGCACTAGGATGAGATAAAACACTTGATAAGCAGCACCATGGTGGACATTACACAATAATACTGCGCAATGTATCTGTACATCTAGCACTAGGATGAGATAAAACACTTAATAGCAAGCAGCACCAAGGTGGACATAACACAATAATTCTGAGTAGTGTAGCTGTGCATCTAGCACTAGGATGAGATAAAACCCTTGATAAGCAGCACCATGGAGGACATTACACAATAATACTGCGCAATGTAGCTGTGCATCCAGCACTAATGTGATATAAAACACTTAATAGCAAACAGCAGCATGGAGGATATTACACAGTAATACTGAACAATGTAGCTGTGCATCCAGCACTAAGATGATATAAAACACTTAATAGAAAAGACTAATGTAGCACCCCGAGGACTCGGCTGCTACAGGGGTATTGCACCTCGAACCAGAGGTGTGGTATTCCACTCCCGGGTAAGGATGGAGTGTGGAACAGAGCTCAGTTAGCTGCATGCACCACATACACCCCATTTCCGGGGGACAGAACAACGGTACTCCCACCAGATAGTTGTGCAGGTACGACAGCGTCTGTCCCTGGCTGGAGTGGGGGGGGGAGGAACATCCCAGTGGTGTAGGAGCAGACAGGGGAGGGACTCTGGGCATAGGTAGGAGCCCATTGGTTGCATTGTCACCAGGGCTCGGGTGTCACAGGGAGTATAAAAGGTGGGCACCATCTTGGATCAAGGTCTGTTCAGAGAGGAGCTCAGGCAGAGAGGGCTGACAGGGAGCTGTGGCTCAGTCTGGGCCCAGCTCCAGAGCCAGGCCTGGGGTGGAGGCCTGAAGCTGAGAGAGGGAGAGAGAGAAGGAAGAAGAAGAAGGAACAGAAAGGAGCAGGAACACAAAGAAAGGCCCAGAGACACAAGCATAGAGGGAACCCTGAGATCCCGCAAGAGAACGAAAACGGGTGAAGGGTTGGCAGAACAGGGTACCGGATCCCAAACTGGTGGAGGCCAATTATCCTTAGCCAGGAACCGGAGGTCGTGGTCAAGTCTTGGCACGACCCCTCACCACATCCACCAGGAAGGCACACCACGTATAGGGTCAGGGAAGCCGGGAAAGGTTTCACCACCAGAAGGCCCGAGGGAGCCGGACAAAGGTGGATCCCTGGTGGGGACGGCCAGTAGGAAGGAGGAGAGGGGAGCTCTGTTATGTTCTGCTACCAGAGCTAAGGAAAGAGAGGAGATCTGTCCCTACGATAGAACTCAGCTTAATCCCTACGATGTAACAGGGGACCTGATCCTGCGATCAGACCTGCTAAAGTCCTAAGCTAGTCTGTACGGAGACCTATAGATGTGGGGAAGGAATCCCTACAAGTACTAAGGACTGGGAGGAATATGGGACACCTCCTAACAGAAATAGTAGCAGACAGACGAACAAACAAAATATATAGAACATAGAGGTCAGTAGACCAAGCAAACTAACAGAGCAAGACACAGAGCACAGGCTAGCTAGAAAGTAGATATACAATGAAGTCCAGCAAAGCCAGAAGGGCGGAGCAGGATTAAATAGGCCAACAAGGTCATGTGACCAGCAAAGGAAAAAAAACCTAAGAGCAAGGTTCTAACAGTACCCCCCCTTCTAAGAGGATCCTCCGGATCCCCTAGGACCAGGCTTATCAGGAAATCTCCTGTGAAACGCTCTGATAAGTCTGGACGCGGAAACATCATCCGACCTCACCCAAGAGTTATCCTCGGGACCGAAACCTTTCCAGGCCACAAGATACTGCAAACTACCTCTATACCGTCTAGAGTTAAGGATGCGAGAAATTTCATATTCCCCGTCCTCCACCACCGGAGGAACAGAGGCAGAGGCGTCACAATCCGATACAACAGCTTTTTTCAACAGAGAGACATGAAATACCGGATTAATTCTCCAGGAGGTAGGAACCTCCAACCTAACAGCAGATTGGTTGACAACCTGAAGCACCTTAAAGGGCCCTACAAACTTGGGACCCAATTTCTTTGAAGGAATCCTCAACCGCAGATTCCTAGAGGACAACCAAACCATGTCACCAACAGCGAACAAAACCTCCTGTCGTTTCCTATCAAAGTAGTCTTTAGATTTTCTGTTGGCCTCCTGAAGATTACCACGCACATCCGTCCAAACTCTCTCCAAATCACCGGAAAAATTCTCCTCCTCAGGCACGGCAGATCCCAACTTGGAGAACGACCCAAACGACGGATGTCTCCCAGAACAACAAAAAAAAGGCGAACAACCAGCAGAAGAAGATGTATGATTGTTCAGAGCAAATTCAGCAAGTGGCAGAAACTCAGACCACCCCTCATGATTGTCTGCCACAAAACAACGCAAGAACTGCTCAACATCCTGGTTTTTCCTTTCTGTCTGGCCATTAGATTCAGGATGATATCCGGACGAGAACGACAAATGAACTCCCAACCTATCACAAAAGGCACGCCAAAAACGAGCCACGAACTGAGGACCCCTATCAGAAACAATGTCAGTAGGAACGCCATGAAGTCTGACAATTTCCTTGACAAAGGCCTTAGCGAGAGTTTTAGCGCAGGGCAGTTTGACGAAAGGAACCAAGTGACACATCTTGCTAAAACGGTCCACGACCACCCAGATGACAGTAAAACCCTCAGAGGGGGGAAGGTCAGTTATAAAGTCCATAGCCAAATGTGTCCAAGGAGCACTGGGAACCTCCAAAGGACAAAGCAACCCCGCAGCAGGAGTATGTGAGGACTTAGATCTAGCACATATAGTACATTGACGCACCCACTTAATGACTTCCTTCTGCCATCCAGGCCACCAAAAACTGCGACCCACCAGTCTCTTGGTCTCAGAGATTCCGGGATGACCTGCCAACCGAGATTCGTGACACTCAACAAACAAATCTCTCCTAAAGGTCCTAGGCACAAACAACCTCCCATGAGGAGTGTTAGATGGGGCATTCTCCTGTGCTTTAAGAATCTCATTTTCCAAAACGGAGTCCAAAGCAGCTATCACAACACCTTCTTGTAAAATGTTCTCCTCTTTCTCAGCACCGACTATGGGAGAAAAACTGCGAGACAAGGCATCCGCCTTAACATTCTTAGTACCAGGGATGTAAGTAACGGAGAAATTAAACCACGAGAAAAACAGTGCCCACCTAGCCTGACGGGCATTCAGGCGCTTGGCAGCATCAAGATATATCAGATTTTTATGATCCGTAAGAACCTGAACGGGAAATTCCGCACCTTCCAAGAAGTGGCGCCAGTGTTCAAATGCGAGTTTAATAGCCAATAATTCCCGATTACCAATATCGTAATTCAGTTCAGTCTCCGAAAATTTTTTTGAAAAAAAGGCACAGGGATGTAATCCATCCCCGTTATCCTGAGACAATACTGCGCCAACCCCCACAGAGGAAGCATCAACCTCAACCAAAAACGGCCTAGTAACATCAGGCTGCATAAGGATGGGAGCAGAGGTGAACCTCTCCTTGAGATACACAAAAGCTTCAATGGCCTCAGAAGACCACTGAACCGCATCAGCACCTTTCCTGGTGAGATCAGTCAGAGGTTTGACAATACTAGAAAAATTTTTTATGAATTTTCTGTAGTAATTGGCGAAACCCAAAAACCTCTGTATCGATTTCAAACCAATAGGTCTAGGCTATTCCTGCACAGCCTGAACCTTAACCGGATCCATCTCAAAACCTTCGCTGGAGATAATGTAGCCCAAAAAACTAATTCTCTGTACAGCGAACTCACATTTCTCCAGCTTAGCAAAAAGCGAATTGTCCATTAATAACTGTAATACCTCACGCACGCTCCGCCAATGAGACTCCAGATCCGGCGAATAAATCAAAATGTCATCCAAATACACAACCACATTTTTGCCGATCAAAGGTCTAAGGATGTCATTAATCAGATTCTGAAAAAATGCAGGAGCATTAGTAAGACCAAAAGGCATAACCAGATTCTCAAAATGACCCACAGGAGTGTTAAAAGCAGTCTTCCATTCGTCACCCTCCTTCATGCGCAACAGATTGTATGCCCCCTTAAGGTCAATTTTAGAGAACCACTTGGCCCCCATTAACTGGTTAAACAGATCAGGAATCAATGGCAGTGGGTAAGGATTGCGTACAGTAATTTTGTTAATCTCACGAAAATCCAGACAAGGACGTAAACCGCCGTCCTTTTTTTTTACAAAAAAAAATCCAACCGCCACAGGAGACTTAGAGGGCCTAATGTGACCGGCGGCCAAACTTGTCTGTATGTATTCCTCCAAAGCTTCCCTCTCAGGAATAGTAAGGTTAAATAAACGACTTTTAGGAAGAGTCGCTCCAGGGACAAATTCAATAGAACAATCATAGTCTCTATGGGGAGGCAAAACCTGCGATTCCTTCTCAGAAAAAACTCTCCAAAAATCCTGAATAGGAACAGGCAATTCTCCCCTATCCAAAGCTGCAATACGCCCGTTACAACACTTGTCATAACATTTATGGCTCCAGGATTTAATTTCACTGGTAGACCAATCCAGTACAGGATTGTGAAATTTTAACCAGGGCAATCCCAATATTACTGGAGAAGGCAAGTTATTCAACACTACCAAATCCAATTTCTCATGGTGAACACCATTAATAGTGAGAGGAAATTCACAGACCTTGAGAGTAATATTCTTCAAAGGGGAACCATCCACAGAAACCACAGCAATGGGGGATGATAAAGGTTCAGGTTTTAAATTGAGTCTTTCCACGAATCCCCCATCAATTACATTCAGAGTAGACCCGCAATCAACAAACACCCGAAATTCCATTAATTTTTTTTGAGCAATCGTGGAAGCAGCTAAAAGTATACCCTTGGAATTTAAACAGGCAATACGGGCGTGACTGACCATTTTTTTTTCTTTCTTCATACGAAGCTCACAGCCTTTAATCAAATGACCAGATTTTCCGCAATAGAAACACAAGCCTTCAGAAAATCGACGGTCTTTTTCTTGAGAGCGAGGTGCCACCGATCCAATCTCCCTCGGTTCACCACTGTTAGTACACACATTCTCATAACCAGAAACTGACATAGCAGAGGATTTGCTCTCATTAACCCTTGCACGCAGTCTTCTATCCACCCGTATAGCTAATTGCATAGCCTGTTGCAAATCTTCAGGTGTAGGATAAGCAATTAGCAGGTCTTTAACCCTTTCACTGAGCCCAGCAAGAAATAGACTTTTCAGAGCAGAATCGTTCCACCCTGTTTGAGTAGACCAATGACGGAAATGAGTACAATATTTTTCCACATTACCTGATCCCTGTTTTAAACGTCTCAACTCAGTCTCAGCTGATGCGACACGGTCAGGATCATCATATAATAGTCCCAAAGCAGAAAAAAAACTATCCACTGATCTGAAGCATGTATCACTAGGTTGCAAAGAAAAGGCCCACTCCTGAGGCTCTTTGCGCAAAAGTGACATTATGAACCCTACGCGCTGGGATTCATCCCCAGAGGACTTAGGTCTCAAACGAAAATACAATAAGCAAGCATTTTTAAATGAAAAAAATTCTTGGTGTTCACCAAAAAATAAATCCGGCAAACATACCTTTAGGCTCCAAGAAATGTGCTCCAGGACAGTTACTCACGTGCTGACGGAGCTCGGCCACCTCCAGAGAGAGTCCCTGCAGGCGATGAACCAAATCCTGAACCGACACCATGATGGAACAGAAAAATCTTTCCTTAGAGAATTTGTTGGCTGGACTTACTGTTATGTTCTGCTACCAGAGCTAAGGAAAGAGAGGAGATCTGTCCCTACGATAGAACTCAGCTTAATCCCTACGATGTAACAGGGGACCTGATCCTGCGATCAGACCTGCTAAAGTCCTAAGCTAGTCTGTACAGAGACCTATAGATGTGGGGAAGGAATCCCTACAAGTACTAAGGACTGGGAGGAATATGGGACACCTCCTAACAGAAATAGTAGCAGACAGACGAACAAACAAAATATATAGAACATAGAGGTCAGTAGACCAAGCAAACTAACAGAGCAAGACACAGAGCACAGGCTAGCTAGAAAGTAGATATACAATGAAGTCCAGCAAAGCCAGAAGGGCGGAGCAGGATTAAATAGGCCAACAAGGTCATGTGACCAGCAAAGGAAAAAAAACCTAAGAGCAAGGTTCTAACAAGCTCAGGACCACGCTCCGGAACTGCCTGGGAGTTGGCCGAGTCCCGTACCTGGTGGACGCAGCACGGCTCGGGTGGTCACTGCTGGCCAAAGTGACCGGAGCAACAACTGTGAGTAAAGCTTTTGAAACTGCACTACCAGACTCCGTGTTTCGTCGTCGCACCTGCACCACCAGTACTGGGACATCCGCATCATCACCCCCATCATCAACTCTACAATAGCTGCCCTGAGGCAATACTCCTCCCGTGGGGAGTCATCCCATCTTCAGCTGCACAAACAACACCAGCCTCAGCGGTCTGCCCTGCAGCGGCGGTTTCATAACCGCAATCCACGGGTGGCGTAGTCGAACATTCTAACATCTACTGCTAAATATAGCCACTCAGTTTGACTCCCTGAGCACGGACCGGGTCACCGCCACGAGACTACTACCCCTATCTGATCCGGCTCCGGGTAAGCCCCCGTGCGCGCGATGCCGCACGACTCAGGCCCAGGGGCGCGTCAACTTTGGCGTAGTCGGCAGGATTACGTGCCCGCAACCACCGGGTACTGCGTGCCTGAAGAAAAATTCACATGTACCGTAAGAAGAAGTCTCCCGCCAATTCCAGAGGGTCCCCGCCATCGGACGCCATCTCGGGTAATTTCCCGCCGTTTGCCCGCCATCTGCAGCCTTTGCCCGCCATCCACGGAGTTTCCCGCCATAAAGAGACGATTCCCGCCATCTGAGACGATTTCCCGCCCTGGCAGAGCGGACGCCATTATGGGCGTGCCAGAGGGTGGCAAGAGGCCACCTCCCATCGTGGGCCAGGTCCAGGAATGGCGCCAAAAGCAGGGACCGCCCCCACCAGCAGAGACTGCAATGATAGAAATGTCCATCAGCGTGAGAGGGCTGCCCCTGGAACTGACTGTCACTAAGTTGCCCCGGGACCACCCTCAAAGGGGGCGGATAGGGAACAAAACAGAGAAGATGGGTGCGGCCTGGAGGAGTCTGGACAGATCGCACCCGGAGATGGAGGGAGAGTCGAGCAGCACCGACCCTGTGGTCCGGAACCTGTTGCAGGCTGCCACCCCAGAAGGCCTGGTGGAGATCCTGGCACAGCTCCCCAGAGATCGGGAGCGTGCACAGACCGCGCTGGAGGCCTTGGCCCGGAAGATGGCCCGAGTGCAGCAAGAAGCACTGGCCGAGTGGACAAGGGAGATGGTCCAGCAGGCTGGAACCCGCCAGCAGAGGACGCCACCCGCAACGAGGAGCATGTCTGCCCCTGAGGATGGTGCAGGAGGGACGAAGGCCGGAGACGACGCCGCGGAGGGAGCCGCGGGGATGGAAGCAGGTAATGGGGACGTCATCACCCCGTGCCCAGTAGCCGTAAGCCTGCCCCGGCTCCCCGTCGCAGAGCCCGAAGTCCCACCTACCACGCCCGTCGCTGCACCGCCACTGCTTCCAGCTAGGCCTCAAGCGGCAGGAGCCGCGGCCACGCCCCCTGTCACGTCACGCGCCTCAACCCTGAGCGCGGCGAAGCAGGAAGGACCACCGGCCTGGTCTCAGGGCCGAGTACCCCCGGGCGCCGCCGTCTCCACAGCGCCCTCTACCTCCACAGCGCCACCGGCCTGGTCGCAAGGCCTGGTGAATCCGGGCGCCGCTGCCCCTCCAGCGCCCTCCTCCCCAAAGGTGCCATACCTGGATCCAAAGAGGATGCCTCCGGCCTGGACGCAAGGCCAAGTACCTCCGGGCGCCGCTGCCCCCACAGCGCCCTCGACCTCCACAGTGCTGCCCCTGGGCGAAGATTTGTTTGCACAACATACCAGCCCGGACGGGCTGCCCTTCGTGTGGCCACCGGAGTACGTCAACCCCCGACTCCGGAAGGAACGACCCCTGTGCGAGCCATTGATCCCGGCACCGGCACCCGCCAACATTGTCCCGCTCCCGTTGGAGGAGGCCCAATTTGCATGGGACCCCACCGGTGAAAACCTCATGGGGTTCACCCAAGAGACCCGGGCGGCCGCAGCCCAGCGTGAGGAATGCTGCCGTCAACAGCTAGAGGTCTTTGGGAGAGAACGGCGAGAGAGGCGGATCCGCGAGGAATGGCTGCAGGTCCAAAGCGCGGAGCAGAAACGCCGGGCCCGACGAAACCCCCGTGCGGCCCACGGTCCACGCGCCAACGGGACCGTAGTAAAGTTCCAGTTGGAGCACGGCTGGGGCTTTATACGAGACCACCGGACCCCCGGCGACGTCTTTGTTACCCGCAGGGATGTCGAGAGCCACCTGCCGGAGGGACACCGTGGTCGTGACCTTTACCCGGGTGATGAGGTCACCTTCACCCGGCATCAGTGTGCCAAAGGACCGTACGCCCTTCACGTACACCGGCTGACTGAGGAGGAGATACGGTATGAGGAAGATCAAGAGGACCCGGACGGGTCTGAAGACTACCCTCAGGAGGAGACAAGAAGAGGACACCGCTACTGAAGGGAAGTAGCATAAACAAAGGAGCTGTATATAGTTACCCGTCAGGGTACCAGAACTGTTACAAGAACTGTTATGTGAACTGCTGCTAATTGAAGTGTGGTCCCCGTTGGGACTAGTGTGGAGTTATCAAAAGGAACTGTTACCTGTGTGCCCCTATTCCTAATCAGGCTGAGGACTGTGAGCAGCCACTTCCTTATCCCCACTGGCCGAGGACTGAGAGCGGTCACCCTGTAAATAGTTGCACTTCTTGAAGCGCCCCCTACTGGTTTTATAAGGAACTGTTTTTTCTACTACAAGATTAGTGACTGTTGCCCTTTACCTGGTCATAAGTTGCACGGTGACCAGAGATCAAGAACGTGTTGGTCAAGAATGTTTTATATGAAAAAGTTTTATATTATGCTAACAGAGTTTATAGTATTTTATAAGTGTGAAGAAAGTCTAATAATGTTTCCGTAATGTTTATACCTGTAACGTTAAAAGAAGAACAGAGTACCTCCCATAAAGGGATGAGTTCATAGTTAATATGTCTTACATGTGAGTGTACACTTTAAAATTTTTTTTGTATGTCTTAATTTGCTTTTGCTCTTTTCCAGCCCGAGGGCGTGCTGTGATTTACCAGGGGGGAATGTAGCACCCCGAGGACTCGGCTGCTACAGGGGTATTGCACCTCGAACCAGAGGTGTGGTATTCCACTCCCGGGTAAGGATGGAGTGTGGAACAGAGCTCAGTTAGCTGCATGCACCACATACACCCCATTTCCGGGGGACAGAACAACGGTACTCCCACCAGATAGTTGTGCAGGTACGACAGCGTCTGTCCCTGGCTGGAGTGGGGGGGGGGGAACATCCCAGTGGTGTAGGAGCAGACAGGGGAGGGACTCTGGGCATAGGTAGGAGCCCATTGGTTGCATTGTCACCAGGGCTCGGGTGTCAGAGGGAGTATAAAAGGTGGGCACCATCTTGGATCAAGGTCTGTTCAGAGAGGAGCTCAGCCAGAGAGGGCTGACAGGGAGCTGTGGCTCAGTCTGGGCCCAGCTCCAGAGCCAGGCCTGGGGTGGAGGCCTGAAGCTGAGAGAGGGAGAGAGAGAAGGAAGAAGAAGAAGGAACAGAAAGGAGCAGGAACACAAAGAAAGGCCCAGAGACGCAAGCATAGAGGGAACCCTGAGATCCCACAAGAGAACGAAAACGGGTGAAGGGTTGGCAGAACAGGGTACCGGATCCCAAACTGGTGGAGGCCAATTATCCTTAGCCAGGAACCGGAGGTCGTGGTCAAGTCTTGGCACGACTCCTCACCACATCCACCAGGAAGGCACACCACGTATAGGGTCAGGGAAGCCGGGAAAGGTTTCACCACCAGAAGGCCCGAGGGAGCCGGACAAAGGTGGATCCCTGGTGGGGACGGCCAGTAGGAAGGAGGAGAGGGGAGCTCAGGACCACGCTCCGGAACTGCCTGGGAGTTGGCCGAGTCCCGTACCTGGTGGACGCAGCACGGCTCGGGTGGTCACTGCTGGCCAAAGTGACCGGAGCAACAACTGTGAGTAAAGCTTTTGAAACTGCACTACCAGACTCCGTGTTTCGTCGTCGCACCTGCACCACCAGTACTGGGACATCCGCACCATCACCCCCATCATCAACTCTACAATAGCTGCCCTGAGGCAATACTCCTCCCGTGGGGAGTCATCCCATCTTCAGCTGCACAAACAACACCAGCCTCAGCGGTCTGCCCTGCAGCGGCGGTTTCATAACCGCAATCCACGGGTGGCGTAGTCGAACATTCTAACATCTACTGCTAAATATAGCCACTCAGTTTGACTCCCTGGGCACGGACCGGGTCACCGCCACGAGACTACTACCCCTATCTGATCCGGCTCCGGGTAAGCCCCCGTGCGCGCGATGCCGCACGACTCAGGCCCAGGGGCGCGTCACTAACATGGAGGATATTACACAGCAGTATTGAGCAATGTAGCTTTGAATTCAGCACTGAGGTGAGACTAACAAATACTGCAAAGCAGCACAATCTCTGTGTGTCTGCGCCTCTCTCTCTCACCATCCTCTCATCATCCTCCCACATTGCATTACTCCATAGACCTGAATAGGCAGCTGTAATCTGATCCCTTAGTGAGATGCCAGATTGTTTGTCTTCAGTGGGACAGATTTTAGCAGTTTATCAAAATGCATGATGAGTCTAGGATGCCGAGGGGGAGAGGAAGATGTGGCTCATAAGTGCAGAAAGAAGCAGATATCTCTGATAAGATGTATTGCAAAGTTTCTTATATTTCCTCGTACTATTTATTTATGCAAACTTTGTTGCAACAACAACGACCATTTAAATAATAAGTTACTAAGCCCACTGGACTAGTCCTATTAGATCTGGGCTTGTGATCCTCTGCTATTCGATCACAGAATTGGAAGTGGACCTGAAAGGATATTATTAGAGGATTGAGCTAATAAACATGCTAATTTATACAATTTTTTTTAGCTGGGAAATTCCTTTAAGAGGATTTAGGAATACCCTGTGTGAGCACTGGTAGCGGTTATCATTAATTATACATCATCAATGTATTCCACAACTGCAGAGACTGTGCAATAACTGCAAGATGGGATGTAGTATTGTAGAATAAATAACAGCGTAATAAAGGAGGAGACTGCCACCTGGTGATATCATTGTGATATTACAAATTTCAACCATAGTATTTAGGTTTGCTAGGAGTCGCAGTTTCATAGACGCTGGGGAGCCACAGGTTGGAAACCATTGCTTTAAGGGGTACAGAGGTGATCTGGGCAGTGTGTCTAAAGGTTTCTCCGCCACATATGAGGACACCAGATTTTGCATTGGGGTTTAGGAGCTTTTATGAATACTTGTACACAATGGTGTCCTGTGTTGGGAAGATTTTTGATCTGATGTAAAGACATCCAGCAGCTCATTAAATCATTTGCAGTATTATGATATTGTGTGACGGGAGATGACATCTATCACAGGCCAATACCTTCAATAATAAATAGGATTTATAAAACAATGTACGCCAATCTCATGGGTTTGTGGTCAGTGCCATTGTATCTACTGCCATCTAGTGCACTAAATGTGAATTACATGATAACATTTTCCAATATCTATGTGTAAAGCTATGTTCACACATCTTGGATTAAATTGTGTGTGTTTTTTACAACAACATGGCAGTTTCTAGGTTTTTTTTTGCATGGATGTAATGCTAATCCGCACTAGGAGGACTGATTGCAGTTATTTATTCCAAAGAGTGTGCAACTAAATATTAAGTTGAGGGTGCCAACAATTTTGCAGTTAGCCCCGTCAACAGAGCAGAGCAGAAGAGAAGCAGCTGCCCTGTCGACGTGACGTCAGCGGAAGGCATTGAATCGCTGGCAGGAGCGCTCTGTGACCGCTCTGAGCCGGCAGAAGTTGCCGGCATGTAGGACAGGCAGGTAGCTTTAGGCCTATAGTAAGCAGGTAGCTTTAGGCCTATAGTAAAAAATCTGAAGTTGCAATGGGGGTGTGTCAATGCACCTGCACTGCTTCTTTCTGACACGCCCCCAGTGCCCTTCCAGCCTGATTTGCATTTGGCTGATACGATAGATTTCTCATCACTGGCACATCAGATCTCTACAAAACAGGTATAATTTTTATTGGGGAGGACTACCTTTTTTAATAGGACAGAGGTTATGCACATGCTTCGACCAGATAGGTGATAAAGTATCTATTGCAAGAAAACCCCTTTAAATGTCAAAATGGGCTTCCTTCCCACTGCATACAAAACACGCACACATCCATTTACAATTGAATTGTAATCTTTGTAATTATCAATATGCAGAAAGGACAGATATTAAAAAAAAAAAATAATAGGCTAATCAAACCTATAGAGGACAGACCGTAGTGGTAAGTGATTGCTGCAAAGTCACTTTCACATGGGATTGTCACCTGCTGGACCCACAGGATCCCATTGTTCCTTCAGAGTCCGGGTCCATCATATAGTCCTCTGATCAGGTAGATCAGCCCTGTGTATGTAGCTTTTATGGGAAACAAAGAGTTCTGTCCTGCATGTAAAAGTGGCAATTGTGGTGCTGGCCGCCGCTGACACCATGAACAGCTGATCAGCGAGGGTGCTGGGTGTCGCACACCCACTGATCAGACACTGATGACCTATCCTAGGGATAGTGGACAATCTTTTTAAAGAAGTGTCTCAACCCCACACTTCAGGAGCGCACCGTTCCCCGCCCCCGACTTCCTGTTTGCCAGGGCAATGGTGCGCTCCTGATGATTGACACTTCAGCCCGGCAGCATGGTTGCACCGCTGGCACAATATGTGCCCTCCCTTGACAATGCAACTTTGCCTCTGCAACATTGGAGATGTTTAGGGACACTGAAGAGGGTCTGATCCAGCCAGCTTCAGAGGAGCGCTTACAAGCTCTATAGCAAAGAGCTTGTAAGCGCTGTGCTCCAAGCCTAGGGAACTGACCACCTCTGTTAGACTGATAGGTAACCTTAACAATGAGCATTAAATCATAGACTTACACATTTTGAGAACTGAGAGGTTTAATATTGACAAGTGAATTGCAAAGTCGTTTGCTTTGACCAGCACTTCGCAACTTGAACCATTTATGAAGTTGTGAAACCCCTTTAAGTGACACGACTTATGAGTCCAGGCGCGGTCGCGACCACTGCTGCTCCTTAGGAGTAGTTATGTTTTTATGTCTCCGGCCGGTTCTCCTCAGCCACAGAATCCCTAAAATAATAGCCCAATTAATCCCTGCGCCCTCCCCCCCAAAATTAAACACGTTGCTTCATTTACCCTTCTAATGAAGCAACATATGGAATTTGTAATTCAGCGAGCTCGCCAAGGAGAGCCTGGTGTCTCTTCCAGGAGGTAATTATGTGCTCGAGCGTAATGCAAATATTCACATAATTATAGGATCGAAATCCATGAGCGTCAGGACACGGCCATAAGTTATCATTACGGGAGGAGTGCCATTGTGTCCAGGCAGGGGTTAAATCACGGCTGTGACTTTAGCGCTCTCCAATAATTAAGCCTACCGCTTCCCATTAGCTTTTAATTGACTGGATAATTGATGTGACTCTTAAGCTGATGTGACACTTAATAGATGCTTGTATTTGGCGGCTGCGTCCTGATGCCGGGGACGACATTGCCTGGTTTACCCTGCAACAAAGGAAAAACTTCACGGAGTTACTCATTTGTGATAGGGATGTTTCTAAAATGGTGGTGGGTGAGGGAAGGGGGTCCTCTTATATTATTTGACAAAAGCTTAAAAATTATAATGCAAAAGGCATTGGTGTAAAATGTGACTTTTCCCCAAAGTTGACAACTTGCATACCTCTTATTACCTCTTAGGCTATGTGCCCACGATGCAGAAATGAAGCAGAAAATTTCTGCAGCGTTTCTGCATGGTCTTGGCAGTCAAAAATGCTTGCGGATTTTACACGCTTTTTTGACGCGTTTTTGCATGCGGATTTGACTTGCGTTTTTAAAGTCCATTGGGACCTCAAATCCGCATGTAAAAACGCTCAAATAATGGACATGCTGCGGATTTTTCCGCAAGGAAAGTCCGCTGCGGAAAAATCCGCAGCATGGGCACAGAACATGCGGATTGTCATTGGGAATCATGGGGCACGGATTACCAAGCGTTTTTAAAGCGTTTACGCTGCGGAATTTCCGCATCAAAAACACTTGAAAAACGCATAGTGAGCACACAGCCTGAAACACCTCCACCTCCTCAATATGAGATTGTACATTGTGGGCTCTTTCAGGTTTTTTTTGCAGTGTCTGGGGGCAAGTATGTTTTACCTGTAGAGGATATCTACTGTATATAGAGGTGTTATCAGTCATTATACAGGAGGAGGAGGTGAGCTGTGACATCACCTATTGTGAATGGTGGATCCTGTGTTATCTACTGTATATAGAGGTGTTATCAGTCATTATACAGGAGGAGGAGGTGAGCTGTGACATCACCTATTGTGAATGGTGAATCCTGTGTTATCTACTGTATATAGAGGTGTTATCAGTCATTGTACAGGAGGGGGAGGAGGTGAGCTGTGACATCACCTATTGTGAATGGTGGATCCTATGTTACCTATTGTATACAGAGGTGTTACCAGTCATTGTACAGGAGGAGGAGCAGGTGAGCTGTGACATCACCTATTGTAAATGGTTGATCCTGTGTTATCTACTGTATATAGAGGTGTTATCAGTCATTGTACAGGAGGGGGAGGAGGTGAGCTGTGACATCACCTATTGTGAATGGTGGATCCTGTGTTATCTACTGTATATAGAGGTGTTATCAGTCATTGTACAGGAGGGGGAGGAGGTGAGCTGTGACATCACCTATTGTGAATGGTGGATCCTATGTTACCTATTGTATACAGAGGTGTTACCAGTCATTGTACAGGAGGAGGAGCAGGTGAGCTGTGACATCACCTATTGTAAATGGTTGATCCTGTGTTATCTACTGTATATAGAGGTGTTATCAGTCATTGTACAGAAGGAGGAGGTGAGCTGTGACATCACCTATTGTGAATGGTGGATCCTGTGTTATCTACTGTATATAGAAGTGTTATCTGTCATTGTACAGGAGGAGGTGAGCTATGACATCACCTATTGTGAATGGTGGATCCTGTGTTATCTACTGTATATAGAGGTGTTATCAGTCATTATACAGGAGGAGGTGAGCTATGACATCACCTATTGTGAATGGTGGATCCTGTGTTATCTACTGTATATAGAGGTGCTATCAGTCATTGTACAGGAGGAGGAGGAGGTGAGCTATGACATCACCTATTGTGAATGGTGGATCCTGTGTTATCTACTGTATATAGAGGTGTTATCAGTCATTGTACAGGAGGAGGAGGAGGTGAGCTGTGACATCACCTATTGTAAATGGTGGATCCTGTGTTATCTACTGTATATAGAGGTATTATCAGTCATTGTACAGGAGGAGGAAGAGGTGAGCTGTGACATCATCAATTGTGAGTGGTGGATCCTGTGTCATCTACTGTATATAGAGGTGTTATCAGTCATTGTACAGGAGGAGGAGGAGGGGAGCTGTGACATCACCTATTGTGAATGGTGGATCCTGTGTCATCTACTGTATATAGAGGTGTTATCAGTCATTGTACAGGAGGAGGAGGAGGTGAGCTGTGACATCACCTATTGTGAATGGTGGATCCTGTGTTATCTACTGTATATAGAGGTGTTATCAGTCATTGTAATGCTTAGTGTAAGGATAATGAGATGACTGGGGAGAAGTGTTTTCTGCAGAACAGTAAGCGTCAGCTTAATACAAGGCTCAGTAGTTAGATTGAAAACTGCAATTTAATTTAATGCGATTTCAGGATTTTTTTAACTTTAGTCATGTAAAATTCTTAAAAAAACAAACAAACATGACAAGAATTTGAATTTAATAGTAGGTTATTTTCTAATGACATGTTTGTTTTTAAAGGGATTTTCCTACCATAGTAAATGATATCATATTGTTAGAGTATGCTATATCTATCAGGCCAGTGGGACTTCAGCCATTAGAGGGATCCTCACCAATTCCTAGAATAAAGTGGCTGCAGTGTGAGGTCAAACTTGGTGGCGCCATTCTTCACCGAGTGCTCTGTAGGAACTGAAGAATTCTACCGACAGTCAAAAACCTACCGACAGTGGCGTAAGTAGAGTCCAATGGGGCCCAGTGCAAAATTTGGACATGGGCCCTCACCTTCATGTTTGTCAGATGTATGGACCTTTGTAGCGTTCCAGATCCTGTGAAGACATACATGTTTGCCACTCATGAAGCAGCAAAGTCCCCCATCCTGTAATAATGTCCCCGATCCTGGTACCTTCCTGAAATTATGTCCTCCATAATGGCCCCTTCCTGTGATAATGTCCCAATCCTGGGCCCCTTACAGGTCTGATGTTCTCCATCCTAAGGCTTTTCCTGGTACAATGCCCCCCCATCCTGTGCCCCTTCCAGTAATAATGTCCCCCATCCTGGTATAATGCCTCCCTTTCATGGTATAATGCCCCCATCCTGGTAGATGGTATCCCTATCCTGGTATAATGTCCTCTATCCTGGGCTTCCTCCAGTAATAATGTCCCCCATCCTGGTATAATGCCTCCCTTTCATGGTATAATGCCCCCATCCTGGTAGATGGTATCCCTATCCTGGTATAATGTCCTCTATCCTGGGCTTCTTCTAGTAATAATGTCCCCCATCCTGGTATAATGCCTACCTTTCATGGTATAATGCCCCCATCCTGGTAGATGGTATCCCTATCCTGGTATAATGTCCTCTATCCTGGGCTCATTCTAGTAATAATGTCCATTGTTCTTTTCCATTATAAGTTTATGATTAAAACATATATCTCTTCCCTTCATGTCTCCAAACAAACAATTTCACCGCCCTCATCGCTTCACTAACCAATTATCATAAAAGACTCTGACACTTCTCATTCCCTTCCCAGTCCAAGAGACATCACAATGGACTTAAAACTATCCTGCTTTTCATGACCATCGCAACCTCCTAGAACCTATAAATGGGTTTCCTGATGATACACCTAATGGAGAAACGCATCGAGGCATGAGGAATTGGGACTGACATCGTGATATTCAACTAAACACGATAAGTCATTTTTATATGATAAGATGCTCACAATGCTTTCTTTCTAGACTAGGAATCTAGCTGCCCGGGCAATACACTAGTACAGCACTATTTCAATATTGAGCCTGACGCTTGAATCATTCATGGGACTATCCAGGTCCCTTTCTCTTTATCATTGTGATGCTGCATGACTTCTATCTGATTGATAGGGATACTGATCAAGTTATCTGTATATATACTTAGTCTATACTTCTTGATCAGAGATATACCTTTATTTTTCACTGTGCACATGGTTTGCTTTTGGTGTATTTTTAAATGTTCTAATAAAAAGTAATTTATAAAAGGTTAATATATACACGCCCCGATACTTTCCCTTTTTATTCATAAGTATAATATCCACTCCAAGAGTGCCAGCCCCGCCCACCAACCTCATCGATTACATTCTGGGCAAATTATTTCAAAGAAAAATTGACCATATCCGACAAATTTCCTCCCCATCCCCTAATATCATGTATTCTTTACACCTCCTGCACGGCATTTAACGCACTTTCTGTCTTTGAATCAGTCACGGAAGGAGAAGTTACGAGGCTCCTCGCATCTTCTCGCCCTGCTACCTGCACAAGTGACCCTATTCCCTCACATCTCCTTCAGTACATTTTCCCAGCTGTTACCACTTGCCTAACTAAAATATTTAACCACTCTCTCTCTCATCTGCTATTTTTCTTTCCTCCTTCAAACACGCCAGCATACATCCATTACTAATATAAACTATCCCTTGACCAGAACTGTGCTGCTAATTACAGACCTGCCTCTAATCTTCCCTTCATCTCTAAACTCCTGGAACATTTGGTCCACTCCCTTCTCATCTGCTATCTCTCAGATCACTCTCTTCTTGACCATTTACAATTTGGGTTCCGCTCCTTACATGCTACTGAAACTGCCCTCACTAAAGTCCCTAATGATCTACTAATAGCTAAATCTAATGGTCACTACTCCCTGCTGATCCTCCTGGATCTCTCTGCAACATTCGACAATGTGGATCACCAGCTCCAGATAACCCAATGATACACATCGTCTCCTGACATCACCCCTGCATTACTACAGATACCAGTAATTGTCTCTCCGCTGTCTCTAACATTATGTCCTCCTTCTATCTAAAACTGAATCGGTCAACAACTGAACTCCTTGTGTTTCCTCCCTCTAATAATCTTCCCAATGCCAATATTACCATTTCAGTGTGTGATTCTACCATTACTTCCCCTTGACTCAGATCTTTCCTTCACGCCCCACATCCGATCACTCGCTCGCTCATGTCACCTATCCTTCAAAAACATCTCTAGAATTCGATCTTTTTTTTAACTTTGACTCTGTAAAAACTCTTACTATTTCTCTTATTCATTATTGTCTAGACTATTGCAACTCCTCTCTACTAATCGATCTCCCCCCTTACTAAACTCTCTCCTCTCCAATCCGTCCTGAATGCAGCAGCCAGGATCATATTCCTCTCCAGCCACTACACCGATGCCTCCGCCCTGTGTCCAGTTGCTGCACTGGTTAACCATTCGCTACAGGGTCCAATATAAACTTATCTCTCTCAACCACAAAGCTCTGCACAGTTCAGCACCATCCTATATCACCTCCCTTAGCTCTGTCTATCTCCCTACCTGTGCCCTCCGTTTCGCTAATGACCTAAGGTTAACATCCTCAATAATCCAAATTTCCCACTCCCATCTCCAAAACTTCTCTCATGCTGCGCCACTTCCATGGAATTCACTACCCAGAACAATTTAATTAATTCCCAATGCCCTCAGTTTTAAGCGTGGCCTAAAAACGTACTTCTTTAGACTGTGCTATCACCTCACCTCACTTATATAACTATTCTTGTTTTGCCCTTATAATATTTTCTTCCAAATCTGGTCCCTCGTAGCATCTGTTCACACACTCTCCATGTACAGTGAAGGAAATAATTATTTGATCCCTTGCTGTTTTTGTAAGTTTGCCCACTGACAAAGACATGAACAGTCTATAATTTTAAGGGTAGGTTAATTTTAACATTAAGAGATAGAATATCCCCCCCCAAAAAATCAAGAAAATCACATTGTATAAATTAGATAAATTTTTTTGCATTTTGCAGTGAGAAATAAGTATTTGATCCCCTACAAACCATTATGAGTTCTGGCTCCTACAGACCAGTTAGACGCTCCTAATCAACTCCTTACCTGCATTAAAGACAGCTGTCTTACATAGTCACCTGTATAAAAGACTCCTGTCCACAGACTCAATTAATCAGTCAGACTCTAACCTCTACAACATGGGCAAGACCAAAGAGCTTTCTAAGGATGTCAGGGACAAGATCATAGACCTGCACAAAGCTGAAATGGGCTACAAAACCATAAGTAAGATGCTGGGTGAGAAGGAGACAACTGTTGGTGCAAT
Organism: Phyllobates terribilis; assembly: GCF_046119375.1. Lineage (NCBI taxonomy): Eukaryota > Metazoa > Chordata > Amphibia > Anura > Dendrobatidae > Phyllobates > Phyllobates terribilis. The sequence continues at coordinate 23,604,025 of NW_027362774.1, read as the reverse complement.
ATTAAGAAAATGGAAGAAATACAAAATGACTGTCAATCGACATTGATCTGGGACACCATGCAAAATCTCACCTCGTGGGGTATCCTTGATCATGAGGAAGGTGAGAGATCAGCCTAAAACTACACTGGGGGAACTTGTTAATGATCTCAAGGCAGCTGGGACCACAGTCACCAAAAAAAACATTGGTAACACATTATGCCTTAAAGGTTTAAAATCCTGCAGTGCCCGCAAGGTCCCCCTGCTCAACAAGGCACATGTGCAGGCCCGTCTGAAGTTTGCCAGTGAACACCTGGATGATTCTGTGAGTTATTGGGAGAAGGTGCTGTGGTCAGATGAGACAAAAATTGAGCTCTTTGGCATTAACTCAACTAGCCATGTTTGGAGGAAGAAGAAGGATGAGTACAACCCTAAGAACATTTTCTCAACCGTGAAGCATGCTGGGGGAAGCATTATACTTTGGGGGTGCATTTCTGCAAAGGGGACATGACAATTGCACCATACTGAAGGGAAGATGGAAGGGGTCATGTATCGCGAGATTTTGGCCAACAACCTCCTTCCCTCAGTAAGAGCATCGAAGATGGGTCGTGGCTGGGTCTTCCAGCAAGACAATGACCCAAAACATACAGCCAAGGCAACAAAGGAGTGGCTCAAAAAGAAGCACAGTAAGGTCATGGAGTGGCCTAGCCAGTCTCCAGACCTTAATCCCACAGAAAACTTATGGAAGGAGTTGAAGCTCCGAGTTGCCAAATGACAGCCTCAAAATCTGAATGATTTAGAGATGATCTGCAAAGAGGAGTGGGCCAAAACTCCTCCTGACATGTGCGGAACCCTCATCATCAACTGTCTGGTGACTGTGGAGGCCAGGTCATCTGGCGTAGCACTCTATCACTCTCCTTCTTGGTCAAATAGCCCTTACACAGACTGGAGGTGTGTTTGGGGTCATTGTCCTGTTGAAAAATAAATGATGGTCCAACTAAACGCAAACCGGATGGAATAGCATGCCGCTGTAAGATGCTGCGGTAGCCATGCTGGTTCAGAATGCCTTCAATTTTGAATAAATCCGCTACAGTGTCACCAGCAAAGCACCCCCACACCATCACACCTCCTCCTCCATGCTTCACATTGGGAACCAGGCATGTAGAGTCCATCCGTTCACCTTTTCTGCGTCGCACAAAGACACGGTGGTTGGAACCAAAGATCTCAAATTTGGACTCATCAGACCAAAGCACAGATTTCCACTGGTCTAATGTCCATCCCTTGTGTTCTTTAGCCCAAACAAGTCTCTTCCGCTTGTTGCCTGTCCTTAGCAGTGGTTTCCTAGCAGCTATTTTACCATGAAGGCCTGCTGCACAAAGTCTCCTCTTAACAGTTGTTGTAGAGATGTGTCTGCTGCTAGAACTCTGTGTGGCATTGACCTGGTCTCTAATCTGAGCTGCTGTTAACCTGCGATTTCTGAGGCTGGTGACTCGGATAAACTTATCCTCAGAAGCAGAGGTGACTCTTGGTCTTCCTTTCCTGGGCGGTCCTCATGTGAGCCAGTTTCTTTGTAGCGCTTGATGGTTTTTGCAACTGCACTTGGGGACACTTTCAAAGTTTTCCCAATCTTTCGGACTGACTGACCTTCATTTCTTAAAGTAATGATGGCCACTCGTTTTTCTTTACTTAGCTGCTTTTTTCTTGCCATAATACAAATTCTAACAGACTATTCAGTAGAACTATCAGCTGTGTATCCACCTGACTTCTGCACAACACAACTGATGGTCCCAACCCCATTTATAAGGCAAGAAATCCCACTTATTAAACCTGACAGGGCACACCTGTGAAGTGAAAACCATTTCCGTTGACTACCTCTTGAAGCTCATCAAGAGAATGCCAAGAGTGTGCAAAGCAGTCATCAAAGCAAAAGGTGGCTACTTTGAAGAACCTAGAATATAAGACATATTTTCAGTTGTTTCAGACTTTTTTGTTAAGTATATAATTCCACATGTGTTAATTCATAGTTTTGATGCCTTCAGTGTGAATGTACAATTTTCAAAGTCATGAAAATACAGAAAAATCTTTAAATGAGGTGTGTTCAAACTTTTGGTCTGTACTGTATATATATATATATTCTAATATGAACTGTGGTTTCAACTGGGTAATTTAACCATTTTACTACTGACACTGCAGTGCTGGGTAAGGGGCAGGAGGTGTTGCTGTAATTGAAAGTGATGTATGATAGGTTCAGTATCAGTCAGTCTCTTGTGTGACAAATAATGGGAACTAGTGTGGACAGAGGGCAGGAAATGGGAAAAGACAACCTCGTATCAGCTCTTTGTTACCAGTTGCTCTCCAGTTCCCTGAATGGATGTAGTTCATGGTCCCAGTGTAATAAGGGAATGAGCAAAACAATTCTTTTCAGCCAAACCAGTTATGGAACACAACTAATATATATATATATATATATATATATATCATCGGTTCTAAAATGGTGCCAAGCAGTTTTAGGACTGATGACAGAGTAGTTATTTTTTTAAGTAGCTTTGCCTGGTCTTCTGAGACAGTCTAGGATAGTGGGGGAGACTGATAAAGTCAAATAGAAAGCCTATAGACCCTGCATCCCCCTAATACTTGTAGATAAGTCTTGCTATCCCCACAAAGAGATAGAGAAAGCATGTGAGTCCTGCTTCCCCTTCCCTCTATGGAGAAAGCCTGGGAGTCCTGCTTCCCCTTCCCTCCATGGAGAAAGCCTGGGAGTGCTGCTTCCCCTTCCCTCCATGGAGAAAGCCTGGGAGTCCTGCCTCACCTTCCCTCCATGGAGAAAGCCTGGGAATCCTGCCTCCCCTTCCCTCCATGGAGAAAGACTGGGAGTCCCGCTTCCCCTTCCCTCCATGGAGAAAGCCTGGGAGTCCTGCCTCCCCTTCCCTCCATGGAGAAAGCCTGCGAGTCCTGCCTCCCCTTCCCTCCATAGAGAAAGCATGCGAGTCCTGCTTCCCCTTCCCTCCATGGAGAAAGCATGTGAGTCCTGCCTCCCCTTCCCTCCATGGAGAAAGCATGCGAGTCCTGCCTCCCCTTCCCTCCATGGAGAAAGCATGCGAGTCCTGCCTTCCCTTCCCTCCATGGAGAAAGCCTGCGAGTTCTGCTTCCCCTTCCCTCCATGGAGAAAGCAAGCTAGTCCTGCTTCCCCTTCCCTCCATGGAGAAAGCCTGTGAGTCTTGCTTCCCCTTCCCTCCATGGAGAAAGCCTGCGAGTCCTCCTTCCCCTTCCCTACATGGAGAAAGCCTGCGAGTCCTGTCCCCCCTTCCATCCATGGAGAAAGCATGCGAGTCCTGCCTCCCCTTCCCTCCATGGAGAAAGCATGCGAGTCCTGCCTCCCCTTCCCTCCATGGAAAAAGCCTGCAAGTCCTGCTTCCACTCCCACTCATGACTTAGAAGACACTAGGTAAAGTCATTATTAAATTGATCTACTGTAGGATTTTACTGAACTCTTATAGTGCATTTGGGTGAGACCAGGATGATAAGTCGGCACTAATAATGGCGCTATTTTTCATATGTTGGCACTGCCAATTTTTCAGAATTGTGAAGCAAATCACCAGCTCTACATAGATGTACAGTGTATGTGTAATGAATGTTTAGTGTTCTCCACATCATTTTAATTTCAGTTTGGTTGCAAATGCATGAATGAGCATTGTTTCCCTCCTAAATAAAAGGAAGGCTCCTGATTATTTAAATGTAAAACTTTTTCCCATTTTCCCATTGTGTAATAATTTTGTGTCGCCAGACGGAAGACATATTAGTGAGCGATGCAGAAAGAACTATTAATTAGTCTGTTGCTGCATCAACCCCTTCCATCTGGAGACTTGCAAACTTCCACTAATTAGTTTCGAAGCTGCTCTCCAGGGACGCCTTTTCTGCTACCCACACAATAGAAAATGCTGTGGAGCAAATCATCCTATTGTCCACTAGGTGGAAGCACCAGCATGGCCCGAGCCAAGAAGTCCCAGGTTTATAGTCTCAAAACTGCAAGGAAATGAGAAATTAAAAGGGGCAATTCCTATATAGAAGTAGTCAACCTTCATTGTAGCATGCTGCAAGGATTGACATTTTTTTTTAGATGTTATGTTTAACATTTATTTTGATAACCCATCACTTTATGATTGATGGGTGTCTGACCTCTGGGCCCCTACAAGCACTGATTTTGCATTGTGTACCCTAAACTGCTGTGTAGAGAAGAGCAGCGCATCCCTATTAATGTGAACGGGTTTGGCTGCAGTTCCCTATACAGTTGGATGCCTGTAGAACTAATGCAGCTCTACGCCAACCAGGGGCGGACATACTATTGGTGCAACCGCACAGGGGCTCAAGAAGTAAGGGGGCCGCTATCACCTACAAAGTTGATGGAATTTTGCATTCGATTAATTATTGGTCTGCAAAGGACCCATATACTGTTCTTGCACATGGACCCACTTCTGTCTGTATCCGCCAGTGATACCAACAATGTGGCCCCTTTCTTTTACAATGATGGGGTCCTAGAGATCAGATCCCCACCAATCATAAATCAGTGCCATAACCCAGCAATATACCATCACTTCATAAGATGGCAATAACTCTTTACGCACTTGCTCTAATGTCAAAGGGTTCCTACCTCACCCAATTGGTCCACCAGTTCTCCAAAAGAGATCTTGTACTGGGGCACCCACCTACTAAGTGTCATTTATAATATTGGGATCCTCTGTGGCCGATGAGCCCCTTCAGGGACCACTGCCGGATGCGACTGCTTTCTCAACACCACCTACGCCTGTAGGTCTTTTTAGCTGGCCACAGACATTTGATTGCAGTTGATAAATCCTACAAGTTTTTAGTTTATCTCCTGATGACAATCTACTCATTGTTCCTAGTTTAAAGGGGTACTCCACTCCATTCTACCGTTTGGCTATTTCTGCCGGTCCCATAGAGAATAATAGATGTTGCATGGTGTTTGCTTGACCTCTGCCCGGGGATGGAAGTCCTCAGTTCGGGTTAACAGTGGACTTTTCAGCAGCCATATAGTAGTTATCGCCTATCCTGTAGCTCGTTTTCATTGGAATACCATTTTATAGTGGTTTAATACTCTTAAGAAAACATGTGCTTTCCTCCAGACACAGCGCCATTTCTGACCATAGGTTGTACCTGGCATTGCAGCTCAGAACCATGCACTCCATGCAAAACGAGTATGCTGCATTGTGCCTTCCTGGAGTGTACCTCTACTTGTCATATAACATGAATTGATGGTCAGCATAGGTTAATAGCCTGGCTGACACTCCAGGCATCTGCTATTGGGGGATGAAAGGACCTGAAAGTTTGGATTTTTAGCTTCCTGACTCTTTGCTTCCCCTGAGATGAGCAGTGCCAGGCTCGGACTGGCTAGCGGGGAATCGGTGGATCCCCCGGTGGGCCCCGCCCCTAGCCTGTACAGTAGCTGCACTGCGGTGCCGATGTCTAGTCGCTGCTTTGTGCACTTTATGATGTATATGACAGTGTGCAATAATTGTAATACGCTAAATCACAGTGACCGTGAATTCTCCCAGTTCTGCAAAACTCTGAAACTTTTTTTTTATGCCTCAGACAGAAACTTTTTCTTTTGTGAGCCTCTTTGATGGCTATAAACCGGGTGATTCCGTGTATTCTCTGTAAGCGAGCCCGTTTCAGATTTGCAGGTCCATCGATCTCAACAACTGGCATTAATTCTGCTACTTGTTCTTTTACACCTCCAAGTGCTGAGGGATTTGACAAACATTAACTTCCATAGATCCGAATTAACATAGAGTAATTAGAGATGTTGCTGATACTTCCAGGAACCCCGCAGCGTCAGGCGGAGAGGTAACACTAAACACACACATCCCTGGCTGGCTGATGAAAGCACAGCGCTCGCTGATGTCCTCAGAAGTGCCGCTTATCTGCTCATTAAAGCCACATCTCCTAATAAATGGCTTTTTTTTCACACTGCGTAGCAGGAGTCCGACTCAGTGATCCCAGAATTATTTACAGTAGAACTGCTCATGAAATCATAATCAGAGCGGTGGGCTTACATTGTGAAAGACCGAGTCCTATACCAATTATTAGCTCCTCTGGATATTATTATTATTTATTATTATAGCGCCATTTATTCTATGGCGCTTTACATGTGAAGAGGGGTATACATAATAAAAAACATGTACAATAATCTTAAACAATAGAAGTTGACAACTGGTACAGGAGGAGCGAGGACCCTGCCTGCGAGGGCACACAGTTTACAGGGGATGGGTGAGGATACAGTAGGTGAGGGGAGAGCTGGTCGTGCAGCGGTATGGTGGAGCGAGGACCCTGCCTGCGAGGGCACACAGTTTACAGGGGATGGGTGAGGATACAGTATGTGGGGGTAGAGCTGGTCGTGCAGCGGTATGGTGGAGCGGTGGTTACTGCAGGTTGTAGGCTTGTTAGAAGAGGGGGGTCTTCAGGCTCCTTTTGAAGGTTTCCATGGTAGGTGAGAGTCTGATATGTTGGGGTAGAGAGTTCCAGAGTAGGGGGGATTCACGGGAGAAATCTTGCATATGATTGAGGGAAGAGGAGATAAGAGGGGAGTAGAGAAGGAGATCTTGGGAGGATCGGAGGCTGCGTGCAGGTATGTACCGGGAGACTAGTTCACAGATATATGGGGGAGACAGGTTGTGGATGGCTTTGTATGCCATGATTAGGGTTTTGAACTGGATTCTCTGGGCAATGGGGAGCCAGTGAAGAGACTGACAGAGGGGGGAGGCCGGGGAATAGCGGGGGGACAGGTGGATTAGTCGGGCAGCAGAGTTTAGGATAGATTGGAGGGGTGCGAGAGCGTTAGAGGGGAGGCCACAGAGCAGGAGGTTGCAGTAGTTGAGGCAGGAGATGATGAGGGCATGCACTAGTGTTTTTGCAGATTCGTGGTTGAGGAATGTGCGGATCCGGGAGATATTTTTGAGTTGGAGTCGGAAGGAACTGGAAAGGGCTTGGATATGTGGCATTAAATTCCATAGAAAATGTTATTATGGGCAATTCTTGAATATACTGTATTTTTCATTAAAGAGGCTGACTTACCATGACGATCCCTTTTAATAACGACATTGATCGGATGATTAGCTGGTCCGCCAATGATCTGCATTCTGGTCCAGTTGGGGCAGCTATATTTCATTATATAGTGACCGGATCCATAAGATCAGTAACCGCTGTTACTTAGTCACTCAACGATCTGGCTCTTAGAGGGGCTTCCCAAGTAAGGGACCCTTCTAATATCTATATACTTTCCATATGCTTGGATTGCACCAATATCATATCCAAGGTCAATTTACCCTGTCAATTAAAATTTGTCAACTTTTCTAAATTCTGGTGGATGTACGACTTCCACAACTCATCTATGATTTTTTTTTTTTGCATAAGCACACCCCACTTTACGCCCTACTCATGGCCCATTCTCACCTACCGGAATGTGAGTGCCATTGCCAATGTGAGTGCCATTGCAATGGAAATGTTGGGACTTGCAGGAGGTTGGTACGGCGTCCAGAAGACTTTTCAAGTCTTCCCATTTTACCAGGAACCTCCCAGATGTTCCCGAAAGATCCACAGTGATAAATCATACATACAAGACGTACATGAGGTATGATAGTAATGAGATTACATTTCCTGTAATGAAGCACAACAATTCTGTAGCAGATCTCATGGACTTTTTTCTGTCCCCATATATTGCCTCATCTTGAGAACCCTTGTTGTTTGCCGTTTATCAGTATGTGTAATGTCTTGTCCATAGAAACGTTATCACAGCGTGGGGCGATGGGTTATGTGACATGGCAAACAGCAAGTAATGGGAACCTGCAGGCACAGACGCTGCACAAACAGAGAATATTGCCAAACTTTTTACTTATTTGCAGTTATACATTTCTACTTGTATATTCCTGGAAAATCTGTGCAAAGGGGCACGCTTACAGTAAATGCATAATGGAAATATGTTTTACCAATAGAAAAGAAAGGATATTTCTCAATATCTGGTTTCTAGTATCGTTTTATTCTCAGTTTTTTTCTCCCTCTATTTTCTGCACATGATTATGGGTCGTCCATCCTGCCACAGTCTGAGATCGGTGTTACAGCAGACAAACAATAGACAGGAGAGGAATTTTTAACTAATTTGAGAGAGTGTTCTGCGACCTATGCAGAAGTCATATGTGCTGGGAGGAGGAGGTGGTGAGCTGTGACATCACCTATTGTGAATGGTGGATCCTGTGTTATCTACTGTATATAGAGGTGTTATCAGTCATTGTACAGGAGAAGGAGGGGAGCTGTGACATCACCTATAGTGAATGGTGGATCCTGTGTTATCTGCTGTATATAGAGGTGTTATCAGTCATTGTACAGGAGGAGGAGGAGGAGAGCTGTGACATCACCTATTATGACTGGTGGATCATGTGTTATCTACTGTATATAGAGGTGTTATCAGTCATTGTACAGGAGGAGGAGGAGGTGAGCTGTGACATCACCTATTGTGACTGGTGGATCCTGTGTTATCTACTGTATGTAGAGATGTTATCAGTCATTGTACAGGAGGAGGAGGAGGTGAGCTGTGACATCACCTATTGTGAACGGTGAATCCTGTGTTATCTACTGTATATAGAGGTGTTGTCAGTCATTATACAGGAGGAGGTGAGCTGTGACATCACCTATTGTGAATGGTGGATCCTGTGTTATCTACTGTATACAGAGGTGTTATCAGTCATTGTACAGGAGGAGGAGGAGGTGAGCTGTGACATCACCTATTGTGAATGGTGGATCCTGTGTTATCTACTGTATATAGAGGTGTTATCAGTCATTGTACAGGAGGAGGAGGAGGTGAGCTGTGACATCACCTATTGTGAATGGTGGATCCTGTGTTATCTACTGTATATAGAGGTGTTACCAGTCATTTTACAGGAGGAGGAGGAGGTGAGCTGTGAGATCACCTATTGTGAATGGTGGATCCTGTGTTATCTACTGTATACAGAGGTGTTATCAGTCATTGTACAGGAGGAGGAGGAGGTGAGCTGTGACATCACCTATTGTGAGTTGTGGATCCTGTGTTATCTACTGTATATAGATGTGGCCTGTCATATTATAAGGTTTGGTGGTCAGAGTGTATAGTGCTAGATTTCAGTTTTTTTGTTTTTTTTTTTAAGTATAGATAGTGACTAATGGAAAATTAAGCAAAAAAATCACCATAAATTGTTTAAAAATGTTTAATGTAAAAACCTGATTTATAAAATATGCCGTTTTCCAATAACACATTCGCTTTCAGTAAAATTGTTAGCCTTTAGACTAGTATGCTATTCCGTTATTGTAGCGAATATAAGACGCAATCAGTAAACTGGACAATGTTCACAGCGCAAAACTGCAATGAAATATTTTTTTAAATAGGCAATTAATGATAAATTGTTTTATCACAGTGATAATTGAATAGAAGCTCCATTCTGATCTCCTGTAAACCGGGCCCGGAGACGGAGCACAGATGACATATCAATGGCGCTTACATTACTCAGGAGCCGGAATTAATTAAGAACTAACCGTGATGGATGATGAAATAGTCGCGCAATTAAATACAAATCCGAAATTTCAATTCTCTTTATCGGATTAGACATTCGGCATAAATCTTTCAATTAGAGTTCTTTTTCATTATCAATGATTCGCCTTGTTACAGCTGACTGAATGGATTCATGCGGCTGACTCCAGGAAAAGTTTCAGCTTCATTTCCATTACTGAGAATACATTACAAAGCGCAGTATTGATTAACTATCAACCCCCTTTGAAAACAAATCATAGAAATGCGGCGTGTTGTTTCAGCCGGCGTGTAATACAAAGATCGTTCTGTTCATCAAATGGTTTCGGCTTGTAAACCGAGATAGAGGAATCATGGCCAAAAAAGTTGTTAAAAAAAAAACTTCTGAAAATTTATAGAAAGTTACAAATCAAAGCGGTTTTCTTACAATCAAAAGTGCACGATCGTTCGCCCTCCGCTCCATTCACTGTCTATGGGACTGCCGAGGATAGGCGAGTACCGTGATCGGCTTTCTTCACCGATGGTGAGCATGTACGCCACCGCTCCATTCATGATGGGGCTTGCAGAGCTCCGTTCTCGGTCAAAACCTCCAACAATCAGTAAGTCCAATATGGGAAAAACTCCTTGAAATTACACCTTACAGGCATTAGGGTAAGTGTGTCCGCAGATACAAGCTGTTGATGGCATCCTGTGTCCATCGTGTGGGGTCACTAATGCTTACCCTAGGCATTACATTCTCAAACAGTAGAGTTTCTCTGCCAGCTGAAACTTGGGCCTGGGCGTAAGTTCTCAAATTATTCAGTGCCACAAATTCCTGCCTCCAATTTATGATAATGCAGAACGGGAGCCTCCCTTTCCTTTCCTAGCTGCTATGATTTCTCCCATATATAGCACACACAGAAATGGGGGATTCCTGCTCCCCTGTCTCTATGAAGCGGCAGCATGGAGGACATAATACAGAAATACTGAGCAGTGTGGCTGTGAATCCAGTTCTGGATAAACACAAACTAGAAAATCTTGGTGTCGTCTGGATCTAGTTGCTCCTCTTAACTATGCTATTGATAATACAGTACTTCTCAGTCTCTTTAAAGGTTCACTACCAAATAGCAGCACAGCGCAGCGTAATGGCTTCGGCCACACCTTATATAAACAAATGTGGCCGTCACCAACACATTTAATGTATATGGCAACGAACTGTTGGCAGATGAAAAGTCAAATTTTAATGGGAACCTGTTATGTAAAATAATTGTATTAACTTGCAGATATAATGTTCATCTGTGCGGCGCCAGCACTGAGAGCCCCACCGCAGGGAGGAAAGTAACTTTATTCCCCCCGGCAGCATTTGGGTTTCAGTCACCGCTCTGTGTATAGAAATCAGCGGCTGTAACCGCACCGCTGGCACTGACTGAAAGCCAACTCTAATAATGAGCCTGCTGTCAGACAGTGCTGGGGTTGCAGTTACAGCCACTGCTCTCTATGCAAAACGCGTTGGCGCTGACCCTGTGAGTGAAGCCCGAGCGCTGCCAGGAGGAATAAAGTTAATTTCCTCCTGGCAGCAGGGCTCTCAGTGCCTGCACCGCACAACGTCAGAACGCTATTAATCTGCAGATGAAACCTGTATCTGCAGGTTAGTAGCATTATTTTACATGACAGGTTCCCTTTAATATACCTGCTCCTTGTGTGCTCAATAATATATAGTATAATCAATGTATATATTAAAAACAAATTAAAGAGCGCTTCATAGGGAACATTTCGTGAAAAGATGGTAAGTGTGGTGTGTGCCCACCGGTGGGGTTGTGCCTAGAGCACATCATCCTCTGATGCCTTACACCACAGGTGAACTGCCAGGCTCCCTTCTCTCTAACACCCACCAGGGTTATTAACTGTTACATAGGAAATGAAAAGTGATGGGTACAGACGGCTCATGCTGGTGTTGTTTTACCTGATGAAGGGGACAATCCTTCTGCCGAAAAGTGTTGCTTACTTTACACCTTTCATTACTAATAAAAAACAAGAAAAACCAGCACCACTGTTCTCAGTTTTGTGGTTTCAAGAGGAACACACCGGCCGGCACCCTTCACTTTTCATTTCTTATGTTTCCTATGTTCTGATAAGCGTAATCAAAGAAATATATAAAACTTTATTGGGGACACATACTACCCCTAATAAGTTTTGTTTTCCATGTGAGTATTTTAGAGGAGGCTGAGACTACCTTGCTGAACCTACTGTGACTGATCTTGGGACTGAGACCACCTTGCTGACCGTAAAGTGACAGGTCTTGTGACTGTTTTCTGACCATGGGTTTCTGGTTGGAAAATGCTGAGATATCTTTTTCTGTCATTTCAGGCGACATTTCAGAATAGGTTTGTTTGTGTGTATGTGAGAAATAACACTACTTTCTGGCCATTTTATAACTTGTATCCTGCTTTTTTCACCAGTTTTCTGTCTCTAATTTTCAGTTGCCTCTGAGCTAGTGGGTAGAGACTAGCTGCTATGATGCCTTCCTTACACAGCACACAAAGACATGAGTTATTCCTGCTCCCCTTTCTCTGTGTCTTCCATGCTGCTGATTCTTAGCATGTACAGCAGTACAGTTGTGAATCCAGCTCTGAGGTGAGATAAAACACTTACTAGAAAGCAGCAACAACACAGTCTTCGTGTCTCTCTGCCTCTGTCTCACTCTGCTTCTCCTTCATCCTCCACCTTCCTTTTTCCAAAGACTGCAGTTGTAATCTGATCCCTCGGTTTGACTTTTTTTGACCAGATTTTAGCAGTTTTTCATAGTGAATGATGAGTTTAGAAAGCAGGGGAAAGAGGGTGGAGTGGGGGTAAGGTTGGGATGGGTAAATGGAGAAAGAATCAGATTTCTCTGATAAGATATAGCAATACAAGATTTTTTTTAATATTTATTTGTACTTTTAAGTTATGAAAAGTTTGCTGAATAGACAGTGACTATTTAAGTAAAAAAAAATTACAAGAAATATAAAAAATATCCCATCAATTGTCAGTGTCTATTAAATAAAAATGGACAGTTTCATGGGATGGAGAGGTTTTACCTGCTTCTCCAAATCCTCAGGTTGATTTTGCTATTATACAAGTATAATGCGGTAATTTTGCAGCAGTTATGTGAAAGGTGATCGTCGTAATAAATGAGTAGTTTCCTTTTGCCTTTCAAAGTGCATTTAATGAAAATGGCCTCTCGTCAGATTGCTCACAGTTCTGATTAACAGACGCTCCGTCTGAAGAGCCGAGATTTATGTGCGCGCATCAAGGATGTCAGGAAATACACTCTGCATTTCCAGCAAGGCATCGCATGCGTGTTCACTTGCACAAAGAGCTTCTCCCTGCTAAATTACAATTTCATTCTCTTTAATTATTTAAGGCGATACCGTTTTATTGCTGAAATCTGGATGTCTTGTAAATCAAATTACTCCTAAGAACACAGCCGCGCTGACAGCAGAATGGAGGAGAGAGATCATCCTTCTATTAGATTAATGGAAACGTTCGGAGAACGATCAGGGGAACAGACACGGGGACATGGTCTCCATAAAAGTCTACCAAACAGATTGGGGTCCATAGGAATTCTAGTTTTGTTTTCTGAATTTGGTGGGTGCAGAGTATGAAGGTGCTTTGTTGCAAACCTAAACCTTTTTAAGCTTTTCATGTCGTTTTCCATAATGCAGAATTTCTATATCTGCAACGTCCAAGTAAATTGCATTCATGGGATAATAATAATAATAATAATCTTTATTTTTATATAGCGCTAACATATTCCGCAGCGCTTAACATACATTATTGTCACTGTCCCCATCGGGGCTCACAATCTAGATTCCCTATCAGTATGTCTTTGGAGTGTGGGAGGAAACCGGAGAACCCGGAGGAAACCCACGCAAACACGGGGAGAACATACAAACTCCTTGCAGATGTTGTCCTTGGTGGGATTTGAACCCAGGAGCCCAGCGCTGCAAGGCTAACCACTGCGCCACCGTGCCGCCCCTGACATGGGATCTTCAGGAAAGCCCTGAATACACTAATGCATGCAAAATCAGAGAATTATGAATGCAGATCTGGATGTAAAAGGGTCAGTTCAATCGGGTCCATTGCTGAAAAAGTGCAAATTTGCAGCATATTGCAAAGAGTGATATCTGCACCAGTGGGAAGATATCCTTAGGTATGATGTCCCAATGGGAATAAATTGTCCATATGCCCTAATAAGAGCATATAGATATAAAAGGGTAGAGTGTGCAGATCAACAAGACCCCCATATGGAGGAAATGTAAATTAGACATCTACAATAAAAAGGAAAGGATTCTTTACTGTTAGAGTAGTTATATTGTTGCAAAAAGTAATAACAGCAGATAGTAAATCAGGGTTTTAAAACAAAGTGTCAGATGCTTTTCTCTTAACAATGGGAATTCTAGTTCTATGATATCCTGACTTTGATGGATACGGCACTGCAGGGGCGGACACAGACTGTAGTGGGCCCCTGTGCAAGAAATTTTGGGGGGCCCCCCCTGCCCTTCATAAGGCAACAAAGTTATGTAAACATAACCCCCCATGTGCATCTCTCACCCCCCCATGTGCATCTCTCACCCCCCATGTGCATCTCTCATCCCCCCCATGTGCATCTCTCATCCCCCTCCGTGCATCTCTCATCCCCCCCATGTGCATCTCTCATCCCCCCCATGTGCATCTCTCATCCCCCCCCATGTGCATCTCTCATCCCCCCCCATGTGCATCTCTCATCCCCCCCCATGTGCATCTCTCATCCCCCCCCCCATGTGCATCTCTCATCCCCCCCCATGTGCATCTCTGATTCCCCCCACTCCTAGTTAATTAATTGTATTTAAAAAAAATAAAACTTGTTATACTTACCCCCATGCAATCCCTGCAGAATCCTGGCGCTCGTCCACGTCGCTGCCACCAGGTTCTCCTGACGTTCGGCCATGTGACGGCGCCACATACATAGCCATCAGCTTTTGTTTTGGCCAAAAGATTTTTAAAGCCGCCACCACGATAAGGTAGACTCTTCTGGGCGGGCCCTACTCTAACCTATTAAAATTTTCTTAAAATATCCAATACTCTTTTTAGATATATTTTTATTTAGTTTTCTTTAAGGGAATGTGTCATATACATTTTTTTTTTAAATGACCAATAATACCACATACAGGGAATACCGCCACACCATGACCAGACCACATATTACCACAACATAGTGACCGAATAATACCACACAGAAGGGAGAAAAACTGCCACACCATGACCAGACCACATATTACCACTACATTACTAATATTACCACCACATTACTAATATTACCATAAGTGTCATTATACACGGGAGCTCTATACATGGTATGTATAACGTAAGTGTCCAGGTAATCTAGTGATCACCAGTGAAATTATACACAGGAGCTCTGTATATAGTGTCAGTGTACAGGTAATACAGTGACATTATACACAGGAGCTCTGTATATAGTGTACAGGTAATACAGTGATCATCAGTGACATTATACACAGGAGCTCTGTATATAGTGTCAGTGTACAGGTAATACAGGGATCACCAGTGACATTATACACAGGAGCTCTGTATATAGTGTCAGTGTACAGGTAATACAGTGATCACCAGTGAAATTATACACAGGAGCTCTGTATATAGTGTCAGTGTACAGGTAATACAGTGATCACCAGTGACATTATACACAGGAGCTCTGTATATAGTGTCAGTGTACAGGTAATACAGTGATCACCAGTGACATTATACACAGTGTACATGTAATAGACTGACTCACCGGTGACGTCTCTAGGTGAAGTCCTTCATCTTCGCTTTTCTCCTTCATCCAGCACAGACCGCCATCACTCGTCTCTGCATAAAATAACACAGTTATCTAGAGCACATTCCCCAACTTCTACATTACGCAGCTGAATACAGACGTGCATCCACCATCAATATATGGTTAGTTATTAGGCAACCTACCATTCCAAATATAAATTGTAATCCACCACTGTGCCCCCATTAACTGTAAATAGGCACTTAATATATAATTTAATTAGAACCTCTACTCTTTCCGCCAATTTGTTACCAGTCACACTCCTGCATCCGCAACGCCCCCTACTCTATACTTCCTGCTCCCCGCATTCAATATTTACATGCACCCCCTGCCCCAATTCATTATATCATGTCCGTGCTCTCCCCACCCCATCATCATTTATCATTTACTCTCCCCCACCCCACATTCGTTATGTGCCCCTCTCTCATCCCCCTCCGCCACATGTGCCCCTCTCTCATCCCCCTCCCCCACATGTGCCCCTCTCTCATCCCCCTCCCCCACATGTGCCCCTCTCTCATCCCCCTCCCCCACATGTGCCCCTCTCTCATCCCCCTCCCCCACATGTGCCCCTCTCTCATCCCCCTCCCCCACATGTGCCCCTCTCTCATCCCCCTCCCCCACATGTGCCCCTCTCTCATCCCCCTCCCCCACATGTGCCCCTCTCTCATCCCCCTCCCCCACATGTGCCCCTCTCTCATCCCCCTCCACCACATGTGCATCTCCCATCTCATCCCCCTCCACCACATGTGCATCTCCCATCTCCCCCCCCACCACACACATGTGCATCTCCCATCTCCCATCTCCCCCCCCCACACACACACATGTGCATCTCCCATCTCCCCCCCACACACACACACATGTGCATCTCCCATCTCCCCCCCCACACACACACACACACACATGTGCATCTCCCATCTCCCCCCCCCCCCACACACACACACACACACATGTGCATCTCCCATCTCCCCCCCCACACACACATATACACACACACACACACACACATGTGCTTCTCCCATCTCTCCACTCCTAGTTAATTGTATTTTAAAAAAAATAAAACTTGTTATACTTACCCCCATGCGATCCCTGCAGAATCCTGGCGCTCGTCCAAATCGCTGACAGCAGGTTCTCCTGACTTCCGGCCATGTGACGGCACCGTCACATGACCGGAAGTCAGGGGAATCATCAAGGCGCTGCTGCAACAGCGCAGCTCAGCGCTGAAATGTCCCGGACCCGGCGCATAGCATGGGGCCCCGGAGAGAGACGCACAAGAGGGGGGCCCCCGAGGGGGCCCCTACCGGCCGGGCCCCATACTGGAGTCAGGGCAGTCATGCCCTGATGGCGGCCCTGCTGGAGGCTGGAGGGGCCCCCTCTCCCTCGGGGCCCCCGTTCAATGAACCGGCTGCACGGGCGGTAGTTCCGCCCCTGCGGCACTGATAGAAAATGTGAAGGTGCTTAGTCAGAAAGCTGAACCCCTTCAGCTTTGGATGTTGTGTTCCATAAAGCAGAGTTTCTAAAATATGTACAACATCCAAGTAAATTGTATAATGGGATCCTCAGGAGCAACAACCAATGTGAAAGGGGCTATAGAGGAGCCTCCGATCAGCTTGTTAAATCGTGACGAGCAGAAATACGCCTTTGTAAATGGGTCTTTAGACGGCGTAGCTAAATTGGAGAAACTGATCATAGCCGAGCCGCGATGAAGCTGAAAAGCAGATCAGCATCGCTCAGTGCTAATAATAAAGGGTTTGAGACCAAAGCTGGATGTCTGCTTTCATTCCAGCTCAGGGAACGTCTGCTTTCCTTTTGAAGGACACAAACGAAGAAGCAAGATGGCAATTACATATGTAAAACACCTCCCAGTAAAAAAACACATCTTTAAGTTATTTTTTTCTTTTTTTGTACATGGTGTAAGAATAGGAAATAACTGGCGTTCAACAAACAATTCACGTATTTCATTCAGCACCAGAATGAATTATACCCTGTCAGAAACTTTCCATTACAATACTCTGTGAGATGTGGCCTTCAATAATGGGGTTTACGGAGAAATGTTTTAAAGAAATATAAAAAATTAGTTCATGTTACACAACGTTGTATATAGTTTATATACAGTCATGGCCGAAAGTGTTGGCATCCTTGAAAGTGTTCCCGAAAATGAAGTATTTGTCCTGGAAAATTATTGCAATTACACATGTTTTGTTTATTTCTTTTATGTGGATTAGAACAACACAAAAAAAAAAAAGAGAGGAAAAAAAAAAGGCAAATTGGACATAATTTCACACAAAACCCAAAAATGGGCCTGATAAAATTGTCAGCTCCTTTCCAAAATTGTGGGTAAACAACTTTGTTTCAAGCATGTGATTCTTTTTCAAACTCACCTGTGGCAAGTAACAGGTGTGGGCAATAAGGAAATCACACTGGAAACCAGATAAAATGGGGAGAAGTTGACTCAATCTTTGAATTGTGTGTCTGTGTGTGCCACACTAAGCATGGAGAACAGAAAGAGGAGAAGAGAACTGTCTGAGGACTTGAGAACCAAAATTGTAGAAAAAGATCAAGAATCTCAATGTTACAAGGCCGTCTCCAGAGATCTTGATGTTCCTTTGTCCATAGTGTGCAACATAATCAAGAAGTTTACAATCCATGGCACTGCAGCTAATCTCCCTGGACGTGGACGGCAGAGAAAAATTGATGATAGGTTGCAACGCAGGATAGCCCGGATAGTGGATAAGCAGCCCCAATCAAGTTCCAAAGAAGTTCAAGCTGTCCTTCAGGCTCAGGGTGTATCAGTGTCAGCGCGAACTATCCATCCACATTTGATTGAAATGAAACGCTATGGCAGGAGACCCAGGAGGACCCCACTGCTGACACAGAGATATAAAAAAGCTAGACTGCAGTGTGGCAAAAGGTATGCGAATAAGCCAAAATCCTTCAGGGAAAGTGTATTGTGGACAGATGAGACAAAGATAGTGTGTTTTGGTAGAGCACGTCATTCTACTGTTTACCGAAAAGAACACAGTACCTACAGTCAAATATGGTGTAGGTTCAAAGATGTTCGGGGTTGTTTTGGTGCCTCTGGCACTGGATGCGTTGACTGTGTGCAAGGCATCATGAAATCTGAAGATTACCAAAGGATTTTGGGTTGCAATGGTAATGTCCAGTGTCAGAAAGCTGGGTTTGTGTCCTAGGTTATGGGTCTTCCGGCAGGACAATGACCCCAAACACACTTTGAGAAGCATCCAGAAATGGATAGTTCTGAAATGACAGCAATGAGTCCGGATCTAAATCCCTTTGATCACCGATAGAGAGATCTTAAAATTGCTGTTGGGAGAAGGTGCCTTCAAATATGAGAGACCTGGAGCAGTTTGCAAAAGAAGAGTCGTCCAAAATCCCTGTTGAGAATAGTAAGAAGCTTGTTGATGGTTATAGGAAGCAATTGATTGCAGTTATTTATTCCAAACGGTGTACAGTAGTGATGAGCGAACACTAAAATGCTCGGGTACTCGTTACTCAGATCGAGTAAATCGTAATGCTCAGGTGCTCAACTCGAGTAACGAGCCCAATATAAGTCAATGGGAAACCAGAGCATTTTTCCGGCGGCCACCCCTCCCTGCCGGAGGTCTGGAGGGGGCCTAAAAATTGGTGAAATCGATGGAAATAATGCTGAAATTACATGGGAACAGCATGGGGAAGACCCCCGGAAGCATATCTGAATCCCAGGTCACTGCTATGAACAATGTTGTCAGAGTATTATGCGACTTTAATAGACTGACAATAAAACATACAAAGACAAAGCTAAAATGGATTTTCCTGGAAAAAAATGTTAAGATACATTCTTTCCAGGCTAATGGCTTCTTTGTAAGGCAAAATAAATAACTCAATTTTCTTTTTCGTATATATTCTGTAAAGTTTGAAATTTGGATGTTCGTCAGGCGGCCCTCACAATTTATAGAGTGCCAGCAGGTGGCCTCCACTATTTTTAGAGGGCCAGCAGGTGTCTTGGGAACAGATGAGACGAAGATAGAGCTCTTTGGTAATGCACATCATTCAACTGTTTACTGTAAATGGAATTTGGCTTACAAATAAAAGAACACCGTACTTCTAGTCAAATATGGTGGAGTTTCAAAGATATTTAGGGGTTTGTTTTGCTGACTCTGGCACAGGCTGCCTTGACTTTGTGCAAGGCAACATGAAATGTGAAGATTCCCAAAGGATTTTGGTTTGCAATGTAGTGCCCAGTGTCATAAAGCTGGCTTTGCATCCTAGGTCATGGGTCTTCCAGAAGGACAATGACCCCAAACATAATTCAAGAAGCGCCCAGAAGTGGATGGAAACAAAGCACTGGAGATTTCTGAAGTGGTAATTGTGGCTCCAGTAGCGTCAAGTCTCCCACCACTACCTCTTACATACAGAAGCTACAAAGAAACTGCGAATGGACACATTAAATCAGGACTTTATTTTAAGTTTGATTAATTTCTGTCAGATTTGAAAAATTTATGCCAACTTCAATGAATTTTTGTCAACCTTGATTAATTTCTGAGTACAGATCACTGTAAAAATTATGAATCGGTCAATGACTGCATGGAAAACATCAATCAAGTTATGCACTGTGGAAGATATGTATGCGACCAGAATGAATACTCCTTTCCAGCTGATGGTACCATCTAGCAACTGTCCCTATTCTAAAACCACCTAACAGCGGTATCAATCTGGAATATAATTTTTTTTCAGCATGGAGTATAATACAATAATCCCTGACTAGATGCCTGTAAGGTGCTAACCCAACTACTATAGGTCACCAGTACACGAATCTCAGATAAGAGTGGTAATATTGTACAATAAAAAATAGAATTTAACCGGCTCCGAAGAGGTATTTTTGGAACGTTGCACTACCAAACTGTGAAGGAACGCAAGCAACCCTGCCTGCTTTCATGAATTTCTAATTACAGATCACCTTTAAAAATTATGAATTGGTCAACGAGTGCATGGAAAAAATCAATCAAGTTATACACTGTGGAAGATATGTATGTGATCAGAATATGAACACTCATTTCCAGCTGATGATACCTAGCACCTGTCCCTATTCTAAAAGCAGCTAACAGCGGTATCAATAGGGAATAGATTTTGTTTGTTTGCTTGCAGCAGCAAGAGTATAAGGCAATAATTCCTGTCTAGATGCGTGTAATATGCTATCCATAGTGCGATAGCTCACCCGTACACAAATTTCAGATAAGAGTTAATATTGTAGAATATAGAATCAATTTGAATTGGCCTTCCCATTATTTAGGAGTGGGTCTCCTATACTGTTATTGCGTATGCAGCAAGTTCAAGGGCTGCCAAAAATTAGGATGTGCTCCAATACCAATTTCAAGAGACGTACTGGAGGGCCTCAGTCAAATTTTTTTTCCCATTATTAAGAAGTGGGTCTTCTATACTGTTAATGCGTATGCCGTAAGTGCAAGGGCTGTCAAAAATTAGGACGCACTCCAATACCAATTTGAAGAGAAGTAGTGGAGGGCCTCAGTAAAAAATGTATTTTCTATTATTAAGGAGTGGGTCTCCTAGACTGGTAATGCCCATGCATGGGCTGAAACACATTTTCTCCTGGGGGGTATACATATATATTATATAGAATATTAGAGATAGGCCTCTAAAAATAGTTCCTAAGGGCATCATAAACACCCTTAAAAAAATTATGTAGGCGTTGCATGATGGTCACCCTGGTGATATGGTGGTGGAGAATCAGGAGAAGGACAAGGAGGAGGATGACATAAAATAGATGAAATCCTGAAGTGTATACCCATGTCTGGGTGTGAAGGGGTGCATTGGAATACACCATCCAAAAAAACCACTGGATTTGAGTTTCTGTTCCTCTGCTATCATTCAGTGATGTGGAGAACTCTGACCCAATGCAGCCCTTGTTCATTTTGATAACAGTCAGCCTGTTAGCCGCATCCGTCTGTCAACTGAAAATGCTATCAGTTATAATAACCCTGCGGTACTAAAAACCCACTCAGACAAAACACTAGCGGCAGGGCAGGCCAGGACGTCCAAGGCGTAGAGAGACCGTTCATGCCACATGTCCAGCTTGGATACCCAATAGTTGTAAGGCACAGAGGAATCACAGAGGACACTGGTACGGTCAGCAAGGTACTCCTTCAGCATCTTCCAAAACTTTTCCCTCCTTGTCAGAGTACCCCATGCATCAGGGCTTTGGCGCTGGGAGGGTCTGAGAAAACTGTCCCAGACCTTTGATAGTGTTCCCCTGCCTCTACTGCATCTGGTTTGTGTCTCCCTTGCCTGAACTCCTTGGTTGTCCAAGGAACTGTGAGCTCTGCCGCCAGCATTGTCAGCTGGGAATTTTTTAATAATTCTTCAACAAGGGCCTTCTGGTACTGCAACATTTATTAGACCTGTCCGCCACAAGAAGGAGAGATAGAAAGTTCTCCTTGTAGCGCGGGTCTAGAGGGGTGACCAACCAGGAATTACTGTTGCCCAAAATGCGTACAAAGCAAGGGTCACAGGAAAGGCAGTGGAAAATAAACTCAGCCATGCGTGCCAGACTGCCAACAGCCAAGACTTCCCTGTCCCCACCAAGAGGACAACTGTCCATGTTCTCCTCCTCATCCACTTCAGGCCATCCACACTGAATAGACGGTATGAATGTGGTGTGTAAAGTACCATCTGTAGTTGAGGAAACCAGCTCCTGTTCCTCCTCATCCTCATTATCACCCAATCTGCATTGAGATGAGGCTGGGCTGTGTAGCATCACCCTGTATACTAACCTTGCTCCATCTCATCGTGCTCCAACTGCAATGCCTCCTCTTTAATTGTGTGCAGCGAGCGTTTCACTAGACAGAGAAGCGGGATGGTGACGCTAATTATGGCGTCATCGCCGCTCACCATCTTGATCGAGTCCTCAAAGTTTTGGAGAACGGCACAGATGTCAGACATCCATGCCCACTCATCAGCTCTTATGTGCTGAGGCTGACCTGAATACCAACGGTCATGTTGAAGCTGGTACTCAACAACTGCCCTCTGCTGCTCACAAATCCTTCCCAACATATGCAACGTTGAGTTCCAATGCGTGGTGACGTCGCACATGAATCGGTGAGTTGGAAGCAGCTGGAAGCTGCAAACGTTACTGAAGTACTGTCAGGGCAGCTGAAGCTGTAGCTGACTTTCTGAAATGGGCACACACGCGGTATACTTTCACAAGCATCTCAGGCAGATCTGCGTAGGTTTGGAGAAACCGCTGAACCACGAAGTTGAGTACATGGGCCAGGCATGGTACGTGTGCGAGGTCGCCAAGCTTCAGAGCCACCACCAGGTTCCGGCCATTGTCATACACGAACATGCCTGGCTCTAGGTTCAGCGGTGAGAGCCACAGATCTGCCTGCTTTTTTACAGCTTTCAACAACTCTGCGGGAGTGTGCGGTTTGCTGCCTAAGCAGATAAGCTTCAGCAAAGCTTGTTGCCGCTTGGCCGAGGCAGTGCTGCAGTGCTTCGTGCTTGCGACTGATGTGGTCATTTTGGAGATGGAGGCTGAAGAGAAGGAGGAGGAGATGTTCCGTTCCAGGGTCCGACTGGGTCTCGGTTTCCATAATATTAACCCAATGAGCCATGAGTGAAATGTACCGTTCCTGCCCACAAGCACTTGTCCACGTGTCCATCGTTAAGTGAATCTTCCCAGTAACTGCGTTGGTGAGGGCACGGGTAATGTTCTGGGACACGTGCTTGTGTAAGGTGGGGACGGGACACTGGCAGAAATAAAGGCGGCTGGGGACCGAGAACCGAGAGACAGCCGCCGCCATGAGGTTTTGGAAAGCTTCTATCTCCACGAGCCTAAAAGGCAACATTTCTAGTGCAAACAGTCGAGAAATGTGGCAGTTTAGTATTGTAGCCTGTGGCACTTATTTGCGCTTGCATTGCAAGGACTGGGATAGGGACAACTGAACGCTGCACTGGGACAAAAACGTGGACGTGGCTGCCGACGGTGATGGTTGGAAATGTGCCACGACAGATGCAGGGCAGGAGGCATCTTCGCCTGCATCATAGACAAAGGCTTGGCGTGCATGTACAACAGCGGAAGAGGCAGTGGTGTCACCCGCAGACACTGTTTCTGGACCCTGGCGTTCGGCCCAACTAGTCGGGTGCTTTGCTGTCGTGTGCCTGAGCATGCTGGTGGTGGTCAGGCTGGTAGTTTTGTTGCCCCTGCTGATGCTGGCATGGCAGATGTTGAAAATGGCCTTTTTTTAGTTAACTGGACAGTCTTTAAAAAAAGAGCCAGACTTAGGAAGACCTAGCAGTTGGACTGGCAACTTCCCTCATATTGGTGTTTTGGGGAACAGTTGCCCGCCTTATGTCTGTGGCCACCCCACTGCTTCTTCCTGCCTGTTGTGGTGCTACGCCTCCCTTCCCCTCTGCGCTGCTTTCCTTGCTATGCATTTCATTTTGCCAGGTTGGGTCAGTGACTTCATCATCCTCCACCTCGTCTTCCACGTACGCACCCTGGGCCTCCTCCTGACTTACTGGCAATTGTGTCTCATCATCATCATTATCATCATCCACCTCTTGCGACAGTAATTGCACTTTCCCACTGTCACCTTTGTGTGACCGTGGCTGCTGAAATATTTGGGCATCGCTACATGTGATCTCCTCTTGCCCTGAAGCGAACCCAGTGAGAGTCCATAATTTATAAATGAAAAAGTGAATAGCTCTTCAGAGTGTCCAAGTGTGGGATCAGTTGTCTCTGGGTACTCGGCATGGTGGGAGGATGGAGGATCAGGGTGAGGAATATGTGGTCCAGGCTCACGGCTACTGAGACTGTGTAATAATGGGGAAGGGCATAGCCTTCCCTTGGCACTGAGGTAGTTAAAAGAAGTGTTCCTGTAGTTAGACCTCTCTGAACTGTTGGTAGGCCAAGCTAAGGTGGTTAGCTTCAGTGGTCCAGTCAGCAGAGTAAAGGGGGAACTTAGTGCCCTGATCAAGCCTTGAGTGATATAGAGCTTGTTCCTGGCATAATTCCTTGTGGGTTGTAGTACCTGTAAACAGCCACAAGATGCCACTGTCCTGAGTGCAGAGGTTAGGTTAGTCTGCTAGCAGTGTTACAGACAGTGATGGGTTAATACTGAGTGATGACAGCTCACAGAGGGTGGGCACTTTAAGAAAATCCCTGCTTAGTTTCCAGGAGCAGGAAGAGATGTTCAGTAAGAAATAGGACAGTGAACTGTGCGGGCAGCCTGACTATATAGTGGCTGCTAGGGTAGACAGGAGCTCCATACCCTCAGACAGTGGGATCACCAGTGTGAAAGTCTCCCTACGCAAGAGCAAGAGTCCTGTTAGCCGGCTGGAGAAACTCAAAGGAAGTATTGAGGACCCTGGGCACTTCTAGTCTGCAGGAAGCAGAGGAAGATAAATAGGACTCCAGGCTAAGACGTGGGGGAGAGATCGGATCCAAAGCACTGTTGACATTGCAGAAGAGTCTCTTGGGCTAGAGATTAGAGTCACAGAGATGTTTCACTTAAAGAGGGAACCAGGGCTGAAGATGTTGCCAGCACCTGTGACAGAGATGATAACCTGTCGGGCCTTATCCATTATATCTGCCTGTAAATACTGTACATATTCCTCTTCCCCAAGTAAAGTCCAAGTTATGGTTAAGAACCTCGTGTCCTCTGAATTTATTGCTGCCCTGGTCCCAGAAGAGAAATGCCTGGAGACAGCCGCGATCGGATGGTTTGAAGTAAGTGGAGAGCAACACATACACAGCCACACATCAGAGGGAGGACACGAATTGTCTGTAGGGTGCCAGAGCGAGAGGGGGCTACAGCTCGCCCACGACTACCTCGCTGGGGTACCTTACAACTGGACCGTGTGGAAGACAGGGTGGTGGTGGCAAAGTGACTGGAAGCATTATCTGCTATCCAACTAACAACCTTTTCACACTGCTCTGGCTTCAAGAGTGGTATTCAGTGGCCCCCTAGAAAGTGGGACAGGAAACTAGGTGGACATGATGTGGGTGCTTGTTGTGCACCCTCAGCAGGCACAGTTTCATCTTGCCCACGGCCTCGGCATGCACCATCACGTCAGCTTCCCCGTTCCTTACCACTCGCCTTGCCCATTTTAAATTGAGTATAATATTTTGCTACTTGCAAAAAAATGTCAGGATTACCGCATTTTTCGGTCCATAAGACGCACTTTTCCCCCCCAAATTTGGGAGGAAAATGGGGGGTGCGTCTTATGGTCCGAACATAGAGGTACCTGATAGTTGCGGTGGTGGTGGAGCGGGATCGCAGTACCCTCAGTTCCCTCCCTCCTTCAGGAACCCGGCGGCAGTAGAAGAGGTGAGATGCTGCGGGCCGGTGTGTGCCTGGGGGTTGGTGAGCGGCGTAGCTTTCCGGTGTGCGCGGCCATCTTCCTGAAGCAGTGATCTACAGGAAAATGGCTGCCCGAGCCGGCCATGTGCAGACCGGTGGCTCGGGAGGCCATTTTCCTGTAGATCACAGCTTCAGGAAGATGGCCGCGCACGTCGCTCACTTCCCCCAGACATACACCGGCCCAGGCATCAGCCTGGCACTGGCCCGGCCCCCAGTCAAGCACCAGGCCCCAGCCATCTCACCTCTTCTGCTGCAGTCGCCAGGTTCTTGAGGGAGGGAATGGAGGACCCTGCGATCCTGCTCCACCACCACCGCAACTCCCTGCTGCTGGAGCACCTGCTTCCTGAAGGACCCTGCCTCCTGTGACTCTCGCTCCACCACCCTCCAGGTAAGATATCGTACCTATTCAGACTATAAGACGGACCCCCATCTTATAAAAAATATTTTTTTCCTATATTCCACCCCAAAAGTATATGATCACATCTGATGACCAATTCTTTTGGGCAGTGCCGGTATAACGATGCTATTGATCAGCGAACAAGTTTTGGACACACAAGGGAGCAGACTTTAAATGGAGTATAATATTTTGCAGCTTGCAAAAAAAATGTTAGGATTACGGTAATACTGCAGTAATATTTGACCACCTGAGATGATAGACAAGTTTCTCTGCTTGCACAGTACAGCAATGCTATTAAAATCAACCAACTCTGGCTGTATGCTGCTAACAAGCAAATGGAGCAGTAAAAATGGTGTATTATATTGCTTTTAACCAAAATTATCAGAATTAAGAGCAAACAGAATATTATTAGCCCTGATATCTACGGCTATTGATAGGAGTTCCAGCAACAGAAGGAACGTGCAATGGCCCCTATTCTGTACTATACTAGCTCTCCACAAACTCTGCCTAACTAGTGCTATCAGCAGGATTAATATTCATCAGAATGAGCTCTTACAAGGACAGTTAGTGTAGATTTATAATAGTGGTGTGGAATCTCTGTTTAAACTAAGCACCAAATCTCTCCCTCGCTCGGCTGCAGCTCTCCCTAGGTAGACTGTGACGAGCATAGGGTCCTGGGACTTATATAGACCCGATGACGCCATCCGGCCGGCCAATCACTGTAATGCCACAACCAACATGGCTACAGCATTACAGTGACTGGCTAGCAATCCCTGCATGGTAATTGGCTGCCTAATATGCGCCAAACATGCAGGGAGGGGACTCGAGCTCCCGCCTGACCGAACATTCAAAAAATGATCGCCGAGTAACGAACATCTCGAGCACTGTGATGCTTGGGCGAGTAATGAATAGTGGCGAGCATGCTCGCTCATCATTAGTGTGCAGCTAAATATTAAGTTGAGGGTGCCAACAATTTTGTCTGGCCCAATTTTGGGGTTTTGTGTAAAATTATGTCCAATGTGCCTTTTTTTCTCTGTTTTTTTTTGTGTTGATTCAATCCACACAAAGGAAGTAAACGTGTATAACAAAACATGTGGGATTGCAACAACTGCCTGGGAGAAATACTTCATTTGCCGGAACAGTTTCAAGGCTGCCAACACTTTCAGCCGTGTGTGTGTGTGTGTGTGTGTGTGTGTGTGTGTGTGTGTGTGTGTGTGTGTGTGTGTGTGTATGAAAAAAAAAAAAATGATATATTATATATATATACACACACCTTGTAAGTTTTGTAAATATGTAAATACATTGTGTTAATTACTGAATTTGACTCTAGGTTGCAGTCTAGAGCTGCATTCATAATACTGCCGGCTTCTGAAATGCAGAAGTGCTTCTTACAACAATTGTCCGTCCATAACTAGCTAGGCTAGGAGATGCGTATGACTCACACATAGGACACATGCCACAGAAGCTCCACTCACGCATTACTCATGCCAGACACACACACACACGATGAGCACGCATCATTTACACACAGGACACATACCACATATTGGCCACTTCCAATACAATCAGTTACACTTACCAAGTGTCTTTTGTCCAATTGCTAAATCCTGGTAGAATCCCTACATACTGCACCAAAGATTTGTCCTCTGGTTCAGTCAGTCCATCCCACTTTGCCATCACTATATTTTAAAATTTGTGACAGCTTTTTAGATCATGCAGTCAACCAGTGGCATAACTAGAGTCCCAAGGGCCCCAGTGTAAAATTTGGACCTGGGCCCCAACATCCATGTTTGTTAGATGTATGGGCCTTTGTAGCGTTCTAGAATCTATTAAGACATAAGTGTTCACCCTCCATGTAATGATGTCCCCATACTAGGACCTTCCTGTAATAATTTTCCCTGTCCTGGAGCCCATACTGTAATAATGCCCTAATCCTATGCCCCATCCTGGTATAACATCCCCCATTCTGTGCCCCTTCCTGTTATGATGTCTCCTGTACTGGCTACCTTACTGTAATAACGTCCTTCATCCTGGCCCCTTCCTGTAACAGTGTCCCCTATCCTGATATAATTTCCATTCGTCTGCTATTTTCCAGCACATTAAAAAAATACAGAAAGTTCTTCTTACCTTCCTCCGCTCACACGACATGTGGCGTCCTCTTCTATAGCGTTCAGCTGACTTTGTCATGCGCCACTCATGACGAAGGAACACTGACGTTAGTTTCCAGCCTCTGATTGGTCGGCGGAGTGTATTGCAGTGCAAGGAGCCGATGGGTCTCTGCACCACAATACACTTCAGTTGCATCCTCGGATGTGCATCCAGATGAAATAGGCGCTGGTGTCGGTGAGCCCCCCTCCAGCCCAGTCACGATCGCACCCTCTGCGACTGCAATCTTTACACCCCTGGTCAGGACTCTTGTTCCTTGATCGGTTAGCATCTGATCCTTGGTCTTACTGTGGCAGAGAGGCCCGTCCACGCCTCTCGCCGCGCAGGCTGTATGTCCGCGCCTCTCTCCGCGCAGGCTGTATGTCCGCGCCTCTCTCCGCGCAGGCTGTATGTCCGCGCCTCTCGCCGCGCAGGCTGCATGTCCGCGCCTCTCGCCGCGCAGGCTGCATGTCCGCGCCTCTCGCCGCGCAGGCTGCATGTCCGCGCCTCTCGCCGCGCAGGCTGCATGTCCGCGCCTCTCGCCGCGCAGGCTGCATGTCCGCGCCTCTCGCCGCGCAGGCTGCATGTCCGCGCCTCTCGCCGCGCAGGCTGTATGTCCGCGCCTCTCGACGCGCCGGCTGTATGTCCGCGCCTCTCGCCGCGCAGGCTGTATGTCCGCGCCTCTCGCCGTGCAGGCTGTATGTCCGCGCCTCTCGCCGCGCAGGCTGTATGTCCGCACCTCTCGCCGCGCAGGCTGTATGTCCGCGCCTCTCGACGCGCCGGCTGTATGTCCGCACCTCTCGCCGCGCAGGCTGTATGTCCGCACCTCTCGCCGTGCAGGCTGTATGTCCGCGCCTCTCGCCGCGCAGGCTGTATGTCCGCGCCTCTCGCCGCGCAGGCTGTATGTCCGCGCCTCTCGCCGTGCAGGCTGTATGTCCGCGCCTCTCGCCGCGCAGGCTGTATGTCCGCGCCTCTCGCCGCGCAGGCTGCATGTCCGCACCTCTCGCCGTGCAGGCTGTATGTCCGCACCTCTCGCCGTGCAGGCTGTATGTCCGCACCTCTCGCCGTGCAGGCTGTATGTCCGCACCTCTCGCCGTGCAGGCTGCATGTCCGCACCTCTCGCCGCGCAGGCTGCATGTCCGCACCTCTCGCCGTGCAGGCTGTATGTCCACCCCTGGTGAGAAGGACTGTTATATTTCAGTTCAGGACGCTGCAGAATTGTGAGGGTTATTAGTAAAGCATCTTTGTGTTTAGATTACTTCTAAAATATTTTAAGCTCATCCTATTTTTGGTCTTGCAAAATATTTCATGACTCCTAATCGGTAAATGGTCAGCACATAGTTGTCTCGGATGGTAACATCTCACCAATGCGTGAAAATAGCCTAAAGGCTTATAAAAATCAGACAGC
The DNA here is from genome assembly GCF_046119375.1 of Phyllobates terribilis. Classification (NCBI taxonomy): domain Eukaryota; kingdom Metazoa; phylum Chordata; class Amphibia; order Anura; family Dendrobatidae; genus Phyllobates; species Phyllobates terribilis. The sequence continues at coordinate 23,574,325 of NW_027362774.1, read as the reverse complement.
TCGCTGAACAAAAAAAAAATTGTCAGCGTGCACTACTCTCTCCTAGATATTGGATGAGACTCGCCCATTCAATGCCATGGCTAAGCTAACACAAGTGTGTAAAATTTGGCCAAGTTTTATCCCGTAAAAACGGACACTTTTCATCTCTATGATGGTCCATATGGCATCGGTTTTTAAGGTTGGCCTGTAGTCCATGTTCCGGTGGCATTCTCTCATATAGCACACCAATGCATTGTGTGTCAATAACTCCTGCTTATAAACGCGGCTCATTGTAGATTTCCTCGTCGCAGCATTTCATCTGCAGCAACAGTTTTGTGTTTTTGATTCTCGGGAGGAGAGCGCACATTTTTTGCCGTTTGAAGTGCTGACACCAAATTTCAAAGGCTTCCTGCAGGGAGACCTTTCTTGGTTTTCTTTCATGGCGATAAAAGGTTTTACTTATTTTTCAGAGTCAGTTTTTGACCCATTCCTCGCATTGATTTTTTGGCTAGGGAGAAGAGAGTTCTCGGGAATATGAAGCGGGTTGGAAATCAGTGACCCCAGCAGTTTTTACTGTGGCCATCACTTCTGCTCCTCTTCTACAAATGATTCTACGGGTGCGGATGTACATAGCTTAGTTTACATAAAACACAGGCGCAATTAATATTTCTATTTCATTCTGTATATCGCCATAATGCATTAGGATAGACCAAAAAATGTAAAGTTTTTTTTATTATAAGAAGAACCTTCCTTCACGATTATTGAAACCTATTCTGGGACATGTTTTGTTATGAGCCCTTAAGAAGAGTGGGAGAAGGAAAAAGACAAATGTTTATAACTCAACACTGTCACTTTTCTGCCCATTCAGTCATTCCACTGGTAAAGTAAGCTGAATACTTTATAACATTATCTCTAAATATATCTACAGTTATATGAAAAAGTTTGGGCACCCCTATTAATCTTAAGCTTAATGTTTTATAAAAATTGGTGTTTTTGCAGCAGCTATTTCAGTTTGATATATGTAATAACTGTTGGATACAGTAATGTTTCTTCCTTGAAATGAGGTTTATTGTACTAACAGAAAATGTGCAATCTGCATTCAAACAAAATTTGACAGGTGCATAAGTATGGGCACCTCACCAGAAAAGTGACATTAATATTTAGTAGATCCTCCTTTTGCAAAAATAACAGCCTCTAGTCGCTTCCTGTAGCTTTTAATGAGTTCCTGGATCCTGGATGAAGGTATTTTTGACCATTCCTCTTTACAAAACAATTCCAGTTCAGTAAAGTTTGATGGTCGCCGAGCATGGACAGCCCTCTTCAAATGATCCCACAGATGTTCAATGATATTCAGGTCTGGGGACTGGGATGGCCATTCCAGAACATTGTAATTGTTCCTCTGCATGAATGCCTGAGTAGATTTGGAGCGGTGTTTTGGATCATTGTCTTGCTGAAAGATCCATCCCCTGTGTAACTTCAAGTTTGTCACTGATTCTTGAACATTATTGTCAAGAATCTGCTGATACTGAGTGGAATCCATGCGTCCCTCAACTTTAACAAGATTCCCGGTGCCGGCATTGGCCACACAGCCCCAAAGCATGATGGAACCTCCACCAAATTTTACTGTGGGTAGCAAGTGTTTTTCTTGGAATGCTGTGTTTTTTTGCCACCATACATAACGCCTTTTTGTATGACCAAACAACTCAATCTTGGTTTCATCAGTCCACAGGACCTTCTTCCAAAAAGAGATTGGCTTCTCCAAATGTGCTTTTGCATACCTCAGCCGACTCTGTTTGTGGCGTGCTTGCAGAAACGGCTTCTTTCGCATCACTCTCCCATACAGCTTCTCCTTGTGCAAAGTGCGTTGTATAGTTGACCGATGCACAGTGACACCATCTGCAGCAAGTTGATGCTGCAGCTCTCTGGAGGTGGTCTGAGGATTGTCCTTGACTGATCTCACCATTCTTCTTCTCTGCCTTTCTGATGTTTTTCTTGGCCTGCCACTTCTGGCCTTAACAAGAACTGTCCCTGTGTTCTTCCATTTCCTTACTATGTTCCTCAAAGTGGAAACGGACAGGTTAAAACTCTGAGACAGCTTTTTGTATCCTTCCCCTGAACAACTATGTTGAATAATCTTTGTTTTCAGATCATTTGACAGTTGTTTTGAGGAGCCCATGATGCCACTCTTCAGAGGAGATTCAAACAGGAGAACAACTTGCAAGTGGCCACTTTAAGTAGCTTTTCTCATGATTGCATACACCTGGCTATGAAGTTCAAAGCTCAATGAGGTTGCAAAACCAAAAAAAGTGCTTTAGTAAGTCAGTAAAAAGTAGATAGGAGTATTTAAAACAAGAAAATGATAAGGGTGCCCATACTTATGCACCTGTCAAATTTTGTTTGAATGCAGATTGCACATTTTCTGTTAGTACAATAAACCTCATTTCAAGGCAGAAACATTACTGTGTCCAACAGTTATTACATATATCAAACTGAAATAGCTGTTGCAAAAACACCAATTTTTATAAAACATTAAGCTTAAGATTAATAGGGGTGCCCAAACTTTTTCATATAACTGTATATGTCAAAGAATATAAGTAATATAATACTGCCCCCTATGTACAAGAATATAACTACTATAATACTGCTCCTATGTGCAAGAATATAACTACTATAATACTGCCCCTATGTACAAGAATATAACTACTATAATACTGCTCTTATGTACAAGAATATAACTACTATAATACTGCTCCCTATGTACAAGAATATAGTTACTATAATACTGCTCCTATGTACAAGAATATAACTACTATAATACTGCTCCTATGTACAAGAATATAACTACTATAATACTGCTCCCTATGTATAAGAATATAACTACTATAATACTGCTCCTATGTACAAGAATATAACTACTATAACACTGCTCCCTATGTACAAGAATATAACTACTATAATACTGCCCCTATGTACAAGAATATAACTACTATAATACTGCTCCTATGTACAAGAATATAACTACTATAACACTGCTCCTATGTACAAGAATATAACTACTATAATACTGCCCCTATATACAAGAATATAACTACTATAATACTGCTCCTATCTACAAGAATATAACTACTATAATACTGCCCCCTATGTACAAGAATATAACTACTATAATACTGCCCCTATGTACAAGAATATAACTACTATAATACTGCCCCCTATGTACAAGAATATAACTACTATAATACTGCTCCTATGTACAAGAATATAACTACTATAATACTGCCCTTATGTACAAGAATATAACTACTATAATACTGTCCCCTATGTACAAGAATATAACTACTATAATACTGCCCCTTATGTACAAGAATATAACTGCTATAATACTGCCCCCTATGTACAAGAATATAACTACTATAATACTGCCCCTATGTACAAGAATATAACTACTATAATACTGCCCCCTATGTACAAGAATATAACTACTATAATACTGCTCCTATGTACAAGAATATAACTACTATAATACTGCCCTTATGTACAAGAATGTAACTACTATAATACTGCCCCTATGTACAAGAATATAACTACTATAATACTGCCCCCTATGTACAAGAATATACCTACTATAATACTGCTCCCTATGTACAAGAATATAACTACTATAATACTGCCCCTATGTACAAGAATATAACTACTATAATACTGCCCCCTATGTACAAGAATATAACTACTATAATACTGCTCCTATGTACAAGAATATAACTACTATAATACTGCCCTTATGTACAAGAATATAACTACTATAATACTGCCCCTATGTACAAGAATATAACTACTATAATACTGCCCTTATGTACAAGAATATAACTACTATAATACTGCTCCTATGTGCAAGAATATAACTACTATAATACTGCCCTTATGTACAAGAATATAACTACTATAATACTGCCCCTATGTACAAGAATATAACTACTATAATACTGTCCCCTATGTACAAGAATATAACTACTATAATACTGCCCCCTATGTACAAGAATATAACTACTATAATACTGCTCCTATGTACAAGAATATAACTACTATAATACTGCCCTTATGTACAAGAATATAACTACTATAATACTGCTCCTATGTACAAGAATATAACTACTATAATACTGCTCCTATGTACAAGAATATAACTGCTATAATACTGCCCTTATGTACAAGAATATAACTACTATAACACTGCCCCCTATGTACAAGAATATAACTACTATAATACTGCTCCTATGTACAAGAATATAACTGCTATAATACTGCCCTTATGTACAAAAATATAACTATTATAATACTGCCCCCTATGTACAAGAATATAACTACTATAATACTGCTCCTATGTACAAGAATATAACTGCTATAATACTGCCCTTATGTACAAAAATATAACTATTATAATACTGCCCCCTATGTACAAGAATATAACTACTATAATACTGCTCCTATGTACAAGAATATAACTACTATAATACTGCTCCTATGTACAAGAATATAACTACTATAATACTGCCCCCTATGTACAAGAATATAACTACTATAATACTGCCCCTATATACAAGAATATAACTACTATAATACTGCCCCTATGTACAAGAATATAACGACTATAATACTGCTCCTATGTACAAGAATATCACTACTATAATACTGTCCCTATGTAGAAGGATATTGATGCATTGATGTTGCTATTAGTCCAATTCTGCTACTATAGCCAACAAAATAAAGCTGTTCATTAATACTGAAAGAATTTTATAATGGGGACTGTTGGATCATTACCTGGAATAGTATTACACATGAATCCTGAGCATTTCTGCATCGTGGGCACATAGCCTTAGATACATCGGCTCGGCAGCACTCAGTCCCTGGAGGTTATTATATAGTCAGACTTAGTACAAGTTCTTGTCCTGTTACGTGGTTATCTGAGTTAGTATCACACACAGGACAGACTGGTTTCTTCGTATCTTGATTGTGGTTTCCAATGATGATGGAATTAGCCATATTTGATATTTGAAGCAGACAGAACCTTAAAGGATATAGACACCTTTGTCATGGAAAAAATGTGTTAGTAACATTTTTTTTAAACTAAAATGTAAATCCTACATTCCAGTCTACATATCTTCCTTTATTTGCAGACCCCCTGATATGTGGGTTGTAGCTTGATCCATGTTTCAGCAGTGTCTCCCCCAGTGATATTGGCCGGTTGTCAGGTCTGTGTGTATTTCGGGCACTGGTCTCTCCATTAGCTCATATATCAGAACAGCTTCTATACTGTTAAAATTGTCAATAGGAAAAGCAAAAAGATTGTCAGTTCATATTCTGAGTAATATAAATGGAGAAATGTAGATTTTTCATGTTGTGAGGTGCACAGAAGAGATCAGTCGTTGCTGGTCTCCAGTTAGATATTGACATCTCTTTCTATCAGGTCAGTCGTCATCCATCACCTGCATGGATTAAAATCCAGGACTTTATTTGCTAGGCATCAAAAATACATGCATGAAAATTATTATTATTATTATGCAGTCTCTTTCCTGCTGTTATCTCCTAATCTACAGCTTGTTTTCTCTGCCAGCCTTGAAATTGTACATGCTTTCTCCCCTCTCCACACTGGAGATGTGTGTACAACCCCCTCTCTGCTGCTATCTCCAACTCTGAGAGAAGGGAGGAGGAGAGAGACACGAGGAGCAGGAACTCTGACAGATTTGTAACATTTTTGCTTAGCTGTGAGCAAGATAAAAGACTTAGAGTAACAATAGATGATTGGACGAAGTACTGACTGGTGCAACCAGACTATCACGTCATAGGCTAAGGTACTCAGGTTTAATAATACACAACAATGAACATACAACAACACAAAGGGATACATAAACACAGACAACTGTGTAAAGAGAATATAAAAAGTATCCTTCTCCTGTCTCCACTTTTATTGGATAGAGGAGTGTCATGTATCGACAGACCCCTTGTAACAAACCTGTTCATTGAGAATGACACAATTTCCGCTGCTCACTGGGGTGTATAACAGAAGCGAGATAATACTGATTGATATTGAACAAGCCCTGGTAGAATGACAGACACCTTCCACAATGGGGGGGAAATCAATACAATGTATTAAGGAGTAGACCGAGTGCACAGACCCCCAATGTCTCCTCTGCGCACCGAGTGCCGCTCGCGGCCTCGCTACAATCATGGAGTGTTACTGCTGATTAATTATTAAGACGGACCCATTACCGGTCATCTGTCAATCAGATACTCAGAAGGTCCTGCGCACAGAGAACATGGCGCCTGCTGACTTTCCAATACATTCCATTAGAGCAGTGATCACCAGCTGCAGCAGGCTGGCAGGGCATGCTGAGACTTGTAGTTTTGCAAAACTGAAAACTGTAGTGTGTAACTGAAACTATAGTTGTTGCATCCTCATATACATGACGTCAGCACTGAGTTGTGTGGCCCGTCACATGACTAGATGACGTCATGGAAGGTCCTTTTACACCGTCGCGAGCTGCCGGAGAGCCAGGAGGCTCCATAGAGGAGACCAGGGGCCATCAGAAGGTGAGTATAATGTATATTTTTTATTTTATTTTATTTTTTATACAGGTACTATGGTACCCGGGTCTGGGTGAGAGTCTCCGCTTTTCCAGACCCGGGTACCATCCGCACATTGAATCGCTTAATATCCGCATGTGTAGATGTAGTGATGCGGATATTAAGCGATTCAATGCAAGTCAATGGCGGTGGAAACGCCACGATTACACAAAATAATTGGTAGTGCTGCGTTTTTTTCTGCAATGATAATCCGCAGTGGAAATTTCCGCAGCATGTGCACAGCACATGCGGATTATCATTGGGGAACATGGCAGGCCTTCTACCACGCGTTTTTTAAGCGTTTCTGCAGCGGAATTGCCACTGTGGAAACACTTAAAAACCGCATAGTGGGCACACAGCCTAAGAGTCAGATCACATGACCAGAGCCTAGGGTATGTCCTCGTGGGCAGGGGCATACACAGAAATCATGGGGCCTCATAGTATAAGTTCTAATTGGGCCCGCCTCCAAAAAAAACCCCTAAATATTCAGTGAGGTCACAAAAAAGCACATCTCACAACTTTTCAGCTGTATAAAAGTAATTTTCCTCTTATTGAAGCCCCTAGATTGCCATATCAATTCCCCCATAAAGTATGATGCCAACAGAAGTGTCCCCCAAACAGGGCCGGCGTCAGCACCCGGGCAAGTGCCGGGGCCCTGAGCAGGCGGGGGCCCACTCGCCGTCGTGCACCTTGCTGCGCTATGGGACCCGTGAGCGGAGTAGAGCTTGTGCCAGCGCCCCCCCACCGGCCTGCTTGCTCAGGGCCCCAGCAGCCAGCGCAATACTTACCTCTCCCCGTGCCTCCGCAGCAGCTCCGGTCTCTTGTGACGTCTCAGGTCAGAGGGCGCGGTGATGTCTTTACACCGCGCCCTCTCCTGAGCCGTCACAGCGCAGAGCGGGAATACACCGGCGAGTGTGAGGGGTCCGGAGCAGCGGCAGCAGGTGAGGTGAGTATTTGATTTTTTTTTTTATTGTATGGAGGCATTATATGGTAGGGTGGGGTGGGGGGTGTGTGACATCCTGCATAGGGCATTATAAGCGAGGGGGTGTGTGACATCCTACATGGGGCATTATAAGGGATGGGGGGGGGACATCCTGCATGGGGCATTATAAGGGAGGGGGGTGACATCCTGCATGCGGCATTATAAGGGAGGGGGGGTGACATCCTGCATGGGGCATTATAAGGGAGGGGGGTGACATCCTGCATGGGGCATTAAAATGGGGGGAAGTGACATCCTGCATGGGGCATTATATGGGGGGTGACATCTTGCATGGGGCATTATTAGGGGGGAACAGCCTGCATGGGGCATTATGTGGGGGGGGGGGGGGACAGCCTGCATGGAGCATTATGTGGGGGGGAGAGACAGCCTGCATGGGGCATTATATGGGGGGAACAGCCTGCATGGAGCATTATGTGGGGGCACAGCCTGCATGGAGCGTTATATGGGGGCCAGTATCTTGTATGGAGCGTTATATGGGGGGCAGTATCCTGTATGGAGCATTTTATGGGGGCCAGTATTCTGTGTGGAGCGATTCACCGGTTTCTGAGCTATTGTGGAATTTACAATAGATATCGGTCATGTAATGTAAGAAGTGAAATCTTCGGCATTGTACTGTATATATATATATTTATCTGCTGTATCTGTGCATCATGAATCGTGGTATGTGTTAAAGGGGCCCACAGAGACTTTCGCCTGGGGCCCAGAAAACCTGGAGCCGGCCCTGCCCCCAAACACAGTATAACTCCACAGTGCCCTCCACTCGCACGGTATGGTGACCCTACTGTACCCCACCTTACCCCACCCAGCAAACTATGGTGACCCCCAACACAGTATGATGCCCCAACTGTGATCCCTACACAGCCCTCCATACAGTATAATGGCTCCACATACAGTGGTGTGAAAAAGTGTTGGCCCCCTTCCTGATTTCTTATTCTTTTGCACGTTTGTCACATTTAAATATTTCAGATCACAAAATAAATGTAAATATTAGACAAAGAGAACACAAGTAACCACAAAATGCAGTTATTAAATGAAGGTCTTTATTATCAAGGGAAATAGAAATCCAGAAATACAGGACCCTGTGTCAAAAAGTGATTGCCCACTGTGTGACCTGAAAACATTTAATTGTTACAAACATGCAAAAGAATAAGAAATCAGGAACCGGGCAAACACTTTTCCATACTACTGTAGTCCTCCATACAGAATAATGGGCCCCACATAGGCCTCCATTCAGTATAATGGCCCCACATAGTCCTCCATACAGAATAATGGCCCCACATAGGCCTCCATACAGTATAACGGGCGCCACATAGTCCTCCATACAGAATAATGGCCCCACATAGTCCTCCATACAGTATAATGGACCTACATAGTCCTCCATACAAAATAATGGGCCTCACATAGTCCCCCATACAGTATAATGGGCCCCACATAGTCCTCCATACAGAATAATGGCCCCACATAGTCCCCCATACAGTATAATGGGCCCCACATAGTCCTCCATACAGAATAATGGCCCCACATAGTCCTCCATTCAGTATAATGGCCCTACATAGTCCTCCATACAAAATAATGGGCCTCACATAGTCCCCCATACAGTATAATGGGCCCCACATAGTCCCCCATACAGTATAATGGGCCCCACATAGTCCTCCATACAGAATAATGGCCCCACATAGTCCTCCATTCAGTATAATGGCCCTACATAGTCCTCCATACAAAATAATGGGCCTCACATAGTCCCCCATACAGTATAATGGGCCCCACATAGTCCTCCATACAGAATAATGGCCCCACATAGGCCTCCATTCAGTATAATGGCCCTACATAGTCCTCCATACAAAATAATGGGCCTCACATAGTCCCCCATACAGTATAATGGGCCCCACATAGTCCTCCATACAGAATAATGGCCCCACATAGGCCTCCATTCAGTATAATGGGCCCCACATAGTCCTCCATAGAGGATAATGGCCCTACATAGTCCTCCATACAAAATAATGGGCCTCACATAGTCCCCCATACAGTATAATGGGCCCCACATAGTCCTCCATACAGAATAATGGCCCCACATAGGCCTCCATTCAGTATAATGGGCCCCACATAGTCCTCCATAGAGGATAATGGCCCCAAATAGTCCTCCATACAGAATAATGGGCCCCACATGGTCCTCCATACAGAATAATGGGCCCCACATAGTCCTCCATAGAGGATAATGGCCCCACATAGTCCTCCATAGAGGATAATGGCCCCACATAGTCCTCCATACAAAATAATGGGCCTCACATAGTCCCCCATACAGTATAATGGGCCCCACATAGTCCTCCATACAGTATAATGGGCCCCACATAGTCCTCCATACAGAATAATGGGCCCCACATAGTCCTCCATACAGAATAGTGGGCCCCACATAGTCCTCCATACAGAATAAGGGCCCCACATAGTCCTCCATACAGAATAATGGCCCCACATAGGCCTCCATTCAGTATAATGGGCCCCACATAGTCCTCCATAGAGGATAATGGCCCCAAATAGTCCTCCATACAGAATAATGGGCCCCACATGGTCCTCCATACAGAATAATGGGCCCCACATAGTCCTCCATAGAGGATAATGGCCCCACATAGTCCTCCATAGAGGATAATGGCCCCACATAGTCCTCCATACAAAATAATGGGCCTCACATAGTCCCCCATACAGTATAATGGGCCCCACATAGTCCTCCATACAGTATAATGGGCCCCACATAGTCCTCCATACAGAATAATGGGCCCCACATAGTCCTCCATACAGAATAGTGGGCCCCACATAGTCCTCCATACAGAATAAGGGGCCCACATAGTCCTCCATACAGAATAATGGGCCTCACATAGTCCTCCATACAGAATAATGGGCCCCACATAGTCCTCCATACAGAATAATGGCCCCACATAGGCCTCCATTCAGTATAATAGCCCCACATAGTCCTCCATACAGTATAATAGCCCCACATAGTCCTCCATACAGAATAATGGGCCCACATAGTCCTCCATACAGAATAGTGGGCCCCACATAGTCCTCCATACAGAATAGTGGGCCCCACATAGTCCTCCATACAGAATAATGGGCCCCACATAGTACTACATATAGTATAATGGCCCCACATAGTCCTCCATACAGTATAATGGCCCCACATAGTCCTCCATACAGTATAATGGGCCCTACATAGTGCTACATACAGTATAATGGCCCCACATAGTCCTCCATACAGAATAATGGCCCAAATAGTCTTCCATACAGAATAGTGGGTCCCACATAGTCCTCAATACAGAATAATGGGCCCCACATAGTCCTCCATACAGTATAATGGGCCCCACATAGTCCTCCATACAGTATAATGGGCCCCACATAGTCCTCCATACAGAATAATGGGCCCCACATAGTCCTCCATACAGAATAATAGCCCCACATAGTCCTCCATAAAGAATAATGGCCCCACATAGTCCTCCATAAAGAATAATGGCCCCACATAGTCCTCCATACAGTATAATAGCCCCACATAGTCCTCCATACAGAATAATGGGCCCACATAGTCCTCCATACAGAATAATGGACCCACATAGTCCTCCATACAGAATAATGGCCCCACATAGTCCTCCATACAGTATAATGGGCTCCACATAGTCCTCCATACAGAATAATGGGCTCCACATAGTCCTGCATACAGAATAGTGGGCCCCACATAGTCTTCCATACAGAATAATGGGCCCCACATAGTGCTACATACAGTATAATGGCCCCACATAGTGCTACATACAGTATAATGGCCCCACATAGTCCTCCATACAGTATAATGGGCCCCACATAGTGCTACATACAGTATAATGGCCCCACATAGTCCTACATACAGAATAATGGGCCCCACATAGTCCTCCATACAGAATAGTGGGTCCCACATAGTCCTCCATACAGAATAATGGGCCCCACATAGTGCTACATACAGTACAATGGCCCCACATAGTCCTCCATACAGAATAATGGGCCCCACATAGTCCTCCATACAGAATAATGGGCCCACATAGTTCTCCATACAGAATAATGGGCCCCACATAGTCCTCCATACAGAATAATGGCCCACATAGTCCTCCATACAGAATAATGGCCCCACATAGTCCTCCATACAGAATAATGGGCTCCACATAGTCCTGCATACAGAATAGTGGGCCCCACATAGTCCTCCATACAGAATAGTGGGCCCCACAAAGTCCTCCATACAGAATAATGGGCCCCACATAGTGCTACATACAGTATAATGGCCCCACATAGTGCTACATACAGTATAATGGTCCCACATAGTCCTCCATACAGTATAATGGGCCCCACATAGTGCTACATACAGTATAATGGCCCCACATAGTCCTCCATACAGAATAATGGGCCCCACATAGTGCTACATACAGTATAATGGCCCCACATAGTCCTCCATACAGAATAATGGGCCCCACATAGTCCTCCATACAGAATAGTGGGCCCCACATAGTCCTGCACACAGAATAGTGGGCCCTACATAGTCCTCCATACAGAATAATGGGCCCCACATAGTCCTCCATACAGAATAATGGCCCCACATAATCCTCCGTACAGAATAATGGGCCACACATAGTCCTCCATACAGAATAATGGCCCCACATAGTCCTCCATACAGAATAATGGCCCCACATAATCCTCCGTACAGAATAATGGGCCACACATAGTCCTCCATACAGAATAATGGCCCCACATAGTCCTCCATACAGAATAATGGCCCCACATAGTCCTCCATACAGAATAATGGGCCACATAGTCCTCCATACAGTATATAATGGGCCCCACATAGTCCTCCATACAGAATAGTGGGCCCCACATTGTCCTCCATACAGAATAGTGGGCCCCACATAGTCCTCCCTACAGAATAATGGGCCCCACATAGTGCTACATACAGTATAATGGGCCCCACAAAGTCCTCCATAGAGAATAGTGGGTCCCACATAGTCCTCCATACAGAATAATGGGCCCCACATAGTCCTCCATACAGAATAATGGGTCCCACATAGTCCTCCATACAGAATAATGGGCCCCACATAGTCCTCCATACAGGATAATTGCCACACATAGTCCTCCATACAGGATAATTGCCCCACATAGTGTTACATACAGAATAATGGGCCCCACATAGTCCTCCATACAGAATAATGGGCCCCACATAATCCTCCATACAGAATAGTGGGCCCCACATAGTCCTCCATACAGAATAGTGGGCCCAACATAGTCCTCCATACAGAATAATGGGCCCACATAGTCCTCCATACAGTATAATGGGCCCCACATAGTCCTCCATACAGAATAATGGGCCCACATAGTCCTCCATACAGAATAATGGGCCCACATAGTCCTCCATACAGAATAATGGGCCCACATAGTCCTCCATACAGAATAATGGCCCCACATAGTCCTCCATACAGAATAATGGGCCCCACATAGTGCTACATACAGTATAATGGCCCCACATAGTCCTCCATACAGAATAGTGGGTCCCACATAGTCCTCCATACAGAATAATTGGCCCCACATAGTGCTACATACAGTATAATGGCCCCACATAGTCCTCCATAGAGAATAGTGGGTTCCACATAGTCCTCCATACAGAATAATGGGACCCACATAGTCCTACATACAGAATAGTGGGTCCCACATAGTCCTCCATACAGAATAATGGGCCCCACATAGTTCTCCATACAGAATAATGGGCCCCACATAGTTCTCCATACAGAATAATGGGCCCCACAAAGTCCGCCATACAGAATAGTGGGTCCCACATAGTCCTCCATACAGAATAATGGGCCCCACAAAGTCCGCCATACAGAATAGTGGGTCCCACATAGTCCTCCATACAGAATAATGGGCCCCACATAGTGTTACATACAGTATAATGGCTCCACATAGTCCTCCATACAGAATAATGGCCCCACATAGTCCTCCATACAGAATAGTGGGTCCCACATAGTCCTCCATACAGAATAATGGGCCCCACATAGTCCGCCATACAGAATAATGGGCCCCACATAGTCCGCCATACAGAATAGTGGGTCCCACATAGTCCTCCATACAGAATAATGGGCCCCACATAGTGTTACATACAGTATAATGGCTCCACATAGTCCTCCATACAGGATAATTGCCCCACATAGTCCTCCATACAGAATAATGGGCCCACATAGTCCTCTATACAGAATAATGGGCCCCACATAGTGTTACATACAGTATAATGGCTCCACATAGTCCTCCATACAGGATAATTGCCCCACATAGTCCTCCATACAGTATAATGGCTCCACATAGTCCTCCATACAGAATAATGGGCCCACATAGAGCTCCATACAGAATAATGGGCCCACATAGTCCTCCATACAGAATAATGGGCCCACATAGTCCTCCATACAGAATAATGGCCCCACATAGTCCTCCATCTAATATATATAATCGTCTTATCCCGTCTGTCTGTCTGTCTGTTCAGGAAATCCCGCGTCGCTGATTGGTCCGGCCGCGGCCAATCAGCGACGCGGTATTTCAGAAAAATATGGCGGCCGTTAGCGGCTCATCTCCCGGACGGAGGTCAGTGGCGATGCAGCCGGGAGATGAGCGGCGCTAGCTTGCAACACAAGTACCCCGACAGGCGGCGCCGCTGACCTCCATGCGGCTACCGTCGGGAGTTCAGCGGCTTGGCCCGCTGATCTCCAGACGGCAAGTGTGAAGGGAGGACCGGTGAGCGGCGCCGCCGGTCGGGATACTTCAGCTGCGAGCAGCCGACCATCTCCCGACTCTTCGCAGCATAAGTACCCGCACAGGCAGCTGCCCAGTCCTCAGAAATACGATTCGCTGATTGGTCGCGGCCGGCGGCCGCGACCAATCAGCGAGTTTGGCGCCAAATTTAAACACCGCTCTGCTGATTGCGCCTGGTCGGCCGCATACATGTTCTAGAATACCCGATGCGTTAGAATCGGGCCACCATCTAGTACAGAATAATGGCCCCACAGTTAAAAAAAAAAAAAATGACCACTTCTCGTTTCCCCGCTGCTTTGGTCTCTGGAGCGCTTCACTGCTCGGCACAGCAGGCTCGTTGAAGTGATGTAATCACGCCCGCTGCGCTGAGACTTCAGATGCAGAGGAAGAATGATGGAGGAAGGAGCAGACGGCTTCCCTCTTCCCTCATTGCTTTCAATGGTATCGGTATCCAGGATGGCTATTCAGTGGAAAGTGTGATGCCTGGCTGGGGCTGTTCCATTGTTGTGTGCCAAGTAAAATTACCCTGCGGGCCACAGTTTGCCATGTATGCCTTAGGGTCAGCAGCAGTTAAAGTGTCTCCCCCCCCCCCCTGCATAGCACATAAAAGCTTTTATTATACCCACATACAGCGTGATCTGGTGCAATAGGCGTCTCTGGTCTTGATCCGGCGCCTCCTCTTCTTACGATCGCCGTCCTCCTTCTTTGCTTCATGTGGATGATGTGTCCTACAGTGTTCCCTGTCGCTCTTGCTCAGGTGCATTTCTCTCTGCCCTTTCGAGGGCTGAGCAAAGCACTGTAGTGCGCATGCGCCAGCTTCATTTCCAGGTCATCGGCACCCTTTGGCTTTTCCCGGTGCATGCGCACTACAGTGCTTTGCTCAGCCCTCGAAAGGGCAGAGAGAAATGCACCTGCGCAGGTGCGAGATTGGGGAATTTGTTGTAGTCTGCAACCAGGGAAACATGTAAGATTATTGATCTTTAGTATTTTTGCTTTTTCTCACCATGTTTTTAAGCGCACAGTATAAGTTATGTTTAATCATTTCCTCATTGGTGCTGGAGTCTATTCCTCATGGACCCTTCTTCCATTTCTGACCTGGATACCAGCCTTGTCTCTTTGGATCCCACCCTGACCAAACAAGGTCTACCAGGGTTCCTCTGTGAATTCAAGTGGGGTTTTTTTTGTCCTCCGTGGAAGGTGAGCAGATTAACATCTTTGCTCCTTCTCTACACTGGATCAATATTTATAAATGTTGCAAATATGGACATATCCTTTACGAAATTAACGAAACCTATTCCTGTAAATGGGATATAAACCAGAATAAAATGTCATCTTAAAAAAAATTGTCACACCACTCCAGAGAAAAATCTAGCCCTTTTTATTGTATTTTTAGAAACACTTTTTTATTTTATTTTTTTTAACCAGCAAAAATAAGATCTATACAATAGAGAATATCATATATTCTTTCAACCTCAGAATAGAAAGAACGGGGTTGAGGGCATTCGCAAAATGTGAATATCACTTTTAAGTCATTTATCTGATGGGTTTCACCCCCATGATTAACTTGGTTTAGTGCAATCTGATTGAAGATTGAGGGAATGTTTCAGGTTCAGGGTTTTGAAGCTGTCAGGTGTACGCCTTTTTGGCTGGGGTCGCTTACTTTTGCATTGGAGCTGAGCGGTGCTGATGATGTTATAGGGGTCAGCAGTCTCGGCAGGTGTGTGGGGTCATAATGCCATCGCAGTAGTGAGCGGCTCGGGGCAACCACATTGTGGCTACCAACAGACTTCTGCTTCAAGACTGGAGAGAAATTCTAGGCTTGATCAATTCCTCTTCAGTCTTTTCTTTACAAATGTTTTCCGTCTATGATCCTTTTGGCTTCAAAAACCTGACTACGAAAACCCATATATAAAAAAAAATATCTGTAAGGGTCTTTATAGGACTTGATTATGACTTGTTTCAAGTTCAGAAGTTATGAAAATAAATAAATAAATAAATAAATAAAAAAATGGGTCATCTCTGAACTCCAAGACACTTAAGGTGGTTTCAATTTTTGTGGAGGTATTTTCAAGCTATTTTTTAAGCCAAAGCCGGACAAAAAGGAATAAAAACCTCTTCACCCTTTCCGCTGGATTTATTTCTGGTTTTGGCTCAATAATAATGCATCAACATTTTCCCAAAAACTAAGGTCGCAGTCAGACGGTGAGATCGGAACACAGTGGACAGACTGTCCGGCGTCTCTCCCGACCCGGGGGTGACAGTTCATGTATTCCTATGCAGCTGTCACGTTCGGGTTGGGAGAGCTGCCGGCCAGTCCATGCACGGTGTTATGGTTTATATGGCCGTCGGACTGTGCCGTTAAAGGGAGTCGGTCACCAGGTTTTCGCTCCCCCATCTGAAAACAGAATAATGTAGGGTTAGAGAACTGGATTTCAGCGATGTGTCACTTACTGCGCTGCTTACTTAATTTTTGGCTAAAAATCCTGTTTTATCTGCTGCAGATCTACCAGTTCGCTGCATAACCCCAACCACATCACTGATTGGCAGCTTTATGTCTATGCACAGTGTACACCGTATGATGCCAATCAGTGATGGGGGGAACTACATTGCAGCAGGTTTACTAGTCCTGCTGATAAAACATTGATTTTGCAAAACTACAGCAAGCAGCCCAATAAGTGACACATTGCTGGAATCAGGGTCTCTGTCTCTACACATCATGCTGAGGCAAAAACCTGGCGATAGGTTCCCTTTAAACCACCCTTAATCAGCTCACATATTGTACCACAATACTGCTCCCAGTGGACGTTTTCTAGAAAACACATTCCCTCCTTTTACACGTGATCAATACAAATCTTCAAACGGTTTGGAGTAATTGAACATTTGATAATCCATGTAATAGAAATCATAGGTACGTTGTCTTTCCAGAGGGGACAATTGTGCAAAATATTGCTGAGTGATTTTACTAGTGGTCCTTTCCTCATTGGAATGTCTGTCTTTAAATCTGGGAAATGTCAAGTTTTTGGGAGCCCCTATGAGGTGGAGAAGAAAATTAGCATCCTCTTCCATGCTCTCAAATTTGCCGATGAAATCGTAGTCTATCAAGCAGGGACTGCAGAGTTTGGTAACGTGGTCCCAATGGATGTCCATCCCCACCGGCCTGTGGACATCCAGCAGGTATTGGATAAACTCTTTGAACTGCACGCCGGAGCCGGTCCTCAATGCTTCCCTGGTGGCGTTTCGCCTGTATTTAGAAATGATTGCTTTTCCAAACACCGGATGGTAATAATTATTGGCGTGCTCAAACTTGTCTCGGTAGGCGGAGACCAACCTCTCGAAAGGTTCCCGGACAAAGATCATCTTCTTGTACGTGTTAAGTCGGTTGAAGATTCCTTTGCGGTCAAAACTGTCCAACCTTTTCAAGTAGTTCCCGTAGTGAACGGTATTATGCGGGATATCCTTAGTGGAGTTAGCCAAGCCATCAAGGACCATTAATACCCGTTTCCAGTTGGAGCAACCGGCCTTTGGAACCTCGCAGTAAAGTATCTTGTGCTTGTCTTCTACGAAGATTCGGGAGACGTGATAAGGGGTGATAATCCGCCGGCTGCCGCTCTTGTACTTCAAGCAGATATCGTGCATAAGCTTCTTCCGCTGCCTTTGAACCTCATACAGCTTTTTCCATTTGCCGTTGAGGTCCTCGTAATCCGGGGGCATGAGGTCTACAGCAGAACCGTTCAAGGGCATCAAGATGGGAGTCTCTTTCAATAGGAAATGCTTCCTCTTCTTCAAAAGCTTTTTCTCGGTATATATCGTATTGTCTCGCCGTAGAAAGATGGTCTTTTTCTGCCTGCGACTTGTACTGTGTAAACTAGCCGGGTACTGATAAGGAGGATAGAGCGGCACGTCTTGGTTTATGTTCAGGAGCTGTTTGGCAGCGGCTTCTATTGAAGTCCCATATTGATTGTTGGATGTACAGTCCTGTGAACAGAATAGAGAATTATTCAGGATTCGGCAGCACAAAAAGCTTACAAGACACACAGAAGAGAACATTGCTCATCTTGTCTGACAAATCTAAACACCGCTCCGGCAAGCGGAGTGTCAGGGCGCACCGTGTTGTTATTTGTGTATTCATGATACCGGGCAAACAAATAGATTTTTTTTCTTTTTCATATAGAACTAAGAAGCTGCTGCCGATGACAAGATCGGGAAAGACGGCAAAAATAGACCAGAAGCAAACACCCGCTGCAACAAAGGCTGCCAAAGCAGATTATGATGTGGAGGTGTCTGCGCTACTCCAACATTTATTAAATGGGTTTTCTGGAGAAAAAAAACATCTTTGTCAACTGAGGAGGATGGGGGGGGGGGATCTGAACCTCAGGACCCTCACAAATCAGCAGAATAGAGGGGCCATAGTACAGTGAAAGTTACACTATAGAGCCACATGTACAGATGAGCTGCTGTGCATTAATTGTCATGGAAAGTCCTTGTCCTGCTGATTGCTGGGGGATTAGACACCCACCGGTACCCCACTGATTTGCTATCCTTAACAGCAGCCATCTTTTTTTTATAAGGGCTCATCCACATGTCAGGTTTTCACGGATAGCACTTGTATCTATGACACTCTATGAGGCTGTCCAGATGTCAGATTTTTTCCTTGGACCGAGCTGTCCGTACAAAATCGTGGAGACACGTCCGAGTGTCGGATCAAAATTGGTAATGCAAATCTATGGGACTGTGAAAAAAATCAGTCAGCACTCGGATGCCATCCATGCGTTGTCCATTTTTTCATTGACTCAGGGGAGAAAGTGGACAAACATTTTTTTTTCGGCATCAGTGACAAAAAAAACTGAGGCAACACTGGAGGCAAAACTGGAGGCAAAACTGGGGGAAACACTGGAGGCAACACTGGAGGCAACACTGGAGGCAACACTGGAGGCAACACTGGAGGCAACACTGGGGGAAACACTGGGGGAAACACTGGGGGAAACACTGGAGGCAACACTGGAGGCAACACTGGAGGCAACACTGGAGGCAACACTGGAGGCAACACTGGAGGAAACACTGGGGGAAACACTGGGGGAAACACTGGGGGAAACACTGGAGGCAACACTGGAGGCAACACTGGAGGCAACACTGGAGGCAACACTGGGGGAAACACTGGGGGAAACACTGGGGGAAACACTGGAGGCAACACTGGAGGCAACACTGGAGGCAACACTGGAGGCAACACTGGAGGCAACACTGGAGGCAACACTGGAGGCAACACTGGAGGCAACACTGGAGGAAACACTGGGGGAAACACTGGGGGAAACACTGGGGGAAACACTGGAGGCAACACTGGGGGAAACACTGGGGGAAACACTGGAGGCAACACTGGAGGCAACACTGGAGGCAACACTGGAGGCAACACTGGGGGAAACACTGGGGGAAACACTGGAGGCAACACTGGAGGCAACACTGGAGGAAACACTGGAGGCAACACTGGAGGCAACACTGGAGGCAACACTGGGGGAAACACTGGGGGAAACACTGGGGGAAACACTGGGGGAAACACTGGAGGCAACACTGGAGGCAACACTGGAGGCAACACTGGAGGCAACACTGGAGGCAAAACTGGGGGAAACACTGGAGGCAACACTGGAGGCAACACTGGGGGAAACACTGGGGGAAACACTGGGGGAAACACTGGGGGAAACACTGGAGGCAACACTGGAGGCAACACTGGAGGCAACACTGGAGGCAACACTGGAGGCAACACTGGAGGCAAAACTGGGGGAAACACTGGAGGCAACACTGGAGGCAACACTGGAGGCAACACTGGGGGAAACACTGGGGGAAACACTGGGGGAAACACTGGGGGAAACACTGGGGGCAACACTGGAGGCAACACTGGAGGCAACACTGGAGGCAACACTGGAGGCAAAACTGGGGGAAACACTGGAGGCAACACTGGAGGCAACACTGGAGGCAACACTGGAGGCAACACTGGAGGCAACACTGGAGGCAACACTGGGGGAAACACTGGAGGCAACACTGGAGGCAACACTGGAGGAAACACTGGAGGCAACACTGGAGGCAACACTGGAGGCAACACTGGGGGAAACACTGGGGGAAACACTGGGGGAAACACTGGGGGAAACACTGGAGGCAACACTGGAGGCAACACTGGAGGCAACACTGGAGGCAAAACTGGGGGAAACACTGGAGGCAACACTGGAGGCAACACTGGGGGAAACACTGGGGGAAACACTGGGGGAAACACTGGGGGAAACACTGGAGGCAACACTGGAGGCAACACTGGAGGCAACACTGGAGGCAACACTGGAGGCAAAACTGGGGGAAACACTGGAGGCAACACTGGAGGCAACACTGGAGGCAACACTGGGGGAAACACTGGGGGAAACACTGGGGGAAACACTGGGGGAAACACTGGGGGCAACACTGGAGGCAACACTGGAGGCAACACTGGAGGCAACACTGGAGGCAAAACTGGGGGAAACACTGGAGGCAACACTGGAGGCAACACTGGAGGCAACACTGGAGGCAACACTGGAGGCAACACTGGAGGCAACACTGGGGGAAACACTGGAGGCAACACTGGAGGCAACACTGGAGGCAACACTGGAGGCAACACTGGAGGCAACACTGGAGGCAACACTGGAGGCAACACTGGGGGAAACACTGGAGGCAACACTGGGGGAAACACTGGGGGCAACACTGGGGGCAACACTGGGGGAAACACTGGGGGAAACACTGGGGGAAACACTGGGGGAAACACTGGGGGAAACACTGGAGGCAACACTGGAGGCAAAACACTGGAGGCAAAACACTGGAGGCAAAACTGGGGGCAACACTGGAGGCAACACTGGGGGAAACACTGGGGGCAACACTGGGGGCAACACTGGGGGCAACACTGGGGGCAACACTGGAGGCAACACTGGAGGCAACACTGGAGGCAAAACTGGGGGAAACACTGGAGGCAAAACTGGAGGCAACACTGGAGGCAAAACTGGAGGCAACACTGGGGGAAACACTGGAGGCAAAACTGGGGGAAACACTGGAGGCAAAACTGGGGGAAACACTGGAGGCAACACTGGAGGCAACACTGGGGGAAACACTGGAGGCAACACTGGGGGAAACACTGGGGGAAACACTGGAGGCAACACGGGAGGCAACACGGGAGGCAACACTGGAGGCAACACTGGAGGCAACACGGGAGGCAACACGGGAGGCAACACGGGAGGCAACACTGGAGGCAACACGGGAGGCAACACGGGAGGCAACTGTCCGTTTTCTCATATGGAAACAAAAACCTGACTCCTGAATGAAGCCTAATTCAGATTATACTAAAGATCCAACCATGCAACCACAGATTGAATGAAACTCTTTGTTCACATTTGCTTTGGAGGCTTCATATTTTTTACTGGAAGAAATTGTGCAGCTTGATGAAAATTAAAGACCCCGTGATGGTCTGTCAGGGGGCTGTTTTTTTTTTTCTTCTGCGTGAGGATTCAGCACAGGTTTCACCTTTTACAATAGAGGGGGTAAATGTTAGAACCCTCCTGTTTGTTTTTGTTTCTTTCTTGTGTTTTGCGGTCACGTGACCAGCTGCCTATATATTCCAGCTCCGCCCTTTTGGCTTTGCTGGACTTCAGTGTTGTTTAGACTGTTTCTCTAGCCTGGTGCTTCGGTGCCTTTCTCTGTCAGTTTGCTTGGTCCTCTGGGACCTCTAGTACTTTTTGTCAGTTTGTCCTTTTAGCTCTGCAACAATTTCTGTTTAGGAGGTGTCCCTTTTTTGTCCCAGTCCTTAGTTCTTTTAGGGACCCCTCCCTTAATTCTATAGGTCTTCGTTCAGACAAGCCGAGGACGAAGGCGGGTCTGTTCATAAGGAACAGGCAAGCCCGCTACATCGTAGGGATTCAGCTTAGTCTTACTGTAGGGACAGCTCTCCCCTATCTTTCCTTAGTTCTTGTTGCAGATCATAACACTAAGTCCAGCCCTAAAAAAAAAACTAAAAGGAAAGAAATTCTGGGATCAGTATGGTTTCCGTCCAGGATTTGGCTCAACGCCTGCAGGGATTGTCTCTGGAGGTGGCCGAGCTCCAGCAACACGTGAGTAGTTGTTCTGGAGCGCATTTTGTCGAACCCAAGGTAGGACTGCCGAATGTTTTTTATGGTAAACAGCAAGATTTTTTTTCCTTTAAAAATGCTTGTTTGTTATATTTTCGTTTGAGACCAAGATCCTCTGGGAATGAATCACAGCGCATTGGGTTTATCATGTCACTTTTGCGCAATGAACCACAGGGGTGGGCCTTTTCTCTCCAGCCTAATGATCCGTGTTTAAGTTCTGTTGAGGAATTTTTTTATGCTATGGGGCTATTATATGACGATCCTGATCGAATCTCATCTGCTGAATCAGAACTTAGACGTTTGAATCAGGGGTCAGATGATGTTGAAAATTATTGCACACACTTCAGGAGATGGGCTTCAGAAGTTAAGTGGAATGATTCTGCGCTGAGATGTTTATTTCTTGCTGGTCTGAGTGAAAGGGTTAAGGATTTGCTAATTGCATTCCCTGCACCTGAGACTCTGCAGGAAGCTATGCAGTTAGCTGTTTGTGTGGACATGAGACTGAGGTCCAGGGTTAATGATGTAAAGACTCCTGTAACTTCAGGTCCTAGTTCCCAGAAAATCTGCTCTGACAGCGGAGAACCAATGGAGGTTGGGGCGATGTCACTCCGCTCTCAGGAGAGAGATCGGAGATTCGCCAAGGGTTTGTGTCTTTATTGTGGTAAAGCTGACCATTTGATTAAGTATTGTGAGCGTCGTTTAAGTAAAGAAAAAAAAAAGTCAGTTACGCCCATATAGCTTGTTTACGCTCTGCAGGAGTGTTTCTTTCTGGGAGTACTACTCTGCAGGGAGATTTGATTGAATTTCAGGTATTTGTGGATTGTGGTTCAACACTTAATGTGATTGATAAAGGGTTTTTGGAAAACCTTAAATTGAAATCCAAACCTTTGTCATCACCTATTTCTGTGGTTGCAATTGATAACACTCCTTTGAAATGTATTACTCACAAGGTTGCTGCATTTCCCCTCACTATCAATGGAGGTCACCAAGAAATTTTGGACTTGGTTGTTTTAGATAATTTGCCCTCTCCAGTTGTTCTAGGATTGCCTTGGTTAAAACTGCACAATCCTTTATTGGACTGGTCTACTAATGAGATTAAGTCTTGGAGTCCGAAGTGCTATGATAAGTGTTGTAATGGTCGCATTGCGGCTGTGGTAAAAGGGGAATTACCTGTACCTATTCAGGATTTTTGGAGGGTTTTTTCGGAGGAGGAGTCGCAAGTTTTACCTCCTCATAGAGATTATGATTGTGCCATTGAGTTTGTTCCGGGTGCTACTCTTCCCAAAAGTCGCTTGTTTAATCTGACTATCCCTGAAAGAAAGGCCTTGGAGGAATACATACAGACAAGCCTGGCTGCTGGTCACATTAGACCTTCTAAGTCGCCTGTGGCAGTCGGATTCTTCTTTGTTAAATAAAAGGACGGGGGTTTACGTCCATGTCTGGATTTTCGTGAAATTAATAAGATTACCGTACGCAATTCCTACCCATTACCGTTAATTCCTGACTTGTTTAACTAGTTAGTGGGGGCCAAGTGGTTCTCTAAAATTGATCTCCGGGGGGCATACAATTTGTTACGAATGAAGGAGGGTGATGAATGGAAAACTGCTTTTAACACTCCGGTGGGTCATTTTGAGAATCTGGTGATGCCTTTTGGTCTTACCAATGCACCTGCATTTTTTCAGAACCTTATTAATGACATCCTGAGACCTTTGATTGGTAAGAATGTGGTTGTGTATTTGGATGACATTTTGATTTATTCACCAGATCTAGAGACCCATTGGCAGAGTGTACGTGAAGTTTTGCAGTTATTGAGTGATAATTCACTCTTTGCTAAGCTGGAGAAATGTGAGTTCGCTGTGCAGAAAATTAGTTTTTTGGGCTACATTGTCTCCAGCGAGGGCTTTGAGATGGACCCTGTGAAGGTTCAGGCTGTGCAGGAATGGCCTAGGCCTATTGGTTTGAAATCTATACAGAGATTTTTGGGTTTTGCCAATTACTACAGGAAATTCATTAAGAATTTTTCTGTAATTGTTAAACCTCTAACCGATCTCACCAGGAAAGGTGCGAATACCACCCAGTGGACTACTGAGGCCATTGAAGCGTTTGAGTATCTCAAAGAGAGGTTCAGTTCTGCTCCCATCCTTATGCAGCCTGATGAGACCAAACCTTTTTTGGTCGAGGTCGATGCTTCCTCTGTGGGGGTCGGAGCAGTTTTATCTCAGGAGAACAGGGATGGAGTACATCCCTGTGCCTTCTTTTCGAAAAAATTTTCGGAAACCGAACTGAATTATGATGTTGGAAATCGGGAATTGCTGGCTATTAAACTCGCGTTTGAACATTGGAGTCATTTTTGTGGAAGGCGCTAGATTTCCTATTCAGGTTTTCACAGATCATAAGAATTTGATCTATCGGGATGCTGCCAAGCGCTTGAATGCCCGTCAAGCTAGGTGGGCACTTTTTTTTCTCAGTTTCATTTTTCTGTTACCTATATCCCTGGTACTAAGAATGTTAAAACCGATGCTTTATCTCGCAGCTTCTCTCCTACGGTCGGTGCCGAGGAGGAGGAGAGCATTTTACAGAAAGGAGTTGTGGTGGCGGCATTGGACTCCGTTTTGGAGAATGGGATTCTGAATGCTCAAGATGATGCTCCATCTAACACTCCTCATGGGAGGTAGTTTGTGCCTAGATCCTTTAGGAGAGATTTGTTTGTGGAGTATCATGAGGAGTTTCGGAGACTAAGAGACTGATCAGTCGCAGTTTTTGGTGGCCTGGATGGCAGAAGGAAGTCATCAAGTGGGTGCGTCAGTGTACGGTGTGTGCTAGGTCAAAGGCTTCACATACCCCTGCTGCGGGGTTGCTTTGCCCTCTGGAGGTTCCTAGTGCGCCTTGGACGCATCTCACTATGGATTTTATTACTGATCTTCCTGTGTCTGAGGGTTTTACTGTCATCTGGGTGGTCGTGGACCATTTTAGTAAGATGTGTCATTTGGTTCCATTCATTAAGTTGCCCTGCTCCAAGACACTCGCTAAGGCATTTGTTAAGGAAATTGTCAAGCTCCATGGCGTTCCCACCGACATTGTTTCTGATAGGGGACCTCAGTTTGTGGCTCACTTTTGGCGTGATTTTTGTGACAGGTTGGGAGTCCATTTGTCATTTTCGTCTGGATATCATCCTGAGTCTAATGGACAGACTGAAAGAAAGAACCAGGATGTTGAACAGTTTTTGCGTTACTTTGTGGCGGACAATCAAGAGGGGTGGTCTGAGTTTCTGCCTCTTGCAGAATTTGATCTTAACAACCATACATCTTCTTCTGCTGGGTGTTCTCCTTTTTTTTGTTGTACTGGGAGACATCCGTCTTTTGGCTCGTTCTCCAAATTGGGGTCGGTGGTGCGGGAGGAGGAGAATTTTTCCGGTGATTTGGAAAGAGTTTGGACTAATGTACGTTGTAACCTGCAAGAGGTTAACAAGAAGTCCAAGAAGTATTTTGACAGGAAACTTAAAGAGGTTTTGTTTACTGTGGGTGACATGGTTTGGTTGTCCTTGAAGAAACTGCGGTTGAGGATTCCCTCTAAAAAATTGGGTCCTAAGTTTGTGGGTTCATTTAAGGTGCTTCAGGTGGTTAACCCGTCTGCTGTTAGGTTGGAGGTTCCCTCCTCCTGGAAGATTAATCCTGTGTTTCATGTTTCCTTGTTGAAAAAAGCTGATGTTTCTAATAGGGACGCCACTGTCACAGTTCCTCCTGTGGTGGAAGACGGCGAATATGAAATTTCTCGTATCTTGAATTCTAGATGGCATAGAGGGAGATTACAGTATCTTGTCTCATGGAAGGGTTTCGGTCCCGAAGACAACTCCTGGGTAAGGACGGATGATGTCTCTGCTCCTAGACTTGTCGGAGCGTTTCACAGGAGGTTTCCTGATAGGCCTGGGCCTGGAGGATCCTCATAGAAGCGGGGGTACTGTTAGAACCCTCCTGTTAGTTTTTGCTATCTTGTGTTTTGCGGTCATGTGACCATCTGCCTATATATTCCAGCTCCGCCCTTCTGGCTTTGCTGGACTTCAGTGTTGTTTTGCCTGTCTCTCTAGCCAGGTGCTTCGGTGAATATCGCTGTCAGTTCTTGGTCCTCTTGGACCTCTAGTACTTTTTGTCAGTTTGTCCTTTTTGCTCTGCAACAACTTCTGTTTAGGAGGTGTCCCATTTTTGTCCCAGTCCTTAGTTCTTTTAGGGACCCCTCCCTTAATTCTATAGGTCTCCGTTCAGACTAGCCGAGGACAAAGGCGGGTCTGTTCACAAGGAACAGGCAGCCCGCTACATCGTAGGGATTCAGCTTAGTCTTACTGTAGGGACAGCTTTCCCCTATCTTTCCTTAGTTTATGTTGCAGATCATAACAGTAAAATCTGCACTAAATGTGCAGAAAAATCAACACGTAACTTGTGTAGATTTTGCTACAGAAAAATGCAATCAGTCCAATGCAGCAGTCACTCCTTACATTATCAAGTGAGGCCACAGATGCACCTTGAGAGCCGTGGACCATCTTATGAGTATTTACCGGGGATCGTATGTACCCAAGTCTCTCTTCACAAAGCTTCAATTTATGGCAGAAAGGAAACCCTGATGATTTTTAGCTTTTTACAGCCTTATCATTAGGAAAGAGTCCAACCCTGAGACCCCACTGATGAGCAAAAGATGCTTCCCGGAGCATCATGGCAGCATCCCTGCTTTTCTCGGCATAGTGACCCATCTGCACCTTGGAAATACTGGCAAATCTTTGTCTGTTTCCTTTCGTATAGACTTTGTATTTGCTGCTCCAGCGATTAAAGTGCGCTGATCATGTAATGTAACGATTGTGCGCCCCCTCCATAGTGTCTGCCGGCAGATGCTCTTTATATGATTTATTCTATCATGTATCCGATGTCTTCATCGGGTGAATTGTGAACGTGGAGGTCACTAAAATTACATTACTAAAGATATTAAATAAAAAAAGAGCAGGATCGAGAAATTGTCCAACACGATAGCTCGGCATAACCACATTTTTCTCTGCAGGTCTGTAAAATGAAGACAGATCTTGTGTGTGTGACCCCCGTGTCACCCTAACAAGAGTGGGCTTTTAACTTGCTATATTCGCTGGATACGTGCTGCGCTCTGCAGCCGCTCACTAAGTGATAAAGCGGAGGAGGATTCGTGCTCTGCATAGCCATGCGCAGGTTCCTTCACCATTTCTTTTCCAAGGTTTAAGTATCTGTTCTGGCAATCCAGTTATCTCCCCAGCTACTTCTCTATATGTCCGGACAAGAAGGTGGCTTGAGAGTCTGGGTCACCTTTGTGGTCCATACGTGTGCCAACCTTTATTCTAGACACTATTTGGGTAGGGGGTCACACGACCATTTTCTCCACATTCATGCTGATTATTTTGATCAGTTTTTCTCGGACGTGGAGAGAAATAACAAAAAAATACAAAACTTTCTCCATCTTCTCCATTCTGTCAGTCCGTGAAAATCGTTTCGCACTCAGATGTCATTTGAGTGTGGTCCAATTTTTTCACGGACCGATTGACGATTAGATTCGACACTTATGTCTCCAATTTTTTCCGTGGACCACTTGCAAAGCCCCGTAGAATATCATAGGTGCAAGTGTTATTCGCGAAAATCAGGGATAACACTTGACGATAAAATTGGTCGTGCACACGAGCTTTTATAGAGGTGAGGATAGCTCAGATCAGACAAAAGGGGCGAACTTTGCAAAACCACACCCAAAAGTAAGAGTATTGGGGTGTTCCTAAAGTTTACTGATGGGACCTATTTGCAGATGAACAAGCCCTTAAAGGAGTTCGCATATTACGATCCCTGATCATGACTTTCCAGAGCAAAAAAAAAAAAAAGTTTCCAATCTGGAGGGCTGTGGGCATCCAGGTATTACACGGGCGTCAGATAATACGTTACTTTTTGCTCCATTGTCCCAGATAGCGAGACATAAGTCTAATAGAAAGAGGTTGACATTGTCATGATATTAAGCCATTGGTCTGTACAGGGTGTGACTAGCTGGAGAGAAAATTGGGATTCCTGGAATTCATATAGCAATTTTTAGGAAGAAGCAGAGGTAAGTGATCTGTCAAAGTCAAGTGAGGATTTGGGGCTATGCACAACAGTAAAATGTAGGGTGGCCATTGGCTATACAACCATATAATGGCATTCATGCAGATTCTTTTGATAGCAAGTGAGGAGACATAGGGGGATCTAGACCCCTGATCTCATGACCCCTGAGTGCCCTAGTGGTGCAGTCTGCACCCTCCAGACAATCTTCACTTGTCCTATGGATGAATCTTTCATGGAAAAAACTCTTTGACTCCTCATGAAAGACAGAGTCCTGACATTAAGCAGATTGGCATTAATGGCTGCTGTCCTATTCTCCATTACCTGCAGCTCTCACGTTGCAAATTGCAGGATTTTAATGCTATTTTATGCTTTTGATATCTTCTAAAAAGGGCAAATCACGTCTGACGCCAGCGAGAGAAGAGGGGGTTAATGGCGTCCCAGTGTCTTCTTCTAGCGGCTCCAGACGTGTCTGTCCACACTCGCAGCATCTGGTGTACAGTTCAGCACGGAGGAAAGTCTTGGAAATGACATTTGCTGTGATAAGAGATGGCTGTGCGCCAGCTGGGCCGGGGCTCAGCTGATGTCTACAAAATCTGTTATCATGCAAAATAAGCCGTTGTGTTCAGATCTGCACTGGTGCAGCCTGACAATGGAGCGCGGACAAACCTCAGACCGACGCTCCAAGAACAACAACAAGGGAGAAGCAGAAACAGGCAGGATCCGCCAAAGGATGGAGCTGGGAAAAACAGAATGGCCGACATGCAAAATATGCACCAAGGAAATTCCCTCACTTACTGTCATCTTACGTCATAGTAAGGCGTGGTTCACATGTGCAGTAGTCACCTGTGTGACATGGATCCAGTTTTCCATAGACTTCAATGTAAAAAAACAAAACTGATCTAGTTGCAATACCTGCAAATCCAAAAACAGATTGCTCCTGAATCTTATTCAGAGGATGATTACTGGACATGTGAACTCGGCATAAGGCTGCGTGCCCACTATGCGTTTTTCAAGCGTTTTTCCCACGGAATTTCCACAGCAAAAACGCTTAAACGCTTGGTAATACGTGCCCCATGGTCCCCAATGATAATCCGCATGTGCTGCGCACATGCTGCAGAAATTTCCGCTGCGGATTATCATTGCGGAAAAAAACGCAGCATGTCCATTAATTTTGCAGACATGCGGCGTAATTGCCGCCATTGACTTGCATTGAATCGCATAATATCTGCATCACTACATCTGCACATGAGGATATTAAACGATTCAATGTGCTGATGGTACCCGGGTCTGGAGAAGAGGAGACTCTCACCCAGACCCGGGTACCATAGCACCTGTAAAAAAAACAATTTAAAATAAAAAATAAACATTATACTCACCTTCTGATGGCCCGCAGTCTTCTCTTCGGTGCGTCCTGGTTCCCAGATGGTCGCCATGGTGTAAAAGGACCTTCCATGACATCATTTAGTCATGTGACAGGTCACGCGACCGCTGACGTTGGCGGTCACGTGACCTGTCACATGACTAAATTACATCATGGAAGGTCCTTTCACACCACCGCGAGCCGCCCAACACACCGGACGCATCGGAGAGAAGACTGGGGGCCATCAGATGAGAAGTATAATGTGTTTTTTTTTTACCTTTTATTCTTTTTTTTAACTATTACTTGGTCACACTATATAAATCCATGCCGGTTGCATGGATTTATATAGTGTGACCAAAATGTCAAGCACTTTCCAAGTGATGCTAAAATCGCTTGTCAACCCGCATGCGGAAATACATGCAAAAACGCTTCTACCTGGCAGGAAAAACGCATGTAAAATCCGCATGCATTTTTCCTGCCAGGGAGATGCAGAAAAAATCAAGAGCATTTCTGCTTCCTGTATTATACTCCAGAGCTGCACTCACTATTCTGCTGGTGCAGTCACTGTGTACATACATTACATTACTGATCCTGAGTTACATCCTGTATTATACTCCAGAGCTGCACTCACTATTCTGCTGGTGCAGTCACTGTGTACATACATTACATTACTGATCCCGAGTTACATCCTATATTATACTCCAGAGCTGCACTCACTGTTCTGCTGGTGCAGTCACTGTGTACATACATTACAGTACTGATCCTGTACTGATCCTGAGTTACATCCTGTATTATACCCCAGAGCTGCACTCACTATTCTGCTGGTGCAGTCGCTGTGTACATACATTACAGTACTGATCCTGTACTGATCCTGAGTTACATCCTGTATTATACCCCAGAGCTGCACTCACTATTCTGCTGGTGCAGTCACTGTGTACATACATTACATTACTGATCCTGTGTTACATCCTGTATTATACTCCAGAGCTGCACTCACTATTCTGCTGGTGCAGTCACTGTGTACATACATTACATTACTGATCCTGAGTTACATCCTGTATTATACTCCAGAGCTGCACTCACTATTCTGCTGGTGCAGTCACTGTGTACATACATTACATTACTGATCCTGAGTTACATCCTGTATTATACTCCAGAGCTGCACTCACTATTCTGCTGGTGCAGTCACTGTGTACATACATTACATTACTGATCCAGAGTTACATCCTGTATTATACCCCAGAGCTAAATCAGTACAGGATCAGTAATGTAATGTATGTACACAGCGACTGCACCAGCAGAATAGTGAGTGCAGCTCTGGAGTATAATACAGGATGTAACTCAGGATCAGTAATGTAATGTATGTACACAGTGACAGCACCAGCAGAATAGTGAGTGCAGCTCTGGGGTATAATACAGGATGTAACTCAGGATCAGTACAGGATCAGTAATGTAATGTATGTATACAGTGACTGCGCCAGCAGAATAGTGAGTGCAGCTCTGGAGTATAATACAGGATGTAACTCAGGATCAGTAATGTAATGTATGTACACAGTGACAGCACCAGCAGAATAGTGAGTGCAGCTCTGGGGTATAATACAGGATGTAACTCAGGATCAGTACAGGATCAGTAATGTAATGTATGTATACAGTGACTGCGCCAGCAGAATAGTGAGTGCAGCTCTGGAGTATAATACAGGATGTAACTCAGGATCAGTAATGTAATGTATGTACACAGTGACTCCACCAGCAGAATAGTGAGTGCAGCTCTGGAGTATAATACAGGATGTAACTCAGGATCAGTAATGTAATGTATGTACACAGTGACTCCACCAGCAGAATAGTGAGTGCAGCTCTGGAGTACAATACAGGATGTAACTCAGGATCAGTAATGTAATGTATGTACACAGTCACTGCACCAGCAGAATAGTGAGTGCAGCTCTGGAGTATAATACAGGATGTAACTCAGGATCAGTAATGTAATGTATGTACACAGTGACTGCACCAGCAGAATAGTGAGTGCAGCTCTGGAGTATAATACAGGACGTAACTCAGGATCAGTAATGTAATGTATGTACACAGTGACTGCACCAGAAGAATAGTGAGTGCAGCTCTGGGGTATAATACAGGATGTAACTCAGGATCAGTAATGTAATGTATGTACACTGTGACTGCACCAGAAGAATAGTGAGTGCAGCTCTGGGGTATAATACAGGATGTAACTCAGGATCAGTACAGGATCAGTAATGTAATGTATGTACACAGTCACTGCACCAGCAGAATAGTGAGTGCAGCTCTGGAGTATAATACAGGAGGTAACTCAGGATCAGTAATGTAATGTATGTACACAGTGACTGCACCAGCAGAATAGTGAGTGCAGCTCTGGAGTATAATACAGGATATAACTCAGGATCAGTACAGGATCAGTAATGTAATGTATGTACACAGTGACTGCACAAGCAGAATAGTGAGTGCAGCTCTGGAGTATAATACAGGATGTAACTCAGGATCAGTACAGGATCAGTACTGTAATGTATGTACACAGCGACTGCACCAGCAGAATAGTGAGTGCAGCTGTGGAGTATAATACAGGATTTAACTCAGGATCAGTAATGTAATGTATGTACACAGCGACTGCACCAGCAGAATAGTGAGTGCAGCTCTGGAGTATAATACAGGATGTAACTCAGGATCAGTAATGTAATGTATGTACACAGTGACAGCACCAGCAGAATAGTGAGTGCAGCTCTGGGGTATAATACAGGATGTAACTCAGGATCAGTAATGTAATGTATGTACACAGTGACTGCACCAGCAGAATAGTGAGTGCAGCTCTGGAGTATAATACAGGATGTAACTCAGGATCAGTAATGTATGTACACAGTGACTGCACCAGCAGAATAGTGAGTGCAGCTCTGGAGTATAATACAGGATATAACTCAGGATCAGTACAGGATCAGTAATGTAATGTATGTACACAGTGACTGCACAAGCAGAATAGTGAGTGCAGCTCTGGAGTATAATACAGGATGTAACTCAGGATCAGTACTGTAATGTATGTACACAGCGACTGCACCAGCAGAATAGTGAGTGCAGCTGTGGAGTATAATACAGGATTTAACTCACGATCAGTAATGTAATGTATGTACACAGTGACAGCACCAGCAGAATAGTGAGTGCAGCTCTGGGGTATAATACAGGATGTAACTCAGGATCAGTAATGTAATGTATGTACACAGTGACTGCACCAGCAGAATAGTGAGTGCAGCTCTGGAGTATAATACAGGATGTAACTCAGGATCAGTACAGGATCAGTAATGTAATGTATGTACACAGTGACTGCACAAGCAGAATAGTGAGTGCAGCTCTGGAGTATAATACAGGATGTAACTCAGCATCAGTACAGGATCAGTACTGTAATGTATGTACACAGCGACTGCACCAGCCGAATAGTGAGTGCAGCTCTGGAGTATAATACAGGATGTAACTCAGGATCAGTAATGTAATGTATGTACACAGTGACTGCACCAGCAGAATAGTGAGAGCAGCTCTGGAGTATAATACAGGATGTAACTCAGGATCAGTAATGTAATGTATGTACACAGTGACTGCACCAGCAGAATAGTGAGAGCAGCTCTGGAGTATAATACAGGATGTAACTCAGGATCAGTAATGTAATGTATGTACACAGTGACTGCCCCAGCAGAATAGTGAGTGCAGCTCTGGAGTATAATACAGGATGTAACTCAGGATCAGTAATGTAATGTATGTACACAGTGACTGCACCAGCAGAATAGTGAGTGCAGCTCTGGAGTATAATACAGGATGTAACTCAGGATCAGTACAGGATCAGTAATGTAATGTATGTACACAGTGATTGCACCAGCAGAATAGTGAGTGCAGCTCTGGAGTATAATACAGGAGGTAACTCAGGATCAGTAATGTAATGTATGTACACAGTGATTGCACCAGCAGAATAGTGAGTGCAGCTCAGGGGTATAATACAGGATGTAACTCAGGATCAGTAATGTAATGTATGTACACAGTGACTGCACCAGCAGAATAGTGAGTGCAGCTCTGGAGTATAATACAGGATGTAACTTAGGATCAGTACAGGATCAGTAATGTAATGTATGTACACAGTGACTGCCCCAGCAGAATAGTGAGTGCAGCTCTGGAGTATAATACAGGATGTAACTCAGGATCAGTAATGTAATGTATGTACACAGTGACTGCACCAGCAGAATAGTGAGTGCAGCTCTGGAGTATAATACAGGATGTAACTCAGGATCAGTACAGGATCAGTAATGTAATGTATGTACACAGTGACTGCACCAGCAGAATAGTGAGTGCAGCTCTGGAGTATAATACAGGATGTAACTCAGGATCAGTACAGGATCAGTAATGTAATGTATGTACATAGTGACTGCACCAGCAGAATAGAGAGTGCAGCTCTGGAGTATAATACAGGATGTAACTCAGGATCAGTAATGTAATGTATGTACACAGTGATTGCACCAGCAGAATAGTGAGTGCAGCTCTGGAGTATAATACAGGAGGTAACTCAGGATCAGTAATGTAATGTATGTACACAGTGACTGCACCAGCAGAATAGTGTGCACAGCTCTGGAGTATAATACAGGATGTAACTCAGGATCAGTAATGTAATGTATGTACATTAACATATTTTGCTATCAGTATAGAAGATAAGAAATGCAATACAGAAAGCCAGACATCTTTAATTAATATAAAATGTTCATGTAGCGCCCCCTTATCCACATGTGTATGAATGTCAGTGATGTAGCCTGGGAAGCAGCTCTGGTCTTTACCTGCACTGATACCTCCATTACAATACGTGTAGAAATGTAGCTATTACCAAATATATCCATATTTTATTATGTCTTAAACTTCTGTGATATCGTGAATAATCTACCAATCTGATGCAGTTTATTTCAGAAGCTACAGTTTGTATTTCAGCCACTAGATGGAGCAGTGTTTCTTCCACAAATTTCATGTCCAACCCCAAAAAAAATGAATTTGCAAATCAAAGAAGTTCGTCATTCTTTCAGGAATTTAAAATCCCCCTGTGCTTATTTTTAAAACTGAAAACAACAGTTTATAAACCCTGGAACAGCGGCGATATAAACCAGCGGCAGAATGACTGATAAATCCATTCTATTGGCTGAAATGAATTACTGAAAACACCATACGCCGCCCTAACACAGACACTTCATCACAGAGAACAGCCTTCTAGCCCGACAGTATTAGACATCAAACATACCTTTTTGGATTGGTGTAAAGCAAATTCAAACTTTACGCCTGTAAGTGAAAGATATAGAAAAAATTAATGTCATTATACTTTTTTTTATTATTATTTCAGTTTCTCAATCATTAATTCATATTGTTACATAATCTGCATTTGTAGCCTGGATAGAAAGAAATTAATGCATAAAAGGAAGAGAAATAAAAAAAACACGACCACGGCTGCTAATAAGGGCCCACCCAAATAAGTAGCCCACCACAATAAAAGATATTATTTTTCCATTTTAGTAAGTGATGACCACGGAACCCCATAAAAACAAAATCGTTTCCAACTCATTATCTAATTTTTGCTTTATTTAAATTTTGACCAATGGTGAGCAATGTATGAGAATCTAGCTGCTGTGAAACTACAACTCCCAGCATGCCATGGCTAGTAGCGTAACAATCACGGTCGCAGAGGGTGCGGCTGGAACCGGGCCCGTAGGGGAATGAGGCCTTTCCATCGCCTATTTCAGCTGAATGTCCGAGGATGCACATTCAACTGAAGTGTATTGCGAGACACGCCGCCGGCCAATCAGAAGCCGGCAGCTGACATCGGTGTGCCAGTCATAGGCGCACCATAGCAGTGATGTCATGCGTCGCGCATAGCAGGCACGCCCAAGTCAGCTGCCGGCCTCTGTACCGGCTATAGAAGAGGATGCCACGCGTTGTGGGAGAGAAAGAAGGTGAAATTAATTGTTTGTTTTTTTGTGTGTTAGAGAACAGCAGCAGAACGGGGAGCATTATTACTGGAAGGGGCCCAGGAGCAGGGACATTATACCAGTAAGGGGCCAAGAATGAGGGAAATTATATCAAGAAGGGGCCCTAGATCAGGGACATTAGACCAGGATTGCTGGAAGGGGCCCAGGATGGGGGACATTATACCAGGAAGGAGCCCAGGTTGGGGGACATTATAACAGTAAGGGGCCCTTGATAGGGGGACATTATACCAGGAAGGGGCCCAGGATGGGGGAGATTATGGATGGAAAGGGCCCAGGATAGGGGGACATTATACCAGGAAGGAGCCCAGGATGAGGGACATTAAACCAGTAAAGGACCCTTGATAGGGGGACATTATACCAGGAAGGGGCCTAGGATGGGGGAGATTATAGATGGAAAGGGCCCAGGATAGGGGGACATTATACCAGGAAGGAGCCCAGGATGAGGGACATTAAACCAGTAAGGGACCCTTGATAGGGGGACATTATACCAGGAAGGGGCCCAGGATGGGGGAGATTATAGATGGAAAGGGCCCAGGATGGGGGACATTATACCAGTAAGGGGCCCTTGATAGGGGACATTATACCAGGAAGGAGCCCTTGATGGAAGGACATTATACCAGGAAGGGGCCCAGGTTGGGGGAGATTATGGACATTATACCAGGAAGGGGCCCAAGATGGGGACATTATACCAGTAAGGGGACCTTGATGGGGGGACATTATACCAGGAAGAGGCCCAGGATGGGGGACCTTATTACTTTATGGGGGGCAACACGTATGTCTTTAGAGGATTTAGAAGGGAACAAATACATCTGACCAACATGCAGGTGGGGGCCCAGGTCCACATTTTGCAAGGACTCTAGTTAGACCACTGGCCCTGTCTGTCTGGTCAAGCTGGGAGTTGTAGTTTCCCAAATTCCATGGTGCTGCGAGATGTTGACCCTTGTCTACGCATTTAAAGCAGCTTTGCATCCCTCTAATAATGGCCTTTGCTTTAAAGAGGTTATCCAAGGTTAGAAAAACACGGCTGCTTTCTTGCAGAAACAACGCCGCACCAATTTAATGGCTGGTACCGTAGCTCAGCTCCATTAACGTGCATGTGACTGAGCTACAGTACCACACCTAATTTATGACTTTTTTTTACAAAAAAACAAGGAATTAAAATTGCTTGTTGTTCTAATTTTGTACAACCCCATTAAGACAGACTCATCAATTACTGGGCAAGTCATCTACCCATCACTGTCACTGTGTGGAGGGAATGGGGGCTAGTGTGGGACTACCAAGTCTGAGAACTGCTAGTTAGGGACCCCAGAGCCGCATTCATTGTTCTATAAAACATAAATATAAAATAAAGAGAGATGACAATGTAAACCATGAGCACAATCTCGGCAATTCCTATAAATATCATCCAAAATCAAATAAAGCAAACCGACCGGGAACTGCGGAGAATATTTGTATTTTTGTGTCATTAATTTCATGGCAGCAGTGAGCTCAGCTGCAAGGACCGAACATTTACATTCATTGTCAGGAATATCAACATGTGCAAGATGGAAATTTACATATGTAAATATGCATTATTTCACCAAATGGCTAAATGGATTAAAGGGAAAATTCTGAGCAAGCGCCGCGTTCTGGGAGACGAAACAGAAATCTGTCTTCAAGATTAAAAGGCACCTGCAAATTATTTTATTTTTCCTTTTATTTTACTTGCACTTTGACAGTAGAAAAGTAGCATGTACTCTATATAAAGGTTGACTGCAAATTATTAGAGCACGTACTGGACTAATCAAGTGATATATTTCAACACAAAAGTATATACCGTATTATATTTTATAGAGTCATCATAGAATAGTTCATTGACATATATCTGCCATGGATAAGAATGGCAGATCATTCTGAAGAAACGTATACCCATGAAAGAAAGCACATATGGTTTTTTTAGAGTCAAAACCAAAATTTCAATTAAAAAAAAACTTTATTTTAACAATCCGCTGACTAAGGTATTCCGAAACGCGCGTCGGGGCGGGAGTGCCACACATGTCGTTTCCAGATCATCAGGTATTGTGCTCATAGTCCGCTTATTGGATATAAGGATGACCTGCAGCCTGGCTGTGGGGGAAATGGGGAAAAAACTGTGTGTCCCACTTACATGTAGATATTGTAGAACTGGGTCAAGGTGTGAATACTTTTTCCAAGACCCCAAAAATCCAGCATTTTCGGGCGCTCTCCACCATCTTTATATACATCATATCCTCTCCCAGAGCACAGATTGTAAAAAAAAGGTGAAAGTCAGAGAAAGTGATGCTGTAAAGAATTCATTACCTGGGAAATTTTTCACCTCGTGTAACATGCTAAGATCATCATTTCCTCGGTGCATATTCGCGGGGACAACATAAATTACCACTTCTCCTTTGCTCCCTGTGATCAGATTACCTCACATGGAAAATGAGGCAAAATGTATTTTTAGCAGAGCACAGACGCAGCATTTACACCAGGGAATAGCCGCCTCATTGTCCGTCGCCTGTGATTTGTGAGCCGAGTCCTTACAGATTGTGTTCATTGTGGACAGAGGGAGCGAAATACTGGAAATGGACACTTTATAGAGTCTCTGAGGCTAAACAGACGGTGCTGTGGGATGTAACACCCAGGAGGGTGGAACTTATAGCGGCTCGACAAATGTTAACGGACCACCACCGATATTGTTTTAGGAGCCTATTGACATTGCCCTGCACCCAAAGTTTCAGTTCCATCATTCTGTACTCCAATATCAGGGTCATTATCCTGTACCCCGAGTGTCCATATTATTATTCTGTTCCCCGAGTGTCATTATCCTGTACCCCAAGTTTCAGTGTCATCATCCTGTACTCCAATATCAGTGTCATCATCCTGTACACAAAGTGTGATCATCTTGTACCCCAAGGGTCCTTATCCTGTTCCCAAGTGTCGGTGTCATTATTCTGTACCCCGGGTGTCGTTATTATTATTCTGTACCCCGAGTGTTGGTGTCATTATCCTGTACCCCGGGTGTTGGTGTCATTATCCTGTACCCCAAGTTTCAGTGACATGATCCTGTACTCCAATATCAGTGTCGTCATCCTGTACACCAAGTGTCATTATCCTGTTCCCCGAGTGTCAGCGTCATGATCCTGTAATCCAATATCAGTGTCATTATCCTGTTCCCCGAGTGTCGTTATCCTGTTCCCCGAGTGTCGGTGTCATTATCCTGTTCCCCAAAAGTCAGTGTGGTTATCCTGTACACCGAGTGTCATTATCCTGTTCCCAGAGTGTCAGTGTCTTTATCCTGTACCCCGTGACGGTGTCGTTATTCTGTTCCCCGAGTGTCAGTGTCATGATCCTGTACCCCGAGAGTCAGTGTCGTTATCCTGTACACCGAGTGTCATTATCCTGTTCCCCGAGTGTCAGTGTCATTATCCTGTTCCCAGAGTGTCAGTGTCATTATCCTGTTCCCCAAGTATCAGTGTCATTATCCTGTTCCCCAAGTGTCAGTGTCATTATCCTGTACCCTGAGTGTCAGTGTCATTATCCTGTTCTTCAAGTGTCAGTGTCACTGTCCTGTACCCCGAGTGTCAGTGTCATTATCCTGTTCCCCGAGTGTCAGTGTCATTATCCTGTACCCCGAGTGTCAATGTTGTTTTCCTGTACCCCGAGTGTCAATGTTGTTTTCCTGTACCCCGAGTGTCAATGTTGTTTTCCTGTACCCCGAGTGTCAGTGTTGTTTTTCTGTACCCCGAGTGTCAATGTTGTTTTCCTGTACCCCGAGTGTCAGTGTTGTTTTTCTGTACCCCGAGTGTCAATGTTGTTTTCCTGTACCCCGAGTGTCAGTGTTGTTTTTCTGTACCCCGAGTGTCAATGTTGTTTTCCTGTACCCCGAGTGTCAGTGTTGTTTTTCTGTACCCCGAGTGTCAGTGTTGTTTTTCTGTACCCCGAGTGTCAATGTCGTTATCCCATTCCCCGAGTGTCAGTGTCGTTATCCTGTACCCCGAGTGTCAGTGTCATTATCCTGTTCCCCGAGTGTCAGTGTCATTATCCTGTTCCCCGAGTGTCAGTGTCATTATCCTGTTCCCAGAGTGTCAGTGTCATTATCCTGTTCCCCGAGTGTCAGTGTTGTTTTCCTGTTCCCCGAGTGTCAGTGTCATTATCCTGTTCCTCGAGTGTCAGTGTCATTATCCTGTTCCCGAGTGTCAATGTTGTTTTCCTGTACACCGAGTGTCAGTG
Source organism: Phyllobates terribilis (assembly GCF_046119375.1). NCBI lineage: Eukaryota > Metazoa > Chordata > Amphibia > Anura > Dendrobatidae > Phyllobates > Phyllobates terribilis. The sequence goes on along the minus strand of NW_027362774.1, from coordinate 23,534,093 downwards.
TCATTATCCTGTTCCTCGAGTGTCAGTGTCATTATCCTGTTCCCCGAGTGTCAGTGTCATTATCCTGTTCCCAGAGTGTCAGTGTCATTATCCTGTTCCCCGAGTGTCAGTGTTGTTTTCCTGTTCCCCGAGTGTCAGTGTCATTATCCTGTTCCTCGAGTGTCAGTGTCATTATCCTGTTCCCGAGTGTCAATGTTGTTTTCCTGTACCCCGAGTGTCAATGTTGTTTTTCTGTACCCCGAGTGTCAATGTTGTTTTTCTGTACCCCGAGTGTCAATGTTGTTTTTCTGTACCCCGAGTGTCAATGTTGTTTTCCTGTACCCCGAGTGTCAGTGTTGTTTTTCTGTACCCCGAGTGTCAGTGTTGTTTTCCTGTTCCCCGAGTGTCAGTGTTGTTTTTCTGTACCCCGAGTGTCAGTGTTGTTTTTCTGTACCCCGAGTGTCAATGTTGTTTTTCTGTACCCCGAGTGTCAGTGTTGTTTTTCTGTACCCGAGTGTCAGTGTTGTTTTTCTGTACCCCGAGTGTCAGTGTTGTTTTTCTGTACCCCGAGTGTCAATGTTGTTTTTCTGTACCCCGAGTGTCAATGTTGTTTTTCTGTACCCCGAGTGTCAGTGTCGTTATCCTGTTCCTCGAGTGTCAGTGTCATTATCCTGTTCCCCGAGTGTCAGTGTCATTATCCTGTTCCCCGAGTGTCAGTGTCATTATCCTGTTCCCCGAGTGTCAATGTTGTTTTCCTGTTCCCCGAGTGTCAGTGTCATTATCCTGTTCCCCGAGTGTCAGTGTCATTATCCTGTTCCCCGAGTGTCAATGTTGTTTTCCTGTTCCCCGAGTGTCAGTGTCATTATCCTGTTCCTCAAGTGTCAGTGTCATTATCCTGTTCCTCGAGTGTCAGTGTCATTATCCTGTTCCCCGAGTGTCAGTGTCATTATCCTGTTCCTCGAGTGTCAGTGTCTTTATCCTGTTCCTCGAGTGTCAGTGTCATTATCCTGTTCCCCGAGTGTCAGTGTCATTATCCTGTTCCCCGAGTGTCAATGTTGTTTTTCTGTACCTCGAGCGTCATTATTATTAGGTGTCACGTGTCAGACGGCCCAGGTAATTTGTGTGACCCCGCCCCCACCACTGATTGGCAGCTTCCTGTGTACATTCTCAGCAAGCTGCCAATTTGTGGGCGGGGTTATACACAGCTCAGCATTCATAGCTCTGCTACATCTATAGCAGAGAAAAATAGGGATTTTATCAAAACTACTGCAAGCAGCCCAGTAAGTGATACATCACTGGAATCAAGGTCTCTGCCCCTACATCACGCTGCTCTCGGATTACACAACAAAAAAAATGCTGACATATTTCCTTTACTAGTATTCTGTTAAATGGGTTGTATTGTCCCCAATGGTATGGCTCCATCTGGCACGTTTGGTTAGTCTATCTCTGTGTCTACAGCCGGGTAATAGACCTGTAAGATCTGGGGGATTCAGAGTCACTGGACACTACTCATAATAAAGGCCTCGCTGTGAGGAGTGTTGTGCTTTGTGCAGACAGGTGGGTGATTGCAGCCATATCCTGTAATTCTGTAAGGTTCAGACAATCACGTCCTCACAATCACTGAGGACAGGGCTAATTGTCCCACGTCTCTGTGCAGACCAGTGTCAGGTTGTATCGTTCCCATGTCTGGTGCCCACGGAGCCGGAGAACAAGCGTCGCCCTTGATTGGAGAGCACTCTTTGATAAATCATTAGACAGACGGCATCCAAATATTTCCTCTTCCTCCAGTCAGTGAGCGCTCACAAAATATGTGTCACCTCGGGTTACTGGCGACGCGCTGAACAACACCTTTAAGTGGCTGAACTCACAGACCTCCTCTAATCAAATCCCAGTTCAGTATTCCACAGAATCCTTGAGCTAGCGCACAACGTGGCCGGGTATTGTAAATCACATCATGAGTAGTGATGGGCGAGCACTAAAATGCTCGGGTGCTCGGTGCTCGGGACAAGCACATTGGAATATTCGGGTGTTCGACCCGAGCAACGAGCCCAATGTAAGTCTATGGGAAACTCGAACATTTTTCAGGCGGCTCCCCCCAGCGGTCTGCAGAGGGTCTAAAAATTGCCCAAATCGATGCTCAAATGACATGGGAACAGCATGGGGAAGACCCCTGGAAGCATTTCTGACCCCCAGGTCACAGCTGTCAACAACGTTGTCAGAGGTATTACACCACTTTTATAGACTCACAATAAAACATACAAAAACAAAACCAAAATGGATTTTCCTGGAAAATATGTTAAGGAACATCCTTTCCAGGGTAATGACTTGTATATAAAGCAAAATAAATAACCAAAAACAAAAATGCTCCTCCACACCTTGGGCTTGTTCACACGTAGAGTTTTTGATGCGTTTTTTCACTTTTGCATTGCTTTCAACTGTGACAAATGCATTCACCAGGAAATGTCATTTTAACATTTTACAACCTTATCTGGCCATGTGGTGTGTGAGATATCATCAGACACATCGTGTTTCATTTATGAAGGAGGGACTCTGAGAGTCACAAAGCCTATTTTTATAGGGCCATCAGGCGGCCTTTACTATTCTTAAAAGGCCAGCAGTCGGCCCTCACTATTCTTAGAGAGCCATCAGCCGGCTGTTTTATTGTTCCCATTACTAAAGAGTGGGTCTCCTATACTGTTATTGCGTTTGCAGTGAGTGGCAGGGCTTCCCAAAATTTGGATGCACCCCAATACCCCTTTGAAGAGACTTAGAGGAGGGCCTCCTGAAAACAATGTTCCCATTATTAGGAAGTGGGTCTCCCATTATGTATGCCTATGCAGTGAATGAAAGGGTTGCCAAAAATTGGGAGGCACTCCAATGCCCCTTGGAGGAGACGTGGAGGTCAGAGGGCCTCCTGAAAACAATGTTCCCATTATTAGGAAGTGGGTCTCCCATTGTGTTTGCCTATGCAGTGAATGCAAGGGCTGCCAAAAATTGGGAGGCACTCCAATGCCCCTTGGAGGAGACGTGGAGGAGGGCCTCATAAAAAATTTTCCCATTTGAAAGGAGCGGGTCTCCTATACTTGTAATGCCCATGCACTAAGTGGGCTGACAAACATTTACCCCTGGGGGGTATACATGAACATACTGTATAATTTTTTTTTTTTACGGGCATCATAAACACCCTTTAAAAAAATTATGTGGATGTTGCATCATGGACCACGGTCACTCTGGTGATATGGTGGTGGAGGATGAGGAGAAGGAGTAGGACAATAGCAAATAGCCAAAATCAGGAAGCGTATACCCATGTCTGGGTGTGAAAAGGTGCATGGGAATACACCTCCCAAGAAAAGACACTGGATTTGAGTTTATGTTACACGGCTATCATTCGGTGGTGTTGAGAAGTCTGGCCCAATCCAGCCCTTGTTCATTTTTATAAGAGTCACTCTGTCAGTATTTTCTGTTGACAGGCGGATGCGCTTATCCGTTATAATTCCACCAGCGGCACTAAAAACTCGCTCTGATAAAACGCTAGCGGCAGGGCAGGCCAGGACCTCCAAGGCATAGGTACTCAACAACTGCCCTCTTCTGTTCACAAATCCTTCCCAACATCTGCAGTATAGAGTTCCAACGCGTGGGGACATCACACACCAGTCTGTGAGCCGGAAGCTGCAAACGCTGCTGAAACACCGCAAGGGCGGCGGAAGCTGAAGGTGACTTTCTAAAATGGGCACACAGGCGGTGTACTTTAACAAGCAGATCCGGCAGCTACGGGTAGGATTTGAGAAACCGCTGAACCACGAGGTTAAGCACATGTTCCAGGCATGGTATGTGTGTGATCTCGCCTCGCCTCAGAGCCGCCACCAGGTTCCGGCCATTGTCACACACGACCAAGCCTGGCTGTAGGTTCAGCAGTGTGAGCCACAGATCTGCCTGCTCTTTCAGAGCTGTCCACAACTCTTCAGCATTGTGTGGTTTGTTACCTACGCATATTCGCTTTAGCACAGCCTGTTGCCGCTTGGCCGAGGCAGTGCTTCCAGCTTGTGACTGATGTGGTCATTTCGGAGATGGAGGCTGAAGAGGATGAGGTGCAGGAGCTGTAGACCGTGGGGGCAACCCTGATTGACATAGGGCCCGCAATCCTTGGCGTCCCAAGGTCCGACTGGGTCCCGGCTTCCACTATGTTAACCCAGTGTGCCGTCAGCGAGATGTACCGTCCCTGCCCACAAGCACTTGTCCACGTGTCAGTGGTTAGGTGGACTTTCCCGATAACTGCGTTGTTGAGGGCACGGCTAATGTTTTGGGACACGTGCTTGTGTAATGCAGGGACGGCACACCGGGAGAAATAGTGGCGGCTGGGGACCGAGTACCGAGGGACGGCCGCCGCCATCAGGTTGAGGAATGCTTCAGTCTCCTCGAGTCTAAAAGGCAGCATTTCGAGCACAAGCAGTCGTGAAATGTGAGAATTTAGTAGTGTGGCCTGTGGGGCGTTGGCTGCGTATTTGCGCTTGCGTTCCAAGGACTGGGGTACGGAAAACTGAATGCTGCGCTGGGACAAGGACATGGACGTGCTTCCTGATGCTGCTACTTGAGAGTGTGCAACGACAGGGGCAGGAGGCATCTTCGCATGCACCATGGACAGGGGATTGGCTTGCATGCACAACAGCAGAAGAAGCAATGGTGTCACCCGCAGACACTGTTCCTGGACCCTGGAGTTCGGCCCACAAAGTCGGGTGCTTTGCTGCCATGTGCCTGATCATGCTGGTGGTGGTCAAGCTGCTAGTTTTGCCACCCCTGCTGATGCTGGCCTGGCAGGTGGTGCAAATGGCCTTTTTGGGGTTATCGGCAGAGTCTTTAAAAAAACAACCAGACTCGGGAAGACCTAACAGTTGTACTGGCAACTTCCTACGTGTTGATGTTACGGGGAACGTTTGCCTGCCTTCTGTCTGCAGCCACCACACTGCTTCTTCCTGCCTGTTGGGGTGCTCTGTCTCCCTCCCCCTGTGTGCTGCTGTCCTCGCTCTGCATGTCCTCCTGCCAGGTTCGGTCAGTTACTATATCATCCACCACCTCGTCTTCCACTTCCGCACCCTGGTCCTCCTCCTGACTTTCTGGCAATTGTGTCTCATCATCGTCCACTTCTTGTGACACTTTCCCACCGTCGACCTCGTGTGACCGTGGCTGCTCAAACATTTGAGCATCGCTACATGCAATCTCCTCTTGCCTCGCTTCAAGTGGACTGGGCGAGAGGCCTGAATCCATAAATGGAAAAGTGAACAGCTCTTCAGAGTGTCCAAGTGTGGGATCAGTTGTCTCCGGGCACTCGGCATGGTGGGAGGAAGGAGGATCAGGGTGAGGAATATGCAGTCCAGACTCACGGCTACTGAGACTTGACCGTGTGGAAGACAGGGTGGTGGTGGCAAAGTGACTGGAAGCATTATCCGCTATCCAACCAACAACCTTTTGACACTGCTCTGGGTTCAATAGTGGTGTGCTGTGGTCCCCTAGAAATTGGGACAGGAAGGTCGAGCGAGAAGATGTGGGTGTTTGTTGTGGCACAATTTCGGCTTGCCCACGGCCTCGGCCTCTGCATGCACCATTACCATCACGTCCAGTTCCCCGTCCCTTGCCACGTGCCTTGCCCATTTTAAATGGAGGACAATTTCTTCCACGCTCACTACAAATGACTGAGTTTGGAGCGAACTTATATGTGATCCGTGTGACGGACAAACCACAGTTTTAAATACCTGGCCTGTAGGTAAGTAGTTTGAACAGCAAACTGCTGTGGATGGCTTCACTGACACACTGAAAGAAATTTTTAATGGAGGCCAGAAATGGCAGTATTTCCTGAAAAAGTATATGTGATCCGTGTGATGGAGAAAACAGAGTTTTAAATAGATGGATTTTTAGCGCTGTAATATGGAAAGGACCTGGCTGTATTCTGCAGTGCCAACAAGCAAATGGCGCAGAAAAACGGTGTTCTCTGGATTGCTTTTTAAGCAAATAGTGAGGATTAAGATCCCAAAAAAGTATTCCTGGCCCCTGAGACCTGGACCTTTGTCTAGAAATGTCTAACAGCAGCAGAAGGCAGAACTGGAATGGAGCCTCCTGTGCTATATGCACTGCAGTCTGCTATATACCCTGCCTGCCTGCCTATATACACTTCCTGCCTGATATCTCTGCAGATGGATTAGTCCTCAGAAGGACTGTTTGTTGAGATGGATATGTGTAATATATTTCTGTTCTCCCTACACTACTTAATAAACAAGCAAATCTCTCCCTAGCTCAGCAGCACCTCTCCCTACACTGTCTGATTCCGGAGTGACAGTGATGAGCATGGCGGCGCCAGGTCTGATATATACCTGATGACACTGTGCGGCCAGCCAATCACTGTAATGCCACAACCAACATGGCTACGGCATTACAGTGAGTGGCAGGCAATCCCTGCATGTACATTGGCTCTCTAAAGAGCGCCAAACATGCAGGGATTGGACCCGAGCATCTCGCAAGTACTCGGCGAACTCCGAGCATCTCGAGTACTTGCGAGTATGCTCGCTCATCACTAATCATGAGCCGTACGGAAGAAGTGCCCGCCGCCAGGCACGGGGAGGCCGACTCCTCCTGATGCCACAGCAATTACATCCCACCTGAGAACTCACAAATGATTTAATAGGGGGAGGCCTCGTAATGTCAATTGACTTTAGTGACGGGAAGGGGAGACTTCAAATTATGGATGTATAAATATTAGTTTACAAGGAGGATGGGAGCAGTTGTCCAGTGCAGCCAATTAGCGCAGTATATTTATGTAACCTACTATGAGAAAATGACAGATGGGGTCTAATTAGATGCTTAGAGCAACAAAATATGTGCTTTGGGTTATAATATTAATCTCTATAGGCATAATGTGAAGATCCTGGGCACCACTGCAAAATCCTATGAAGACCCCCCCACCACATGCATTCAGTTTGCCAGAGACAGACATATCATTGGTGCAACATGGGGTCCACTGCCACCTCCAATTATGATGACCTATTGGACTGCAAAGGGCCCATATATTGTTCTTGCACAGGGGCCTCTTCTGTATGTGTACGTCAGTGCAGTATACTATAGATATAGCAGTGGGCCCTTAAGGGCCACCCTCATGCACCAGGACTGTCATTATAGCAGTGATCCCCAACCTATGGCTCTCCACGTGTTGCAAAACTATAAGACACGCTGCAGATTTTGTAATGCAGATTTGCTAGCAAAACCCAAAGCAATCCTCATGCCAGCAAAGTGCAAGAGAAACCTGAAGTGTCATGCACATGTTGCTTTTTTTTGGACTTGAAGATTTGGTGCAGAAAATACGGTAATATTCTCCCTAAACACGAGGAGAAGCGTTTTTAGATGAAGGGCTTTTAATTTCCCTCCTACCTGATTCTCCCCGGGGAACCTTTGCTTTTGGCTTCACTCATTTTCATGGGTTTTTCTACAACAGCAGTTGTTCCATTAATATAATATCCATCCTCACATCAGAGAGCAGAGTACAAGCTTTCCCGAAAAGGTGGCCCGTGTAAATTATTTTTACAACCAAGTCACCCAGTAATTAGAACATAATATAACATTTCCAGGTTTGGTATTTGCAGAGAAAACCCATTTCTTTGAGCAAACAAAAGTGGCTAAAGGCCAAGTCCCACAGATCTGGATAGAAAATGTCACCAAGTGAGCAGGACAATGCCACAACTAAAGAGATACATTGTGCAGAACTGATAGCAGAGCACCAGGAAGGAGTCAAGTGCTTCTGTAAGATACAAACTGTACCAAATACATCACAAGTAATTGTCAGTGTGCTTTAGGAGGAGACCATTGGAGATGTAATTGTGCGGATATTCAGGGTGTTCAAGATGAGCTTTAGGTTTAAAAGGGAAACAAGTTCACTCGGATAAATGCAAAAATAATTACCAAACTTAGCCACAGTATCAACCACAACGTTCCCCGACCTAGCCAAGCTCCCCTCTGTAAAAGCCATAGTAGAACCCCACTGCAGCTACTCTTCACTGAATCTGTATAAACTAGAAGCAAGTAACCAGTAGAGGGCGCACATGTGCAGCATACCGCCCTGCACTGATCTCTGCCATCAGTGCAGGGCAGAGAGTCACCTATGGCTATCCATCCTCTGCAACACAAAGCAGTGACAGCAAGTGCAACTTTGATCAAACGGGGGGGATTGAGATGAGCCCCCATAGGCAGTGCAGACCGATCAGCTGCAGGGCAAAAGTATAAAGAGCAGCACCACATTATACTGGTCTTAAATAGAGATGAGCGGTGTTCGACTCGAACTGTTCGCCAATCTCAAATTCGAGCTGTTTTGGGCGGTGTTCGAGCCGTTCGGCGAACACGAACGATTTGAGAAAAATTCGGCTGTTCGAGGTTATGTTCGATAACTGTTCGTGCACCAAAATCATAACTGGATTTTTTCTCAGTAATGATGAAAATTAATGTTAATACGCAGTTTGAGTGTACAGCGGGGCGGGGGGAGGGGCAGGGGATGGATCTCTGCAGGAACAATGAAGATCTCCATTTTTTTTTCTCTTTCCCGCATTTGCAGTGGGGAGGTGCAATCTGTCAGCCTATCAGCAGCGCACACACGGAGCGAAGTGCTTTTATTCACACAAGCAAGGGCATGTGTGATTGGCAGTGTATGTCACATGTCCTTGCCCTATAAGACCAAGCCATTTTCCCCGTCGCCACCATTTTCTCACTGCTGCAGCTGCGTGTTAGACGGCACCGCTGTTGCTGTGTGCGCTATACCTTGTTAATTTCAAGCCAATTTTCGCACAAATATACAGATAGCTTGGGAGTAGGGAATAGTTGTGATTGCAGTCCTTTTAAGGACTAGGTTACAGCATTTCCTACGACTTTTATCAAGCAGGTCTGTGCTCTTAAATAGATAGATTGTGGGAGAAAAGACTAATTGTAATTGCAGTCCTTTTCAGGACTAGGTTACATCAGTTCCTATCAGTTTTTGCCAGACAGGTCTGTGCCAGTGCTGTGCAAGTTTTTTTCACAGCATTTGGCTGAATCTAGCAAAGCTAATCCTTTCTGGCCTATTGCAGAGTGTGTTAGTCAGTGGAGTAGCCTATCTGTGTTGCAAGATATACCACCTGTGTATAGAATACCAATTTTTTTACTGCACCTAGTGAAGTAAAATCTTTTGGGCATAGCATCATTCTATTAGTCCATCTATACTGACCTCCATCAGGTTGCAAACTGAATATAATTTTTTCTGCATCTAGCTCTGAAAAAATATTTGTCCTTCTAGCAGTGTGTGGGACTTTCTCTATTAGTCCATCTATACTGACCTCCATCAGGTTGCAAATTGAATATAATTTTTTTCTGCATCTAACCCAGCCAATAGTTTTGGCCTAATACCACAGTTTGGCCACTCAGCTCTGCTCGGTTCCCATCCATTGTTTTTTTGTGCAAACAACTCCAGAGTTGTGAATTAGTTAACCACCAAAATGAGTGGAAAAAGGCCTGCTGCTGGTGGAAAGGGGAATAGGCGTGTTGGGAAGGGGAAAAAAGGTTGTGTCCGTGGGGTAGGTGCAGAAGAAAGACCATCTTCCAGCCAAACTAAAATGTCTACTTCTTTTAGCGGACAATGTGATAAGATCCCTTTCTTACGGCCACGCCAATCGCTACAAATTCCAGATGAGGCACAAAAACAGCAGGTGCTTCAACGGATATCAAGTGCTCCTTTAAGTGGGCTCTCCTCCACCTCAACTTCAACATCACAAATACTCCAGTCCTCAAAGGTGTCACCCCAATCGCACTTGCTTCCTCACAGCTCCCAAATCTCCAGCTGCCCGTCTGAGTATGGGGTAACACAGATGGTTGAGTCTGCAGAGCTGTTTACTCATACTATAGCCTGGGAATCAGAGGTCAACTCCAGCGCTTGTGTGAATCCAGACGAGGAAATGATCTGCACTGATGCCCAGAATCTTTATGAGTCGGATCCAGGACCAGACGCAGAAGGTTCTGACCATAATATAGACCCTCATTCCCAAACTGTAACTCCTGTTGGTGGAGACAATGAGGAAGACGATGATGAGACTCAAATACCTGATTGGAGCGACAACTTTAGTTTTTTGTCAGGGCAGGAACAGGTTGGCTCTGAGGACGACGGGTGTGATAACGCACAGGGTGATGATGATGAGGTTGGAGATCCCACTTACTGTCAACCCACAGTCAGCCAAGAGATGAGGTCAGCAGAGGAGGTGGAGGAAGATGCTAGTGACGACGAGGTCAGGTTGCGCCTTCCTGGACAGAGACGTAGTACTGGAAGCACGTCAACAACTGCATCCTCAAACACAACTCTGCCTCTCACCACAAGTCGTGGTGGCTCTTCAGGTCGCATGGGTGCTAAGCCTTGCATAGCCTGGGCATTTTTTCAGATCGATAAAGATGACCCAACTCGTGTTATCTGTAACATTTGTCAGCAAAAGCTAAGTAAAGGCCAAAAAATACATAGTTTGAGTACTTCATGCATGAACCGGCACATGGACATGAAGCATAAGTTGCAGTGGGAAGCTCACTGTGCTACAATGCGGCCTAGCCGGCCGGGCCAACCACCGTCTGCCATATCTTGTGCATCCGCGGCCTCTTCATCCTCTGTGACTGGGGGGACAGCAGTCACACCTGTTTTGGGGCGCAGACCTGCCACCTCTTTACCCGCAACAGCCAGCGTGATTGGCAGGTCATCATTTTCTTTGGAGGTGGTAACACCAGCTGGTGTTGAGCGCTGTCCGACATCGATAGCACCACCTTTGGATCAAGGCAACCTAACATGTCCGCCTGCATCTTCCTCACAGACCGGCAGTTTGCCGGGGACACCCTTATCAACCCCGTCTAAGCACAATAGCCAGCCCTCGGTCCCTCAGATGTGGACAAGTAAAAGACCATTTCCTCCTAGCCATGAGAAAGCTAAGAGGTTGAATTTCACCATCTGCAAGCTCTTGGCTACAGAAATGCTGCCTTTCCGCCTGGTGGACACAGAGGATTTTCGAGACCTTATGTCCGTCGCAGTGCCCCAGTACCAGATGCCCAGTCGGCACTACTTCTCAAAGAAAGGTGTGCCTGCGCTCCACCAGCATGTCGCACACAACATCACCGCTTCTTTGAGAAACTCTGTGTGTGACAGGGTGCATTTCACCACAGACACTTGGACGAGTAGGCATGGACAGGGGCGTTACATGTCGCTGACTGGGCACTGGGTAACTATGGTGACAGCAGGACAAGGGGCTGCTGTCCAAGTCTTGCCGTCCCCACGAGTTGTGCGTCAATCCTCTTTATGTCAAAGTTCCTCCACTGCTTCTGCCTCCTCAACCTCCTCTCGGTCTTCCACCTGCACCCAAAGCCTGTCTGGTCATGCCACAAGCTTTCTAACTGCGCAGAAGGGATCCTGCACACCTCCTTACTATGCTGGCAGTAGGGCTCAACGTCATCAGGCGGTTTTTACTTTGAAATGTCTGGGAAATGTGAGTCACACAGCTGAGGAGTTGTGGTCAGCTCTGGAGAACCAATTTCATGAATGGTTGTCTCCACTGGACCTGAAACCAGGGAAGGCCGTGTGCGACAATGCTGCAAACCTGGGTGCGGCCCTTCGCCGGGGCAATGTCACACACGTGCCTTGTATGGCTCACGTGTTGAACCTGGTTGTCCAGCAATTTTTAGCCCACTATCCCGGACTAGATGGCCTTCTGCAGAGGGCACGGTCGCTGTGTGCTCACTTCCGCCGTTCGCATCCCGCAGCTCAGCGACTTACATCTCTACAGAAGTCGTTGGGCCTGCAACTTCACCGGCTAAAATGCGATGTGCCTACCCGGTGGAATTCAACTCTGCACATGTTGCAGCGACTGTGGCTGCACCAACAAGCCCTGGTGCAATACGTTCTGACGTATAGCCTGGGCCAACGAGATCCAGAGGTGGGGCAAATCACGCTGGAGGAGTGGTCTCAGATCAGGGACCTATGCACCCTTCTGCACAGTTTTGAAATGGCGACGAAGATGTTTAGTGCTGACGATGCCATTATCAGCATGACTATTCCGGTGATTTACATGCTGGAGCACATGTTAAACAGAATTCGGAGTCAGGTGGTGGCACAAGAGGAGGTGGAGGAAGTAGAGGAGGAGGAGTTGTATGCGGAAGGGCTAACATCTGCAAGGTCCAGACGGTCGGCAGCACCAAGGCGGCAGGCATGTGAGGGTGGGGGAGATGGTTTTACCAGGGCGCATGGTAGCAGCCAAACTAGTGAGGAAGGTGCAGGAGCCCAGGAAGAAGTGGAGGACGAACTGATGGAAGACTCATCAGATGAGGGAGACCTTGATCACATTTCTGTTGTGCGAGGTTGGGGGGAGAGGACAGAGGAAGGAAGCATGATTGTTACCTCGCCACCAACACAACAGGGACTTGGTGCTCCTGGATGCGCAACACACATGAGTGCCTTCTTGCTGCACTACCTGCAACATGACCCTCGAATTGTGAGAATTAGAAATAATCCTGACTACTGGGTTGCCACACTGTTAGATCCCCGGTACAAAAGTAAATTTGCAGAAATTATTCCTGCCATAGAAAGGGATGCACGCATGCAGGAGTATCAGCAGAGACTGTTGCAGAACCTTACATGTGCTTTTCCACAAAACACCAGTGGTGCACGTAGTGAATCTCACAGTTCCAACTTGCCAACCGTGGGACCGTCAAGTGTTCAGCACTCAAACCGTAACAGAACCACAGTATCTGCTGGTAACATCAATTTTGCGGAATCATTTCACCACTTTTTTAGCCCATCCTTTGCAAGGCCACAGGAGACAAGAAGTCTGACACATAGTCAACGCCTAGAGACGATGGTACAGGAGTATCTCCAAGTAAACATTGAAGCCATGACTGTGTCACTGGACCCTTGCTCTTTTTGGGCTTCCAATCTGGATAAATGGCCGGAGCTAGCCACTTACACCTTGGAGATCTTGTCATGCCCTGCAGCCAGTGTGTTCAGCGCTGCTGGTGGTGTGCTGACAGATAAGCGCACGCGGCTCTCCACTGATAATGTAGACAGACTCACGTTCATAAAGATGAACAAATCATGGATCCGAAACGACTTTTCTACCCCTGTGTCATCCTGGGGAGAGTAAAAGCTTGATTGGTTAAAATCACCCTACCAACCGTTTTAAGCTTTCAAATTACTAATCATGTTTATCTGTATCTTGGCTGGAAAATAATTTGGGCTTTGTAGCAGTGTGCAGCACTGATTCTATTAGGCCATCTATAATAAGCTCCACCAGATTTAAAATTACTAATCATGTTTATCTGTATCTTGACTGGAAAATAATTTGGGATTTGTAGCAGTGTGCAGCACTGATCCTATTAGGCCATCTATACTAAGCTCCACCAGATTTAAAATTAATAATAATTTTTAGCTGCATCTAGCCCGGAAAATAATTTTGGGGCTCCGAGATGCGCAAGACACATAAGTGCCTTCTTGCTGCACTACCTGCAGCATGACCCTCAGATTGTCAGAATTCGAAGTAACCATGACTACTGGGTTGCCACACTCTTAGATCCCTCAAACTTTTCGATCAACCTTTTCATTTTAATAAAGACCAAAAAAATGGTCATTTTTGAAATTATAAGCATTAGCAGGTTATTAGAAACTGAAATCAAACAGTTTTCAACTCAAAACTTTATTCTAGGTGATGTTACATTTTCACATAGGACCCCTTGTTCGAAAGGAGCTTCTGAACTCTCTTTTCCATTGAATTTGTCAGGTTTTGGATGGTTTCTGCTTCAATTGTTTTGCATGAGGACAGAATACCCTCCCAGAGCTGTTGCTTAGATGTGAACTGCCTCCCGCCATCATAGACACTCCTTTTGATGATGCTCCAGAGGTTCTGAATGGGGTAGAGGTCAGGGGAGCAAGGGGGTCACACCATAAGTTTGTCCCCTTTTATGCCCATATCAGCCAGAGATGCAGATGTTTTATGTGCAGCATGAGATGGTGCATTATCATGCAAAAAAATGATCTTGCTGTGAAATACACGGTTCTTCTTCTTGAACCATGGCAGGAAGTGCTGTTTGAGAAAATCCACATACATTATGGAGTTCATCTTTACCCCTTCAGGGATCGTAAAGGGGCCGACAATCTCTCTCCCCATGATTCCAGCCCAAAACATTACTCCACCTCCTCCTTGTTGGCGCTGTAGCCGTGTTTGCGTGGGGTGTCCATCAACCAGCCATCCTCCACTCCATCCATCTGGACCATCGAGCGCTGCACGGCACTCATCCGTGAACAAAACAGTTTTGAAATCAGTCTTCATGTAATGTTTGGCCCACTGGAGCCGTTTCTGCTTGTGTGAAGTGGATAGAGGAGGTCGACAGGATGGCGTATGCACAGCTGCAAACCTCTGAAGGACCCTGCATCTTGTTGTTCGGGGGACGTTGGAGGCACCAGCAGCTTCAAAAACTTGTCTGCTGCTATGACAAGGCTTTTTTGCCGCTGCTCTTTTAACCTGACGTAATTGCCTGTAGGAAAGAGTCCTCAATTTGCCCTTATCAGCACGCACACGTGTGTACTGTGAATCAGCTACATACTTCTTGATTGCCAAGACACTTCATCCTGATCATCGCACAATGTTGATTGTAGTCATGCCTTGACCTAAACACTCCACAATTTGTTGCTTCTCAGCAGCCGACACATCCTTTTTCTTTCCCATTTTGGCAGAAAATGTAGGCTGCTTAATAATGTGAGACAGCCTTCTTAAGTAGTCTTGCCTTTCATTGGACACACCTGCCAAACTAATTAGCACAGGTGTCTGCAATTGCTTACAGTGACATAAAGAGCCCTGACACACATCACCATCAATGAGTTTAACTGAAAAACAAACAAACAAATTCTTCCCTTATCACTCCTAAACACTTTTTGCATAATAATTTGGAACGCGGTGTACATGTGCTTTTCCACAAAACACCAGTGGTTCACGTAGTGAATCTTACAGTTCTAACTTGCCAACCGTGGTCTGTATGGAGTTGTTCAATAAAGGGCCCAAAATTAAGATAACATAGATGGGAGAGGTCTCTATGAATAGGAATTCCTAAGTATTTGATACCCTGTGAGGGCCAGGCAAAGGGAAAGTTGGACTGGATGGAATCCTATATGGATTTGGGGAGGGAGACATCGAGGGCCTCAGACTTCGCTGCATTGATTTTAAAATTTGACCATGTAACAAAGTGATCTATTTCAGCCATAACAGCAGGGATGGATATATGTGATTGAGTGATATATACTAGGACATCATCAGGAAATAGAGAGCACTTGTACTCGGTGCATCCCACCTCAATCCACCTAATATTGGGGTTATGGCGAATTGATGAGAGCAGGTGCTCCGTCACTAGGATGTATAAGAGAGGGGACAGAGGACATCTCTGCCTTGTCCCATTGGTGATTGTGAAAGGTGATGAAAATGTTCTGACGCACCCCCTGGGCCTTGGGACACCCGGAGCCGGACCCTTTTTGGTGGATGCTGGTGGTTGTAGTCTTCGTGGCGGCGACCCGGTTCCGTGGCTCAGGGTGGTCAAACCAGTGGCGGAACTATTTATGTGGTTTTGATGTTTAAATGTCCGACTACGCCACCCGTGGATTGCGGTCAGAGTAAACCGCCGCTGCAGGGCAGACCGCTGAGGCTGGTGTTGTGGGTGCAGCAGAGCGTAGCATAACTCCCCACGGGAGGAGTATAGCCTCAGGGCAGTGTATGCTGAGGATGGGGGTGATGGTGCAGGGCAGCAGCAGTAACGACACGGAGTCAGTGATGCAGTCCAGGGCCTTTACTCACAGTTCTTATTATCCAGACCACGTCTGCAGGTAACGGCTGCCCACGTCGTACTGTGCTCACCAGGTGAGGGGCTCAGACAACTCCCAGATAACTTGGGAGCGCTTCACAGGACCCCCTTTGTGTGTCCTTTGTCTGGCCTTTCTTACCAACCCTTCTGTCCGGCTGCCTCGGGCCTCCTCTTGGTAAACTTGGCGCCAGGTTCCTTGACCCTATGTGGTGCCTTCCTAGCGGGTGTAGCGAGGGGCTGCGCCACATAAAATGTCACAGCCTCCGGTTTCTAGCTGAGGGTCGTTTCCTGCCTCCACTAGTTTCGGGGACCGGTCTCCCCCTTTGGCCTGACCCCTCCACGCAGGTGGATTCGGGCGTGCGGTGGCGACTCGCCCGTCCACACCCCTGGGATCCCTTCATTCCTCGTTCCTGGAGCCTTCTCCGCTCCTCTTCCTTCCTTCTCCCTCTTCCAGGCCTGGGCCTCTGTTACTAGGCCTGCCTCCGGAGCAGAGCTCATGCAGAGCCCCTGCTCCCTGCCACTTCGGCTCAGACTTCTCTGCACTGAACTAAGATGGTGCCCACCTTTTATACTCCCTTCTCAATGCACCCAGGAACTGCTTCCTCCCTGCTCCTGCACTACAGGGTACCCCTTCCTCAGTGTTCCCTCCCCCCACTCCAGCCAGGGACAGGGACTGTCGTGCCCATATCAGAGGCATATTGGTCGCCCTGCCCCACGGCAATGTGGTGTAATGCATGCAGGTGTCGGGTCCTGATCCACACTCCATCCTTACCTGAGAGTGAGATATCACACCTCTGGGTGAGGTGCAATACCTCTGTAGCAACCGAGCCCTCAGGGTGCTACAGTTCCATTTATCTTCAGCCTAGGTGACGTATTGTGATACAGGGCCGTGATTTTGGCTATAAAAGGGTCCCCTAGACCCCTACCCCAAGCTTTTTAAGAGAATCATATATGGCGTGCCAGGAGACTCTATGGAATGCTTTCTCAGCATCCAACGAGAGTATCTAATTACAAATTTTTAACTGCATCTAGCCCAGGAAATACTTTGTGCCTAGTAGCAGTGTCTGCTAGTCAGCGGATTATCCCGGCTGTTAAGCAAGCTACACCACCTGTAGTTTGGACACTTAATTTTTTCAAAGGAAATGCTTCGGGACCACGGGATACTCAGTGAAGAGCATCAGGAGGCACCCCAAGGCATAGGGGCTGGGACTGGCAGTAGGATGCCTTGCGGTGGACAGCCGAGCTCGATCCTTATAAAAGCTTTTTAACTGCAGCAGCTTTAGTGGACGCTACTGGAGCTGGAATTACGCGGCTGCTGGCATGAGACTTGCCCTCCAATAGATCCTTGTAAATGGATTTAAAGTGTATTCATTCAAATTAGAGGGACAATTTAAATTAAAAAGCTTAGAGCTGCCTCCACCACAGGGGGGCTCGCTCGACCCACCAGCGGACAGGCACCAGTATTGGGAGAGGGGGGCTGGCCGTCAGGGTTCACCGCGGCTCTGTCACAAACCCGGCGACACGGAGGTGGCACGGGCAGGAGCGGACTGAACGTGTCGGCTTCTCACTTTTTGGATTTTAGAAGGGCATGACATGCCTATATCTGTGTCTCCCCCTCCTTTTACTCCTCCACCTCTTTTCTTTTCGCATGACTATATGTACTTGTCACTTTTCCATGTGTTAGTTGTGTCTTCTGAGCAGTTTGTCAGCTTTTGGACACCTTTGAAGGTGTTTTCTATGTGTTTCTATGTGTTTTTGTTTGCCTGCCATTGGTTTTAACGGTGTTCGAAGGTGTTCGAAGGTGTTCGACGAACAGTTCGACGAACAGTTCGGCGAACACACGAGTGTTCGACGAACCGAACTGAACTCGAACACTACGGGGGTGGCTCAACACTAGTCTTAAATGTTATAAGATACAAGGGAGGTATGTATGACATTAATGTCTGATTTATGCAGATTCCTTCTCTGGGACTCACATGTAGGTGAACAGAGGTCGCCCACCTCCCACATTCAATTGAAGAATGAATGGAGATGTGGTTGCATGGGAGACTTGGGTGAAAGCTGTATGACACATGAATGTTGGATGGCAGGTGGTCCGTGCATTCTGGTCTGTACACGAAAGTGTGAACCCAGCCTTAAACTATCTCACATTCTCCAGATCTATCAGAATCTGGTGTCAGAACACTTAAAAAGCCACCAGGTAGCAAGATCAATGGACTTCTGCTGTACCATGGCCGACCAGTACCTTGGACAGCGACTGTTGGATACAATCTTATTTATAGCAGTCGGTCTTATATTGGACACACTTTCTTGCACCTCTCCAGTTTCTTCCTATCACAGGACACAATAAGAGGGGACTGTAAACATGATATTCATTATGACAGATAATTAATAGCTGAATGACTTTCCCAGCAATTCTGAAATACGAAACATGAGCCGAAAAGCAATTGAGAACAGTGTTAATAGTGATATAATTTGTGCATCCAGCAGCTAATTATCAATAACAGATCTCCAGAGAGGACAATACCGGAGCGGTGCTGCCTCCCGTTATTATCAGAGAGGGGACAACATGCACATTGGCCTTTCTGACCCCACTCAGAAAAAAGAAAGAAGCAGCTTATGGGGGACACTGATCCTTAGGAATGAAATACACATTATACAAACAGTGATTAGAAACAGGAGAATTTGTGCACGAAAACTCATTTATTCCAAGGGATCAGCAATTTCATATCATATAATTATCAGAAGCAATGTAAAAATCATGACCTCCTACCCCTGCAGGTTCATATATTTCTATTACAGTAGCTACAATACTGCACCCTACTGACTTATACTCATACAATTATTTTCAAGGCAGTATTATAGTAGTTATATTCTTGTACATAGGAGCTGTATTATAGTAGTTATATTCTTGTACATAGGGGGCAGTATTATAGTAGTTATATTCTTGTATACAGGAGCAATATTATAGTAGTTATATTCTTGTACATAGGAGCAGTATTATAGTAGTTATATTCTTGTACATAGGAGCAGTATTATAGTAGTTATACTCTTGTATATAGGGGACAGTATTATAGTAGTTATATTCTTGTATACAGGAGCAATATTATAGTAGTTATATTCTTGCACATAGGGGGCAGTATTATAGTAGTTATATTCTTGTACATAGGAGCAGCATTATAGTAGTTATATTCTTGTACATAGGAGCAGTATTATAGTAGTTTTATTCTTGTACATAGGGAGCAGTATTATAGTAGTTATATTCTTGTACATAGGGGGCAGTATTATAGTAGTTATATTCTTGTACATAGGGACAGTATTATAGTAGTTATATTCTTGTACATAGGGACAGTATTATAGTAGTTATATTCTTGTACATAGGAGTAGTATTATAGTAGTTATATTCTTGTACAAAGGAGCAGTATTATAGTAGTTATATTCTTGCACATAGGGGGCAGTATTATAGTAGTTATATTCTTGTACATAGGGGGCAGTATTATAGTAGTTATATTCTTGTACATAGGAGCAGTATTATAGTAGTTATATTCTTGAACATAGGAGTAGTATTATAGTAGTTATATTCTTGTACATAGGAGCAGTATTATAGTAGTTATATTCTTGTACATAGGAGCAGTATTATAGTAGTTATATTCTTGTACATAGGAGCAGTATTATAGTAGTTATATTCTTGTACATAGGAGCAGTATTATAGTAGTTATATTCTTGTACATAGGGGGCAGTATTATAGTAGTTATATTCTTGTACAAAGGAGCAGTATTATAGTAGTTATATTCTTGCACATAGGGGGCAGTATTATAGTAGTTATATTCTTGTACATAGGGGGCAGTATTATAGTAGTTATATTCTTGTACATAGGAGCAGTATTATAGTAGTTATATTCTTGTACATAGGGGCAGTATTATAGTAGTTATATTCTTGTACATAGGGGCAGTATTATAGTAATTATACTCTTGTACATAGGAGCAGTATTATAGTAGTTATATTCTTGTACATAGGAGCAGTATTATAGTAGTTATATTCTTGTACATAGGGGGCAGTATTATAGTAGTTATATTCTTGTACATAGGAGCAGTATTATAGTAGTTATATTCTTGTACATAGGAGCAGTATTATAGTAGTTATATTCTTGTACATAGGAGCAGTATTATAGTAGTTATATTCTTGTACATAGGGGGCAGTAGTATAGTAGTTATATTCTTGTACATAGGAACAGTATTATAGTAGTTATATTCTTGTACATAGGAGCAGTATTATAGTAGTTATATTCTTGTACATAGTGGCAGTATTATAGTAGTTATATTCTTGTACATAGGGGGCAGTATTATAGTAGTTATATTCTTGTACATAGGGGCAGTATTATAGTAGTTATATTCTTGTACATAGGGGCAGTATTATAGTAGTTATATTCTTGTACATAGGGGCAGTATTATAGTAGTTATATTCTTGTACATAGGGGCAGTATTACAGTAGTTATATTCTTGTACATAGGAGCAGTATTATAGTAGGTATATTCTTGTACATAGGGGCAGTATTATAGTAGTTATATTCTTGTACATAGGGGCAGTATTATAGTAGTTATATTTTTGTACATAGAAGCAGTATTATAGTAGTTATATTCTTGTACATAGGAGCAGTATTATAGTAGTTATATTCTTGTACATAGGAGCAGTATTATAGTAGTTATATTCTTGTACATAGGAGCAGTAATATAGTAGTTATATTCTTGTAAATAGGAGCAGTATTATAGTAGGTATATTCTTGTACATAGGGGCAGTATTATAGTAGTTATATTCTTGTACATAGGGGCAGTATTATAGTAGTTATATTCTTGTACATAGAAGCAGTATTATAGTAGTTATATTCTTGTACATAGGGGCAGTATTATAGTAGTTATATTCTTGTACATAGGGGGCAGTATTATAGTAGTTATATTCTTGTACATAGGAGCAGTATTATAGTAGTTATATTCTTGTACATAGGGGGCAGTATTATAGTAGTTATATTCTTGTATATAGGGAAGAGTATTATAGTAGTTATTTTCTTGTACATAGGGGCAGTATTATAGTAGTTATATTCTTGTACATAGGGGGCAGTATTATAGTAGTTATATTCTTGTACATAGGAGCAGTATTATAGTAGTTATATTCTTGTACATAGGAGCAGTATTATAGTAGTTATATTCTTGTACATAGGAGCAGTATTATAGTAGTTATATTCTTGTACATAGGGGGCAGTATTATAGTAGTTATATTCTTGTATATAGGGAACAGTATTATAGTAGTTATTTTCTTGTACATAGGGGCAGTATTATAGTAGTTATATTCTTGTACATAGGGGGCAGTATTATAGTAGTTATATTCTTGCACATAGGAGCAGTATTATAGTAGTTATATTCTTGTACATAGGGGGCAGTATTATAGTAGTTATATTCTTGTATATAGGGAACAGTATTATAGTAGTTATTTTCTTGTACATAGGGGCAGTATTATAGTAGTTATATTCTTGCACATAGGAGCAGTATTATAGTAGTTATATTCTTGTACATAGGAGCAGTATTATAGTAGTTATATTCTTGTACATAGGAGCAGTATTATAGTAGTTATATTCTTGTACATAGGGGCAGTATTATAGTAGTTATATTCTTGTACATAGGGGGCAGTATTATAGTAGTTATATTCTTGTACATAGGGGGCAGTATTATAGTAGTTATATTCTTGTACATAGGAGCAGTATTATAGTAGTTATATTCTTGTACATAGGGGGCAGTATTATAGTAGTTATATTCTTGTATATAGGGAACAGTATTATAGTAGTTATTTTCTTGTACATAGGGGCAGTATTATAGTAGTTATATTCTTGTACATAGGGGGCAGTATTATAGTAGTTATATTCTTGTACATAGGAGCAGTATTATAGTAGTTATATTCTTGTACATAGGAGCAGTATTATAGTAGTTATATTCTTGTACATAGGAGCAGTATTATAGTAGTTATATTCTTGTACATAGGGGGCAGTATTATAGTAGTTATATTCTTGTATATAGGGAACAGTATTATAGTAGTTATTTTCTTGTACATAGGGGCAGTATTATAGTAGTTATATTCTTGTACATAGGGGGCAGTATTATAGTAGTTATATTCTTGCACATAGGAGCAGTATTATAGTAGTTATATTCTTGTACATAGGGGGCAGTATTATAGTAGTTATATTCTTGTACATAGGAGCAGTATTATAGTAGTTATATTCTTGTACATAGGGGGCAGTATTATAGTAGTTATATTCTTGTACATAGGAGCAGTATTATAGTAGTTATATTCTTGTACATAGGGGGCAGTATTATAGTAGTTATATTCTTGTATATAGGGAACAGTATTATAGTAGTTATTTTCTTGTACATAGGGGCAGTATTATAGTAGTTATATTCTTGTACATAGGGGGCAGTATTATAGTAGTTATATTCTTGTACATAGGAGCAGTATTATAGTAGTTATATTCTTGTACATAGGGGGCAGTATTATAGTAGTTATATTCTTGTATATAGGGAACAGTATTATAGTAGTTATTTTCTTGTACATAGGGGCAGTATTATAGTAGTTATATTCTTGTACATAGGAGCAGTATTATAGTAGTTATATTCTTGTACATAGGAGCAGTATTATAGTAGTTATATTCTTGTACATAGGGGGCAGTATTATAGTAGTTATATTCTTGTATATAGGGAACAGTATTATAGTAGTTATTTTCTTGTACATAGGGGCAGTATTATAGTAGTTATATTCTTGTACATAGGGGGCAGTATTATAGTAGTTATATTCTTGTACATAGGGAGCAGTATTATAGTAGTTATATTCTTGTACATAGGGGGCAGTATTATAGTAGTTATATTCTTGTATATAGGGAACAGTATTATAGTAGTTATTTTCTTGTACATAGGGGCAGTATTATAGTAGTTATATTCTTGTACATAGGGGGCAGTGTTATAGTAGTTATATTCTTGTACATAGGGGGCAGTATTATAGTAGTTATATTCTTGCACATAGGAGCAGTATTATAGTAGTTATATTCTTGTACATAGGGGCAGTATTATAGTAGTTATATTCTTGTACATAGGGGGCAGTGTTTTAGTAGTTATATTCTTGTACATAGGGGGCAGTATTATAGTAGTTATATTCTTGCACATAGGAGCAGTATTATAGTAGTTATATTCTTGTACATAGGGGGCAGTATTATAGTAGTTATATTCTTGTACATAGGAGCAGTATTATAGTAGTTATATTTGGGAAAGTTTCACCCTACTGAAATGAACATAACGTCATTTAGATATATAAGTGTCACCCTTCATAAACTTAAACAATGAATGTCAGTAATTTTTAATACACTTCGTATACACCCAGTAAACTTTCCTTACAGAGTGCACCCCAATTGTCATTCATTTATCATCGTTGTTTATGTATCTAATAAATCCTCTGGGGCGCAGGAGCTGCAGGGTCCTGGGATCTCCATCCAGTTGAGCATTAACAGTTCTGTGTATCCCGGCAGCACGACATCCCACTAATAAATGTGTCCAGTGTTGATATTGATTGAGCGTTGAACACTCCCAATAACAGAGTTCCTGCTGTACAATGCACTGGGCACAGGACTCCCACTCTATAATGCAGAAATCATTGCGGGCGGCTTAACCAGTGACACTAGACTGAGCGTAGACTCCAAGACAAAGCCATTACTATGTCGCCGAGTCCGTGCCATGAGGATTTGCATCTCATCAAATCTCCCTTTTATGCTCAGGACCCTTACTGAAACGTGTCGGAGCATAGATCAGAACTGATTATGGAGATTAGGATCCGCAACAAGAACGCTGTATACCGGCCCGAGCAGGCACAAAAAACCGTCCAAAGGATAGAGGAGCAGTCTCCTTAAAGAGCACCTGTCAATTTACCTTTATCTAACAAATCCAATGGCCTAGCTGTTCTATGTAGTGGAAACTCGTCACCAGGACGCTTTACAGATGTAGAGACAAGTGGATTGCCCTAGGTGGCCCGTTCACGGCAAAAAAAGAAATCAGATGGCCGCTACAATGTCTCCCTTTGTTGGACTCCCATCCCGACTCCCGTAAAGATTCAACTCTATAACAAGCATAAGTTGGAGGCACAGCTACAGGTCTGTGGCAAGTAGAATGCAATGCCCCCGTGGCCTATAGTTAATGCACAGATGCCATGCCAAGAATACAAGTGTAAAGCCTCGATTCAATAAATCATTTTTGCACAACTCGTTATGGAAAAATTTTACGATTTTTGGCTCCTTTATGCCAGTTCGGGCTAGCTCCAACCACTTTCAGAAAAGTATGTTGAGCTTTGCCGGAGGAGAAAGTTGTCAAAGATTTCATCATAATTGATGCTTTCTTGATAGAGATTAGCAGATCGATACACGGGACTCCGGTCCAGCATCCAGGTCAGTGATACCTGGCCCCTAGCCAAGAAGCCCATGAATTTCTTACCTTCCGGCGTTCTCAGGGTGGCATTTGAGATGTTGGGCCTGGCGAGATGTCATGACGTCACGCCAGCTCTGGCTAATCAAAAGCGGTGCCGGGTACGCTGGAAGGTAAGAGGTTTGCGGGACTCCGGTCTAGCAGCCAGATAGCACCTACCTGGACGCCGGACCGGAGTCCTGCAAATCAATCCGCTCAAAACATGGGTCAAATTTATAAAGAATCACCCCAGCACAGTCTTTATCAAGACTGATTTAGAAAAAGTCAGTTTTCTATGAATCTAAGTCTAAATAGCCATAGAGGCATAAGACAGCAGACTGATAAGGTCAGGGGGAGAAGGATTGGATAGTTGGAATTTTATTGTCCAATCCTTATGTTTTCAGGAGAGATAAGCCTCTGCCAGAGCCTTCTGGCAGTGACCGACTCCCACATTGAAAGCAAATGTCTGCTCAGCCAAACCCAGTGCTCATATGCATGGGGGTGTCGAGAGAGATAACAAATGTGTATGACCAAGTTAACATTAGCCTTAGGTTTAGTAATTTTTTATTTATTTATTATGGCAATGCAATGAAAACATACCATTTCCAAAAAAAAACAGCATCTCCTGATCTGAAAATAATTACAAGACGCTTGTCTCTTCATTTTGTCTCCAGATGGTGGGCGCAGCATTCCCCATAATTAATACCATCACTAGTTACCCAGTCCTGCCGACCTGTCCGTCAGCGGGCACCACGGCATTGACTGTGCATTGGTAAACAGCGAGATCTTGACTCAGCCGGGCTAATTGAGTGCCAGGAGCAGAGAGTCACGTCACGCCGAGAGTTTTGCAATATAATTGGAAAACAAATTAAAGAAATTGTGGGAGGTGTCGCTGCGGGGAATCGTGTAGATCATAGATTTTTAATAACTGCTCCAGTGCTATTTCATTATAAATAATGGATCTCCCCCACACTTTATTTGTCATTGAATAAATATGGCATTCGCCTCTGAATAATGCACTGAGGCTAATTATGAATTTTGATACGTAAATCAGCAGCGCGGTAGAGTAGGCATATAACAAGACTGTGTCCTGGAGTATTCATAGATTGGCTGCAAAGAAAAAAATCTGACCGTAGTCTGGTTTGTCAATTGGCCCCTGTGCAGATTTTTTACATCTGAAATTGATGGGGCCACGTCCAGTTTTGTCGCAACGTAATCTCATTTTGGAGATTCATCTCTTGCACTCGCTGCGCGGAGCGATTACACATAGTAATTATTCATGATGGCTTCAAAGAAGAAACTAATTTAATCTGTCTTTGTTTTCTCACGTTGGATGTGGGCAATAAGCACAACAGGGTTCCTTTACAAAAGCGAAAAGAGAAAACAAGAGGCGACCTTTGCCAGTGTTGGGAGGGGATTCGTTCAGGGGTTGGTAAGATTTTGGTAGTGATTTCTAACTTGTGGCTCGCAATCATTGGTAAGCCCATCACGCCCAGGAGTCAGAAGTGATGAGCGAGTATGTTCTGTTAACCCTTTTGGCGAGCATGCTTGGGTGCTCGCCGAGTATCTTCAGCGTGCTCGGGTGTTATGTTTTAGTCACTCCATGCGCATGATTTGCGACTTGTTTGACAGCTTTAATACATGTGAGGAACGAAACAGGCATTCCTCGCATGTATTAAAGCTGTCAAACAGTCACAAATCATGTGCACGGCATGACTCAAACATAACACCCGAGCACGCTGAAGATACTCGGCGAGCATGCTCGTAAATCTCAAGTAATGAGCATGCTCGCTCATCACTAGCTGGGAGTTGTAGATTCACCATAGCTGAAGAGCCGCACAGGCTGCTGACTATTGCTTTATGGTAGAGCAGGAGTTTTCTATGATATGGTGGCCCCCATAACATGAACAAAACAGCCCCATCAGAAAATTAAGAAAAAAAGTAGGTTTACATTAAAAAATAGATTTTCAGAAGACATTACTATTAAAAGTTGCATTGTGTGACTTAAGCCCATGTATGCCCACTTCTATCAGTATAAGCTGAGCTGAACATTGGACGACTATGTAGTTGACGAAGCTAACTTTTGCAGAAGACATAGATGCAAATCACATCTGTACTTCACCAAGACAATGATATGGATGGACACACGTGACCAAATTGAGCTTTTGTCTAATTTTTGAAAGATTGAAAGTCAAACTAAAACCTCTCCCAGCTAATGGTCACTCAGCCCAGCCGTGCAACGCGTTTTAGGACACGACGTCTCATCCTCTACCTATTGCACCACTGGTCACTGGGATCGGGTCGGAAACTAGGAGAAACTTATAAATGTTGAGGTTGTGCAAATGGGAAGAAAACAAAAACCTTTTTCTCTCTTTTATATATACACAGAATGCATTTTTTGCATTACATGAAGTGAACGGACAGAGCCTCCGATTGCCCTTACACTGTGTCCGGAGAAGACGGCTCCTCGCCTCGTCTTATCCACGTGAAGTTATTTTGGTTTCCTAATTAGAGTCTGACATTTTCTACTCTTAATTTAAATTCAGCAAGAATCTGGTAAGGAAGGCGGAAATAACAGAGTCTGTTCTCTCGATTTCCCATCCTGTCTGTACCGGACCCGTCCATGGGAATATCATTAATTAACATCATTAGTTTGCAGATGCTGTCAGCATATTCTTATGGTTTCCACTTAAACACCTTTTACTTCGTCTCTATTGTCACATCTCATATTAGCATATAGACAAGCTGAACAGACGCCGTGACTTTGACAAGGGCAGACCATCGCCTGGATTCGAGGACGCCCGGGCACTAGGGGTTGTGTGCCGGTTCGGCAGTAGAGCACCAACCACCTGCTGAGGTCATGGCAACTATGACGTAAATGCCCAAAGAAGGCTTATTAGAATTATCTTATAGTCATCAAATAAGGCATGGACTATAGTTACCATACAGGTAATGGTGGGATTGGAGCGCATGATCCGAATCCTGCAATGCAGCCTCACACATCAGAGAGAAACACAGGACGCAGCTTCCAAAGCAATGGGTGAGACATATCAAAACTGGTACAGGGGCAGCACGCTTAAGGCGGATTGATCGCTGTCTACCCTTCCATTGCACTCGTTTTAATAAATTTTACACTGTCTTTAGTTTGGTCTTGTGCCCCCTGGTGGCCTAGCTATAGGCTTGCATTCAGAGTTTACATTTGGTAGATGCACAGTGTAATATAACATGGAGAACCAAGGAGCAATAAAATTGAGAATTTCCATGTCCCGTATGCACATAGGAGAGAGATACAATGGCACTGACAGTCTCCATGTGACACCCATGACATACGCGCACCAGCTTTAGTGATCTGGCGACATTATGAGCCTGAAGGTCACACCAATGTGACATGTTCATAGCAGTTATCCTGGTGTCCAACAGAGAAATCAGATTAGTCTGAAGCCTGTAGTAGTTTAGAAGATTTTTTTTTTTGTCTGGGGGCAAATTAAGCTTAATGACCCAGAAATCAATAGAGTCCCATTATAAATATGTGTGAAGACATCTGAGGCTAATGCGTGGAAAACTCCTTTAATCGTAGGTCTGTGTGTCACGGATGTGTCAGAAGTGACAGACAGTCGCCCTGCAGTGGGTTGCAGGACATCTCTACGTTTGGCATTACAGACATCTTCTTAGAGGCTGTCTTTAGGACCCAGCAGCTAATTAAGCCTGGGTGTATAAATCCCTGCTGTGTTTCAGAGGGAGGTGCCGGCAATATTCATTACTACTTGTGAAAGCTTTAGCAAGAGTAGTACTTCGATCTCTCCGGAGCTTGAGGCCGTGTGCGTATTTGTCTGGCGTTCATTTTAAGCTAAGCTATTTCCCCTTTGTTTGTCTACCCCTGTTGTCTATAGTGTTTAGTGGAGATCGACTAGCGTTCATCTCCTCCCTTCCCTAGCCTTAGCCATACGCTAGGGAAAGACAGGGCGAGGCACGAGTGCGACGATTGGTGAAGAGCCAATACAGGGACGTTAGGGGAGACAGGGTGATGCTAGATCAACCTAGGAGGTCTCCACTTCCCCCCTTTCCCTCTTCCCTTTGTGTTGCACTAAGTCTTTCCCACACCTTGCGCGTGACAAGGTGTCTTTTAAACAAAAAGGCATTGTGAGCACCATGGCTGGTGGGTGTAGCCTACAGCTCATGAATACGCCGGACTCCTGCTCTTACATCAGACTCTTTGCTGGCCGCATACTGTAAAGTTTAAGATAAAAGTTTTAGAAAACAGAAGTTAACTGACAGGCCGCTGAAATAATTGTGTTGGTCACTACTTTATGCTGCTGCCTACTACAAAAAGGCAACGTAAAATCTAATATCCACTATTTTTTTTTACCATTACTATCATTCCATTGTGTGAACAGGTCCATAAAGAGACCAAGGTAATCAAGGTCAAAGTCGTGCTTGCCCTGTTTCTAATCATGGCGGTCTGCGACCACCTCAAGTTCCTTCATTGTTACATTTGATTGTTCACTTTTCATTTTCCCAATGGTTCATTTTTGGGTTTGTGGTACAGGATAATCCCTGTATGAACTTTAATCACTTCAAGGACATGACAATGTTAACGCCTTATGACTGGTAAGCTCAGGGGGCTTTTCCACAGAAGGTAAGGAGGACAAGGCTTTTTTACTCAGTTCCCTGCCTTCAGGATTTTCTTAGAATATGGAAAGCGGCTGAATCTCTGCAAATAAGAAAAAGGGAATTTTTAGGAGAGAAATGCATCCACTAGGCCTTATGCATAAAAAGACTTCAAGGTCTTTGTTCAATCTCCTTTTCTGTCTCAGAAGCTTCGGGGGATATTGCTCTTGTTCTGGATTTCAAGAAAGGTTAAACCACCTTGTCAAAATATTGAAGTTCAACATGGAAAATTTCAGACGGTTTGGATCAGTGATAAATCAGGGGATTATCTGACTGTTAAGGGAGATGACACAGGCTGCCATTCATCCTCTTCCTCCTCCTCACCTAGGAAGGAGAACAGTCTCCTTCTCCCCTGTAATACAGACCCTTCCTGTCATTCTCCGAGGATCACACGAGGGGGGCTCACATCTCAGGTTCTGGGTCTTTTGTTTGTGAAGGGTCACTCAGCTGTAGCCCTGTATTTGTTCAGCATGCTCCATGGACTCTGGGTTATCCCTAGGCATCCACATTCTTCTTAAAGGCATAAAGCCTAAATTCTAAAAAAAAAAAAATGGTGCACTTTTCCCACTGAAAGCCTTGTCTAATATTAAACTCACACTTCCTATTCTTCACATGGACATTGGCAGTAACAGACGGATTCCAAACCTATTTGTTTGTATAGAAGTGTTATATGAGAATGCTGTGATCCTAGCAAAGCCAATTTTGAAGGGAAGGGAGCTGTGACACATCACCTATTGTATATAGAGGTGTTATCTGTCATTGTACAGGAGGAGGAGGAGGTGAGCTGTGACATCACCTATTGTGAATGGTGGATCCTGTGTTATCTACTGTATATAGAGGTGTTATCAGTCATTGTACAGGAGGAGGAGGTGAGCTGTGACATCACCTATTGTGAATGGTGGATCCTGTGTAATCTACTGTATATAGAGATGTAATCTTGTCTGTGTTGGTAATGAGATTACTGAAAAGTCACTTTACAAAACGGGTATTATTACACTGGCAAAGATTTCTGGATTTTTTTTTATATATGGATTTTTTTTTTACAACAAATTTGACATAAAAAACCAAATTCAATCAATAGGTAATGTGATGGTAACACATACCTTTTAATCTGAGTATGGTGCCAATATTAGGTCCTTGTAGACATTATGTGTCACTTAAGGAGCATTTACATTGGCCAATTATCATGAATGGATATTCCTGAGAAGGTTAATTTCCCGATAATCGGCCAGTGTAAACACATTGCCGATCACCTGTCGAACTAACAGCACATCGTCCCGTGTAAAGAGAACAATGATATTGTATCTGCACAGAACGATTTTATTAATGATCGTTCTGTGCTCATCATAAGTGCGGGTTGTAGGTCTAAACAGGCTATTAAATGACCACCGATCAGCAAACAATGTAGTCAATCAGCAAACAATGTAGTCGATCAGCATTCATTTAATGCCTGCAGGTTTTTTTTACCCTCTAAAAGTGGCTACGACAAGGAATCTCTCCCCATTTGCATATAGGAGGAGATCATGGACCTTAATGTTTCCAAAAATGCATTTCCTTATCCTTTAAAATCATCCGCAAACCGTCATGTTCCCGTCATTTACACACTCGCCTACATCACTAATCCGGCATCAGTCAACCTAAATCCATAAACTTTTCTCACTACAAAGGAGATCAGTAAAAGTTTTTCCGCATTCTGGGCCGTGGCAGACTTAGATTTTAAGCCGAGGTCCTGACCTGAGAACTACTTCCTATGCATACCCAGAGAGAGAGGATTTGTAGCTTTTGTAATGGGTCTCGCTGGGAAGCCTTTTGCAGTATTAAGAAAAAGAAAAAAAATAAATAGACATTTTTGGTTCAGAGCCCACGTTACGAAGAATAAAATTTTGCAAGTGCAGCTGTCTAGAGGCGAATGCGTCTAACAACCAGCTGTCAGGATCACGTATCTGGTGCCATCGCCTGCTTCATTATTCCTGACAAAGTGCACTGCGCACCTAAACTCAAGCAGAGCCGCAGCTTCACCCAGGAAAAAACAGCGACGGCAAGAGCACAACTAAAAAATAAGAGCAGCGCCGAGTTTACATGCGAGTCCCGGCGATCGGATCCGAGCGGTGGGGGGGATCTGTTCAGGTGCCTGTAGCACCGCTGTAAGGCAAATCAATCATTTACACTGTGCTCATTTATTAAATGGGATACCATGCCAGATTTGTAGACGATCTCTATTCGGCCTCGTTATATGATGGACTCTATCTACAGTGATGTTTCCAATTAGATTTCGGAAAATAGGTTTTTAAAAACCATGTAACCTTTTTTTGAAAACCGAAAAAAAAGAATCATGTATCCCCTAACTCTCATCCAACATAACAAAAACATGGCTGCATGGCACAACCCCATTCTACAGGCTGTGGAGGGTAATGCAGTTCTGCACCTTTAACTTCAATGGAACTGAATTGCAATGGAAAGCGCCACCTGTGGACAGGGATTGCGTTTTTTTTGGGGAGGGGGGAGAAGGCAGACATGTTTTTCAAATCCTGGACAACCCCTTTAAAAGGATTATCCAGCATCCAGGAGGAGAGAGGAGTTACTGTTGTGGCACCTGTGAAATGCTGAGCAGGTCTCGTACATGCCGGATATGTTTCATGCATTTGTCCTATTAATTAGTATAGGATATCTCTATGGGATAGGAGAGGTTCTGTGCACACAGTCTCTCTTCACAGTATTTTCAGAGCAGAAACTTCCACGTTTTTGAAGAGCTTTCAGATATCGAGGAGGATTTGGAAAGAATCCAATCGCTCCTAAAGGGAAAAAAAACCCTCTGTGCGCACATAGGCATAATATGATACCCGCCTATGCTCAGCAAGCAAGTGTGCGACACTCAGAAGAGATGAGGAAGTGAATAAACCCTTTAAAGGTTTCATAATTAAATGGAAAAAGTGGACAGATTTGTTTCCATCTAATTTAAGAAAAATGTCACTTTATTTCCCCCATATAACACTGCATCTCTCCAATCATCCTCTGCCTCGGCAGACTGGACGGTACCCACTTTAGACGTACAGTAATTAGTGTTGCGCTCGTTCAGGAAAGGCTCCACCACGTCCAAAAAAGACTTCCCATAGCAGCTTCCGAAATGGGCTCAATTTGCCGACTGCTGAGGGATTTTATGAATAAACACAAAGCTTTCAGCAGCAGGTTTGTTTCTGCGCATAAAATGCTGAAATGAAAGCTTTTTGGATGACATTATTGCAGGCAGTTGGGTAATTATGGTGCAGCTTGTGTTCTACTACAGAACATTGAGATTCAGAACTCAAGACAGTAAACTTTAGTAATAACTTTAGTAATAAAAAAGAAGCTCATTTATGTCCTATCTGCAGAGGAGGAATTCAGTCTTGTGATTCTTGGTGATATGCACAATACAGAAAAATTGCCTGGTTTATTTTTAAGAATTCAAATTAGATTTTAACCCCCATTTGTTGTTAATAATCTACCAGGATCTTACTACCCCCTAAGGGTAAAATATACAATAGCACAGGCAAGTTCCAGTCACCACGCAGAGCAGATCTCTGCCCATAATTCGCAGGAAATATCAATGCAAAAGAACTACAAGAGCACAAATTCAGCAGACTACCCTCTCCACTTTACTTAAAGGGGCTGGCCAGTAGGAGAAAAAAAATCTTTAGATGTGTTTAAGATAAAAAATATGTACAACTTGGACTTATACTAGAATTAGGAAACCTAAGTTATAAGGCTCCCAAGGTCATTTTAATGTCTAAGCCAGTCCCCTTCTCTATTATGGGTGTTTTATAGACCAAGAAGGGGATGGATGACTCCTCATATTAGTAGCTAAACCAGCCCCTTCCCCATCATAGTCAATTTATAGACGGAGCAGGTTGACTGCTTATTTTAGTAGCGAAGCCAACCCCATTTTCTGTCTATTAATTAGCCGTGATGGTGAAGGGGGCTGGCTTAACTATTGAAATGTGTGTAAGGGGGGCTGGCTCATTTCAGTAGCTAAGCCAGCCTCCTTCACCATCAACCATCACGGCTGGTTTAACAACAGAGTGTGGAGCTGGCTTAACCATTAAAATAAGCCAGTCAGCCAGCCACCTTTTCTGGAGCTGTGGAGAATATGGGGGGGATTTAATGTCATGCCAACTGTATCATATCCGGTCAGAGATTACAATCTCCCTGGTGGTCCTGCCTCCTCAGCTTCAAAATGAAAACTGACACCCCCACCAGCTTAGCTAGTTACCAGACTCATGACAAGATGACCCCCTATGGAGCCCACACTGTGTAACTGCTTCATTCAAACTTTCCCCAGTCAGATTGGATTTCAGAAGGAGATTTAAGGAGAATATGGAGTTATCGTATGTCCTAGCTGTATACCGGTTAAATTTTCGAGATCCCTGGAAAGGCCCGAACACCTGCCAGGGTCTTGATCCGTTCTAGCACGCCAGGGTGGGGAGATGCATAGAATGGCTAGTAGAAGCCAGGTAGCAAAGCTGGGTTTGGTCTCCAAGCGTAACAGGGGCTCAGCCAGATCCGATGGTGCCAAAACCGCCACCATATGACCTTCCATTGAGAAGATATGATCCCTCATAGGTTTTGGAGCTTCAGCTACCAAGAGAACAGCAAAGGGGGTCTAGAGCCATCCCGGGGACGGGACAGCGAATGACTGACCAAGGGGTTAAATGCTTGTGGAAGGCCATGTGCTTTCTCTATACCTCTCATGCTTACTGTTCACTTCTAAAGGGGGGGGGTCGTCGTGTCACGTGTTGGAAGGAACTGGAAACAGCTGGCACCCCACATGTGGTCCAGCTGACGTGGTCTAACATCCAACTGGTAACTGACATGTTTCATCGGCTTATACTTTTTGTTACCTCCTGTATTTGCATATCTGACCATTGTATATGTAGAACCATTGTGTATATAGTGTTTTGTCTAGTGCGACTTTAAATCGATTAAATATATAATTTAACCTTGGGCTGCTCTTCTATCTCGATCCACACGTCCGTGTTCTCGGTTTTAGCCCCATGCTACCGGGGCTGGTTTCTGGCCCGATATAATCCGGTTACCGTACGTTGCTTATATCTAACGAGGAACTTGTGGCAGTCTTACTGGGCTGGCAAGGCTGTTTCACTGGTGCAAGTGAAAAAGGGGTCTCTCAGCGAGTGTTGTGCCACGCCAGCAGATGCGTGGGCCACCCTCTCTCACCACCCACGCCTTCCTGTGCCCGTGCCTGTGCCCGTGTGGACAGGGGGTGTCTGTGTAAAACTGTGCCAAGCTGACCGTACGTGTCCCCAGAGGGTGCAGAACGTCACGTTGGTGCAAGTGGGGAGACTGTACCGTGTGATCCCTCCGACATAACAGTGACGTCAGGCGGGGTGGGGAGGTGCGAATTCATCACAGGAGCTAAAGCCAGAAATGAGGCTGCCAGGACCACCACCAATATCGGAGATTTGGAACACCTTTCTTATCTCAACCTTAGGGGTATGTATGGTTAATTTAAAAAAAATCCTAAGATATTATTTTCGAGCTGGAAATGCGTCGCAAAACGCCCCCAGCATTAAAGACCACCTCGGTAGCACATAGTATGAAGCCCACCCACCCCTTTGAAAATACAACAAATGCAAAATTAGCAAAACCTGTAACAAGTAACCAGTTACAGAGAGGTTAATTAAAAAAATGAAGAACAATGGTTATGGCCCCCAGGGGTCACATCTCCATTTTGAATGGAGCTAAGCAGAAAAAAATATTTCATATCTTTGTGTCTTTTTATGATATAATAAAAGAGCCATAAAAAGAAAAAAACATCCTTTGTTGTAATGGAGGTATAGTATCTCAATCCCGCACTAAGTGAGGTTATTGGTCTCGGTGACGGCACAGAAACAGAAGAGAAATATAAAAGTCTACAAAGGCTGGCAAAAAGCAGAATGAGGGAACCTTGAGATCAGCGGACACAATAATCGCTGCTGGATATTACACACATTTATTATACTGTTCAGTAACTGAGCAGCCTATATGTATGGTCCGTATGAGTGCAGGGGATATACATAAATATACCGGATCACGTATTAGAGAGAATAGGCAAAGGAGGCGGAAATAAAGTAAATGCATGGTATTATAAAGTCAAGAAGAAGCCTTATTTGTACGCTACATGTTCCCTGTGTTGGGTAACAAAAATTACACTCAACATTGAAATCGCAACACCAGGAAGGAAAAGTCGCGGAATTGTGGAAATCACCGGATGGAGGCGTCACTGATCTGTAAATGGTGAAAAATAGAAATAAAAGTCTAGAAAATTTCTGGATTTATTCAGTCTTGAGTATGAACCATGTGCAGAAATCCCGGCATTTCTAGCCTCAGCTGCTACCAATGAGATTATTAATGGTCGTCTGAGGAAGGTTCTGCTGCTAAATGCACTTGGACAAATCATCAAAATACGCTGCTGGCAGCTCCTGTGTAATCACCGACCAATAACATCCCAGATGTGCTCGATGGGAGACAAGTCTGGAGATGCCGCAGGCATGGTGGTACATTTAGGCCACGTGGGCTGCTCACAGTAAAACGAGTAACATGGGGCCCGGAAATCTTGGGTTGAAAAATGTCTCCTGAGACACTATAGAAATGGCTGCACCACTGGTTCCACACCAAATCAACACAACGCTGAGATGTTTACAAGGGGTGAAAAAGAAAGGGGTCTGGCAACCGCACATTATGTCACCACACACCATAAACCCTGGAGGAGGACCAGTGTGAAGGCCTCCGCATAGAGTTGGCCACAGCATCTCCAGATGGAGACCAGAGGCTGTAATGGTGCCTCAGCACTGTAATAAGAGAACTGCAGCTGCACAGGTGTTTTGTAATGAGGCAAAGCTCAGTTCTGATGTATCTGACGCGCCCCCTGGGCCAGTGTTGTTGGGGATACCCGGAGCCGGATCAGATGGGGGTTGTAGTCTCCGAGTGGCTGTGACCCGGTCCGTGCCCAGGGTGTCAAACTCAGTGTGTGGCAGTCCTTACTGATGTTACTAAAGTTCTTTATGTCGACTACGCCACCCGTTGAATTGCGGTCACTACGGCCGCCGCTGCAGCAGGGTCCGCTGAGGCTGATGGTGTTTGTGCAGCTTAGGTGGTATAACCCCCAACAGGAAGGGTATAGCCTCAGGGGGTCAGGTGCAGAGGATGGTGGTTGTGGAAGTGCAGGGAAGATGGTAATGAGAGTCAGAGTCGGGTTGTGCAGTTCAGGGTTCTTTACTTACTGCTGTTCTTGTACCGGTCACTCCGGCCTTGAGTGACCACCCGAGCCGTGCTGCGTCCACCAGGTCCTGGACTCGGCCAACCCCCAAGTAGTTCTGGAGCGTGGTTCTGAGCTCCCTTTCTGTCCTGTCCTCGTCTCTGGCCTTCCCCACCAGGGATCCACCTAAGTCCGGCTCCCTCGGGCCTCTTGGTGGGTAAACCCTTGCCTCTGGGTTCCCCGACCCTATGCGTGGTCTGCCTTCCGGGTGGATTTGGTGGGTGGCCGTGGCAGATGCTGCCCACGGCCTCCGGTCTCTGGCTGAGGTATGCTGTAGCCCCCACCAGTTTGGGATCCGGTACCCTGTTGCCAACTCTTCACCCTGTGGTTGTATTTGGGCTCTCAGAGTTCCTTCTTTCTCCCCCTCTGGGTCTTTCGTTCTCTCCTCTCTCACTCTGGGCCTGGGGCTGCTCTGCTCCTCTGCTTTCTTCCACTGCTCTGCAAAGTCTTCACTACAACAGGCTGACTGGCTGCTGTCTGCCTGTCTGACCGTCTGACCCTGATCTTAGATGGTTCCCACCTTTTATACTCCCTCTATGTGTGAGCTCAGGTGACCAGCACCCAATGAGCTCCTAGCACTACCCAGACTGCTCCCCCTATCTGCCCCTACACTACTGGGATGGTCCACCCCCCTCCCACTCCAGCCAAGGACAGACTCGGTCGTACCTGCACATTTCTAAGTGGGAGTACCGTTGGTCTGCCCTCCGGAAATGGGATGTGTGTAGTGCATGCAGCCTTCTGAGCTCAGCTCCACACTCCATCCTTACCCGGGAGTGGAATACCACACCTCTGGCTGAGGTGCAATACCCCTGTAGCAGCCGAATCCTCAGGGTGCTACATTCCCCCTCTGGTAAATCACAGCACGTCCTCGGGCTGTAAGATATAAACACCAAAACATACAATTTTTTTTTTTTATATATAAACATAATAAAACATATAAAACAACATATATTAGCAGCATCATAAAACTTTTCATATTAAACTTTCTCGTAGTCGTTTCTTGCTCCTAGCTCCTCCGGTCACGGTGCAACTTGTGACCGGGTAAAGTGCGACAGTCTCTCTTGGAATCAAACAGTTTCCTATAAAACCGGAAGGGGGCGCTTTAGGAAGCGCAACTATATACAAGGGGATATGGCCGCTCTCAGTCCTCGGCCAGGTATTAGGGAGGATTGACCGTTCTCAGTCCTCGGTCAGTGGGAATAGGGACACACGGGTTAACAGTTCAGTTCTCTGGTCCCAACGGGGACTATATTAGCAGCAACGGTTCACTGTGCCCCGACGGGCAACTATATACAGTCTCTATACTACCGTACTCAACGACGGCGTCCTCCTGCTCTTTCTTTGTGATTGGTTCCAGGTTCTGGTTCAGACCCGTCCGGGTCCTCTTGCTCCTCCTCACACCGCAGCTCCTCCTCCGTCAGGCGATGCACATGGAGGGCGTAGGGTCCTTTGGCACACTTGTGCCGGGTGAAGGTGACCTCGTCCCCTAAATACAGGTCACGTCCTCTGTGTCCCTCCGGTAGGTGGGACTCAACGTCTCTTCTTGTCACGAAGACGTCGCCTGGGGTGCGGTGATCCCTGATGAAACCCCACCCATGCTGCAGATTAAATTTTATTACAGTCCCGATGGTTCGGGGACCATGCGCTGCACGGGGGTCTCTCCTGGTCCGGCTCTTCTGCTCCGCGCTCCTGACTTGGGCTTGCTGTTCCCGGACCCGCCTCTCTCTCCGCTCCCTCTCAAAGACCTCAAGCTGCTGCCGGCAGCACTCTGCACGCTCCGCTGCGGCTGCCCGAGTCTCCTGAGTGAACCCCATGAGGTCTTCTCCGGTGGGGTCCCACTCAAACTGGGTCTCTTCTAGCGGGGGCGAGATCCTCTTTATGGGCTTTGGAGCCGGGATCAGGGGTTCGTCTAGGGGTCTCTCTTTCCGGAGTCGAGGATGGTGAAACTCCGGTGGCCATATGAAGGGCTGCCCATCCGGGCACGTATGTTGGGCGAACAGGTTTTCACCCAGGTGCGGCACTCTAGGTGTTATGGGCGCCGTGATGGTAGCGGCGCCCGGGTTAACCAGGCCTTGCGACCAGGCTTGGGGCACTTTGAAAGTAAAGGGCACCGTAAGGACGGCGGCGCCCTGTGTTACTTGGCCCTGCGACCAGGCCGGTGGCTCCGCGGAGGTAGGGGGCGCTGTTGGTATTGCGGCGCCCGGGGGTACTAGGCCTTGCGACCAGGCCGATGGTACTTCCTGCTTGGTCACGCTCGGGGTCGAGGCGTGTGACGTCACAGGGGTCGCGGCTCCCGTTTGAGGCCTAGTCTGCGGCGGTGACGTTGCAGCGACGGGCACGGCAGGGGATACTTCGGGCTCTGCGACGGGGAGCTGGGGCAGGTACGCGGTTTCCCGGTTTGGGGTAGAGACGTCCCCTTTACCTGCTTCCTTTCGTTCGGCTCCCTTCTCGGCGCCGTCTCCGGCCTTCAGTCCTCCTGCGCCATCCTCAGAGGCGGTCTGTCTCCTCGTCTCGGGTGGCGTGCTCCGCTGACGGGTTCTTGTCTGCTGGGCCATCTCACGGCTCCATTCTGCTAACGTCTCTCGCTGCACCCGGGCCATCCTCCGTGCGAGGCCCTCCAGCGCAATCTGTGCACACTCCCGATCTCGGGGGAGCTGTGCCAAGACCTCCACCAAGCCTAGTGGGGTCGTTGCTTCTAGCAGGCTCCTGACCAACGGGTCGGTGCTGCTCTGCTCTCCTCCCGTTGTCTCCAGCCGGCCTTCTGGAATGGCGACCGGCAACAGGCTCCTGACCACTGGGTCGGTGCTGCCTGGAGTGGCGGCCCGCATCAGGCTCCTGACCACTGGGTCGGTGCTGCCTGGCTCTCCCTCCATCTCCGGGTGTGCTTTCTCTGGACTCTCTTCCAGACGTCTTGTCTCCGGGTGCGCTCTCTCCAGACTGCTCCAGGCTGCACCCATCTTCGTTCTCTTCTTCTGTCTCCGCCCACATCGAGGGTGGTCCCGGGGCAACTTCAGTTCCAGGGGCAGTTCTCTCACGCTGATGGACACTTCCAGCATCACAGTCTCTGTTGGTGGGCGCGGTTTCCGCTTTTGGCGCCATTCTTCGACCTGGCCCACGATGGGAGGTGACCTCTTGCCACCCTCTGGCACGCCCATAATGGCGTCCGCTCTTCCAAGGCGGGAAATCTTCGGAAATGGCGGGAATCGTCTCCCAGTGGCGGGAAACTCCATGGATGGCGGGAAAAAGCTGCAAATGGCGGACAACCGGCGGGAAACGACCTGTGATGGGGCCCGATGGCGGGGACCCTCCGGAACCGGCAGGAGACTTCTTTTTAAGGTAACGATGTACTTTTCTTCAGGCACGCAGTACCCGGTTGTTGCGGGCACGGTATCCTGCCGACTACGCCAAAGTTGACGCGCCCCCTGGGCCAGTGTTGTTGGGGATACCCGGAGCCGGATCAGATGGGGGTTGTAGTCTCCGAGTGGCTGTGACCCGGTCCGTGCCCAGGGTGTCAAACTCAGTGTGTGGCAGTCCTTACTGATGTTACTAAAGTTCTTTATGTCGACTACGCCACCCGTTGAATTGCGGTCACTACGGCCGCCGCTGCAGCAGGGTCCGCTGAGGCTGATGGTGTTTGTGCAGCTTAGGTGGTATAACCCCCAACAGGAAGGGTATAGCCTCAGGGGGTCAGGTGCAGAGGATGGTGGTTGTGGAAGTGCAGGGAAGATGGTAATGAGAGTCAGAGTCGGGTTGTGCAGTTCAGGGTTCTTTACTTACTGCTGTTCTTGTACCGGTCACTCCGGCCTTGAGTGACCACCCGAGCCGTGCTGCGTCCACCAGGTCCTGGACTCGGCCAACCCCCAAGTAGTTCTGGAGCGTGGTTCTGAGCTCCCTTTCTGTCCTGTCCTCGTCTCTGGCCTTCCCCACCAGGGATCCACCTAAGTCCGGCTCCCTCGGGCCTCTTGGTGGGTAAACCCTTGCCTCTGGGTTCCCCGACCCTATGCGTGGTCTGCCTTCCGGGTGGATTTGGTGGGTGGCCGTGGCAGATGCTGCCCACGGCCTCCGGTCTCTGGCTGAGGTATGCTGTAGCCCCCACCAGTTTGGGATCCGGTACCCTGTTGCCAACTCTTCACCCTGTGGTTGTATTTGGGCTCTCAGAGTTCCTTCTTTCTCCCCCTCTGGGTCTTTCGTTCTCTCCTCTCTCACTCTGGGCCTGGGGCTGCTCTGCTCCTCTGCTTTCTTCCACTGCTCTGCAAAGTCTTCACTACAACAGGCTGACTGGCTGCTGTCTGCCTGTCTGACCGTCTGACCCTGATCTTAGATGGTTCCCACCTTTTATACTCCCTCTATGTGTGAGCTCAGGTGACCAGCACCCAATGAGCTCCTAGCACTACCCAGACTGCTCCCCCTATCTGCCCCTACACTACTGGGATGGTCCACCCCCCTCCCACTCCAGCCAAGGACAGACTCGGTCATACCTGCACATTTCTAAGCGGGAGTACCGTTGGTCTGCCCTCCGGAAATGGGATGTGTGTAGTGCATGCAGCCTTCTGAGCTCAGTTCCACACTCCATCCTTACCCGGGAGTGGAATACCACACCTCTGGCTGAGGTGCAATACCCCTGTAGCAGCCGAATCCTCAGGGTGCTACATATCACTCAACACTCACTGCTTTGAGAGGAAGCTGAAGAAGTGCTACTAATCACACCATAGTCTGCTCTGCTCCCAGTACTTTGGTCTCAATACGGAGCTGTGTGTGATCACAGTTTGAGCAGCATCCAGTGTAATTCATTACATGTCTCACACAGGAGAAAGCCTGTTCTAAGTTACTGTGGAGATCGTTCTTTTTCCTCTGTTGTCGCTGCCTGTTTATGATTGGTCAATGTCACACAGGGGAAGAAGTACACACTCCCAGTAAAACATCTCTGGTAACACCCCCTTGGATACCCATCATAAATTATACCCTAAACTTTACAAGTTAATATCTCTGCAACAGAGAGGATAAATAGAAAAATAAAAACTATGTTTTCTATAGCTCTGCAGCAACTAGTCCATGATGTGGCCAGTTTAACATGCTCAAACTGGTGAAAGGTCCGCTTTATAACGCCTTTATCATTTTTTTTTTCCTACGCTCCGCTCAACTCATTTATGACCACATCAAAGTTCAGCTCAACTTCCATGCAGTGTGTGGTCAAAAATCGTATAACGACAGGAGTCTTGTGTATCATATTATGTAGGGACCCCCAACACAGACCCAAGGATCACATTTGGGGGCTCGGAGTCACTAGTTGTTTATAGCGTAAAGATAGGTAGGAAATGTTACTTACCGATAAGTCAGTATGTAGGAAGAAAGAAAGAGCCGAGTTGTGAAGTCAATGGAAACCAGTCATTTAGAAGTAAAGCAAAAAAAAAAAAGCACTGAGTAACGACATCTTCCTTCGCACAACGAGTCAGGCTCTCGATAAATGCTGGCAATATAAGTTATTGAGCCGTTACACATTAATTATTTAGGATAAAATAGTAACTTCAATATACGGAAGCAGAACATTCATTCCGTTGTGATAAACGGCACGGCGCGGATTATTCTTCACACAGGAGGTAATAGAAATAAATATAAAGCTAAATAACCCCAGGAAGACGTAAGGCAGATAATAACCATCATTACATCACAGGGAGAAGCGTATCATTCTCCAAAGTTACATCTCATCCCCTCTCTCCATTAGATCATTATAAACCACAATCGTATGGAAATAAATTAAAATAATTCATTTAAAATGAAAACACCTTCAAAGCTCAACGGCACGAAAATATTTATTACAGAGACGTCAACTAATGTAGCAGAACTGGAAACTGGCGTGTCAATGTAGAGATCTAGAAATGAAAACCCCATTCATCCAACCCAACGTCGGCAAGACGGATGCCGAAGAACTCAAGGTGATAATGAGCAAGTGACAGAACATGCACTACTCTATATCTATAGGGGTGGGGGATAGGATAGACTGCAGCCAATTATATCATGAAGATTAGGAAAGGGAGTGTGCTGGCCTTGTGGGAGAAAGGGACTTGTCCGCTCATGTGATAGGGACATGGGCATTGCCATGAAATAAGGAGGGTGGTTGCAGATCAGGGGGTAGTTAGAGATTTAGGGGGTAGAAAGTGGATCCAGTAGTACATAGGGGGGAAATGTATGAAGGCAGTTGGGATATACTTACAGAAAAATGTTCAACTTTTTTCTGTTTTACTCTCCGTCATTTTTTAACAGTGGGTGTGAACCCGGCCTAGTTAACTATGCAAAAAAGGTTTAAGCCAGATTTCAGAAATGGGACTTTTTCAGTATTTGCAAAAATGTCACCCCGCACCAAACATAGTATTTTAGGAAAAGGGTGGTGGTTTTCTCTTATTTTCATGTTAGAATGAACAGTCCACTTTTCTGAAGATCGGACTGCTATAATGATAAACAGTCATGGCTGAAAGTCTTGGCACCCTTAAAATTTTAAATTTTCTCTGCCGTCCACGTCCAGGGAGATTAGCTACAGTGCCATTGGTTGTAAATTTCTTGATTTTGTTGCGCACAGTAGCCAAAGGAACATCAAGATCTCTGGAAATGGACTTATAAGTAGTGTTGAGCGAATTTGTTAGGCATTTCAAATTTGGGTTTGTGTTTGGGGTTCCGGCTTGTTCGCGTCAAAAAATCAGGGATGTTTGCTAGTGGAGCTGATTTTCAGGGGCGAACAAGCCGGAACCCCAAACACGAACCCAAATTTGAAATGCCGAACAAATTCGCTCAACACTACTTATAACCTTCAGATTGTTGATATTGTTAAAGAGTCCTCAGACAGTTCTCTTCTCCTCTTTCTGTCCTCCATGCTTAGTGTGGCACACACAGACACACAATGCAAAGATTGAGTCAACTTCTCTCTTTTTTATCTGGCTTCAGGTGTGATTTCCATATTGCCCACACCTGTTACTTGGCACAGGTGAGTCTGAATGAGCATCACATGCTTGAAACAAAGTTGTTAACCCACAATTTTGGAAACATGACGACAATTTTGTCCGGCCCATATTTGGGATTCTGTATGAAATGATGTCTAATTAAAGGAAATAAACACATGTATAACAAAACATGTGTAATTGCAATAATTTTCTAGGAGAAATACTTCATTTTCTGGAACAATTTCAAGGGCGCCAACACTTTTGGGCATGATTGTACGAAAAGGTCAGGAACTAATAGTAAAATGAAGACGCACTTACACAGCAGATTTCCTGTCTGAACGAGAGGTGATCGATGTGACAAGTTGATTGTCGCTCATTTAAAGACCCTATTAAACAGGTCGATGCAAAATTTATGAGGACAAACAATTGTTAAATACGATCGTTCGGTGCCCGGATAGTTTGCACATAGTTGGTAGAACATTTCTTGTTTTTACACGCGAAAATGTGACAGCGACAACAAAAATTTCTGCTGGAGGTCATACTTCTGGCGTAAATAAGCCGACTACACCTCTCAGCCTCCTCTATACCTTGATTACCGCCTCCTGAAATAGCGGCACAATAATACCTCCTCATCCTCTATTACAGTCAGAGAAATGGCCGATTCGCAGGCGGAATTCAGACAAATCTCTCTATCAGCCCGGACTGAGCCGTCTTCTCTCATGTCCCAATGATCGCACCGCTGACACAAATGAAATAATAAATAAATGGACGATCAGTCCCCATTTCTCTCCTCGGCGTAGTCGAAGAATTTCAGGCGGCTGTGACATCTGTTCTCTTCTTTTTACTGCCGTGTTAAATTCGCCTCATGAGCGGCAGTGATATTTCCAGCCCTGGTTTGTATGTCTGAGAGCCAAGCAGCCGTGGACTGTCGGCCGCCCCCTTCTTCTCTCTAGGGCTTTTTATTGAGGAGATATTCA
Source organism: Phyllobates terribilis (assembly GCF_046119375.1). NCBI lineage: Eukaryota > Metazoa > Chordata > Amphibia > Anura > Dendrobatidae > Phyllobates > Phyllobates terribilis. The sequence continues at coordinate 23,489,897 of NW_027362774.1, read as the reverse complement.
TCTGAAGGCATCAGGACCTCACACCAAGCCCACCTACACCTGTGTGGGGGGCTGAATGCTGAACAGACCCACCGTATGAGAGAATCAGGGCTGCAAACTAATCTCAAGTCATTCAGCAAAGTCCGCTATAAACTTTACAGCCTAAGTCTTTAATGGAAGAGTATCCAAGAGGTAATCACCTGCTGGATGCCATTGAAGGTGTATATAATACAAGAATGCCGTCTCTATAACCTAAGGCTCTATGGAGAAGAAGAGGAGTCCTTCACGGTTTTGCACCTGAAAACACAAGTCTACAATTACACTGCAATTCTTATTTATCCACGGAGAGGAATAAAATAGTCTACAATGGGCCGAAAATCTGAACGCAAAAGTGCCTGACCGGTGGGTTCAGATTACAGGTTTCGGCTGGCTGCAATCCTGGATTTTAAACTAGGATTCTTCATTATTATTCCAAAAGTAATGGAATTCCTGTCTTTAAGATGCAGTGAAATCGTCAGTGTCGGTTTAACAAAGTTTCATAAAATCAACAAAACTTTGCAATATCTCATATCTGAAAAATCTCCTTGTTTCTCCATTTATGAGCCACTTTTCCCCTTTCCCTGCGCCTCCTAAATTCATCACTCGTTCTGTAATACTGCTAAAATCCATTCGGTTCAAAACAAAACAGATTGTCGGCTCACTAAGAAGCCAGATTACAGCTGCCTATTGTAGTCTATGGAAAATGAGGGAGAAGCAGAGTGAGCATTGCCGGTCAGACACATTAGATGGCTGTGGCCGGACGATGATTGAACAGCAGTCATCCCTCCCATACACAGCAGCGCTCGCTTGAGCTAGCGCGCAAAGTGTTCTCTATGAGAAAGCCACTGGCAGACGTCTGCCGGCAAGAGAACAATGCAATCATCAGTCTGAAACTGGATATGCACCTCTCCCGACAGTCAGTCGACCGGTGTGCCCATACACATTGGACTGTCGGCCAAACCTGTCGATATCGGCGGATTCAGATGACTTTAGTCTAATGTGAATGGACGATAAGAAGCAGAGACATGCAAACCTTTGCCTCTGCTTTCTAGCAAGTATTTCTCATTCCAGCGCTGTATTCACATCTACACTGCTCAGTACTGCTGTATAATGTCCTCCATGCTGCTGCTTCTGAACATTTGCTACATAGAGACAGGAGAGCAGGAATCCCTCATGTCTGTGTGTGCTGTGTATCGCAGAAATCACGACAGACAGTCTGCACCCACCAGCTCAGAGACAACTGAAAATTAGAGATACAGCCACAGAGAAGAAAGATGGTGAAAAATGCAGGATACAAGTCACGTAATGGCCAGACAGTGTTATTTCTCATGTGCACATACATCATCTGAAATAAACGACCTTATGGATTGTTAGTCTTAGATCTGTATCCAGAGCATTCACTCTTATTTCCTGGGCTCTTGTTTTCGCCATGGTTCCAGGTTTTTGGAATTTTGCAGCAATGATTATTTACCATATACTTTTATTGTGTGGTTAGTGGCTGCATTATAGTAATTACCATATATTATACCTGCATCTGGCTGTGCTTATTATCACTGTTTAATGAGTTATCTATCAAGTGCCGACTCTTTTACACTCATCTCCTTGGAGACCAACAGTAAAGAGAAATTGTGTAAAGTCTTAGAATTTATTCTACTAATCACCTTTTGGAAAGCCAGGGCTTATGAGGATCCAGGCTGCTCCTCTGGTCGCAGATGTTTGGTGGGTTAATATTTACTTAATGTGTATGGCTACTGTAAAGGCCATGAAAATGCCTTTAAGGTTACTTATTCCTAGCACTGTACACAGGTGCCGTTACATCAATCAAGTCCAATCCCACAACTTTGGTGGAAATGTTCTTTAGTCTTCACAGTCATACAAAAAGTTAAGATGATCCTGCTAAACCACAACGATCAGCAGTGATCTTCACGGGATACTGATAGCAAGTATTAATTTCCCTACAGCGCCACCACAGGAGAAAAGAAGAATTAGACAGTTTCAGTTAAAATCAATACAAGTGGCATGCCTGTCAGGCACAGTGTGGGAAAGAGTAAGTGCAACACGAAGGGATGAGGGGAAGGAAGCCCAATCACTAGGGAGAGGGGGGAGTGGAGACCTCTAGGCAGATCTAATATCACCCTACCTGCCCTACCGTCCGTATATTGGCTCCGCACCTATCGCCAAACAGAAAACCTAATCCCTGTATATCCCTAGAACTAGGCCCTAGATAGGTAGGGGGGAGGATGAGCACTGGTCAGTCCCCACTATAAATTAAAGACAACAAGGGAGATATACAAAGGGGGGAAAACTTAGCTTGAGCAGACACTAGAGGGATAACACCAAATGTCCTCCAAAGGCACCACAGAGGAAGCTAGCCAACTGCTGTAGCTCCAAGCCTTCACAAGGGAAAATGAGAAGGTCAACCGGCGACTACCTGAAGCAGACTGAGAGTTTATAAACACCCAACCCAGGGTGTGTGAAACAGAGCAGGAGGGAGGTTGCCGCTGGGTCCAAGTCAGAAGGATTAAGAAAGCGTCTACAATGCCAAATGTAGTGACCTTCTGCAGCCAGATCCAGAGTGACTGTCTGTTACATCTGACACACCCGTGACAATGCCACGTAATCCAAAGAGATGCTCTTTGTATACATCCCGACTACATGAGTGTCTGATCTGATAAACCCCCTATGAGTTCAGAATACTTGCAGGATATTTGAGGATTGGCCAACATGCTGTACTTCATAGATTAACTAGTAGTTTCCTTTTAATCAGCTGAATACAATAATGGTATGATCACAGGTCGGGGTATGAAAGCAGTCATGTATTTACAGAGAGGAAATCCGAGGCTGAAAATTGGATTCCTGCTGCAGGGTATACAGCAAATCAGCATGTGGATTACCACCATTATCATTCAGTGGGATTAATCGTTGGTGTTCCTGTAAAGGAAAAAAAGCTTGCCTCTTCATTCTGCAACTGATATTTTTTTCTGGAGCAATTCCAAAAACGTGCTTAATTTTTTGGCACAGCATGTGAAGAGGGTTGCAGAGAAGAAGCCCCAATCACATGTATGAGATGCAGAATTTGTACCGAAATCCAAGTGAAATCTTACATGTACATGGACTCCAGGACCATGCTCACAGGGTGTGTTTGCATTGCATTTTTTTTTTTTTGCAAACATCTATAAATGTATTATCAGCCTTCAAAAGTATAATACATTTAGGGACCAGTCAGCGATGACCAGCGTCTGCACAGATTAAGATCTACTCCTCCTCACCAGGACTGTCATACCTTCCTTTGTGCACAGAGACGTTCAAGGACAGGCCATAGAGAGGGATGTTAGTCTCCAAGGAAGAGGAGTTTAACAAGGACAGCGCTGGGATTATTACAGATGCCATTCACATCCAGGGAACATGACTGGTCGTGACACATTGTGCCTTGTACACTACTCAGTGCAATCTTATAGGACATGAGTCACATATACAATAGAAAAGTCTAAGCAGTAAATGACCTCATATACAAACTCACAGCAATGTATCAGGAGTCAGGACCAAACCAGGAAAAAGTGGAGGTCACTTCATTATTCCTCGCTGTTCTATGTAGGAAGGGAATGTGGCAACTTGTCACAGTGCACCATGGTCTTAAGTTTAAACACCAAGAACAATGTTTCCAAAAAAAGTAATAAATCATAAATGCTGATTATAGCCATATACGAATAGGAGGCTATATTGTAAACCTTTTTTTTTAATTATTATTATTATTAACTAGCTGTACCCGCCCACGCTTTTCAGTCTGGTTAAATGGAAAAGAAAGAATAGAGAAAGCGCACGTTTCTAAAATATTTCATTTCAAAATGCTTGATAGTTGTGCCCATCAGGCAGGCATGGTGGCAGCCTGTACCCTGTGACCCCTGCAGGCCTGTACTATGCACAGGTCACTAAAGAGGTCGGTACTTGCTGTCAGGTGTCACAATGGAGCCGGTCATGTCAGGGATTGCTAGTTATGCAATTCCCTAGTACAGATGGAATGTGACAGGAGGGGGAGCAGAGATGAAGGCAGGCGGTGGCAGAAGAGGAGGGGGAGATACACTTGTCATGTGCCAGGCCGGTACCGGCCAGATCACAGTGCCGCTCCCACCGGTGGCACAGTGGGATTTGTACTTGCTCGCTATCCGCCCACTGCTGCGAGGCTCGGGCCCAGCTCAGCGCCCAGAGCAGAGACCGTGGCCTGCACCTCTCCGTGCATCCTCCCTCTCTCCTTCCCTCCATCCCCCACTTGTTGTTGCGCAGTCGGAAATAAGACTCACCTGCCGGAGAACAAGAAGCCGCCGCAGCAGCAGCGGTGCTGGAGAGCAGAGGCGGCCGTGGTAATGAGCAGCAGCGTCTTTCAGCCTCGAACAGATGGGCTCATCATTCCCCTTTCCCCCAAACCACCAGGGGGGACATGAAAGGAGTAGAGCACAGGCAGCAGCTGAGGCAAATGAAGGAGAGGGAGAAGGGTTTATGAATGAGATGTCACTAAGGGGGAGAGAATGCCGGGCGGCCAGGGAGAGTCAGCCTGGGACTGAGCTCGTAACACCCCCCTCTCGCTGTTGCTTTGACGTCCAACAGCTGGTATATAAAAACATAGTATGTATATAAAAACATGCGTGTATTCGAATGCAACGTTTTGTCAAAATTTCAACGCAATCGGTGAAGAACTTTCAGAGATTTAAGATTTTGAACAAACAAACATTTACATTTTAATTTAGATAGATACATTTTGATTCCTAAATGCAAAATGAAACGACTTTCTAAAATTGCCTTCATTTTGCTTATCTTGTGTATCTGAACGTCCCCTGTCTAGCAAAATGATTTGCAAAAATGCCACAAAACTGTCAGAACTCCTGACTGCTCTCTAATCTCCCACTCCCTTCTCTCGGTGTTACGGATAGCAGTATAGAGGGGGATGTACACAATGAAAGCTAGTGAGGACAGAAGCACCCTGGACAAACAGACCTCACCTCCAGCATGAATTACTTGGGGGGGGACACAAGGATCTCACATCCAGCATGTATTACTGAGGGGATACAAGGACCTCACCTCCGGCATGTATTACTGGGGGGACACAAGGATCTCACATCCAACATGTATTACTGAGGGGACACAAGGACCTCACCTCCAGCATGTATTACTGAGGGGACACAAGGACCTCACCTCCAGCATGTGTTACTGAGGGGACACAAGGACCTCACCTCCAGCATGTGTTACTGAGGGGACACAAGGACCTCACCTCCAGCATGTGTTACTGAGGGGACACAAGGATTCTAACCTCCAGCATGTATTACTGGGGGGACACAAGGATTTCACCTCCAGCATGTGTTACTGGGGGGACACAAGGATCTAACCTCTAGCATGTATTACTGGGGGGACACAAGGATCTAACCTCCAGCATGTATTACTGAGGGGAATACAAGGATCTAGCCTCCAGCATGTATTACTGGGGAGGCGGCACAAGGATCTAACCTCCAGCATGTATTACTGAGGGGAACACAAGGATCTAACCTCCAGCATGTATTACTGGGGGGGATACAAGGATCTAGCCTCCAGCATGTATTACTGGGGAGGCGGCACAAGGATCTAACCTCCAGCATGTATTACTGAGGGGAACACAAGGATCTAACCTCCAGCATGTATTACTGAGGGGAACACAAGGATCTAACCTCCAGCATGTATTACTGAGGGGAACACAAGGATCTAACCTCCAGCATGTATTACTGGGGGGGACGCAAGGATCTAACCTCCAGCATGTATTACTGAGGGGAACACAAGGATCTAACCTCCAGCATGTATTACTGGGGGGGACGCAAGGATCTAACCTCCAGCATGTATTACTGGGGGGTCACAAGAATCTAACCTCCAGCAGGTATTACTGGTGCGACACAAGGATTTCACCTCCAGCATGTATTACTACGGGGATCACAAGAATCTAACCTCCAGCATGTATTACTGGTGGGACACAAAGACCTCACCTTCAGAATGTATTATTAGAGGGGACATATTTTGCCCTCCTGCTGCCGGCTGCCTCTCTCCAAATCACTCCTGTTTCAATGACCTGTCAGTCAGAGACTTGAGGCAGGCAGTGGTCAATAGGCAACAGAGAGAGAGGGCAGGAGAGTTGCAAGTACAATATCCAACCCCACTGCACTTGCAACTCATTAGCATCCAATTTCAACTATGGATTTCTCTAAAACAGCAAAATAGATTTCTACCAGCAAGATTCGGATTTAATGAGCCTTAAAGCTATTCTTCCTGAAAATGTCTGAGTAAATTGATAAATGCACGTTACCATTGAAGTTTGATACTGTTCACACTGTATAGCAGGACAGTCCCTTAAAGGGAACCTGTCGTGTTACCTGTAGATATAGTATCAATCTGCAGGTAAATAGTGTGGCAGCTTGATCTGCACACATATCCTGCTGAGCTGGCTGTCAATCAAAGTGCCGGGGGGGAGAGATTATAGCCGCACTCACAGTATACAGAGCTGTACCTGCTCCGCACGTATGACTGTGAGCAAGCAGCCGCAGGAAGGGTATAAGCTCACTTGCTTCCCATAGCTGTTGCAAGAATAAGGCGGCCAGGTAGGATTTTAACGCTATTTATCTACAGATTACCTGATATCTGCAGGTAAATAGCATTTTTGTACATGACGGGTATATATTATGAACGCCAGTGCCATATGGAAAACAGATGGAGCCGATCCTGTACATTGCTAAATGTCCCATATAGGAAATGTTTTTCTATGTAATGTCTCTTTAAGTACAAAAAGATCATTAGATAAATGTTAATCATTGATAATTTCTTACCGGGCAAATCTCATCGGCTACCAAGAGACAGGGAAAATAAGTGATTCCCCAAATGACCTGGAACACGGCTGGAGAAGATGACCGCTTTCTCTTTGCTGCACTGATGTAATACTATTAAAAGCAAATTATCACTTGGAAGAAGACGCAAAGTAACATGATGTATGTGTCTTGTGTCCTCGTGTCATTACCCCGGCCCAGCATTAACAGGCAGCAGATTTAATTGGTGAAGCATGCCACAGATGTGGGTGCTTTGATTAGCCGAGCCGTGCCAATCCACAAGTGATGTGTCACTGTAATTGTGACAGCTGGATGAGAGGACAGTGCTCCTGCCAGCGTGCGATCCTCATTATGGGAGCGCTCCTGAAAAGTAATCATTTTCTGAAGGATTTTTTTTCCCTTTCCTTTCCATTATTCCTGTGTGCAGAGATCACAATTGCGCACATCACCAGCTTCCATATCTCTGATATATCTCTGTATGTCAGACAATCAAGTCCCATCGATGATGGATCAAAGCACAAGTAGCAATTCCTCTCCTAAGGGTTTGTTCCCAAAAGACAAAACCGTTGCAGATTTCATTAAGGAAATGCCGCTGATTTCCGGACATCTTACCCTTTGCATAGATTGACAGATTGGAAGATCTCAAATCCAGAGAGCCGATTAGTTTTTTCCGCAAATTTTCTCCGCAGTGTCTAGGTGAAAATTTTAAAACTCTTCTTCACAATACTATAACAGAAATACGCAGTGTATATTACACCAGAAATTATGGACAGGAATAGCAAAATGATAACTGGGCTCCCACAAGAAAGTGTGAATGCGACTGTAACCTCTACACCACCTAAAGTTACACATCTGGTCGAGAATCACAACTCTCAGCATGCCCTGAAGTTTGTCAGGGGATGGGGAGTTGTATATTTCGTCGAACTCTCATATTTACCAACATCTTGGTTAGTAAATTCCTGCTCCGGGAATGTCCAAAACTGGTCAAGAATGCTCACTTTTGGCCAGAATTTACACACTTTTGGCCAGAGTTTACAGACTTGTGGCTAGAGTTTACGCTTTTTTTGGCCAGAGTTTACACACTTTTGGGCAGAGTTTGCCTTTTTCTTGGGCAGAGTTTGCCCTTTTCTTGGACACAGTTTGCCCTTTTCTTGGACACAGTTTGCCCTTTTCTTGGACACAGTTTGCCCTTTTCTTGGACACAGTTTGCCCTTTTCTTGGACACAGTTTGCCCTTTTCTTGGACACAGTTTGCCCTTTTCTTGGACACAGTTTGCCCTTTTCTTGGACACAGTTTGCCCTTTTCTTGGGCCCAGTTTGCCCTTTTCTTGGACACAGTTTGCCCTTTTCTTGGACACAGTTTGCCCTTTTCTTGGACACAGTTTGCCCTTTTCTTGGCAGAGTTTACACACTTTTGGACAGAGTCAGAAAAGAATATCTGGACTCTGATTTGGTGCTACTATATTTTCCATGATAGATTTTGGATTCATGGCTTAGACTGCCGCAAGGACTGATCTAACAAGCTCGCTGAGCTCTTACTTGCACAGAATTTGCAATCCTAATCGTGTACGGCATAAAACCTGGTTCTGCATGCCGCGGCGTGTAAAAACAAAAAATAACCCAAATGGTATTATTTCTGTTAGGCCATGAAAATGGCAGCTGGTATAATCCTCCCGCCTCCCAGATGCATTGGTTTTTATTTTGTGCACAGTTTAGGCTGCCGTACGATTAAGCACACAAGTAACGGCTTTACTGGTTGATTGTCTCAGTGTTTTACGTGTTCAAATTAAATATGATATAAAAATATAAACTCCAGAGGAAGAGTCAGGCATAACCGCAAAGTGTGGAGAAATGAAGCGGAAGAGCGCCGTATATTCTACCCTCAGAGAAGCACTGAAATACTGGCGTAAAGAATGAATAAGGCACATGCGTTATATGTATACGACCACTAAAACAAGGCCCCCTGTTAGATAATACATGGAAGCAAAGTAATTTTTGTTAGACTTAACCATGGACATTTACATGGGAAAATGTAACTTAAAAAAAATAAATCTGGATTACCGGAAGTGCTTCTGTCCTTCATAAGGTTGTGTCATCAAAGAGATTGGAGGAGGATATTATTATTATTGATAGATATCAGACCTGTGATGCAATCTAAAGTTTGGATGATCCTGGTTTTTGGCAGGAACCCTCCAGTGATCAGGTTATGATCTTGCAGACTAACGGTGGCCAAACCCACTAACATCAGTGCGATTGGTGAACAGTCCAATGGCACGGAGACCTCCTGACTCTCCACCAACAGAGGATGTTGAGAAAGGGAGGGATCTGGCATGTTGGATTTCCAGTGGATGATCCTTTTGTTCTCCGCACCCCAGAAGAGTCTGTCAGCTCCTCTCTCATAGACAAAACAGGAGCGCTTGGCTAAACAAGCCTCCCTGAATATGGGGGAGTCCGGAGAGACAGCGGTCATCTGAATAATTGTGTATGAGGGGGGCTTAAGAGTTCATTACATGGTTCCTATTGAAATTGCAATCAACAGACATGCTGGGTTCTCCAGAACAGGAGATGCTTTCCACTCGGGTTAAAAGATAAAGATCCTGAACCCATTAACTTAAAATCGATTTAAAGGGGGTTGTCTCATGAAGACAACCAAAGGCCCTAGATGCCTAGCTCTTCACTACTATCCATAAGCCAAAAAGGAGAAAAAGTCTATGAGAACCGCTCCGGTGAATGCAGCCACCCTATAAATTTAATGGAAAACCATGAATGCTACGGGGGAAATGTCTGGTGAGGTTACAGAAGCCGATGGCTTCCATTCAAAGGAGTTGGTCTTCGGGGGGGACCCAAAAACCATGAATGCTATGGGGGAAATGTCTGGTGAGGTTACAGAAGCTGATGGCTTCCATTCAAAGGAGTTGGTCTTCGGGGGGGACCCAAAAACCATGAATGCTACGGGGGAAATGTCTGGTGAGGTTACAGAAGCTGATGGCTTCCATTCAAAGGAGTTGGTCTTCGGGGGGGACCCAAAAACCATGAATGCTACGGGGGAAATGTCTGGTGAGGTTACAGAAGCTGATGGCTTCCATTCAAAGGAGTTGGTCTTCGGGGGGGACCCAAAAACCATGAATGCTATGGGGGAAATGTCTGGTGAGGTTACAGAAGCTGATGGCTTCCATTCAAAGGAGTTGGTCTTCGGAGGGGACCCAAAAACCATGAATGCTACGGGGGAAATGTCTGGTGAGGTTACAGAAGCTGATGGCTTCCATTCAAAGGAGTTGGTCTTCGGGGGGGAACCCGAAAACCATGGATTCTATGGGAGAAATGTCTGGTAAGGTTAGAGAAGCCGATGGCTTCCATTCAAAGGAGTAGGTCTTCGGGGGGGAACCCAAAAACCATGGATGCTATGGGGGAAATGTCTGGTGAGGGTACAGAAGCTGATGGCTTCCGTTCAACGGAGTTGGTCTTAGGGGGAACCCCTTTGCTTGCCAAGTCGAATATGATGGAAACAGTCTTGTCTTATTTATGGAAAACATCAACTAAACACCATAAAATATCCCACAAGTAAAGATCCCATTTACTGTGAAGTTACTGATGGCTCGTGTCCGGTCTCTTCTTTGGCAGGAAGCCTTCTATTTTAGTAATCTAACAGTTCCACGAGTCCAGCGCCATCCTACATAATGGCTGCGCCTCCCCCACTGGCTGCACAGCTCAGAGCGGTGGCATTTTCTAGTGAAGGTTTCAATCACTCCGTGCCCCGGGTTTGCGGCGTTGGAATTATGTCACGCATCCGTCTCATTATGTGCTATAAAAACCATAGAAAATGAACATACATCAGCAGATATCCCCCAGGAGCTGCGCAGCCTTTACATCTCGCCATCAGCTTCCCCCCTCGTCCTGCCGACTGAAAGTTTAATCGTTATTTCCCGAGTAATAAAGTGCAGGAACACGGCTCAGTTTCTATAATAAAACTATTACGGGCAGCGCTGCGTGCACACAGATGTCGGCCATTGTGAATACTCTAAAGGCAAAAACAGAAACTGACTTTTTTTTTTTTTTTTTGCTACTTAAATGTTTTCTTGAAAATGCCGTGTTGTTAGAGGAAATCCATAAAGGAGGTTATGACGCTTAACAAAAATTCTATCAAATAAAAAGTTTGTCTTGTCCTTTTCCAAAAGAGCTGGGTGACAACCCTACAGTCATTCTACCTTCATCTATAGACGTCATCAAAAAAAAGTGGCAGAGGGCGCAGAGTAATAAGACATGACTGCAGGGTCTGACTACACACAGGGATTGTTTGTAGTCTGTTACCATGGAGACAGATAGGGAAGAATTGGAGCTGTAGCTACAGGTGTTCTTAGGACTGTTTAGTGGAAATACCCTTTAATTGCTAATTGTTTTTTTTTTTTGTGTGCAAATCATGATTAGCCCTGTGTACCTGATTGATTGTAGAAAGCTTCCCTAGCTTTATGAAATGCAGTTGGCACAAGGTGCCCGGCTGCCATCGCCTTCACATTATGGTCATTTAGCAGCCGGGATAGTGTCACTGTAATGAATACGCGGGGAAGCACAGAACTCTCATTAACAATGGGAGGCATTATTCTCTGTGATGAACAGAGATGCAATACTGTGGAGTTCATTAAAAAACCCCATCATGTCTAATTATAAATTCTAATCAACAAGTGAGATCATTAATACTTTATGGGACTTGTTGGTAAGTTACTGAGATTTAAAGGTCACTGTCTCCCAAAAGTTGTGTGTTACACTCTCATCTATAATGTTGGTTATTCATTGAATTAAAGGCGTCTCAGCTTGACAGTGATATCGAATTTATTTATCCTCCTCTATGTGCAGATGCTCCCTCCCAAATACTGATCCCGGGATCCCGACTGTAGAGTCACGGGTGGGGGATAAATAGTGGATGCATTACATTACTGCTACTGCTCCTGGGCTACGGCTTCTATTATAGTCCACAGGAGATTGCACATTTGTAGAAGACAGAAGTATAAATGCACCTCCTGGGTACAAAATGAGCTGTAACGCAGGATTATAAGTAATGTATATACACAGTGACTGCACCAGCAGAATAGTGAGTGCAGCTCTGGAGTATAATACAGGATGTAACTCAGGATCAGTAATGTAATGTATGTACACAGTGACTGCACCAGCAGAATAGTGAGTGCAGCTCTGGAGTATAATACAGGATGTAACTCAGGATCAGTAATGTAATGTATGTACACAGTGACTGCACCAGCAGAATAGTGAGTGCAGCTCTGGAGTATAATACAGGATGTAACTCAGGATCAGTAATGTAATGTATGTACACAGTGACTGCACCAGCAGAATAGTGAGTGCAGCTCTGGAGTATAATACAGGATGTAACTCAGGATCAGTAATGTAATGTATATACACAGTGACTGCACCAGCAGAATAGTGAGTGCAGCTCTGGGGTATAATACAGGATGTAGCTCAGGATCAGTAATGTAATGTATATACACAGTGACTGCACCAGCAGAATAGTGAGTGCAGCTCTGGAGTATAATACAGGATGTAACTCAGGATTATAAGTAATGTATATACACAGTGACTGCACCAGCAGAATAGTGAGTGCAGCTCTGGAGTATAATACAGGATGTAACTCAGGATCAGTAATGTAATGTATGTACAGTGAATGCACCAGCAGAATAGTGAGTGCAGCTCTGGAGTATAATACAGGATGTAACTCAGGATCAGTACAGGATCAGTAATATAATGTATGTACACAGTGACTGCACCAGCAGAATAGTGAGTGCAGCTCTGGAGTATAATACAGGATGTAACTCAGGATCAGTACAGGATCAGTAATGTAATGTATGTGCACAGTGACTGCACCAGCAGAATAGTGAGTGCAGCTCTGGAGTATAATACAGGATGTAACTCAGGATCAGTAATGTAATGTATGTACACAGTGACTGCACCAGCAGAATAGTGAGTGCAGCTCTGGAGTATAATACAGGATGTAACTCAGGATCAGTAATGTATGCACACAGTGACTCCACCAGCAGAATAGTGAGTGCAGCTCTGGAGTATAATACAGGATGTAACTCAGGATCAGTACAGGATCAGTAATGTAATGTATGTACACAGTGACTCCACCAGCAGAATAGTGAGTGCAGCTCTGGAGTATAATACAGGATGTAACTCAGGATCAGTAATGTAATGTATGTACACAGTGACTGCACCAGCAGAATAGTGAGTGCAGCTCTGGAGTATAATACAGGATGTAACTCAGGATCAGTAATGTAATGTATGTACACAGTGACTGCACCAGCAGAATAGTGAGTGCAGCTCTGGAGTATAATACAGGATGTAACTCAGGATCAGTAATATAATGTATGTACACAGTGACTGCACCAGCAGAATAGTGAGTGCAGCTCTGGAGTATAATACAGGATGTAACTCAGGATCAGTAATGTAATGTATGTACACAGTGACTGCACCAGCAGAATAGTGAGTGCAGCTCTGGAGTATAATACAGGATGTAACTCAGGATCAGTAATATAATGTATGTACACAGTGACTGCACCAGCAGAATAGTGAGTGCAGCTCTGCGGTATAATACTGGTTATAACTCTTCATCAGTACAGGATCAGTAATGTATTACACTGTGGGGCAGATTTACTTACAGTCCATTTTTTTTAACAGTGTAAATGTATTACATTTTCATAACCAGAAAAAAAACACATTTTGATGCACATTCGGTAAATGTATTTCTTTACTTTAGAAGGTCTTTTTTTTCTCAGCCAAATTATTCTTACATCTATGGTTTCCTCATACAAAGTAAAATAATATACAACGTGGTTTATATAAAGCGCAGTGGATTCGTGTAGCGGTAAGTGGCTCTGAATCTATTAGACTAAGTGTCATTTACAACATGAAGCGGTTCCCAGATCTGGAGACACACATACGGTAAATCTAATGCGATACATTTCATAATTTCGTTCTTGTGGACAGCTTGTTAAATTAAGCTAAATTAAAAAGAATATAATTTACAGGGAGAGAAAACAAATCTTTTACTACAGTTTATCCAAACAAGCTCGCACAGACAAGCTGCTATATTTGATCCCAATTTCATGCTGTAGCAGTTTACAGCTGTGACAGTGTATCTCACGTTCGGCTCTTGGCTGGAGAAAGATCTGATCTGCGTGAAGCGTTTGTTCCCGACACCAGCGCATCTACAATAAATGTTGGCAAGAAGCAACAGACATTTAGATTTAGCTGTCGAAAAACAAAACTAGCAAACTTTTTAAATGTGGATGATCAGCACTAGATCGCCAAGTACTGCCCCCGAAAAATAGGTAATGAGTGACAGAGGTAGATCATCAGAGATCGGGCACAGAGGCCACTAGATCACTAGGCATGAAACATCACTGCTATTAGGTCACGAATGACTGGACATAAATCACTGGGGCACCAGGGATGTAGTATAGATACTGCTGGTTTCCTGAAAAAGTAGACTGATACAGATGCCACTAGCTTACTGCTAGTCACCAGGGACTGCACACTGACACTATTAGGTCACCAAGGAATGGACATATACCACTAGAGCACCAGGGATGGTGTATGGATACTGCTGGTTTCCTGAAGAATGGACTCTGATACAGCTAGGTCATTAGAGATTAGGAGCAGACTGCGATTAGATCACCAAGTATTGGACATACACCACCAGAGCACCAGGGAGATGCACTAATACTATTAGGTTACCAAGGACTGAATACCTACCACTAGACCACCAGAGATGGTACACTGATACTATTAGATCACCAAGGACTGGTTACATACCACTAGATCACCAGGGATGGCACATCGATACTATTAGGTCACCAATGACTGGTTACATACCACTAGACCACCAGGGATAGTACACTGATACTATTAGGTTACCAAGGACTGAATACCTACCACTAGACCACCAGGGATAGTACACTGATACTATTAGATCACCAAGGACGGGTTACTAGGGTTGAGAGAGTATGTTCTGTCCGAGTATGCTCGGGCCGAGCTCCGAGTATTTACAGCTGCTCGGTGATATGGTTGAATCGCTCCCGTGTGCATGATTTGCGACTGTTTGACAGCTTTATTACATGTGAGGAATGTGTAAGAAATAGACATTCCTCACATGTACTAAGACTGTCAAACAGTTGCAAATCATGCACACGGGAGCGATTCAACCATATCACCGAGCAGCTGTAAATACTCGGAGCTCGGCCCGAGCATACTCGGCGAAAGGGTTAATAGAACATACTCGCTCAACACTACTGGTTACATACCACTAGACCACCAGGGATGGCACATCAATACTATTAGGTCACCAAGGACTGGATACATACCACTAGACCACCAGGGATGGCACATCGGTACTATTAGGTCACCAAGGACTGGATACATACCACTAGACCACCAGGGATGGCATAACGATACTATTAGGTCACCAAGGACTGGATACATACCACTAGACCACCAGGGATGGCACAACGATACTATTAGGTCACCAAGGACTGGATACATACCACTAGACCACCAGGGATGGCACAACGATACTATTAGGTTACCAAGGACTGGATACATACCACTAGACCACCAGGGATGGTACACTGATACTATTAGGTATCTAAGGAATGGACATAATTTTATGGTGCTCTAGTATTCTATCACCAAAGAATAGACATTGACAGAGAGCTATATCCTTGAACTTTGGAGACATATGCCATTGGATCACCAGGGATGGCACAACGACAGTGTTAAATTGCGGAACTAAAACATTAAAAAATTAAAATTTGAGAGTCCTCAGTGGTTGATACCTTTAAATTGCTAAATTGAAAAGATTGCAACATTCAAATTTTAATATTTCTCTATCTATTGTCTTACACGGTACAAAGATATATTTTTCCTGCAATGAAAACACAAATTTGTTGCAAAATGTATGGACTGTGGCAATATCATCAGAGGCTGAGCATAGATAATTGAAGAAACTGTCAAACATACAGTAATTGAAAATAAAGAAGATTTAAAATTGGGCAAATAGGGCATCAATTTCAAAATCGGTGGGGTCAGACCACCCGGCATCTCCACTGATCAGCTTTTTGCAGCTAGAGAGTAATAAAAATCACTGGTTGCAAAAGTTCACCTTTTAAGAACCTCTACTGAGCTAAAGCCTTGTTCACCATGTTTTTCCTTTATTCCTCCGGATACTGAAGTGGATGTCATTCATTTTACAACAGGACACAAAAAAAGGTAAAATAAGTACACGGGACACATCCTCCTGACGGCGCTAGGAGCGGTTCTGGGCTCCCGTCTTTTATTGCAGTCAATAAGACATGATAACGATATGGAAAAGGAAAAAAGCGTCCTACTTTATGTTTTCAAAGGAAAAAAAAAAAAAAGACTATCTCCAGTCAAGGAGCGAAGAAGATGGAAAGAAAACTGAATAAATCATTATTTCCCTGTCTGCAGATTAGTGATGAATAGTGTTGAGCATTCCGATACTGAAATATCGGGTATCGGCCGATATTCACTGTATCGGAATTCCGATACTTAATTCCGATACTTTTATAATATCGAATACCGGAATCGGAAGTTCCCATAATGCCTGCGCTCTGCAGTGTCTGTGAAGGATGACAAGCTGGATGGCAGCGCTCAGCTGCGATCCAGCTTGTCATCAGAATGCCATCCCAGCGGGGGAGAATTCTCCTGATTGTTTAAAAGCCGGCGCGCGGTAAAAAGCCGCCGGCTTTTAAACAATCACACAGCCCCATACTGCTTCCCCGCAGCCTCCCACCCCGATCCTCCGCTCCCCTCGCCACCTCCCATCCCGATCGTAAATTAGGACCGGGCGGGGAGCGCAGCACCAAGGAGCGAAGGACCCGGGCGGGGAAGCCGGCAGTGAAAAGACTTCACCGCCGGCTTTCCCGTTCTGTGCTGCGCTTTCCCGCCGGTTATTTCAAATGAACAGCTGAGGTATCAGGTGATGTTGATCAGCTGTTCATTTGAAGTAGCCGCGGTGCCTTCAGAGGGTTCATGTGAGTTCATGCTTGACTGCATGAACTCACATCAACTTTCCCACGGCCGCACAGGTCAGCCTCACCTCCCAGACCCGTCATGATTAGTGTGTGTGCGGGGTGTGTGTGCGGGGTGTGTGCGGGGTGTGTGTGTGCGGGGTGTGTGTGTGCGGGGTGTGTGTGTGCGGGGTGTGTGTGTGCGGGGTGTGTGTGTGCGGGGTGTGTGTGTGCGGGGTGTGTGTGCGGTGTGTGTGCGGGGTGTGTGTGTGCGGGGTGTGTGTGTGCGGGTGTGTGTGCGGGCAGACATAGGCCGATGTGACACTACTACTCCCATCGGCCTATGTCTGTCCCCCGTCCACTCCTGCCAGCAGGATCAGCTCGATGGGAGCAGTAGTTCCCATCAGCCTGATCCTGCTATTTAAATTGCCCTACTGTGTCCCCAATAAATGTTAAATACATGTCATTGGTGGCCAGTGGTTACCTAAAAGAAATTAGTTCATACATTACCTGTCCCCGCCGATCGCCACCTAAAATAAAGTAAAAAATAAAAAACTACACCTATACTCACCTAGACACCTAATTCCCCGAAGCCATCGATCTCCTGTAATAAAATATAAAATAATAAACCACAACCTTATCCTTACCCCTCCGTAGTAGTCCACGAGTGTCCCACGAAGATCTCCAGTTCAGAGCAGCCACATAGAATGTGACCGCTCTGAACCGCTGCCGCCGCTAGAATGACGGGGCCGTAAGGGTTCACCGGAGTTCAGGCAGCGCTGCTCCGGTTAGCTCCTTTACGGCACTGCTGTATCGTGAGAAATTCCCACGGTACAGCACTGCCGTAAAGGAGGTCTCCGGAGCTGCGCTGCCTGAATGCACTCCGGTGACCTCAGTCAGTGGCTCCCGCTGCCGGGAGCGGACGTGTTCCCGGCAGCGTGAGCTTACAGCAGCCATGCACAGCTGTCACCATCTCCAGATGTGACAGCTGTGCATGGGAGATCAGCGCAGGAACGTGGACAGGTAACTATTTTTTTTTTAGTAAACTAAGAATTAAATAAAATGGTGTTTTATTTCAAATAAATTATTTTTTTCTGGGTGTAGTGTGTTTTTTCTTTTTAACACTTTGTAGGTTAGTAATGGGGGTGTCATATAGACGGCCATCATTACTAACCTGGGCTTCATGGCAGCTGGCGCTGACATGAACCCCACCACTATTACCCCCTGCCACCGCACCAGGGCAGCGTGGAAGAGCGAGGCTAAGTGCCAGAATTGGCGCATCCTATGGATGCGCCATTTCTGGGGCGGCTGACGGCTGGTGTTTCTAGCCTGGGAGGGGGCCAATATTCATGGCACCCTTCCTGAGCTATTAATATCAGCCCCCAGCTGTCTGCCTAGCCTTTGCTAGCTATTAAAATAGAGGGGACCCCACGTCATTTTTTTTTGGGGGGTCCCCCATTTTAATAGCTAGTAAAGGCTAGGTATTCAGCTGGGGGCTGATATTAGTAGCCTGGGAAGCTCCGTGGGTTTTACCCCCTTCCCAGGCTTCAAACATCTGCCCCAGCCGTCTGCTTAACCTCCGCTAGAGACTAAAATTATGGGGGATCCCACGCCATTTTTTTTTTAAATAAATCCTTTATTTTAACACTAAATGACATTTGAGGACTTAATAAAGATGCAGTCCCTAAATTATTATTTATTTTTTAATAAATTTTTCCCAAAACTTTTGACGTGGGCTTCGCCATATTTTTGTATGCCAGCCAGGTACAGCATCCAGCTTCTATGAACGCGCCATTTTCCGGGGCGGCCGCGGACTGCAATTTTCAGCGGGGGGGGGGAGGGCAAAAAGCTTGGGCCTCCCTGCGCTGCAGATTCCATCCCCCAGCTGCCTAGTTGTACCTGGCTGGACACAAAAATAGGGAGAAGCTCCACGTTTTTTTTTTTTTAATTATTTCATGAAATTCATGGAATAATTAAGAAAAAAAGGGCTTCCCTATATTGTTGTGTCCGGCTAGGTACAAATAGGCAGCTGGTGGTTGGGGGCAGCCCGTTCCTGCCTGCTGTACCTGGCTGGACACAAATATAGTGTGAAGCCCCACGTCAATTTTTTTTTAATTATTTCAGGAAATTCATGAAATAATTAAAAAAAAATTATGTGGGGCTTCGCCCTATAATTGTGTCCAGCCAGGTACAGCAGGCAGGAACGGGCTGCCCCCAACCACCAGCTGCCTATTTGTACCTAGCCGGACACAACAATATAGGGAAGCCCTTTTTTTCTTAATTATTCCATGAATTTCATGAAATAATTAAAAAAAAAAATGTGTGGCGCTTCGCCCTATTTTTGTGTCCAGCCAGGTACAACTAGGCAGCTGGGGGCTGGAATCTGCAGCGCAGGGAGACCCAAGCTTTCTGGGTCCCACCCGCTGCAAATTGCAGTCCGCAGCCGCCCCGGAAAATGGCGCGTTCATAGAAGCGCCATCTTCTGGCGCTGTACCCAACTCATCCAGGGCCCTGGTGCGGTGGCTCACTGGGTAATAAAGGGGTTAAGGCCAGCTTGGCATTATCAGCTGGCCCTAAGCCCGAAATTCATGGGGTCACGCCAATATTAGACATGACCGCCATGAATTTCTAGTAAAGTATTTAAAAAAAACACAAACACCCAGAAAAAAGTCCTTTAATTGAAATAAAGACACAATTCTTTATTGTTCTAAATTAAACCATACTTACCGCCACACCCATTCCAGCTGAAGCCAACGATCTCCTGCAATAAAAGTAAAATAATAAAGCAACCTCATCCTTACCTTTCCATGGTTCCCAGGACAGCTTCAGCTCTGCTACATCGAGATGACAGGCTGGACCGCAGCAGAACGCTGCCATCCAGCCTGTCATCCCGCGGACACTGAGAAGCGCAGGCATGCTTGCGCTCCTCAGTGTCTTTCTGTGACGTCATCCAGATGAGCCGAGGTCATGTCCAATGAACTCAGCTCACCTCATGCACGTCACTGACAGCGTGGGAAAATTCTCCTGCACTCAGCGCTTCAGCGTGAGAATTCTCCCACGCTGTCAGTGACGTGCATGAGGTGCGCCGAGTTCATGGGACATGACCTCACCTCATGCACGTCACTGACAGCGTGGGAAAATTCTCACGCTGAAGCGCTGAGTGCAGGAGAATTCTCCCACGCTGTCAGTGACGTACATGAGGTGAGCCGAGTTCATTGTCGGCTCATCTGGATGCCGTCACAGCCAGACACTGAGGAGTGGAAGTATGCCTGCGCTTCTCAGTGTCTGCGGGATGACAGGCTGGATGGCAGCGTTCTGCTGCGGTCCAGCCTGTCATCTCGATGTAGCAGAGCTGGAGCCGTCGTGGGAGCCATGGAAAGGTAAGGATGAGGTTGCTTTATTATTTTTCTTTTATTGCAGGAGATCGTTGGCTTCAGCTGGAATGGGCGTGATGGTAAGTATGGTTTAATTTAGAACAATAAAGAATTGTGTGTTTATTTCAATTAAAGGACTTTTTTCTGGGTGTTTGTGTTTTTTTTAAATACTTTACTAGAAATTCATGGTGGTCATGTCTAATATTGGCGTGACCCCATGAATTTCGGGCTTAGGGCCAGCTGATAATGCCAAGCTGGCCTTAACCCCTTTATTACCCAGTGAGCCACCGCATCAGGGCCCTGGATGAGTTGGGTACAGCGCCAGAAGATGGCGCTTCTATGAACGCGCCATTTTCCGGGGCGGCTGCGGACTGCAATTTGCAGCGGGTGGGGCCCAGAAAGCTTGGGCCTCCCTGCGCTGCAGATTCCAGCCCCCAGCTGCCTAGTTGTACCTGGCTGGACACAAAAATAGGGCGAAGCTCCACGTTTTTTTTTTTTTAAATTCATGAAATTCATGGAATAATTCAGAAAAAAAGGGCTTCCCTATATTGTTGTGTCCGGCTAGGTACAAATAGGCTGCTGGTGGTTGGGGGCAGCCCGTTCCTGCCTGCTGTACCTGACTGGACACAAATATAGGGCGAAGCCCCACATAAATTTTTTTAAATTATTTCATGAATTTCCTGAAATGATTTAAAAAAAATTGACGTGGGGCTTCACACTATATTTGTGTCCAGCCAGGTACAGCAGGCAGGAACGGGCTGCCCCCAACCACCAGCTGCCTATTTGTACCTGGTTGGACACAACAATATAGGGAAGCCCTTTTTTTCTTAATTATTTCATGAATTTCATGAAATAATTAAAAAAAAAAAATACGTGAAGCTTCTCCCTATTTTTGTGTCCAGCCAGGTACAACTAGGCAGCTGGGGGATGGAATCTGCAGCGCAGGGAGGCCCAAGCTTTCTGCCCCCCCCCCTCCACCCGCTGAAAATTGCAGTGCGCAGCCACCCCGGAAAATGGCGCGTTCATAGAAGCTGGATGCTGTACCTGGCTGGCATACAAAAATATGGCGAAGCCCACGTCAAAAGTTTTGGGAAAAATTAATTAAAAAATAAATAATAATTTAGGGACTGCATCTTTATTAACTCCTCAAATGTCATTTAGTGTTAAAATAAAGGACTTATTTTAAAAAAAATTGACGTGGGGCTTCGCCCTATATTTGTGTCCAGCCAGGTACAGCAGGCAGGAACAGGCTGCCCCCAACCACCAGCTGCCTATTTGTACCTGGCCGGACACAACAATATAGGGAAGCCCTTTTTTAAAAAAATTATTTCATGAAATAATTAAAAAAAAATTGACGTGGGGCTTCGCACTATATTTGTGTCCAGCCAGGTACAGCAGGCAGGAATGGGCTGCCCCCAACCACCAGCTGCCTATTTGTACCTGGTTGGACACAACAATATAGGGAAGCCCTTTTTTTCTTAATTATTCCATGAATTTCATGAAATAATTTTAAAAAAAAATGCGTGGGGCTTCGCCCTATTTTTGTGCCCAGCCAGATACAACTAGGCAGCTGGGGGCTGGAATCCGCAGCGCAGGGAGACCCAAGCTTTCTGGGCCACCCCCGCTGCAAATTGCAGTCCGCAGCCGCCCCAGAAAATGGCGCGTTCATAGAAGCGCCATCTTCTGGCGCTGTACCCAACTCATCCAGGGCCCTGGTGCGGTGGCTCACTGGGTAATAAAGGGGTTAAGGCCAGCTTGGCATTATCAGCTGGCCCTAAGCCCAAAATTCATGGGGTCACGCCAATATTAGACATGACCACCATGAATTTCTAGTAAAGTATTTAAAAAAACACAACACCCAGAAAAAAGTCCTTTAATTGAAATAAACACACAATTCTTTATTGTTCTAAATTAAACCATACTTACCGTCACGCCCATTCCAGCTGAAGCCAACGATCTCCTGCAATAAAAGAAAAATAATAAAGCAACCTCATCCTTACCTTTCCATGGTTCCCAGGACAGCTTCAGCTCTGCTACATCGAGATGACAGGCTGGACCGCAGCAGAACGCTGCCATCCATCCTGTCATCCCGCAGACACTGAGAAGCGCAGGCATACTTCCACTCCTCAGTGTCTGGCTGTGACGGCATCCAGATGAGCCGAGGTCATGTCCAATGAACTCCGCTCACTTCATGTACGTCACTGACAGCGTGGGAAAATTCTCCTGCACTCAGCACTTCAGCGTGAGAATTTTCCCACGCTGTCAGTGACGTGCATGAGGTGAGCTGAGTTCATTGGACATGAACTCGGCTCATCTGGATGACGTCACAGAGAGACACTGAGGAGCGCAAGCATGCCTGCGCTTCTCAGTGTCTGCGGGATGACAGGATGGATGGCAGCTTTCTGCTGCGGTCCAGCCTGTCATCTCGATGTAGCAGAGCTGGAGCTGTCCTGGGAACCATCGAAAGGTAAGGATGAGGTTGCTTTATTATTTTTCTTTTATTGCAGGAGATCGTTGGCTTCAGCTGGAATGGGCGTGATGGTAAGTATGGTTTAATTTAGAACAATAAAGAATTGTGTCTTTATTTCAATTAAAGGACTTTATTCTGGGTGTTTGTGTTTTCTTTTAACTTTGACTATGGGGTTAGTAATGGGGGTGTCTTATAGACGCCTCTCCATTACTAACCTGGGCTTGATGTCAGCTGGCATTATAAGCTGACATCAACCCCAACCCTATTACCCCCTGCCACCGCACCAGGGCAGCGTGGAAGAGCGAGGCTAAGTGCCAGAATTGGCGCATCCTATGGATGCGCCATTTCTGGGGCGGCTGACGGCTGGTGTTTCTAGCCTGGGAGGGGGCCAATATTCATGGCACCCTTCCTGGGCTATTAATATCAGCCCCCAGCTGTCTGCCTAGCCTGTGCTAGCTATTAAATTAGGGGGGACCCCACGTCATTTTTTTGGGGGGGTCCCCCATTTTAATAGCTAGTAAAGGCTAGGTATTCAGCTGGGGGCTGATATTAGTAGCCTGGGAAGCTCCGTGGGTATTAACCCCTTCCCAGGCTTCAAACATTTGCCCCAGCTGTCTGCTTAACCTCCGCTAGAGCCTAAAATTAAGGGGAACCCCACGCCAATTTTTTTTTAAATAAATCCTTTATTTTAACACTAAATGACAAGTACAGTAATCAACACTGTCACTGTACTTCATATATATGTGACTGACATGTTTCTATCTATCTAATCTATGTGTGATTCTCTATTCCTTCTATTCTAAATTGTCGGGTACAGATGCTGAATTGCCGGTCGGCTTTCTTAAAGAGACGGTGCATGAAAACACTATTATTTTTTTAAATAAATCCTTTACACTAAATGACAAGTTCTGTAAGCAACACTGTCACTGTACTTCTTATATATGTGACTGACATGTTTCTATCTATCTAATCTATGTGTGAAGCTCTATTCTGTCTGTTATAAATTGTCGGGTACCGCTGCTGAATTGCCGGCCGGCTTTTTTAAAGAGACGGTGCACGAAAACACTAATATTTTTTTTAATAAATCCTTTACACTAAATGACAAGTACAGTAAGCAACACTGTCACTGTACTTCATATATATGTGACTGACATGTTTCTATCTATCTAATCTATGTGTGAAGCTCTATTCTGTCTGTTGTAAATTGTCGGGTACCGGTGAATGCCGCTGATGAATTGCCGGCTTTTCATGTCATTCTACATTATTCTTAGTTGTTTTACTTCATGTAGAATTAACCTACAAGGAAAGAAAGGGTTTATTTTCATTCCGATATTTGTGTCCCATTGACTTGCATTGGTTTCCGGTATCGGAATCGGCGATATCCGATACTTTTTGGGTATCGGCCCGATCCAATCCGATACGATATTTCCTGATATCGGAAGGTATCGCTCAACACTAGTGATGAATCTATAATAGCATTTATATAGATGGATGAAAAGAGACAATATTGAGTGGAGCCTTCTAGTCTTCACCATCCACAGACCTATAGGACGGCACGTGGAAACACAGCCAAAAGCTGGACCACTTTAAATTTACCCTTTCAGAAAAGCTGAAAATCTTTATAGACCCAGTTTTATGTAAATATAACAAATCACTGTATCAATTGCAACTTTCTAATATACTCTGTGCTTCAAAATCTTTGTTTGCTGACAGTACATAAAAAATATTATGATCTTTGTCTAGAAGCTAAAACCAAATCGGACCTCATGTTTTCTGCAATAATTATATTCTGTCCACACAATCTTGGTGGATACATTTCACCTGCACTGATACATTGTTGCAAACTATCAGGACAAAAGAGTGATTTCTGCAGTCTTATCTATATGGTAAGGTAGCTGTCCTTTCCTGCTGAACCATAAAGTGGATTTTAGAAGAGGAACACACAATATAGTCCGTTCAGGCAACATTTGTACTTTTAATAGGAAATGACAGACGAGAACATATAGGGAACAAGCCTAGAGGGGCCTGTACATAACATTCTGCTGTCCAACCGGGGCTAAAACATCACTTTGTAAGATTTGATTAAGGCTTCCATGAATCTTTCATGGCCATCCCTCTGTGTGACAACACATCTTGTTGTGCGATACGCCGCCTCTTGATTTAAGGCATGCATGAGAGATTTGAGAGGTACAGTTTCATGTACTTTCCTGCAGCCCTTCACATTTTCCCTCGCCTCTCAATGGAGATGGCTGGCTCACAATTTCCATTATGACAAAGAACGCAGCTTAAAGCAATCAATATTTCATAGAGTCTCATGTAAAAATAATATTCAAACTTTTCAGGATTGCAGTAACGCTGGAATCAGATTTGCTTTACCGACAGGTTAAGGAAGTGTACTTATTAAATGGTGCCCATAGCCTACATGGCGTGGAGACAGATACTGTAATGTGTAGGACAAGGCTGCCCATTAACATTAGACCTTGCCAGTTCTGATTGCCATCAAATATGGCGAACATTAGTATGATCTCACATTAGATTGCCCGCATTCTCCACCAATTTAAAGGAATTTTTCAATAAACGATCTCATGTATATGGCCAGCTTTAGGCTGGGGTTACACAACCTGGAAAGCTGGACGCACAATGCTTAGGTTGGGTAGCGCCCTGCGTAATACGCTCAATGGACAACCCCCCCTTCACTGCACCGTTCACTTAAGTGGGCTGCAATACCAGAACCGTAGACGGTGGGGTGCTGTTTTTTGAAGAAAGCAGCCATGTTTTTCCAATCCTGGACAATCTCGATAATGTCCAATGATTTGCTATTGCGCTGTACTACCCAGCGAACGCTATGGAGATGCCGATCACTGATGATTACCACTTCTCCCCCTATAATAATTCAGTACATGTAGGTGGACCTGTGAACCAGGTTGGCAGGGACTTAAGGATATTAGCACAAGTCAGAATAGGAAGCAACCAAACCTTCATCTGTATGAGCGAGACACAGCCTGGGATATATACTAGAGAAGAGCGGCTGCCAAGCTCTGCCTCATGCCAAGAGCTAATCAATTTCTAATTAATATGTGCGTCACATTCCCTATAACCAGATATGAACTTCTATCTGAATCCAACGCCGGACGGACGAGGGGAAAATAGACTTTCCCAGCATTAATGAAGGTTTAACCCAGACTTTGCGCCAGGCGTCTGAGCTAGGTAATCTGGGTGAACACATCACCAGCGAAATGACACCCGAGTGGTTTCTTGACAACAGGTTAATGGGAAATGTATTGTGTGTGTATACATGTAGTGTGATTAGCAGTCTCCTGTCTATAGACCCCACTGGGATAAGTGCAGCTGAGGCAAAGACATTTGCTGATTTTCCTATTCATTGAGAGGTAACAAGATGACATAAATGGAGGCGACTGCGGCTCGAGGTGGCATATTTGTATAAAAATACTGACTTCTTGTTTGACGTTTTGCAAAAAAAAAAAGTAGCAACACAGGGGATCTTCAGATCAACCATCAGCGGGAAATTATATTATCAGTCTTATGTAGAGTAAGTACTTTATTACTTTATTGGTGTTTGGTCTCGGTAGTTGACCGTATATACTCCCCGTTAGTCATCTTCTGCTGAATGTGCACGATATTCCAGGAGAGCAGGGGGTAAGGAGCTGCAGAACATTAGGCTGTTAGATTATGCCTGGGAAAAACACTCTTTGGCTGGCATTTTCATATGGACAATGTTTATGGGAGCACTTTTTGGGTGACACAGCTTAAGGGCGCTCACTGGGTGACATAGTTAATGGGGGCTCGCTCTGGGTGGCATAGTAATTATATGAGGGCAATCACTGGGTGACAGTTTATGGGGGAACTCATGATGACAGGACTTAAGGGGTGCTCACTGGGTCAAACGATTTATATTGACTGAATGGCAGTGTTTATGGGGGCACACAGTGTGGGTCACAATGTTTATGGGGGCAATATCTGAGTGACACAGCTTAAGGGGTGATCATAATTTAAGGGTGCACTCTCTGGGAGACCGTGCTTATGGGGGGCACTCTCTGGATGACCATGTTTATGGAAAAAAAATGAAAAAAGCATATACAGAATGGGAGGAATAGGGCTAAGGAACAGCACATGTGAAAAAGACTTAGGTATACTAATAGATCATAGACTACACATGAGTCAACAGTGTGATGCAGCAGCAAAAAAGGCAAACACAATTCTGGGTTGCATTAACAGAAGCATACAGTCTAGATCACATGAAGTAATTATCCCCTTCTACTCCTCTTTGGTCAGGCCCCATCTGGAATACTGTGTCCAGTTCTGGGCACCACATCTTAAAAAAGACCGACAAACTGGAGCAAGTTCAGAGAAGAGCGACCAGAATGGTGACTGGTCTGCAAACCATGTCCTATGAGGAACGGTTACAGGATTTGGGAATGTTTAGCTTGCAAAAGAGAAGACTGAGAGGAGACTTAATAGCTGTCTACAAATATCTGAAGGGCTGTCACAGTATAGAGGGATCAGCTTTATTCTCATTTGCACATGGAAACACCAGAAGCAATGGGATGAAACTGAAAGGAAGAAGATATAGAATAGATATTAGAAAAAACTTTTTGACAGTGAGGATGATCAATGAGTGGAACAGGCGGCCACGAGAGGTCGTGAGTTCTCCTTCAATGAATGGCTGGACAGACATCTGTCTGAGATGGTTTAATGAAACCTGCACTGAGCCAGGGGTTGGACACGAGGACCATGGAGGTTCCTTCCAACTCTAACATTCTAGCATTCTATGAGGGCACTGTCTGGGTGACCATGTTTATGGGGGCACTGCACTCTCTGGGTGACCGTGTTTATGGGGGCACTGCACTCTCTGGGCGACCGTGTTTATGGGGGGCGCTCGCTGGGTGTCTGTGTTTATAGGGGGTGCTCTCTGGGCGACCGTGTTTATGGGGGGCGCTCGCTGGGTGACTGTGTTTATGGGGGGCGCTCTCTGGGTGACTGTGTTTATGGGGGGCGCTTTCTGGGTGACCGTGTTTATGGGGGCACTCTCTGGGTGACCTGGTTAATAGCAGTACTTAGCCTGTAAGCGAAGAGAGGTTAATGTCACATGTAAAATCTCAGAGAGCACATTGATAAAACTGCGTCAACAGGAGCACGCCCAGATGTGTGCATGGCTGGCAGATATGATGGGTCCTATTCTGCTCGTTTTCGGGCAAGCACTTGTCAATGCAAACTCATCAGCGTCACACTCACCTCCCGATGCAGAAGTGAACAGCGATGAAAACTTTTCAACATGTGAATCTCGAATTAATGTACACACGTGGTCAAAATTGTTGGGACCCCTCGTTTAGTGAAAGAAAAACCCACAATGGTCACAGAAATAACTTGAATCTGACAAAAGTAATAATAAATTACAAATCTATGAAAATGAACAAATGAAAGTCAGACATTGCTTTTCTGCTTCCACAGAATTTAAAAAAAAATTAAACTCATGAAATCGGCCTGGACAGAAATGATGGTACCCCTGAAAATAATGTGACAAAAGGGACATGTTAAATCAAGTTGTGTCCACTAATTAGCATCACAGGTGTCTACAATCCTGTAATCAGTCAGTTGCCTGTATATAGGGCTACAGATACTCACTGTGCTGTTTGGTGACATGGTGTGTACCACACTCAACATGGACCAGAGGAAGCAAAGGGAAGAGTTGTCTCAGGAGATTAGAAAGAAAATTATAGACAAGCATGTTAAAGGTAAAGGTTATAAGACCATCTCCAAGCAGCTTGATGTTCCTGTGACTACAGTTGCACATATTATTCAGAAATTTAAGATCCATGGGACTGTAGCCAACCTCCCTGGACGTGGCCGCAGGAGGAAAATTGATGACAAATCAAAGAGACGGATAATATGAAAGAGCCCAGGAAAACTTCTAAAGAGATTAAAGGTGAACTTCAAGCTCAAGGAACATCAGTGTCAGATTGCACCATCCGTTGTTGTTTGATCCAAAGTGGTCTTCATGGGAGACGACCAAGGAGAACACCATTGTTGAAAAAAATCATAAAAAAGACAGATTGGAATTTGCCAAACTACATGTTGACAAGTCACAAAGCTTCTAGGAGAATGTCCTATGGACAAATATGGAAGTTTTTGGCAAGGCACATCAGCTCTATGTTCACAGACGGGAAAATGAAGCATATCAAGAAAAGAACACTGTCCCTACTGTGAAACATGGGGGAGGCTGTTATGTTCTGGGGTTGATTTGCAGCACCTGGCACAGGGTGTCTTGAATCTGTGCAGGGTACAATGAAATCTCAAGACTATCAAGGGATTCTAGAGAGAAATGTGCTGCCCAGTGTCAGAAAGCTTGGTCTCAGTCGCAGGTCATGGGTCTTGCAACAGGATAATGACCCAAAACACACAGCTAAAAACACCCAAGAACGGCCTAGAGGAAAACATTGGACTATTCTGAAGTGGCTTCTATGAGCCCTGACCTAAATCCTATGGAGCATCTTTGGAAAGAGCTGAAACATTCTGGAAAAGGCAACCTTCAACCATGAGACAACTGGAGCAGTTTGCTCATGAGGAGTCGGCCAAAATACCTGTCGAGAGGCGCAGAAGTCTCATTGACAGTTACAGGAATGGTTTGATTGCAGTGATTGCCTCAAAAGGTTCAACAAAATATTAAGAGTACCATCATTTCTGTCCAGGCCGATTTCATGAGTTTAATTTTTTTTTAAATTCTGTGGAAGCAGAAAAGCAATGTCTGACCTTCATCTGTTCATTTTCATAGATTTTTAATTTATTATTACTGTTGTCAGATTCAAGTTATTTCTGTGACCATTGTGGGTTTTTCTTTCATTAAACGAGCGGTGCCAACAATTTTGACCACGTGTGTATAAACTACTCCTAAAACAATGGGAATTTCTCACCGGGAAACCTCCACATATTTGACAGCAGCTCTGGATGTGAACGGAGTATATATATATATGTATAAGCCAAGTGATATTTATTTACAGATATACGGCAGAACGCAGTTACACTTCTGGCAGCATCTGCTTCATATCCGCTCCCCTCCGTAATATTTACAGGCCTCAGAGCTGGTAGCATTATTTCCTTATTATTACTGCGCTCCCTCCAGTCATATTCCCCACATTTAGAGACATCTCCATTTATAAAGTTATTGTGTGAAGCCCGCAGTGCGGATACAAGTCTTCCAGGTTCGGTGACAGTTTGTCTATAGCAGCAGAAACCCCACAGACTCACCTTCTAATTAAATCCACACACCTGGACTGGCAGAGCCGCGCTCCGCTCCGCACATGGGTCAACTTCTGCCATTGTTATGTGAGAGTCAGCGACACAGTTCATCTTCATCTGGCGGGTATTGTGAGGTTACTGCTTCATTGTATTCCCGTCACTGAGCGCTAGTATACCGAGCACATAGCGTACGAGGTGCGAACGTTAAGATGCCTCTTCCTAAATGTGATAGAAACTGTGCAGCCATTAACACAGAGGGAAAAGGGAAAGGGAGTCCAGACACTAGGGAAAGGGAGAAAGTGGAGACCTCCTAGTCTGGTCTAGCGTCACCCTGTCTCAACTATCGTCCCTATATTGCCTCTTCAGCAATCGCTGCACGCGTGCCTCGCCCTACTCTCCCTGGCGTATGGCTACGGCTAGGGATGGAAGGAGATGAGCACTAGTCAACCTCCACTAAACTCTATGGACAACAGGGGTGGACAAAACAAGGGAAGAATGCTTAGCTTTAGATGAACTCCAAATGCGCACACGGCCTCAAGCTCCAGAGAGGACGAAGTACTGTTCCTGCTAAACTTCACAAGTAGAAATGGATATAGCCAGCGACTCCCTCTCAGACACACCAGATATATATACACCCAGGCCAGAGAGCTAATTAGCAAGAGAGAGGTAGCCGCTCGGTCCTAAAGACAGCCTCTTATCTAAGAAACTGTGTGCAATGCCAAACGTAGAGATCTCCTGCAACCCACTGCAGGGCGACTGTCACCTCTGACACACCCGTGACATATATAAGTAATGCAAACTATATACACCTGGGATGCACATGAGAAATATACCCACACCTGAAATAGACAAAAAAGGGTCCTTTTAGCAGAATACTTTTTTCAGTGGGAGCTTATAAGTAAAAGATGTTACCGGATACCTATAGAGCGCCAGCAGAGGTATTATACACCTCAGGAATGGCAAAAATTCTGCAGCTTTCTAGCTTACTTTGCGTGTCAGTTCCTCGCCCTTTTTTAGATCTCCGATTGAGTGTGTGGAAACATTTATTAGAGATAAAGACAAATTTGTTCTTTTGGCCAAAACAAGTACAGGACTAATTTCCTTCATTTAGGATTTAATCAGCAATCTGATGAGAAAAACGTGTGCAGCAACGCATAACAATAAGCCTGGCATCGGTGGAGACTATCCCCGGAGTCGCATGTCCCGTAATCCCTCTCTACTAGGTCAGATCACAGCAGTGATAGCTACAGAGAGAGTACGTAGCATTGGCTGATAACAGCGAGAGTCACAATTACACACATTCATAAGTCCAGGCTGAGGTTACTGTCCTCGATCAAGTCCATAGAAATGACCGCTCTGTGCTCGAGACACCTCCGAACACAATAACCATCCGGATTTCCGCGCAGAAGATGTTCTCCATTAAGAGAAAAACAAATTAGAAGTCTGGAAAGAACATAATTACAGCCATAAATCAGAGCTCACTTAAAAGCAACTATGTCAGATATCACAGCACTTATCATCCGCCCAGACACTGCCAGAGTGCTAAGCTGTGATCCACATCAAGAGAAAGTACCCGGGAGCATTGGAGAGGCTGGAGCCATTGCTCTCTGCGGAGATCAGCGGTGCCAGGGATGTCCGACCGCTCCTGATCCTATCTTCATAGCAAGCAAAGAGCACTACTAGCTGCCTGGGGTGTCAGGGAACAGCAATATCGGCCCCCCTGGGTCATACAAGACATTGATCCGTCAGGTATCACACTTTATTTTGTCTTGTTCTTCGCTCACTTTCAACAGGGATTTAAGGAAAGTCATAAAATATAGAAATCTGAAAATTTCCAAGAAATACTCTGTGCTGCTGCAAACCCCGTACCTTCCTCTGGTTGAGAGGCGCAGAAGGCATCTCCTGCTCTGAAGTGATTTACGAGGCGGCCATTTCCCTTCCAATAGGAGCAGATTGGAAAATGTGAATGAATTAGGGAATTGCTGTTTATGCAATTCCCCTTTTGTAATGGGCCAGATCACACCAAAGCTAAACAGGCACTTTGAGGCTAGGGTCACTCCAGCTCTCTCATCCAAGGGTCGATTACGCTAATCACACTCTGATCAGGGTGTGCTCCGATTCTCTCCGATGAGGAGAAGATGGAAAAAAAAAAAATCTCCATCTTCTCCATTGTGTCAGTCCGTGGAAATCAGACTGCGCTCAGATGTCATCCGACTGCAGTCCGATGATTTCCACAGACTCGTTGACTTGTATGGCCGAGTGCTATCCGAATATCGGATAAAAGTTGTGCATCCTGCGATTTTTTTTCCCCGGAAAAAAAGTCCCATAGAATAACATTGGTCCGAGTCCAATCCGATGTTTTGTCGGATCGCACTCAAACCGCGTGTAGGCGCTATCGAAAAAGGAAATAGTATCACTCATTTGTCAATCTAATAATACATTTCCAGGAGCAATAACAGAGGGGCGGCAAAACAAGAGTAAAAAAAAAAAAAAAGATGTCCCGGAATGTTCAATAAAGAATGTAACTATTCACTGAAACAGAAGCGTCAGGAAGCCGACAAATCCTCGTTCACCCACAAATAAGACGCAAGTGATCTATTTCGGGTCAATTTCAGCTTCTTTTTTTTTTCCCAGGTTGTCTTTTAACTTTTCTCAAAAAGAAAGTAGGCTGCCGCAGCGAAGGAGACGGCGCGGAGCGGAGAGTCACTGTAGATGGAAGATTTTTTTTTTTTTGACCCCCAAAGAGACTTATTTCTATTTCTGGCTGAACCGGGAGAGTTCAGCTTCATCGCTACCGAATGTTCCTCATTTACCGGACGTCGAGCTGTGAACCCAACGCCGGAAAGAAGCAATAAAGGAGGAGGACGGCGTCTCTGTGGACGAGAGAGAAAACCCAGGAGGATTTCTACAAGCCAATCTCAGACGGTTATTACATAATTTGCAAACCCGCAGCAGATGTGTAAGGAGGTGACGGAGCCATTATGTTCTCTCCCAAGTGTTAAGAAATAATCCTGGATGGAGCGTTTCATGCACAACACAATGGCTGAACCGCTTCCCGGGCCGCCGGCTAAAGCGTAGGGTCACACGGAAATAGGACGAGGCAACATTAAGACGTTTAGTCTCCCGCCAACGGACTCCATCACACGTAAGAGCTGTCAGAATAGCAAAATAGAGAAGCAGGGAAGGCAAGATAAGACTATAAAGACAGGGACGCCGCCGTCAAACGCTGCCGTATATTATCCAAAGGATAAAGCACAGATCCCGGCCAACCGATCTCATCTTATCCAGGAATATACTGGGAGGACGTAATGAGTTTGACGTTAGATAGTGGCTATTCTCTCTGATCAAACACTCTCTGCGGGATTAAATGCCATGCTGCCTAATAATATGATTTATACCCTCGGTGTCCCCTGCCCAGATCAGAACGCTGGAACAATCATTCATGGCGGGGATGCTGCGAGGACTAATCCTGTTTGTAGAGCTGAAATAAAGAGGGATTTGGGCATCGACTGACACATATAATTATATTTCAGGAATATTTATGTCAAAGGGTGATTTATAAACCCCACAATTCCCACTGCCCCTCTTCCACAAGACCATGTTGTCCCCAATGTCTCTAGTTAGGTGGGAAATTAAGAATCCCGGGGCATATGGAGGAGATGTGGCCGAGTGCCATGGAAATGGTTATGCTTAGGAAGTGAACACAGATGCAAAGTCAAACTTTATATCCAAAATCAGTGCCCTCATTAGGAAGTGCGCAAATAATGGGGGAATTTCCTGAGGTCTATAATTATGGCTGCAAGAGGGGGAAGGAGACTGATGGGGGAATTTACCAAGGACAATAATTATGGCTGCAAGAGGGGGGAAGGAGACTGGGGAATTTACAGAGGACAATAATTATGGCTGCAAGAGGGGGGAAGGAGACTGACTGGGGAATTTACCAAGGACAATAATTATGGCTGCAAGACGGGAAAGAAGACTGACTGGGGAATTTACAGAGGACAATAATTATGACTGCAAGAGGGGGAAGGAGACTGACTGGGAAATTTACAGAGGACAATAATTATGGCTGCAAGAGGGGGGGGGGAGACTGACTGGGGAATGTACCAAGGACAATAATTATGGCTGCAAGAGGGGAGGGAGGAGACTGACTGGGGAATTTACTAAGGTCAATAATTATGGCTGCAAGAGGGGGAAGGAGACTGACTGAGGAATTTACAGAGGACAATAATTATGGCTGCAAGACGGGAAAGAAGACTGACTGGGGAATTTACAGAGGACAATAATTATGGCTGCAAGAGGGGGAAGGAGACTGACTGGGAAATTTACAGAGGACAATAATTATGGTTGCAAGAGGGGGGAGGAGACTGACTGAGGAATTTACCAAGGACAATAATTATGGCTGCAAGAGGGGGAAGGAGACTGACTGGGGAATTTACAGAGGACAATAATTATGGTTGCAAGAGGGGGAAGGAGACTGACTGGGAAATTTACAGAGGACAATAATTATGGTTGCAAGAGGGGGGAGGAGACTGACTGAGGAATTTACCAAGGACAATAATTATGGCTGCAAGAGGGGGAAAGAGACTGACTGGGAAATTTACAGAGGACAATAATTATGACTGCAAGAGGGGGAAGGAGACTGACTGGGAAATTTACAGAGGACAATAATTATGGCTGCAAGAGGGGGGGGGGGGAGACTGACTGGGGAATGTACCAAGGACAATAATTATGGCTGCAAGAGGGGAGGGAGGAGACTGACTGGGGAATTTACTAAGGTCAATAATTATGGCTGCAAGAGGGGGAAGGAGACTGACTGAGGAATTTACAGAGGACAATAATTATGGCTGCAAGACGGGAAAGAAGACTGACTGGGGAATTTACAGAGGACAATAATTATGGCTGCAAGAGGGGGAAGGAGACTGACTGGGAAATTTACAGAGGACAATAATTATGGTTGCAAGAGGGGGGAGGAGACTGACTGAGGAATTTACCAAGGACAATAATTATGGCTGCAAGAGGGGGAAGGAGACTGACTGGGGAATTTACCAAGGACAATAATTATGGCTGCAAAAGGAGGGAAGGAGACTGACTGGGGAATCTACAGAGAACTATAATTACGGCTACCAGAGAGTGAAAAGACTTACTTAGGAACTTATCAAGTAGCATATTGGTGGTTGCCAGAGGGGAGAGATGGCAGACTACATTTACTACAGCCGCTAAAGGGTGAAGAAGACTGAATGGGAATTATAATTATGGCTACCAGAGGGAGAAAAGACTTCCTAAGGAACTTATTGGGGACTGTATTTATGGTTGCCAGAAGAGAGAGATGACCGTTATATATACATACTTACTACAGCTACTATAGAGTGAAGTAAATTGACTGGGAACTTACTGAGGTCTATACTCATGGCTGCAAGGGGGTGAAGGAGACTGACTGGGAAACTTACTGAGGACAAATACACGGACGTGAAAACTGGAAGTCTGCATGATACGTAACTAAAGAACTTAGCAATGACTGTTTATGGTTGATTTAGGGGAGATATATCCGACTATATTTACTTCAGCTGCTTGAGCTTAAAGGAGACTTACTAGAAACTTACCGATGCCAGAGGGGGAAGGAAACTGACTGCCAGTGATGTGGAGCAGGGGGTGAGTAAAAGACATGGAGGGTGCACTCAAAGGAGGTTAGGGAGGTTTAGACTGAAAATAGAAGAATGTATTAAGTAATAGGACAGATCAGCAGTGCCACTGAGAAAGACACAGAAAAGAAAAAAATAGATGAAGACAGTATTTTTTTCTATTTAGAAAAGTAAAAAACACAGATTAAACAAGTGGTTGTATCTTTTTGGGGACTTTTTGTATGAACTTACTGCTGCATTTTTGAAGATAATGGAAGGAGAGAATCAGGAGGGAGTGGAAATAATCTGATAAAATACCAGGGAAGCGGCTCCATCGGTCTATACAGGGGCTGTAGACAGAAGCTAATAGCGAACACAGCAAACCATTACTCCCATTAAATAGACAAATGTGGTGGAAAGTGGATACTGGACTCCCAGACTCCTAGAAATCACAAAGGAACATCAAGCAGAGGGACTCCAGCACTGTAATTATCATTAGTCTTAATTAGATGGTGCTCTAACAAGTCATCAGCAGGGGGCAGCAGTGAAATGTGAGGTCCTGAAATAAAACCTTTGCAGCTTTAGATGTGAGTGGAGTACAAAACAGGTTATAACTCAAAGTATTATAAAAAAAACAAAAACTAAATCTTTCTTTTATTATTTAAACTGGTCAGGAGTCCACTATATTTGCTGCAAATTACATCCAAATTTCTAGCCCTGGAGCAGTCACTCCGCAGTCCTCAGACACTTATCCAAGCATTAGGGGGTCACTAATTTCATGGCATTTTTTTCCGTTGTTGAAGCGAAAAGCACTTATTTTCTTTCAGCCCCGGCGTTGGTGACCAGGAGGGCGCCCCGGCGTTGGAGACCAGGAGGGCGCCCCGGCGTTGGAGACCAGGAGGGCGCCCCGGCGTTGGAGACCAGGAGGGCGCCCCGGCGTTGGAGACCAGGAGGGCGCCCCGGCGTTGGAGACCAGGAGGGCGCCCCGGCGTTGGAGACCAGGAGGGCGCCCCGGCGTTGGAGACCAGGAGGGCGCCCCGGCGTTGGAGACCAGGAGGGCGCCCCGGCGTTGGAGACCAGGAGGGCGCCCCGGCGTTGGAGACCAGGAGGGCGCCCCGGCGTTGGTGACCAGGAGGGCGCTCCGACTCTCAGCTGCTTAACCTGCCATGAATAGAAGTGGCCACACAGAGTGACCTTTTCTCCGCTTTCCGAGCAGTAAATAATTTATTTTCATTGTAAAGATCTAGAAAATGCAGAAGGACGAGACAAGAAAAAGTAATATGGATTAACGAGGGATTCCAAGATATAGGCAGTGTCACCGCATCCGTCAACGGGGGCAAATAGGCAACGACTTTGTCATGACCTTGGCTAATGAATATCATTTACGCCCAATTCTCCCACCTTCTGTGGGGTATCGGGAAACTGCTCAAAGTAACTGGGTGCATATATAATAATATAGGGGTCGAGGGAGCAGAAATATACATCCAGATACAACGGCTTCCGACCAGAGAAGTCACTATTCCGAGATTACACGAAGCATCACTCATCCGTCGTCTGCACACAACAGATTTCCATACATTCAGCCTCATCCCTTCCTATATAATATAGGTCACATTCTGAGATGATTCTTGTTGTCAGACTAATCCATAACGGTAAACCTGATTTTACAATGTAATCTGATCAAGGATACTTAGGATCGACAATCATTGTCTCCGCCCGGAGACAGAAATAAAAAAAAAATCCCTGAAAACATACATCACTTATTGGAAGCCAACAGTAAAACTTTCATTAATATTTGCAAAGGTTTATTCAAATCAGGAGAGTTCATTCAATGATGCGGCCACTAGGGGCGCTACTGAACAGGGATTCGTTTCCAGCAGCAGCAGCAGCACTGATATATAAAGTATACAGGTGCATCTCACTAAATTAGAATATCATCAAAAAGTTAATTTATTTCAGTTCTTCAATACAAAAAGTGAAACTCCTATATTATATAGAGTCATTACACACAGAGCGATCTATTTCAAGTGTTTATTTCTGTTAATGTTGATGATTATGGCTTACAGTCAATGAAAATACAGAACTCATTATCTCAGTAAATTAGAATACTTTATAACAACAGCTTGAAAAATGATTTTAAAATCCGAAATGTCCTACTGAAATGTCTGTTCAGTAAATGCCCTCAATACTTGGTCGGGCTCCTTGTGCATCAATTACTGCATCAATGCGGCAATGTGGCATGGAGGGATCAGCCTGTGGCCCTGCTGAGGTGTTATGGAAGCCCCGGTGGCTTTGATAGCAGCCTTCAGCTCGTCGGCATTGTTGGGTCTGGGTTCTCTCATCTTCCTCTTGACAATACTCCATAGATTCTCTATAATAGATTCTCTATGGGGTTAAGGTCAGGCGAGTTTGCTGCCAATCAAGCACAGTGATACTGTTGTGTGTAAACCAGGTATTGGTACTTTTGGCCGTGTGGACAGGGGCCAAGTCCTGCTGGAGAATGACATTTCCATCTCCAAAAACCTTGTCAGCAGAGGGAAGCATGAAATGCTGTAAAATGTCCTGGTAGACGGCTGCGCTGATTTTGGTCTTGATAAAACACAGTGGACCTCCACCAGCAGATGACATGGCCCCCCAAACCATCACAGATTGTGGAGACTTCACACTAGACCTCCAGCAGCTTGGATTGTGGCCTCTCCACTCTTCCTCCAGAC
This sequence comes from Phyllobates terribilis, assembly GCF_046119375.1. Lineage (NCBI taxonomy): Eukaryota > Metazoa > Chordata > Amphibia > Anura > Dendrobatidae > Phyllobates > Phyllobates terribilis. Next base: position 23,451,583 of record NW_027362774.1, on the reverse strand, counting down.
TCTGGGACCTTGTGGAGTGTGTCAATGACTGCCTTCTGGACATCTGTCAAGTCAGCAGTCTTCCCCATGATTGTGGAGCCTACTGAAACAGACTAAGGGACCTTTTTAAACGCTTAGGAAGCCTTTGCAGCTGTTTTTTGTTCATTATTTTAATTTACTGAGATAATGACTTTTGGGTTTTCATTGGCTGTAAGCCATAACCATCAACATTAACAGAAATAAACACTTGAAATAGATCACTCTGTGTGTAATGACTCTATATAATATAGGAGTTTCACTTTTTGTATTGAAGAACTGAAATAAAGTAACTTTTTGATGATATTCTAATTTAGTGAGATGCACCTGTATATCACTTACATATGAAATATAGGAGCTAACATTTACAAAATAGCCTCCGGTGAGTAACCAATATTTTCCAAAAAGGGAGCTCATCATAAAACTCCAATAAATAAAGAAAAAAAATAGTAAAATAATTATAAACAAAACAAAAATAATAATAAATAATGTTAAAGGCACAGTTTTGTAGATCGTAGCTTGAAAGCTTAATAATGCAAATGTGTAAAGGCCACCGGGTATATAACAGGGCTCTGCCTGCCGCTAGTTCACAGTGTACGGCAGGGCACACTCTCAGCGCTCCGACTGCTGCTTTATGGCGTCTATTCTGCTATAGGATTAATGCTGCGGGGCTACAATACTCCAGTAATACAACATGTCACCATTTTTATCTTATCGATTTCATATAAATTTGAGGCACCAGAGATAATCTGTGGGCGCCATATTAAGGATCACTATATATCAGTCACCAAAATAACAGTATAGGGCAGATAGCATAATACAGGAGAGGGAGAGAGAAAGAGAGACAGAGAGAAAGAGACAGAGAGAGACAGGAGGAGAAAGAGACAGGAGGAGAAAGAGAGAGACAGGAGGAGAAAGAGAGAGACAGGAGGAGAAAGAGACAGGAGGAGAAAGAGACAGGAGGAGAAAGAGAGAGACAGGAGGAGAAAGAGAGAGACAGGAGGAGAAAGAGACAGGAGGAGAAAGAGAGAGACAGGAGGAGAAAGAGAGACAGGAGGAGAAAGAGAGAGACAGGAGAAGAAAGAGAGACAGGAGGAGAAAGACAGGAGGAGAAAGAGAGAGACAGAGAGAAAGAGACAGAGAGAGACAGGAGGAGAAAGAGAGAGACAGGAGGAGAAAGAGAGAGACAGGAGGAGAAAGAGAGAGACAGGAGGAGAAAGAGAGAGACAGGAGGAGAAAGAGACAGGAGGAGAAAGAGAGAGACAGGAGGAGAAAGAGAGAGACAGGAGGAGAAAGAGAGACAGGAGGAGAAAGAGAGAGACAGGAGGAGAAAGAGAGAGACAGGAGGAGAAAGAGAGAGACAGGAGGAGAAAGAGAGAGACAGGAGGAGAAAGAGAGAGACAGGAGGAGAAAGAGAGAGACAGGAGGAGAAAGAGAGAGACAGGAGGAGAAAGAGACAGAAGGAGAAAGAGACAGAAGGAGAAAGAGAGACAGGAGGAAAAAGAGAGACAGGAGGAGAAAGACAGGAGGAGAAAGAGACAGGAGGAGAAAGAGACAGGAGGAGAAAGAGAGAGACAGGAGGAGAAAGAGAGAGACAGGAGGAGAAAGAGAGAGACAGGAGGAGAAAGAGAGAGACAGGAGGAGAAAGAGAGAGACAGGAGGAGAAAGAGAGAGACAGGAGGAGAAAGAGAGAGACAGGAGGAGAAAGAGAGAGACAGGAGGAGAAAGAGAGAGACAGGAGGAGAAAGAGACAGGAGGAGAAAGAGAGAGACAGGAGGAGAAAGAGAGAGACAGGAGGAGAGAGAGACAGGAGGAGAAAGAGAGACAGGAGGAGAAAGAGAGACAGGAGGAGAAAGAGAGACAGGAGGAGAAAGAGAGACAGGAGGAGAAAGAGAGAGACAGGAGGAGAAAGAGAGAGACAGGAGGAGAAAGAGAGAGACAGGAGGAGAAAGAGACAGAAGGAGAAAGACAGGAGGAGAAAGAGACAGAAGGAGAAAGAGACAGGAGGAGAAAGACAGGAGGAGAAAGACAGGAGGAGAAAGAGAGAGACAGGAGGAGATAGAGTGAGACAGGAGGAGAAAGAGAGAGACAGGAGGAGAAAGAGAGAGACAGGAGGAGAAAGAGAGACAGGAGGAGAAAGAGAGAGACAGGAGGAGAAAGAGAGAGACAGGAGGAGAAAGAGAGAGACAGGAGGAGAAAGAGAGAGACAGGAGGAGAAAGAGAGACAGGAGGAGAAAGAGAGAGACAGGAGGAGAAAGAGAGAGACAGGAGGAGAAAGACAAGAGGAGAAAGAGAGACAGGAGGAGAAAGAGAGAGACAGGAGGAGAAAGAGACAGGAGGAGAAAGAGAGACAGGAGGAGAAAGAGAGAGACAGGAGGAGAAAGAGAGACAGGAGGAGAAAGAGAGAGACAGGAGGAAAAAGAGAGACAGGAGGAGAAAGAGAGACAGGAGGAGAAAGAGAGACAGGAGGAAAAAGAGAGACAGGAGGAGAAAGAGAGACAGGGAGAAAGAGACAGAGAGAGACAGGAGGAGAAAGAGAGAGACAGGAGGAGAAAGAGAGACAGGAGGAGAAAGAGAGACAGGGGGAAAAAGAGACAGGGGGAAAAAGAGACAGGAGGAGAAAGAGAGAGACAGGAGGAGAAAGAGAGAGACAGGAGGAGAAAGAGAGAGACAGGAGGAGAAAGAGAGACAGGAGGAGAAAGAGAGACAGGAGGAGAAAGAGAGACAGGAGGAGAAAGAGAGACAGAAGGAGAAAGACAGACAGAAGGAGAAAGAGACAGAAGGAGAAAGAGAGAGACAGGAGGAGAAAGAGAGAGACAGGAGGAGAAAGAGACACAGGAGGAGAAAGAGAGAGACAGGAGGAGAAAGAGAGAGACAGGAGGAGAAAGAGAGAGACAGGAGGAGAAAGAGAGACAGGAGGAGAAAGAGAGACAGGAGGAGAAAGAGAGACAGGAGGAGAAAGAGACAGAAGGAGAAAGAGACAGAAGGAGAAAGAGACAGGAGGAGAAAGAGACAGAAGGAGAAAGACAGGAGGAGAAAGACAGGAGGAGAAAGAGAGACAGGAGGAGAAAGAGAGAGACAGGAGGAGAAAGAGACAGGAGGAGAAAGAGAGAGACAGGAGGAGAAAGACAAGAGGAGAAAGAGAGACAGGAGGAGAAAGAGAGAGACAGGAGGAGAAAGACAAGAGGAGAAAGAGAGACAGGAGGAGAAAGAGACAGGAGGAGAAAGAGAGACAGGAGGAGAAAGAGAGACAGGAGGAGAAAGAGAGACAGGAGGAGAAAGAGACAGAAGGAGAAAGAGAGAGACAGGAGGAGAAAGAGAGACAGAAGGAGAAAGAGAGACAGGAGGAGAAAGAGAGACAGGAGGAGAAAGAGAGAGACAGGAGGAGAAAGAGAGAGACAGGAGGAGAAAGAGAGAGACAAGAGGAGAAAGAGACAGAAGGAGAAAGAGACAGGAGGAGAAAGAGACAGAAGGAGAAAGAGACAGGAGGAGAAAGACAGGAGGAGAAAGACAGGAGGAGAAAGAGAGACAGGAGGAGAAAGAGAGAGACAGGAGGAGATAGAGTGAGACAGGAGGAGAAAGAGAGAGACAGGAGGAGAAAGAGAGAGACAGGAGGAGAAAGAGAGACAGGAGGAGAAAGAGAGAGACAGGAGGAGAAAGAGAGAGACAGGAGGAGAAAGAGAGAGACAGGAGGAGAAAGAGAGAGACAGGAGGAGAAAGAGAGACAGGAGGAGAAAGAGAGAGACAGGAGGAGAAAGAGAGAGACAGGAGGAGAAAGACAAGAGGAGAAAGAGAGACAGGAGGAGAAAGACAAGAGGAGAAAGAGAGACAGGAGGAGAAAGAGAGAGACAGGAGGAGAAAGAGACAGGAGGAGAAAGAGAGACAGGAGGAGAAAGAGAGAAACAGGAGGAGAAAGAGAGACAGGAGGAGAAAGAGAGAGACAGGAGGAAAAAGAGAGACAGGAGGAGAAAGAGAGACAGGAGGAGAAAGAGAGACAGGAGGAAAAAGAGAGACAGGAGGAGAAAGAGAGACAGGGAGAAAGAGACAGAGAGAGACAGGAGGAGAAAGAGAGAGACAGGAGGAGAAAGAGAGACAGGAGGAGAAAGAGAGACAGGAGGAGAAAGAGAGACAGGGGGAAAAAGAGACAGGGGGAAAAAGAGACAGGAGGAGAAAGAGAGAGACAGGAGGAGAAAGAGAGAGACAGGAGGAGAAAGAGAGACAGGAGGAGAAAGAGAGACAGGAGGAGAAAGAGAGACAGGAGGAGAAAGAGAGACAGGAGGAGAAAGAGAGACAGAAGGAGAAAGACAGACAGAAGGAGAAAGAGACAGAAGGAGAAAGAGAGAGACAGGAGGAGAAAGAGAGAGACAGGAGGAGAAAGAGAGAGACAGGAGGAGAAAGAGAGAGACAGGAGGAGAAAGAGAGAGACAGGAGGAGAAAGAGAGACAGGAGGAGAAAGAGAGACAGGAGGAGAAAGAGAGACAGGAGGAGAAAGAGACAGAAGGAGAAAGAGACAGAAGGAGAAAGAGACAGGAGGAGAAAGAGACAGAAGGAGAAAGACAGGAGGAGAAAGACAGGAGGAGAAAGAGAGACAGGAGGAGAAAGAGAGAGACAGGAGGAGTAAGAGACAGGAGGAGAAAGAGAGACAGGAGGAGAAAGAGAGAGACAGGAGGAGAAAGACAAGAGGAGAAAGACAGGAGGAGAAAGAGACAGGAGGAGAAAGAGAGACAGGAGGAGAAAGAGAGACAGGAGGAGAAAGAGAGACAGGAGGAGAAAGAGACAGAAGGAGAAAGAGAGAGACAGGAGGAGAAAGAGAGACAGAAGGAGAAAGAGAGACAGGAGGAGAAAGAGAGACAGGAGGAGAAAGAGAGACAGGAGGAGAAAGAGAGAGACAGGAGGAGAAAGAGACAGGGAGAGAAAGAGAGAGACAGGAGGAGAAAGAGACAGGAGGAAAAGGACAGGAGGAAAAAGAGAGACAGGAGGAAAAAGAGAGACAGGAGGAAAAAGAGAGACAGGAGGAAAAAGAGAGACAGGAGGAGAAAGAGAGACAGGAGGAGAAAGAGAGACAGGAGGAGAAAGAGACAGGAGAAAGAGACAGGAGGAGAAAGAGAGACAGGAGGAGAAAGAGAGACAGGAGGAGAAAGAGAGACAGGAGGAGAAAGAGAGACAGGAGGAGAAAGAGAGACAGGAGGAGAAAGAGAGACAGGAGGAGAAAGAGAGACAGGAGGAGAAAGAGAGACAGGAGAAAGAGAGACAGGAGAAAGAGACAGGAGGAGAAAGAGAGACAGGAGGAGAAAGAGACAGGAGGAGAAAGAGAGACAGGAGAAAGAGACAGGAGGAGAAAGAGAGACAGGAGGAGAAAGAGAGACAGGAGGAGAAAGAGAGAGACAGGAGGAGAAAGAGAGAGACAGGAGGAGAAAGAGAGACAGGAGGAGAAAGAGAGAGACAGGAGGAGAAAGAGAGACAGGGATAGAAAGAGAGACAGGAGGAGAAAGAGAGACAGGAGGAGAAAGAGAGACAGGAGGAGAAAGAGAGACAGGAGGAGAAAGAGAGACAGGAGGAGAAAGAGACAGGAGGAGAAAGAGACAGGAGGAGAAAGACAGGAGGAGAAAGAGACAGGAGGAGAAAGAGACAGGGGGAGAAAGAGAGACAGGGGGAGAAAGAGAGACGGGAGGAGAAAGAGAGAGAGCGAGAGAAAGACAGAGAGAGACAGGGAGAGAAAGAGAGACAGGAGGAGAAAGAGAGACAGGAGGAGAAAGAGAGACAGGAGGAGAAAGAGAGACAGGAGGAGAAAGAGAGACAGGAGGAGAAAGAGAGACAGGGGGAGAAAACGAGAGAGCGAGAGAAAGACAGAGAGACAGGGAGAGAAAGAGAGACAGGAGGAGAAAGAGACAGGAGGAGAAAGAGAGACAGGAGGAGAAAGAGAGACAGGAGGAGAAAGAGAGACAGGGGAGAAAGAGAGACAGGGGAGAAAGAGAGACAGGAGGAGAAAGAGAGACAGAAGGAGAAAGACAGACAGAAGGAGAAAGAGACAGAAGGAGAAAGAGAGAGACAGGAGGAGAAAGAGAGAGACAGGAGGAGAAAGAGAGAGACAGGAGGAGAAAGAGAGAGACAGGAGGAGAAAGAGAGAGACAGGAGGAGAAAGAGAGAGACAGGAGGAGAAAGAGACAGGAGGAGAAAGAGACAGAAGGAGAAAGACAGGAGGAGAAAGACAGGAGGAGAAAGAGAGACAGGAGGAGAAAGAGAGAGACAGGAGGAGAAAGAGACAGGAGGAGAAAGAGAGACAGGAGGAGAAAGAGAGAGACAGGAGGAGAAAGACAAGAGGAGAAAGACAGGAGGAGAAAGAGACAGGAGGAGAAAGAGAGACAGGAGGAGAAAGAGAGACAGGAGGAGAAAGAGAGACAGGAGGAGAAAGAGACAGAAGGAGAAAGAGAGAGACAGGAGGAGAAAGAGAGACAGAAGGAGAAAGAGAGACAGGAGGAGAAAGAGACAGGAGAAAGAGACAGGAGAAAGAGACAGGAGGAGAAAGAGAGACAGGAGGAGAAAGAGAGACAGGAGGAGAAAGAGAGACAGGAGGAGAAAGAGAGACAGGAGGAGAAAGAGAGACAGGAGGAGAAAGAGAGACAGGAGGAGAAAGAGAGACAGGAGGAGAAAGAGAGACAGGAGGAGAAAGAGAGACAGGAGGAGAAAGAGAGACAGGAGAAAGAGACAGGAGGAGAAAGAGAGACAGGAGGAGAAAGAGACAGGAGGAGAAAGAGAGACAGGAGGAGAAAGAGAGACAGGAGGAGAAAGAGAGAGACAGGAGGAGAAAGAGACAGGGAGAGAAAGAGAGAGACAGGAGGAGAAAGAGAGAGACAGGAGGAGAAAGAGAGAGACAGGAGGAGAAAGAGACAGGGAGAGAAAGAGAGAGACAGGAGGAGAAAGAGACAGGAGGAAAAGGACAGGAGGAAAAAGAGAGACAGGAGGAAAAAGAGAGACAGGAGGAAAAAGAGAGACAGGAGGAAAAAGAGAGACAGGAGGAGAAAGAGAGACAGGAGGAGAAAGAGAGACAGGAGGAGAAAGAGACAGGAGAAAGAGACAGGAGAAAGAGACAGGAGGAGAAAGAGAGACAGGAGGAGAAAGAGAGACAGGAGGAGAAAGAGAGACAGGAGGAGAAAGAGAGACAGGAGGAGAAAGAGAGACAGGAGGAGAAAGAGACAGAAGGAGAAAGAGAGAGACAGGAGGAGAAAGAGACAGAAGGAGAAAGAGAGAGACAGGAGGAGAAAGAGAGAGACAGGAGGAGAAAGAGAGAGACAGGAGGAGAAAGAGAGAGACAGGAGGAGAAAGAGAGAGACAGGAGGAGAAAGAGAGAGACAGGAGGAGAAAGAGACAGGAGGAGAAAGAGACAGAAGGAGAAAGACAGGAGGAGAAAGACAGGAGGAGAAAGAGAGACAGGAGGAGAAAGAGAGACAGGAGGAGAAAGAGAGACAGGGGAGAAAGAGAGACAGGAGGAGAAAGAGAGACAGGGGAGAAAGAGAGACAGGGGAGAAAGAGAGACAGGGGAGAAAGAGAGAGACAGGAGGAGAAAGAGAGAGACAGGAGGAGAAAGAGAGAGACAGGAGGAGAAAGAGAGAGACAGGAGGAGAAAGAGAGAGACAGGAGGAGAAAGAGAGACAGGAGGAGAAAGAGAGACAGGAGGAGAAAGAGAGACAGGGAGAGAAAGAGAGACAGGGAGAGAAAGAGAGACAGGGAGAGAAAGAGAGACAGGGAGAGAAAGAGAGACAGGGAGAGAAAGAGAGACAGGAGGAGAAAGAGAGACAGGAGGAGAAAGAGACAGGAGGAGAAAGAGACAGGAGGAGAAAGAGACAGGAGGAGAAAGAGAGACAGGGAGAGAAAGAGAGACAGGAGGTAAAAGAGAGACAGGAGGAGAAAGAGAGACAGGAGGAGAAAGAGACAGGAGGAGAAAGAGACAGGAGGAGAAAGAGACAGGAGGAGAAAGAGACAGGAGGAGAAAGAGAGACAGGGAGAGAAAGAGAGACAGGAGAAAGAGACAGGAGAAAGAGAGACAGGAGGAGAAAGAGAGACAGGAGGAGAAAGAGAGACAGGAGGAGAAAGAGAGACAGGAGGAGAAAGAGAGACAGGAGGAGAAAGAGAGACAGGAGGAGAAAGAGAGACAGGAGGAGAAAGAGAGACAGGAGGAGAAAGAGAGACAGGAGGAGAAAGAGAGACAGGAGGAGAAAGAGAGACAGGAGGAGAAAGAGACAGGAGGAGAAAGAGACAGGAGGAGAAAGAGACAGGAGGAGAAAGAGACAGGAGGAGAAAGAGACAGGAGGAGAAAGAGAGACAGGGAGAGAAAGAGAGAGACAGGAGGAGAAAGAGACAGGAGGAGAAAGAGAGACAGGGAGAGAAAGAGAGACAGGAGAAAGAGACAGGAGAAAGAGAGACAGGAGGAGAAAGAGAGACAGGAGGAGAAAGAGAGACAGGAGGAGAAAGAGAGACAGGAGGAGAAAGAGAGACAGGAGGAGAAAGAGAGACAGGAGGAGAAAGAGAGACAGGAGGAGAAAGAGAGGCAGGAGGAGAAAGAGAGGCAGGAGGAGAAAGAGAGACAGGAGAAAGAGACAGGAGAAAGAGACAGGAGGAGAAAGAGAGACAGGAGGAGAAAGAGACAGGAGGAGAAAGAGACAGGAGGAGAAAGAGAGACAGGAGGAGAAAGAGAGACAGGAGGAGAAAGAGAGAGACAGGAGGAGAAAGAGAGAGACAGGAGAAGAAAGAGACAGGAGGAGAAAGAGAGAGACAGGAGGAGAAAGAGAGAGACAGGAGAAGAAAGAGAGAGACAGGAGGAGAAAGAGAGAGACAGGAGGAGAAAGAGAGAAACAGGAGGAGAAAGAGAGAGACAGGAGGAGAAAGAGAGACAGGAGGAGAAAGAGAGACAGGAGGAGAAAGAGAGACAGGGAGAGAAAGAGAGACAGGGAGAGAAAGAGAGACAGGGAGAGAAAGAGAGACAGGAGGAGAAAGAGAGACAGGAGGAGAAAGAGACAGGAGGAGAAAGAGAGACAGGGGGAGAAAGAGAGACAGTGGGAGAAAGAGAGACGGGAGAAAGGGAGAAAGAGAGACAGGAGGAGAAAGAGAGAGAGCGAGAGAAAGAGACAGAGAGAGACAGGGAGAGAAAGAGAGACAGGAGGAGAAAGAGAGACAGGAGGAGAAAGAGAGACAGGAGGAGAAAGAGACAGGAGGAGAAAGAGAGACAGGAGGAGAAAGAGAGACAGGGGGAGAAAGCGAGAGAGCGGGAGAAAGCGAGAGAGCAAGAGAAAGACAGAGAGAGACAGGGAGAGAAAGAGAGACAGGAGGAGAAAGAGAGACAGGAGGAGAAAGAGAGACAGGAGGAGAAAGAGAGAAAGGGGAGAAAGAGAGACAGGAGGAAAAAGAGACAGGAGGAGAAAGAGAGACAGGAGGAAAAAGAGACAGGAGGAAAAAGAGACAGGAGGAAAAAGAGAGACAGGAGGAGAAAGAGAGACAGGAGGAGAAAGAGACAGGAGGAGAAGGAGAGAGACAGGAGAAGAAGGAGAGAGACAGGAGGAGAAGGAGAGAGACAGGAGGAGAAGGAGAGAGACAGGGGGAGAAAGAGAGACAGTGGGAGAAAGAGAGACAGGGGGAGAAAGAGAGACAGGGGGAGAAAGAGAGACAGGGGGAGAAAGAGAGACAGGGGAGAAAGAGAGACAGTGGGAGAAAGAGAGACAGGGGGAGAAAGAGAGAGAGCGAGAGAAAGACAGGGAGAGAAAGAGACAGGAGGAGAAAGAGAGACAGGAGGAGAAAGAGAGACAGGGGAGAAAGAGAGACAGGGGAGAAAGAGAGACAGGGGAGAAAGTGAGACAGGGGAGAAAGAGAGACAGGGGAGAAAGAGAGACAGGGGAGAAAGAGAGACAGGGGAGAAAGAGAGACAGGGGAGAAAGAGAGACAGGGGAGAAAGAGAGACAGGGGAGAAAGAGAGACAGGAGGAAAAAGAGAGAGAGGAGAAAGACAGGAGGAGAAAGAGAGAGAGGAGAAAGAGAGACAGGGGGAGAAAGAGAGAGAGGAGAAAGAGAGACAGGAGGAGAAAGAGAGACAGGAGGAGAAAGAGAGACAGGAGGAGAAAGAGAGACAGGAGGAGAAAGACAGGAGGAAAAAGAGACAGGAGGAGAAAGAGAGACAGGAGGAGAAAGAGAGACAGGAGGAGAAAGAGAGACAGGAGGAGAAAGAGAGACAGGAGGAGAAAGAGAGACAGGAGGAGAAAGAGAGACAGGAGGAGAAAGAGAGACAGGAGGAAAAAGAGAGACAGGAGGAAAAAGAGAGACAGGAGGAGAAAGAGAGAGACAGGAGGAGAAAGAGAGACAGGAGGAGAAAGAGAGACAGGAGGAGAAAGAGAGACAGGAGGAGAAAGACAGGAGGAGAAAGACAAGAGGAGAAAGACAAGAGGAGAAAGACAGGAGGAGAAAGAGAGACAGGAGGAAAGAGAGACAGGAGGAAAGAGAGACAGGAGGAAAGAGAGACAGGAGGAAAAAGAGAGACAGGAGGAGAAAGAGAGACAGGAGGAGAAAGAGAGACAGGAGGAGAAAGAGAGAGACAGGAGGAGAAAGAGAGAGACAGGAGGAGAAAGAGAGACAGGAGGAGAAAGAGAGAGACAGGAGGAGAAAGAGAGACAGGAGGAGAAAGAGAGACAGGAGGAGAAAGAGAGACAGGAGGAGAAAGAGAGACAGGAGGAGAAAGAGAGAGACAGGAGGAGAAAGAGAGAGACAGGAGGAGAAAGAGAGACAGGAGGAAAGAGAGACAGGAGGAAAGAGAGAAAGGAGGAAAGAGAGAGGAGAAAAGAGAGACAGGAGGAAAAAGAGAGACAGGAGGAAAAAGAGAGACAGGAGGAGAAGGAGAGACAGGAGGAGAAAGAGAGACAGGAGGAGAAAGAGAGACAGGAGGAGAAAGAGAGAGGAGAAAAGAGAGACAGGAGGAAAAAGAGACAGGAGGAGAAAGAGAGACAGGAGGAAAAAGAGAGACAGGAGGAAAAAGAGAGACAGGAGGAAAAAGAGAGACAGGAGGAAAAAGAGAGACAGGAGGAGAAAGAGACAGGAGGAGAAGGAGAGAGACAGGAGAAGAAGGAGAGAGACAGGAGGAGAAGGAGAGAGACAGGAGGAGAAGGAGAGAGACAGGAGGAGAAAGAGAGACAGGAGGAGAAAGAGAGAGACAGGAGGTAAAAGAGAGACAGGAGGAGAAAGAGAGAGACAGGAGGAGAAAGAGAGAGACAGGAGGAGAAAGAGAGACAGGAGGAGAAAGAGAGACAGGAGGAGAAAGACAGGAGGAGAAAGACAGGAGGAGAAAGAGACAGGGGGAGAAAGAGACAGGGGGAGAAAGAGACAGGGGGAGAAAGAGAGACAAGGGGAGAAAGAGAGACAGTGGGAGAAAGAGAGACAGTGGGAGAAAGAGAGACAGTGGGAGAAAGAGAGACAGGGGGAGAAAGAGAGAGAGCGAGAGAAAGACAGGGAGAGAGAGAAAGACAGGGAGAGAAAGAGAGACAGGAGGAGAAAGAGAGACAGGAGGAGAAAGAGACAGGAGGAGAAAGAGAGACAGGAGGAGAAAGAGAGACAGGAGGAGAAAGAGAGACAGGGGAGAAAGAGAGACAGGGGAGAAAGAGACAGGGGAGAAAGAGAGACAGGAGAGAGAGACAGGAGGAAAAAGAGAGAGAGGAGGAAAAAGAGAGAGGAGAAAGACAGGAGGAGAAAGAGAGAGAGGAGAAAGAGAGAGAGGAGAAAGAGAGACAGGGGGAGAAAGAGAGAGAGGAGAAAGAGAGACAGGAGGAGAAAGAGAGACAGGGGGAGAAAGAGAGAGACAGGAGGAGAAAGAGAGAGACAGGAGGTAAAAGAGAGACAGGAGGTAAAAGAGAGACAGGAGGTAAAAGAGAGACAGGAGGAGAAAGAGAGAGACAGGAGGAGAAAGAGAGAGACAGGAGGTAAAAGAGAGACAGGAGGTAAAAGAGAGACAGGAGGTAAAAGAGAGACAGGAGGAAAAAGAGAGACAGGAGGAAAAAGAGAGACAGGAGGAGAAAGAGAGAGACAGGAGGAGAAGGAGAGAGACAGGAGGAGAAGGAGAGAGACAGGAGGAGAAGGAGAGAGACAGGAGGAGAAGGAGAGAGACAGGAGGAGAAGGAGAGAGACAGGAGGAGAAAGCGAGAGACAGGAGGAGAAAGCGAGAGACAGGAGGAGAAAGCGAGAGACAGGAGGAGAAAGCGAGAGACAGGAGAAAGCGAGAGACAGGAGGAGAAAGAGAGACAGGAGGAGAAAGAGAGACAGGAGGAGAAAGAGAGACAGGAGGAGAAAGAGAGACAGGGAGAGAAAGAGAGACAGGAGGAGAAAGAGACAGGAGGAGAAAGAGACAGGAGGAGAAAGAGAGACAGGGGGAGAAAGAGAGACAGGGGGAGAAAGAGAGACAGTGGGAGAAAGAGAGAAGAGAGACGGGAGGAGAAAGAGAGACAGGAGGAGAAAGAGAGACAGGAGGAGAAAGAGAGACAGGAGGAGAAAGAGAGACAGGAGGAGAAAGAGAGACAGGAGGAGAAAGAGAGAGACAGGAGGAGAAAGAGAGAGACAGGAGGAGAAAGAGAGACAGGAGGAAAGAGAGACAGGAGGAGAAAGAGAGACAGGAGGAGAAAGAGAGACAGGAGGAGAAAGAGAGAGACAGGAGGAGAAAGAGAGACAGTGGGAGAAAGAGAGACAGGGGGAGAAAGAGAGAGAGCGAGAGAAAGACAGGGAGAGAGAGAAAGACAGGGAGAGAAAGAGAGACAGGAGGAGAAAGAGAGACAGGAGGAGAAAGAGAGACAGGAGGAGAAAGAGAGACAGGAGGAGAAAGAGAGACAGGGGAGAAAGAGAGACAGGGGAGAAAGAGAGACAGGGGAGAAAGAGAGACAGGAGAAAGAGAGACAGGAGGAAAAAGAGAGAGAGGAGGAAAAAGAGAGAGAGGAGAAAGACAGGAGGAGAAAGAGAGAGAGGAGAAAGAGAGACAGGGGGAGAAAGAGAGAGAGGAGAAAGAGAGACAGGAGGAGAAAGAGAGACAGGGGGAGAAAGAGAGACAGGGGGAGAAAGAGAGACAGGGGGAGAAAGAGAGAGATAGGAGGAGAAAGAGAGAGACAGGAGGTAAAAGAGTGACAGGAGGTAAAAGAGAGACAGGAGGAGAAAGAGAGACAGGAGGAGAAAGAGAGAGACAGGAGGAGAAAGAGAGAGACAGGAGGTAAAAGAGAGACAGGAGGTAAAAGAGAGACAGGAGGTAAAAGAGAGACAGGAGGTAAAAGAGAGACAGGAGGAAAAAGAGAGACAGGAGGAAAAAGAGAGACAGGAGGAAAAAGAGAGACAGGAGGAGAAAGAGAGAGACAGGAGGAGAAGGAGAGAGACAGGAGGAGAAGGAGAGAGACAGGAGGAGAAGGAGAGAGACAGGAGGAGAAAGCGAGAGACAGGAGGAGAAAGCGAGAGACAGGAGGAGAAAGCGAGAGACAGGAGGAGAAAGCGAGAGACAGGAGGAGAAAGCGAGAGACAGGAGGAGAAAGAGAGACAGGAGGAGAAAGAGAGACAGGAGGAGAAAGAGAGACAGGGAGAGAAAGAGAGACAGGGAGAGAAAGAGAGACAGGAGGAGAAAGAGACAGGAGGAGAAAGAGAGACAGGGGGAGAAAGAGAGACAGGGGGAGAAAGAGAGACAGGGGGAGAAAGAGAGACAGTGGGAGAAAGAGAGACGGGAGAAAGGGAGAAAGAGAGACAGGAGGAGAAAGAGAGACAGGAGGAGAAAGAGAGACAGGAGGAGAAAGAGAGAGACAGGAGGAGAAAGAGAGACAGGAGGAGAAAGAGAGACAGGAGGAGAAAGAGAGACAGGAGGAGAAAGACAGGAGGAGAAAGACAGGAGGAGAAAGAGACAGGGGGAGAAAGAGACAGGGGGAGAAAGAGACAGGGGGAGAAAGAGAGACAGTGGGAGAAAGAGAGACAGGGGGAGAAAGAGAGACAGGGGGAGAAAGAGAGAGACAGGAGGAGAAAGAGACAGGAGGAGAAAGAGAGACAGGGGAGAAAGAGAGACAGGGGAGAAAGAGAGACAGGAGAAAGAGACAGGAGGAAAAAGAGAGAGAGGAGAAAGACAGGAGGAGAAAGAGAGAGAGGAGAAAGAGAGACAGGGGGAGAAAGAGAGAGAGGAGAAAGAGAGACAGGAGGAAAAAGAGAGACAGGAGGAGAAAGAGAGACAGGAGGAGAAAGAGAGACAGGAGGAGAAAGAGAGACAGGAGGAGAAAGAGAGACAGGAGGAGAAAGAGAGACAGGAGGAGAAGGAGAGAGACAGGAGGAGAAGGAGAGAGACAGGAGGAGAAAGAGAGACAGGAGGAGAAAGAGAGAGACAGGAGGTAAAAGAGAGACAGGAGGAGAAAGAGAGAGACAGGAGGAGAAAGAGAGAGACAGGAGGAGAAAGAGAGACAGGAGGAGAAAGAGAGACAGGAGGAGAAAGACAGGAGGAGAAAGACAGGAGGAGAAAGAGACAGGGGGAGAAAGAGACAGGGGGAGAAAGAGACAGGGGGAGAAAGAGAGACAAGGGGAGAAAGAGAGACAGTGGGAGAAAGAGAGACAGTGGGAGAAAGAGAGACAGTGGGAGAAAGAGAGACAGGGGGAGAAAGAGAGAGAGCGAGAGAAAGACAGGGAGAGAGAGAAAGACAGGGAGAGAAAGAGAGACAGGAGGAGAAAGAGAGACAGGAGGAGAAAGAGACAGGAGGAGAAAGAGAGACAGGAGGAGAAAGAGAGACAGGAGGAGAAAGAGAGACAGGGGAGAAAGAGAGACAGGGGAGAAAGAGACAGGGGAGAAAGAGAGACAGGAGAGAGAGACAGGAGGAAAAAGAGAGAGAGGAGGAAAAAGAGAGAGGAGAAAGACAGGAGGAGAAAGAGAGAGAGGAGAAAGAGAGAGAGGAGAAAGAGAGACAGGGGGAGAAAGAGAGAGAGGAGAAAGAGAGACAGGAGGAGAAAGAGAGACAGGGGGAGAAAGAGAGAGACAGGAGGAGAAAGAGAGAGACAGGAGGTAAAAGAGAGACAGGAGGTAAAAGAGAGACAGGAGGTAAAAGAGAGACAGGAGGAGAAAGAGAGAGACAGGAGGAGAAAGAGAGAGACAGGAGGTAAAAGAGAGACAGGAGGTAAAAGAGAGACAGGAGGTAAAAGAGAGACAGGAGGAAAAAGAGAGACAGGAGGAAAAAGAGAGACAGGAGGAGAAAGAGAGAGACAGGAGGAGAAGGAGAGACAGGAGGAGAAAGAGAGAGACAGGAGGAGAAGGAGAGAGACAGGAGGAGAAGGAGAGAGACAGGAGAAGGAGAGAGACAGGAGAGGAGAAGGAGAGAGACAGGAGGAGAAGGAGAGAGACAGGAGGAGAAAGCGAGAGACAGGAGGAGAAAGCGAGAGACAGGAGGAGAAAGCGAGAGACAGGAGGAGAAAGCGAGAGACAGGAGAAAGCGAGAGACAGGAGGAGAAGAGAGAGACAGGAGGAGAAAAGAGAGACAGGAGGAGAAAGAGAGACAGGAGGAGAAAGAGGAGACAGGGAGAGAAAGAGAGACAGGAGGAGAAAGAGACAGGAGGAGAAAGAGACAGGAGGAGAAAGAGAGACAGGGGGAGAAAGAGAGACAGGGGGAGAAAGAGAGACAGGTGGGAGAAAGAGAGAAGAGAGACGGGAGGAGAAAGAGAGACAGGGAGAGAAAGAGAGACAGGAGGAGAAAGAGACAGGAGGAGAAAGAGACAGGAGGAGAAAGAGAGACAGGGGGAGAAAGAGAGACAGGGGGAGAAAGAGAGACAGTGGGAGAAAGAGAGAAGAGAGACGGGAGGAGAAAGAGAGACAGGAGGAGAAAGAGAGACAGGAGGAGAAAGAGAGACAGGAGGAGAAAGAGAGACAGGAGGAGAAAGAGAGACAGGAGAGAAAGAGAGAGACAGGAGGAGAAAGAGAGAGACAGGAGGAGAAAGAGAGACAGGAGGAAAGAGAGACAGGAGGAGAAAGAGAGACAGGAGGAGAAAGAGAGAGACAGGAGGAGAAAGAGAGACAGTGGGAGAAAGAGAGACAGGGGGAGAAAGAGAGAGAGCGAGAGAAAGACAGGGAGAGAGAGAAAGACAGGGAGAGAAAGAGAGACAGGAGGAGAAAGAGAGACAGGAGGAGAAAGAGAGACAGGAGGAGAAAGAGAGACAGGAGGAGAAAGAGAGACAGGGGAGAAAGAGAGACAGGGGAGAAAGAGAGACAGGGGAGAAAGAGAGACAGGAGAAAGAGAGACAGGAGGAAAAAGAGAGAGAGGAGGAAAAAGAGAGAGAGGAGAAAGACAGGAGGAGAAAGAGAGAGAGGAGAAAGAGAGACAGGGGGAGAAAGAGAGAGAGGAGAAAGAGAGACAGGAGGAGAAAGAGAGACAGGGGGAGAAAGAGAGACAGGGGGAGAAAGAGAGACAGGGGGAGAAAGAGAGAGATAGGAGGAGAAAGAGAGAGACAGGAGGTAAAAGAGTGACAGGAGGTAAAAGAGAGACAGGAGGAGAAAGAGAGACAGGAGGAGAAAGAGAGAGACAGGAGGAGAAAGAGAGAGACAGGAGGTAAAAGAGAGACAGGAGGTAAAAGAGAGACAGGAGGTAAAAGAGAGACAGGAGGTAAAAGAGAGACAGGAGGAAAAAGAGAGACAGGAGGAAAAAGAGAGACAGGAGGAAAAAGAGAGACAGGAGGAGAAAGAGAGAGACAGGAGGAGAAGGAGAGAGACAGGAGGAGAAGGAGAGAGACAGGAGGAGAAGGAGAGAGACAGGAGGAGAAAGCGAGAGACAGGAGGAGAAAGCGAGAGACAGGAGGAGAAAGCGAGAGACAGGAGGAGAAAGCGAGAGACAGGAGGAGAAAGCGAGAGACAGGAGGAGAAAGAGAGACAGGAGGAGAAAGAGAGACAGGAGGAGAAAGAGAGACAGGGAGAGAAAGAGAGACAGGGAGAGAAAGAGAGACAGGAGGAGAAAGAGACAGGAGGAGAAAGAGAGACAGGGGGAGAAAGAGAGACAGGGGGAGAAAGAGAGACAGGGGGAGAAAGAGAGACAGTGGGAGAAAGAGAGACGGGAGAAAGGGAGAAAGAGAGACAGGAGGAGAAAGAGAGACAGGAGGAGAAAGAGAGACAGGAGGAGAAAGAGAGAGACAGGAGGAGAAAGAGAGACAGGAGGAGAAAGAGAGACAGGAGGAGAAAGAGAGACAGGAGGAGAAAGACAGGAGGAGAAAGACAGGAGGAGAAAGAGACAGGGGGAGAAAGAGACAGGGGGAGAAAGAGAGACAGTGGGAGAAAGAGAGACAGGGGGAGAAAGAGAGACAGTGGGAGAAAGAGAGACAGGGGGAGAAAGAGAGAGACAGGAGGAGAAAGAGACAGGAGGAGAAAGAGAGACAGGGGAGAAAGAGAGACAGGGGAGAAAGAGAGACAGGAGAAAGAGACAGGAGGAAAAAGAGAGAGAGGAGAAAGACAGGAGGAGAAAGAGAGAGAGGAGAAAGAGAGACAGGGGGAGAAAGAGAGAGAGGAGAAAGAGAGACAGGAGGAAAAAGAGAGACAGGAGGAGAAAGAGAGACAGGAGGAGAAAGAGAGACAGGAGGAGAAAGAGAGACAGGAGGAGAAAGAGAGACAGGAGGAGAAAGAGAGACAGGAGGAGAAGGAGAGAGACAGGAGGAGAAGGAGAGAGACAGGAGGAGAAAGAGAGACAGGAGGAGAAAGAGAGAGACAGGAGGTAAAAGAGAGACAGGAGGAGAAAGAGAGAGACAGGAGGAGAAAGAGAGAGACAGGAGGAGAAAGAGAGACAGGAGGAGAAAGAGAGACAGGAGGAGAAAGACAGGAGGAGAAAGACAGGAGGAGAAAGAGACAGGGGGAGAAAGAGACAGGGGGAGAAAGAGACAGGGGGAGAAAGAGACAGGGGGAGAAAGAGAGACAAGGGGAGAAAGAGAGACAGTGGGAGAAAGAGAGACAGTGGGAGAAAGAGAGACAGTGGGAGAAAGAGAGACAGGGGGAGAAAGAGAGAGAGCGAGAGAAAGACAGGGAGAGAGAGAAAGACAGGGAGAGAAAGAGAGACAGGAGGAGAAAGAGAGACAGGAGGAGAAAGAGACAGGAGGAGAAAGAGAGACAGGAGGAGAAAGAGAGACAGGAGGAGAAAGAGAGACAGGGGAGAAAGAGAGACAGGGGAGAAAGAGACAGGGGAGAAAGAGAGACAGGAGAGAGAGACAGGAGGAAAAAGAGAGAGAGGAGGAAAAAGAGAGAGGAGAAAGACAGGAGGAGAAAGAGAGAGAGGAGAAAGAGAGAGAGGAGAAAGAGAGACAGGGGGAGAAAGAGAGAGAGGAGAAAGAGAGACAGGAGGAGAAAGAGAGACAGGGGGAGAAAGAGAGAGACAGGAGGAGAAAGAGAGAGACAGGAGGTAAAAGAGAGACAGGAGGTAAAAGAGAGACAGGAGGTAAAAGAGAGACAGGAGGAGAAAGAGAGAGACAGGAGGAGAAAGAGAGAGACAGGAGGTAAAAGAGAGACAGGAGGTAAAAGAGAGACAGGAGGTAAAAGAGAGACAGGAGGAAAAAGAGAGACAGGAGGAAAAAGAGAGACAGGAGGAGAAAGAGAGAGACAGGAGGAGAAGGAGAGAGACAGGAGGAGAAGGAGAGAGACAGGAGGAGAAGGAGAGAGACAGGAGGAGAAGGAGAGAGACAGGAGGAGAAGGAGAGAGACAGGAGGAGAAAGCGAGAGACAGGAGGAGAAAGCGAGAGACAGGAGGAGAAAGCGAGAGACAGGAGGAGAAAGCGAGAGACAGGAGGAGAAGGAGAGAGACAGGAGAAAGCGAGAGACAGGAGGAGAAAGAGAGACAGGAGGAGAAAGAGAGACAGGAGGAGAAAGAGAGACAGGAGGAGAAAGAGAGACAGGGAGAGAAAGAGAGACAGGAGGAGAAAGAGACAGGAGGAGAAAGAGACAGGAGGAGAAAGAGAGACAGGGGGAGAAAGAGAGACAGGGGGAGAAAGAGAGACAGTGGGAGAAAGAGAGAAGAGAGACGGGAGGAGAAAGAGAGACAGGGAGAGAAAGAGAGACAGGAGGAGAAAGAGACAGGAGGAGAAAGAGACAGGAGGAGAAAGAGAGACAGGGGGAGAAAGAGAGACAGGGGGAGAAAGAGAGACAGTGGGAGAAAGAGAGAAGAGAGACGGGAGGAGAAAGAGAGACAGGAGGAGAAAGAGAGACAGGAGGAGAAAGAGAGACAGGAGGAGAAAGAGAGACAGGAGGAGAAAGAGAGACAGGAGGAGAAAGAGAGAGACAGGAGGAGAAAGAGAGAGACAGGAGGAGAAAGAGAGACAGGAGGAAAGAGAGACAGGAGGAGAAAGAGAGACAGGAGGAGAAAGAGAGAGACAGGAGGAGAAAGAGAGACAGTGGGAGAAAGAGAGACAGGGGGAGAAAGAGAGAGAGCGAGAGAAAGACAGGGAGAGAGAGAAAGACAGGGAGAGAAAGAGAGACAGGAGGAGAAAGAGAGACAGGAGGAGAAAGAGAGACAGGAGGAGAAAGAGAGACAGGAGGAGAAAGAGAGACAGGGGAGAAAGAGAGACAGGGGAGAAAGAGAGACAGGGGAGAAAGAGAGACAGGAGAAAGAGAGACAGGAGGAAAAAGAGAGAGAGGAGGAAAAAGAGAGAGAGGAGAAAGACAGGAGGAGAAAGAGAGAGAGGAGAAAGAGAGACAGGGGGAGAAAGAGAGAGAGGAGAAAGAGAGACAGGAGGAGAAAGAGAGACAGGGGGAGAAAGAGAGACAGGGGGAGAAAGAGAGACAGGGGGAGAAAGAGAGAGATAGGAGGAGAAAGAGAGAGACAGGAGGTAAAAGAGTGACAGGAGGTAAAAGAGAGACAGGAGGAGAAAGAGAGACAGGAGGAGAAAGAGAGAGACAGGAGGAGAAAGAGAGAGACAGGAGGTAAAAGAGAGACAGGAGGTAAAAGAGAGACAGGAGGTAAAAGAGAGACAGGAGGTAAAAGAGAGACAGGAGGAAAAAGAGAGACAGGAGGAAAAAGAGAGACAGGAGGAAAAAGAGAGACAGGAGGAGAAAGAGAGAGACAGGAGGAGAAGGAGAGAGACAGGAGGAGAAGGAGAGAGACAGGAGGAGAAGGAGAGAGACAGGAGGAGAAAGCGAGAGACAGGAGGAGAAAGCGAGAGACAGGAGGAGAAAGCGAGAGACAGGAGGAGAAAGCGAGAGACAGGAGGAGAAAGCGAGAGACAGGAGGAGAAAGAGAGACAGGAGGAGAAAGAGAGACAGGAGGAGAAAGAGAGACAGGGAGAGAAAGAGAGACAGGGAGAGAAAGAGAGACAGGAGGAGAAAGAGACAGGAGGAGAAAGAGAGACAGGGGGAGAAAGAGAGACAGGGGGAGAAAGAGAGACAGGGGGAGAAAGAGAGACAGTGGGAGAAAGAGAGACGGGAGAAAGGGAGAAAGAGAGACAGGAGGAGAAAGAGAGACAGGAGGAGAAAGAGAGACAGGAGGAGAAAGAGAGACAGGAGGAGAAAGAGAGAGACAGGAGGAGAAAGAGAGACAGGAGGAGAAAGAGAGAGACAGGAGGAGAAAGAGAGACAGGAGGAGAAAGACAGGAGGAGAAAGACAGGAGGAGAAAGAGACAGGGGGAGAAAGAGACAGGGGGAGAAAGAGAGACAGTGGGAGAAAGAGAGACAGGGGGAGAAAGAGAGACAGTGGGAGAAAGAGAGACAGGGGGAGAAAGAGAGAGACAGGAGGAGAAAGAGACAGGAGGAGAAAGAGAGACAGGGGAGAAAGAGAGACAGGGGAGAAAGAGAGACAGGAGAAAGAGACAGGAGGAAAAAGAGAGAGAGGAGAAAGACAGGAGGAGAAAGAGAGAGAGGAGAAAGAGAGACAGGGGGAGAAAGAGAGAGAGGAGAAAGAGACAGGAGGAAAAAGAGAGACAGGAGGAGAAAGAGAGACAGGAGGAGAAAGAGAGACAGGAGGAGAAAGAGAGACAGGAGGAGAAAGAGAGACAGGAGGAGAAAGAGACAGGGGGAGAGGAGAAAGAGAGACAGGAGGAGAAAGAGAGACAGGAGGAGAAAGACAGGAGGAAAAAGAGAGACAGGAGGAGAAAGAGAGACAGGAGGAGAAAGAGAGACAGGAGGAGAAAGAGAGACAGGAGGAGAAAGAGAGACAGGAGGAGAAAGAGAGACAGGAGGAGAAAGAGAGAGACAGGAGGAGAAAGAGAGAGACAGGAGGAGAAAGAGAGAGACAGGAGGAGAAAGAGAGAGACAGGAGGAGAAAGAGAGAGACAGAAGGAGGAAGAGAGACAGGAGGAGAAAGAGAGAGACAGGAGGAGAAAGAGAGACAGGAGGAGAAAGAGAGAGACAGGAGGAGAAAGAGAGACAGGAGGAGAAAGACAGGAGGAGAAAGACAAGAGGAGAAAGACAAGAGGAGAAAGACAAGAGGAGAAAGACAAGAGGAGAAAGACAAGAGGAGAAAGACAGGAGGAGAAAGACAGGAGGAGAAAGACAGGAGGAGAAAGACAGGAGGAGAAAGAGACAGGGGGAGAAAGAGACAGGGGGAGAAAGAGACAGGGGGAGAAAGAGACAGGGGGAGAAAGAGAGACAGTGGGAGAAAGAGAGACAAGGGGAGAAAGAGAGACAGTGGGAGAAAGAGAGACAGGGGGAGAAAGAGAGAGCGAGAGAAAGAGACAGGGAGAGAAAGAGAGACAGGAGGAGAAAGAGAGACAGGAGGAGAAAGAGAGAGACAGGAGGAGAAAGAGAGACAGGGAGAGAAAGAGAGACAGGAGAAAGAGAGACAGGAGGAAAAAGAGAGAGAGGAGAAAGACAGGAGGAGAAAGAGAGAGAGGAGAAAGAGAGACAGGGGGAGAAAGAGAGAGAGGAGAAAGAGAGACAGGAGGAGAAAGAGAGACATGAGGAGAAAGAGAGACAGGAGGAGAAAGAGAGAGACAGGAGGAGAAAGAGAGAGACAGGAGGAGAAAGAGAGACAGGAGGTAAAAGAGAGACAGGAGGTAAAAGAGAGACAGGAGGTAAAAGAGAGACAGGAGGTAAAAGAGAGACAGGAGGAAAAAGAGAGACAGGAGGAAAAAGAGAGACAGGAGGAAAAAGAGAGACAGGAGGAGAAGGAGAGAGACAGGAGGAGAAGGAGAGAGACAGGAGGAGAAAGCGAGAGACAGGAGGCGAAAGCGAGAGACAGGAGGCGAAAGCGAGAGACAGGAGGAGAAAGCGAGAGACAGGAGGAGAAAGCGAGAGACAGGAGGAGAAAGCGAGAGACAGGAGGAGAAAGCGAGAGACAGGAGGAGAAAGCGAGAGACAGGAGGAGAAAGAGAGACAGGAGGAGAAAGAGAGACAGGGAGAGAAAGAGACAGGGAGAGAAAGAGAGACAGGGAGAGAAAGAGAGACAGGAGGAGAAAGAGACAGGAGGAGAAAGAGAGACAGGGGGAGAAAGAAAGACAGTGGGAGAAAGAAAGACGGGAGAAAGGGAGAAAGAGAGACAGGAGGAGAAAGAGAGAGACAGGAGGAGAAAGAGAGAGACAGGAGGAGAAAGAGAGACAGGAGGAGAAAGAGAGACAGGAGGAGAAAGACAGGAGGAGAAAGAGACAGGGGGAGAAAGAGACAGGGGGAGAAAGAGACAGGGGGAGAAAGAGAGACAGTGGGAGAAAGAGAGACAGGGGGAGAAAGAGAGACAGTGGGAGAAAGAGAGACAGGGGAGAAAGAGAGAGAGCGAGAGAAAGAGACAGGGAGAGAAAGAGAGACAGGAGGAGAAAGAGAGACAGGAGGAGAAAGAGAGACAGGGGAGAAAGAGAGACAGGGGAGAAAGAGAGACAGGAGAAAGAGAGACAGGAGGAAAAAGAGAGAGAGGAGAAAGACAGGAGGAGAAAGAGAGACAGGGGGAGAAAGAGAGAGAGGAGAAAGAGAGACAGGAGGAAAAAGAGAGACAGGAGGAGAAAGAGAGACAGGAGGAGAAAGAGAGACAGGAGGAGAAAGAGAGACAGGAGGAGAAAGAGAGACAGGAGGAGAAAGAGACAGGGGGAGAGGAGAAAGAGAGACAGGAGGAGAAAGAGACAGGAGGAGAAAGAGAGACAGGAGGAGAAAGACAGGAGGAGAAAGAGAGACAGGAGGAGAAAGAGAGACAGGAGGAGAAAGAGAGACAGGAGGAGAAAGAGAGAGACAGGAGGAGAAAGAGAGAGACAGGAGGAGAAAGAGAGAGACAGGAGGAGAAAGAGAGAGACAGGAGGAGAAAGAGAGAGACAGGAGGAGAAAGAGAGAGACAGGAGGAGAAAGAGAGAGACAGGAGGAGAAAGAGAGAGACAGGAGGAGAAAGAGAGAGACAGGAGGAGAAAGAGAGACAGGAGGAGAAAGACAGGAGGAGAAAGACAAGAGGAGAAAGACAAGAGGAGAAAGACAAGAGGAGAAAGACAAGAGGAGAAAGACAGGGGGAGAAAGAGACAGGGGGAGAAAGAGAGACAGTGGGAGAAAGAGAGACATGAGGAAAAAGAGAGACAGGAGGAGAAAGAGAGACAGGAGGAGAAAGAGAGACAGGAGGAGAAAGAGAGACAGGAGGAGAAAGAGAGACAAGAGGAGAAAGAGACAGGGGGAGAGGAGAAAGAGAGACAGGAGGAGAAAGAGACAGGAGGAGAAAGAGAGACAGGAGGAGAAAGACAGGAGGAGAAAGAGAGACAGGAGGAGAAAGAGAGACAGGAGGAGAAAGAGAGACAGGAGGAGAAAGAGAGAGACAGGAGGAGAAAGAGAGAGACAGGAGGAGAAAGAGAGAGACAGGAGGAGGAAGAGAGAGACAGGAGGAGGAAGAGAGACAGGAGGAGAAAGAGAGAGACAGGAGGAGAAAGAGAGAGACAGGAGGAGAAAGAGAGAGACAGGAGGAGAAAGAGAGACAGGAGGAGAAAGACAGGAGGAGAAAGACAAGAGGAGAAAGACAAGAGGAGAAAGACAAGAGGAGAAAGACAGGAGGAGAAAGACAGGAGGAGAAAGACAGGAGGAGAAAGACAGGGGGAGAAAGACAGGGGGAGAAAGAGAGACAGGGGGAGAAAGAGAGAGAGCGAGAGAAAGAGACAGGGAGAGAAAGAGAGACAGGAGGAGAAAGAGAGACAGGAGGAGAAAGAGAGAGACAGGAGGAGAAAGAGAGACAGGGAGAGAAAGAGAGACAGGGGAGAAAGAGAGACAGGAGAAAGAGAGACAGGAGGAAAAAGAGAGAGAGGAGAAAGACAGGAGGAGAAAGAGAGA
Organism: Phyllobates terribilis; assembly: GCF_046119375.1. Classification (NCBI taxonomy): domain Eukaryota; kingdom Metazoa; phylum Chordata; class Amphibia; order Anura; family Dendrobatidae; genus Phyllobates; species Phyllobates terribilis. Next base: position 23,427,367 of record NW_027362774.1, on the reverse strand, counting down.
GAGGAGAAAGAGAGACAGGGGGAGAAAGAGAGAGAGGAGAAAGAGAGACAGGAGGAGAAAGAGAGACAGGAGGAGAAAGAGAGACAGGAGGAGAAAGAGAGACAGGAGGAGAAAGAGAGAGACAGGAGGAGAAAGAGAGAGACAGGAGGAGAAAGAGAGAGACAGGAGGAGAAAGAGAGACAGGAGGTAAAAGAGAGACAGGAGGTAAAAGAGAGACAGGAGGAAAAAGAGAGACAGGAGGAAAAAGAGAGACAGGAGGAAAAAGAGAGACAGGAGGAAAAAGAGAGACAGGAGGAAAAAGAGAGACAGGAGGAAAAAGAGACAGACAGGAGGAGAAGGAGAGAGACAGGAGGAGAAGGAGAGAGACAGGAGGAGAAGGAGAGAGACAGGAGGAGAAGGAGAGAGACAGGAGGAGAAGGAGAGAGACAGGAGGAGAAAGCGAGAGACAGGAGGAGAAAGCGAGAGACAGGAGGAGAAAGCGAGAGACAGGAGGAGAAAGCGAGAGACAGGAGGAGAAAGCGAGAGACAGGAGGAGAAAGCGAGAGACAGGAGGAGAAAGCGAGAGACAGGAGGAGAAAGCGAGACAGGAGGAGAAAGAGAGACAGGAGGAGAAAGAGAGACAGGAGGAGAAAGAGAGACAGGGAGAGAAAGAGACAGGGAGAGAAAGAGAGACAGGAGGAGAAAGAGAGACAGGAGGAAAAAGAGAGACAGGAGGAAAAAGAGAGACAGGAGGAAAAAGAGAGACAGGAGGAGAAAGACAGGAGGAGAAAGAGAGAGGAGGAGAAAGAGACAGGAGGAGAAAGAGACAGGAGGAGAAAGAGACAGGAGGAGAAAGAGACAGGAGGAGAAAGAGACAGGAGGAGAAAGAGACAGGAGGAGAAAGAGACAGACAGGAGGAGAAGGAGAGAGACAGGAGGAGAAGGAGAGAGACAGGAGGAGAAGGAGAGAGACAGGAGGAGAAGGAGAGAGACAGGAGGAGAAGGAGAGAGACAGGAGGAGAAGGAGAGAGACAGGAGGAGAAGGAGAGAGACAGGAGGAGAAAGAGAGACAGGAGGAGAAGGAGAGAGACAGGAGGAGAAAGAGAGAGACAGGAGGAGAAAGAGAGACAGGAGGAAAAAGAGACAGGAGGAGAAAGCGAGAGACAGGAGGAGAAAGCGAGAGACAGGAGGAGAAAGTGAGAGACAGGAGGAGAAAGCGAGAGACAGGAGGAGAAAGAGAGACAGGAGGAAAAAGAGAGAGAAAGAGACAGAGATAAAGAGAGAGAGAAAGAGAGACTGGGAGAGAAACAGAGAGAAAGAGAGTCAGGGAGAAAAAGAGAGACAGGAGCAGAAATAGAGAGAGAAAGACAGACAGGAAGAGAGAGAGAGACAGGGAGAGAGAGACAGGGAGAGAGAAAGAGACAGGGAGAGAGAAAGACAGGGAGAGAAAGCGAGAGACTGGCATGCAAAGCCTTCTATGCTATCAGAAGACGTCTGTACCAACTCAAGGCACCTGTAACCATCTGGCTAAAAATCTCTGATACCATCATTGCCCCAATCCTTCTTTACGGCAGCGAAGTCTGGGTTCAGTCTCGTACCCAAACTGGTCAAAGTGGGACGCTGGAACAACAGAAATAATCCACCTAGGGTTCTACAAACACCTCCTCCAAGTCCATCGGAGCACATCAAACAGCGCCTGCCGAGCAGAGCTGGGCAGTTTCCACTACACCTTGTGATCCAGAAGAAGGCGCTATCATTCAAGGCTCATCTAAAAAAGTAGAAGCCGCAGCTACTACCATCACAAAGCCTTGCTACTGTGTCACCCAGGGGGAATATAGAGGACTCGGTACCTGGGCCTTTTACCTTGCTTAGGATGTCACGGCAGTCGGCTCCCGGGCCCGTCCTTTGGGGTCTCTCTTGAAAAAGGGATTTTTAGTGTATGGTTTATTTCGTGACGCCACCTGTGGCTTCTGGTAATAGATACCAGCGCTGCTTCAGACCTCTGGGGCGGTTGGTAGGGCAGCTGAGTTGGAACGGCTCCCCACAGGTGGAGCGGGCCCCCGGGGCAGTGTAGAATAGATGATGGAGATGCCGGGCTTGTGGTGCAGGAGAGATGGCGCAGCGGAAATAACTGATGGAGGCAGTGGAGTGCAGTCATCCAAGTTTACTCATAGTTCTGTTCAAGTTCCTCAGGTACACTGTACGGGTGTCAGCCTCCCACGTCGCGCTGCGTCTACCAGATAAGGGGTCCAGCACTTTCTCAAGTATATCAGGAGCGCTTGACGGAACCCCGCTTTCTTTATGTTCCTTACTAGACCGACTTCACGCGCTGGGTCTTCTCCCTCCTGCCCTGCGCTTCCCCACACACAGTCCCGATCGGGTGCTCTTAAGTCCCTATGGGCAACCTGGAGTCCCGGACCTACTTGATGCCCTTCATGGTGACTAGGGTGAGGCTGTGGCAACTGCACCATGGAAGTGCAAAAGCCTCCGGTTTTCCAGCCGAGACCTGGAGTAACACGGCTGGTCCAGGGACCGCTTCCCTTCTTGCGGCCTGATCCCTCTGACACTTGGCAGACTCGGGCGTACGGGTGCCGTCCTGCACTCACCGTACCCCCTGGGATCCCTTCTGTTAACGGAGCCTTTCTGCTCTGCTCCCCTCCTGGGCCTCTATTTCTAGGCCCCTTTCTGGAGCAGAGCTCCTGAAGAGACTCTGCTCCCCTCCTCTCCTTACTACTCACTCTCTGAACTTCATCTTCTTCTTCTTCTTGCTAACTAAGATGGCTTCCCTTTATATACCTCCTATAATGGTGCTCCCCTAAACTGCTTCCTCCACCCACACCCACTACTGGTTCCCCCCACTCCAGCCAGGGACAGGGCTCAGCAGAAACACAGTGCATCTTGCCCTTCCAGCCGGCCTGGAGCAGTGTAGTGTTGAGTGCAGGTATTGGGGTCCCGGGCAGCACTCCCTCCTTACCTGAGAGAAGGAGACACCACACCTCTGGGTGAGGTGCAGTACCTCTGTGGTGACTGAACTCTCAGGGGCGCCACACTACACCAGGAAGCCCCAGGAGAACGAAGCACCCCAACACAAATCACCCCAAACCATCCTGACCAAGCCACCAACCTGCATGGCTTGACAAAAGGGGATATCCGGAAAATGGCACACAAAGGCAAAGAGGAATATCTCAGTGTCTGGAGAAACGACAGAAACTGACGATATACCAGAACCTACAGAGGGACTACAAACCGGCTCCATATCTAGAGAAACTCGCAAACCCCAAAGAGCGTCAGATCCTGAGCCGGTACAGACTGAGCGCCCACAGCCTACTCATCGAATCCGGGCGGCACCGACAGAACTACATGCCCCGAGAGCGCAGACTCTGCCAGCAGCGCCCCCAGGAGGCCGTGGAGGATGAGACCCAGTTCTTGCTGAGGTGTCCCAAATACTCTACAGTGAGGGACACTCACTTCATGAGACTGTCCGATCTCCTCCAAGACTTCACCTCCATGGAAGAGGAAGACAAACTGCCTATACTACTAGGGGAAGAGGAAAGTGCAGTGGCCATAGCAGCGCAATATGTCAGTGCCTGCCACAAACTAAGAGGAGCCTGATATGTTATGGACCCCGATACCCCAGCCTGGAGGTGTCCCGATCCCCATCCCCCCATTATTTTACTACTTGCTTTGGCAATGATAACATGTTCTAAGTCCTGCCAATAAAGCCCATTTGATTTGACTGGGAGAGAGAGAGAGAGAAAGAGAGAGAAAGAGAGAGAGGGAGAGACAGGAAGAGAGAGAGAGGGAGAGAAAGAAAGACAGGGAGAGAGAGAGAAAGAAAGAGAGAGAGAGAGAAAGAAAGAGAGAGAGAGAGAAAGAAAGAGAGAGAGACAGAGAAAGGGAGAGAGAGGGGGGAGAGAGAGAGGGAGAGAGAGAGAGAGAAAGACAGGGAGAGAGAGCTTGGAACAGAGAGAGAGAGGGGCAGAGAGAGGGGGGAGAGAGAGAGGGAGAGAAAGAGAGACAGGGAGAGAAAGAGAAACAGGAGGAGAAAGAGACAGGGGGAGAGAGGGGGGAACAGAGAGAGGGGGGAACAGAGAGAGAGGGGGGCAGAGAGAGAGAGGGGAGAGAGAGAGGGAGAGAAAGAGAAAGAGAGACAGAGAGAAAGACAGGGAGAGAGAGGGGGGAACAGAGAGAGAGAGGGGGGGCAGAGAGAGAGGGGGGCAGAGAGAGAGAGGGGGCAGAGATAGAGAGGGAGAGAGAGAGAGAGACAGGGAGAGAAAGAGAGACAGGGAGAGAAAGAGAGACAGGGAGAGAAAGAGAGACAGGGAGAGAAAGAGGAACAGGGAGAGAAAGAGAGACAGGGAGAGAAAGAGAGACAGGGAGAGAAAGAGAGAGAAAGAGAGAGAAAGAGAGAGAGAAAGAAACTGGGAGAGAGAGACAGGGAGAGAGATGGGGCAGAGAGAGAGAGAGGGGGAGAGAGAGAGGGAGAGAGATAGAAAGAGAGAGGGAGAGAGAGAAAGAGACAGGGAGAGAAAGAGTCGGGAGAGAAAGACGGAGAGAAAGAGAGACAGGGAGAGAAAGAGAGACAGGGAGAGAAAGAGAGACAGGGAGAGAAAGAGAGACAGGGAGAGAAAGAGAGACAGGGAGAGAAAGAGAGACAGGGAGAGAAAGAGAGACAGGGAGAGAAAGAGCGACAGGGAGAGAAAGAGAGACAGGGAGAGAAAGAGACAGGAGGAGAAAGAGACAGGGAGAGAGAGAGAGACAGGGAGAGAGAGAGACAGACAGGGAGAGAGACAGGGAGAGAGAGAGGGAGAGAGAGAGGGAGAGAGAGGGGGCAGAGAGAGACAGAGAAAGAAAGACAGAGAGAAAGAGAGACAGGGAGAGAGAAAGACAGGGAGAGAAAGAGAGACAGGGAGAGAAAGAGACAGGGAGAGAAAGACAGGGAGAGAAAGAGAGACAGGGAGAGAAAGAGACAGGGAGAGAAAGAGACAGGGAGAGAAAGAGACAGGGAGAGAAAGAGAGACAGGGAGAGAAAGAGAGACAGGGAGAGGAAGAGACAGGGAGAGGAAGAGACAGGGAGAGGAAGAGACAGGGAGAGGAAGAGACAGGGAGAGGAAGAGACAGGGAGAGGAAGAGACAGGGAGAGAAAGAGAGACAGGGAGAGAAAGAGAGACAGGGAGAGAAAGAGAGACAGGGAGAGAAAGAGACAGGGAGAGAAAGAAAGACAGGGAGAGAAAGAAAGACAGGGAGAGAAAGAGAGACAGGGAGAGAAAGAGAGAAAGGGAGAGAAAGAGACAGAGAAAGAGAGAGAAAAAGAGACAGAGAGAGAAAGAAAGAGAGACAGAGAGAGAAAGAAAGAGAGATGGAGAGAAAGAGAGACAGGGACAGAAAGAGACAGGGACAGAAAGAGACAGGGACAGAAAGAGACAGGGACAGAAAGACAGGGACAGAGAGAGAGAGTGAAAGAGACAGAGAAAGAGGGAGAGCGAAAGAGAGAGACAGAGAAAGATAGAGAAGAGATGGAGAGAGAGAGAATGAGAGAGGGAGAGACAGACAAACAGAGAGAGAAAGGGAGAGAGAGAAGAGAGAAAGAAGAAGGAGATAGGAGAAAGAGGGAGGGAGATAAAAAGATAGCGGGAGAGAGAGCTAAAGGGAGAGAGAAAGAGAGGGAGAGGTAAAGAGAGGGAGACCTACAAGTAAGATAAGACTGATCTATAGTACAGCCGTGTGCATGTGGTGTAATCCAGTAATACGCCTCCTCCCGCGCACTCCTCGCCTATAAACCCAGGTTACATTTCACTTGCAAGTAAAAACATCTCATCATAAACCACGTCAAAAGTGACTTTCTGCTCCTGCATCGCCCGGCCGGTCTCCATCAATGTACGCTCCGCACCATCACAGCCTATAATACGCTAAAGTAATTTACAGTGGGGGTGCAGCCTGTCAATACTTCATTTACAGCACTGAGAATAACATATCTGAACAGCAGGAGAACTAAAGGTCTTCCACATCGGTATTCTTTGCTGGTTTTGTGTATGCCTCTGAAGCTTCTCGTGCACTTAACGTAAACCTGTCACATGAAGTTTGGTCTGCAGGCCGCACGCATTAGGTCAGTGGGAGCCGAGTACCTTGATGTATATAGGTCTACAGGAAAAGATTTAGTATAACTTGAATTATTATTTTTTTCCCACTCATTTCGAGCTTACTAGTCCAGTGGGTTGTCCTAAAGTCGTACAATCACTTGTAAGACCTCCCACAGGACACCAAATTCATAGATTACCAGTAAGTGAAAGGAATGAATTACACATTAGACTAAATCTTTTATCACAAGTATATCTCAATTTGCTCAGCTCTATAACAGGCCGCCTGCAGATTGAAATGCATAAACAATTTAAAGTGGTTGTCCACTTAATCCCTATGGTTCCCCCTAGTAAAATAATAACATCTATACTCCCCTGCAGTGCCATTGCCATTACAGTGGTGTCAGCACTGGCTCTCCTGGGGCTTCCTTGACATTATGTCACGATATTCCTGTGGCCAATCAGCGCTGTCTTCTCTCTTATGGACGTAATTAACATCTGGATGAAGTGTTAGCTGTGGCTGCTCTCTCACTTCCCCCCGGATGTCTTAATTTGTCCTAAAAAGGGGAGAGTAAAGTCAGCGCTGATTGGCCGCAGGGATCGCGTAACATAAGAACGTCAAGCAATCCCTAGGAGAGCCACTTCCAACACTGCTGGAATGGCAATGGCACTGGAAGGGAGTATAAGTGTTATTATTTTACTGGGGGGGGGGACACACTTCCGACTAGTGAACAACCTCTTTAAGATTTTTTTTTCTTGCCATTTTCTTAATAATCCATGGATCATCTAAAGGAAGAATGTAGGTAGCACTAGTATCCATTCTCTTATTGGAGAATATCTCCATAATACAATTGCTCACAAGGGATGTACTGACGCGCCTGATCTGCATATGGTTTCTACACTGGATTTCTCACGACTGATAAACTAGATCTCCAAAAAATAAATATTTTTTGCCAAGTGCCACCAGTGTCATACAACTTCTACAGGTAAAAAAAAAAAACATGTCGACAGATTCCCTTTAGATCCTTTGAGCCACAACCATACACTAATATTACATTACCCAATGCTAATTTAGGGGCAATTAGAAATGCTGTATATCAAATTAATTGTTGCATTGATTTCTTATGAGATCACGAGGTTTTCTTTTTCATTGTTGTAATAGCTGTAGATTACAAACAACAAGCGGCTCCTTATTTGCGCCATTCACTCTCGTTGCAAATCACATCAGAAAAATACAAGTTTTATGAGTGCCTCCAAGATTTATAGCTCTCCGCCGCGTCGTAGGACCAGTGTGGCTTCTCCATTATCATATGAAATATATTTTTAATGATGTGTTTTTGAATTCACTGCCTTATGATGAATCTTCTCGCCGGGGCAATTTGCATTCTTCTGATTTACTCACCTGCTGTCTTATTTCAAAGGGAAATATTTGAAGAGCGGTCTAGATGAAGAGAAGGTATACTAAAGACATAGGTGTCTGCGTGACTTATTAACCACGCGAGGGAATCCACTACAGAGCAGGCACGTCGACAGAAAGCTGAAGAGGGAAGAAGAACTAAAATGTTCTGCGATTGTAAAGTAAATTAAAGGTCCTGGGGATAGAGGAGCATAAACAATTAAAGAGCAACTTCAGACATAATACATTGGTCCTCGACTGCTTTGCTATTTTTTTTTTCTTCTTTTCTTTGTTCCCTTTTTGCTTACAAATTAATATGAGCATTCATATTCTTTTTTTTCTCTTCAATTTCCAACACGCAACCTCTATTTTTTTTTCTGTTACCCATCTTGATTGTGCAGACCTCTTTTCTGCTCATTAGCTCGGGCAGGTGTAGTCAGATATTATGATAAAAAATATCTATACAAATATAGATGGTGAGCGGGGTGCTAAAGAGACATCGATCCAGGTGTGAGGCACAGGAGAGGAGCAGCCTGCGCCTATGCAGCAGCGTGCATGTCAGAGGCAGAGTGCAAACGCCCGGGTGCTGCGGCAACACGGTGCAGACATTATTGTTAGGAGAAGAGTTATAGCAACAGCAGCAGATTAAAAAGGATTGTCACTTAGTGCATTCTTGTATAATTGCTAAGTAATGGCCCAAGAAATATGAAAGAAATAGCTCTGGCTTCTGAGAATTCACTTAGGAAATTATGGTTTTACTACTGCAGCTTCCCTTTATGTTCATTATACCTACAACAATGGAGTCTTTAATTACTATATCAGTGACTTTGGTAACAATATTTTCAAAGCCTCGCACCTGTTCGATAGGTGGCCGAATACTGGTGTGACTCTATATCAGAGCCAAACTTGGATAAGCACAAAAGAAGAATGGTGTGTGAATGGCTACCATAACTGTTCATCTGGCATCTGCTGCCTGTATAGGAGATGAATCATAGTTAAATGGGTCTGAGCTGCAGTAACCAAAGTTCATTGGCAAGAGTAGCACTATTTCTGTTTTTCTGACCAAACACTGCCCCTTGTATGCGAACTGGACCCAAAATGATCATGGGGAGAAAGGGAATCCTGTGTTCCCTATTAGAGTGAAGCAAGAATGCAGTCTCTTTCATTGTCTGAGGTCCGGCTACAGCACTCAGCCATCTCTGTAGGTCCCATAGAGTTTAGTCAGTTGTGTGTATGTGTGCCCACTACAGGGGTCCCATGGGTGCCATAGGACACCTGTTCTTCTGATTGGTTGAGGTCCCAAGCTGTGGGACCATCTGCAATGTTACGTTTATTTGTAAATGTTTGTGAGCCGACCCTGACAGTGGAAGCCTTATTGATCATAGACTTGCCAAAAGTAGTTTGACTAGCAAGTAGTGGGCACCAAAGCAGTCAGACCCCCAAGCGATCATAGGGGCCCCAGTAGTGGGGAACCCAGCAATCCTAGCCACCTAGCTGTGTGGAACCCAGCAATCATGGGTGCCCAGCAGTGGGGAACCCAGCGATCATAGGTGCCCAGCAGTGGGGAACCCAGCGATCATAGGTGCCCAGCAGTGGGGAACCCAGCGATCATAGGTGCCCAGCAGTGCAGAACCCAGCGATCATAGGCGCCCAGCAGTGGGGAACCGAGCGATCCTAGGCACCCAGCAGTACAGAACCCAGCGATCATAGGTGCCCAGCAGTAGGGAACCCAGCGATCACAGGTGCCCAGCAGTAGGGAACCCAGCGATCATAGGCGCCCAGCAGTGGGGAACCCAGCGATCATAGGTGCCCAGCAGTGGGGAACCCAGCAATCATAGTCACCCAGCAGTGGGGAACCGAGCGATCCTAGGCACCCAGCAGTGGGGAACCCAGCGATCATAAGTGCCCAGCAGTGGGGAACCCAGCGATCATAGGTGCCCAGCAGTGGGGAACCCAGCAATCATGGGTGCCCAGCAGTAGGGAACCCAGCAATCATAGTCACCCAGCAGTGGGGAACCAAGCGATCCTAGGCACCCAGCAGTACAGAACCCAGAGATCATAGGAGCCCAGCAGTGCAGAACCCAGCGATCATAGGTGCCCAGCAGTGCAGAACCCAGCGATCATAGGAGCCCAGCAGTGCAGAACCCAGCGATCATAGGTGCCCAGCAGTGGGGAACCCAGCAATCATAGGAGCCCAGAAGTGCAGAACCCAGCAATCAAGAGCACCCAGCAGTGGAAACCCAAGTGATCAAATAGTAGTGGGAACCCCACGGATCTTAGGCACTTGAGCAGTGGAAACCACAGTGATCAAAGGCACTCCAGCAATGGAAAACCCCATCAAGCATACTTGTATCACTATTTAGGTGATAAATGTTGTTCATGGATCAACCCCTTTATGAAAACTAATACAACCACCATGAAAGCTTCCTGAAACAACCCACTAGGATCACCCACCTGCAGTACTAAGCCCCCTTCTGCTGTTTTGGAAGTAGGACCTATTCGCCAAATATAATTATGGGACTATTAGGTATAGATAAACCGATTATACCATTCACTCGAGCGTGTCTGCCACCCTAAGCCGGCGTCTCAAGCACGATAGTAATCTACTTTCCTAATGAAATTCATGAGGATTCGCAAAGAGACAAAGAAAACAACCTGGAAGCGAAGAGAAGGGGGGATGGGGGCGCTCGTCAGATGGCTGAGATTTGCATACTAACGAAGATTATGAGGTGAGGAACGAATCCAAGACTTGTCCAAATGCATAGAATTACCAAGTCCAGATGATTAGGCACGAAATACAGGCAGCAGAATATATTTCATGACCCAGTGACATTTTGCATTTGCACTGACTGCCTCTAATTGAATTGCCTCTTGGTGTGTACAGAGTTGGTGGTCTGACAAGAGAAAAGCAGAGACATCATTCATCCCTTATCTCCATTAGAGACAACACATCCTCAGTTTTGATGAGGTAGAGGATGTAGGATTATATGTTAATGCCTGGGCGATCTTCAGCATGGCAACCGCACAGCAAAATCACAAAAAGTTCTTGGACGGCGTTGTACGTTGGAGACGGGGACCGAGCTCTGCCGCCATTTTTCGCAGCTTTGTTCCCGGCCTGATCCGACGCTAAATGAGAGCTGGGAAGATGAGATAAGAGATTGATGGACTTCAAGGCTGGAAAAGGCAAAGAAGAAATATGACAATGTTCTCTCCTGGTGGAAGATGGATGACCCTGACACGTTTAGATAGTCAACCCCAATTAATTACAGGCAACAAACCATTACCGGGATCCAGGGAGACTTAGACATGGAGGACACTTTATACAGGCAGGAAAAATAAGAGCACCCGGTCATCCAAAATAAAAGCAAGTCTACAACTACTTGTACTGTTTTCTTATTTTATGCACTTTGTATCACTCATTGTCCCGGTCTTATGTCACAAACTCCTGTGCTGCTAATTATTCAAAGTTTATAACAATTATATGGAATGATATACGATTTAGAATAATTATACAGAAACAGTAATTACCCCCGAAATAAACGGTTTATTTGATACAAGAGACAACAATCCGCCAAAAAGAATAACCCAATGGCACCTGAAAAGAATAGCACTGATTAGCTTGTTGCATCGGAACCTGTGAGGGTTGGGATATAACAGACAGCAAGTGATCAGTCACTGCTACAACGAGCAAGTGTAAAGACCTGAGCGACTCTGACCAAGGCCCGTTTATGAGGACTATAAAACGGGGTAAGAGCATTGGTCGGTATAGTGCAGGTCGTGTGGGGTGCTCCCAGTATACAGCGGATCTCTGTGGGGTGTTCACAGTATACAGCGGATCTCTGTGGAGTGTTCCCAGTATACAGCGGATCTCTGTGGAGTGTTCCCAGTATACAGCGGATCTCTGTGGGGTGTTCCCAGTATACAGCGGATCTCTGTGGGGTGTTCCCAGTATACAGCGGATCTCTGTGGGGTGTTCCCAGTATACAGCGGATCTCTGTGGAGTGTTCCCAGTATACAGCGGATCTCTGTGGGGTGTTCCCAGTATACAGCGGATCTCTGTGGAGTGTTCCCAGTATACAGCGGATCTCTGTGGAGTGTTCACAGTATACAGCGGATCTCTGTGGGGTGTTCCCAGTATACAGCGGATCTCTGTGGGGTGTTCCCAGTATACAGCGGATCTCTGTGGAGTGTTCCCAGTATACAGCGGATCTCTGTGGAGTGTTCCCAGTATACAGCGGATCTCTGTGGAGTGTTCCCAGTATACAGCAGATCTCTGTGGGGTGTTCCCAGTATACAGCTGATCTCTGTGGGGTGTTCCCAGTATGCAGCTGATCTCTGTGGAGTGTTCCCAGTATGCAGCGGATCTCTGTGGAGTGTTCACAGTATACAGCGGATCTCTGTGGGGTGTTCCCAGTATACAGCGGATCTCTGTGGGGTGTTCCCAGTATACAGCGGATCTCTGTGGAGTGTTCCCAGTATACAGCGGATCTCTGTGGAGTGTTCCCAGTATACAGCGGATCTCTGTGGAGTGTTCCCAGTATACAGCGGATCTCTGTGGGGTGTTCCCAGTATACAGCTGATCTCTGTGGGGTGTTCCCAGTATGCAGCTGATCTCTGTGGAGTGTTCCCAGTATGCAGCGGATCTCTGTGGAGTGTTCACAGTATACAGCGGATCTCTGTGGGGTGTTCCCAGTATACAGCGGATCTCTGTGGGGTGTTCCCAGTATACAGCGGATCTCTGTGGGGTGTTCCCAGTATACAGCGGATCTCTGTGGAGTGTTCCCAGTATACAGCGGATCTCTGTGGAGTGTTCCCAGTATACAGCGGATCTCTGTGGGGTGTTCCCAGTATGCAGCGGATCTCTGTGGAGTGTTCCCAGTATACAGCGGATCTCTGTGGGGTGTTCCCAGTATACAGCGGATCTCTGTGGAGTGTTCCCAGTATACAGCGGATCTCTGTGGGGTGTTCCCAGTATACAGCGGATCTCTGTGGGGTGTTCCCAGTATACAGCGGATCTCTGTGGGGTGTTCCCAGTATACAGCGGATCTCTGTGGGGTGTTCCCAGTATACAGCGGATCTCTGTGGGGTGTTCCCAGTATACAGCTGATCTCTGTGGGGTGTTCCCAGTATACAGCGGATCTCTGTGGGGTGTTCCCAGTATACAGCGGATCTCTGTGGAGTGTTCCCAGTATACAGCGGATCTCTGTGGAGTGTTCCCAGTATACAGCGGATCTCTGTGGGGTGTTCCCAGTATACAGCGGATCTCTGTGGGGTGTTCCCAGTATACAGCGGATCTCTGTGGGGTGTTCCCAGTATACAGTGGATCTCTGTGGGGTGTTCCCAGTATACAGCGGATCTCTGTGGAGTGTTCCCAGTATACAGCGGATCTCTGTGGAGTGTTCCCAGTATACAGCTGATCTCTGTGGGGTGTTCCCAGTATACAGCGAATCTCTGTGGGGTGTTCCCAGTATACAGCGGATCTCTGTGGAGTGTTCCCAGTATACAGCGGATCTCTGTGGGGTGTTCCCAGTATACAGCGGATCTCTGTGGAGTGTTCCCAGTATACAGCGGATCTCTGTGGAGTGTTCCCAGTATACAGCGGATCTCTGTGGAGTGTTCCCAGTATACAGCGGATCTCTGTGGGGTGTTCCCAGTATACAGCGGATCTCTGTGGGGTGTTCCCAGTATACAGCGGATCTCTGTGGAGTGTTCCCAGTATACAGCGGATCTCTGTGGAGTGTTCCCAGTATACAGCGGATCTCTGTGGGGTGTTCCCAGTATACAGCGGATCTCTGTGGAGTGTTCCCAGTATACAGCGGATCTCTGTGGGGTGTTCCCAGTATACAGCGGATCTCTGTGGGGTGTTCCCAGTATACAGCGGATCTCTGTGGAGTGTTCCCAGTATACAGCGGATCTCTGTGGGGTGTTCCCAGTATACAGCGGATCTCTGTGGGGTGTTCCCAGTATACAGCGGATCTCTGTGGAGTGTTCCCAGTATACAGCGGATCTCTGTGGGGTGTTCCCAGTATACAGCGGATCTCTGTGGAGTGTTCCCAGTATACAGCGGATCTCTATGGGGTGCTCCTGGCATGCAACGGGTCTTGTGGGGTGCTCCCGGTATACAGCGCATGTCCGTGGGGTGTTCCTGGCTTACAAGGGGTCTTGTGGGGTGTTCTGGCATACAACAGATCTTTGTGGAGTGTTCCTGGCATACAACGGGTCTTGTGGGGTGTTCCAGGTATATGGCGGATCTCTGTAGGGTGTTCATGGCATACAACGGGTCTTGTGGGGTGTTCCAGGTATACAGTGGATTTCTGTAGGGTGTTTCTGGCATACAACGGGTCTTGTGGGGTGTTCCCGGTATACAGCGCATGTCCGTGGGGTGTTCCTGGCTTACAAGGGGTCTTGTGGGGTGTTCAGGCATATAACAGATCTTTGTGGAGTGTTCCTGGCATACAACGGGTCTTAAGGGATGCTCCCGGTATACAGTGGATCTCTGTGGGATGCTCCCGGTATACAGTGGATCTCCGTGGGGTGTTCCTGGCATACAAAGGGTCTTGTGGGGTGTTCCTGGCATACAACGGGTCTTAAGGGATGCTCCCGGTATACGGCGGATCTCTGTGGGATGTTCCTGGCATACAACCGGTCTTGTGGGGTGCGGCCCGTCCGTATATATGGCGGATCTTTGTGGGGTGTTACCGGTATATCGCAGGTCTCATGGGGAGTTTCCAGTATGCAGTGGTTACTAACAAAGTGGTCCAATGAAAGGTCAGTGATCCTATTAGGGTATGTGCCCACAAGTTGGTTTTTTTCTGCACCAAAATCTGCATGAGATCTGCTGATAACTTTTCTCTGGCAGGAGATTAGCTGTGCCAAAAACGCAGGTTTAGCTGTGTTTTTTGTTGCATTTTTGCTGTGTATTTGCAGCATTTTTTTCCCTGTCCTTCTGTCTCTATTTAGTAATGCACATAAAGTTCTGTGAAAAAAAGAGACTCCCATTCTATTTTGCCATCAAAAACACTGCAAATTTGCAGCAAAATACGCAGGTGTGTTTTTGCTGCGAATTTGTAGCGTTTTTTCATCCCCCCCATGGGTGGAAAAAAGGTTAAAAAACGCTGAAAGAAGGGACATGATTAGTGAATCACTGAAAATATGCAGCAAACAAAAAGCAACATGTGGGAACAGTGAATTCTGGTTTCTCATACACTTTGCTGGTACTGCCAGATGCAGCTGAAAATTTTCATAAAAATCTGCAGCAAATACGCAGCAAAACACAACGTGTGTGCACATACCCTTACAGGGTCATGGACACTCAAATTCATTGATCCACCTGGAAAGTTAAAGCTTGCCCAAACCCACAGAAAAACGACTGTAGCACAAATTACTGAAAAAGTTACCACCGGCTATGATATAAAGATGTCAGAACATGCAGAGCATCAAACTTACTGTGTAAGGGGCTGTTTAGTCCTAGATGGGTCAGAGTTCCCAAGCTTAATCCTCTACAATCCCCCAAAAAGCACTTACAATGTGGACATGATTATCAGAACTGGACCCTGGAATAATAATGCGTCATACTTTCTTTTTCACCATGAGAATGGCCGGGTGCAAGTGCCTGGAGAAAAGATGGCACCAAGATGAAAAGAAGGTAAGTCAGCGGAGGCAGACTGATTGCGGACAAGTTCTGATGGGAAACCTTAGGTACTGGTGTTATGTAGCACCTATTTAACTATAGTACAGTCATAGCCAAAAGTTTTGAGAATGACACCAAAATGATATTTTCCCATGATCTGCTGGCCTCTGGTTTTTATTAGTGTTTGTCTGATGTTTATATCACATACAGAAATATAATTGCAATCATATTATGAGGACCAATAGGTTATATTGACAGTTAGAATGAGTTAATGCAGCAAGTCAATATTTGCAGTGTTGCCCCTTCTTCTTCAAGACCTCTGTAACTCTCCCTGGCATGCTCTCAATCAACTTTTGGACCAAATCCTGACTGATAGCAGTCCATTCTTGCATAATCAATGCTTGCATTTTGCCAGAATTTGTTGGTTTTTGTTTGTCCACCCGTCTCTTGATGATTGACCACAAGTTCTCAATGGGATTAAGATCTGGCGAGTTTCCAGGCCATGGACCCAAAATCTCTATGTTTTGTTCCCTGAGCCATTTAGTTATCACCTTTGCTTTAGGGCAAGGTGCTCCGTCATGCTTGAAAAGGCATTGTTGGGCGCCAAACTGCTCTTGGACGGTTGGGAGAAGTTGCTCTTGGAGGACATTCTGGTACCATTCTTTATTCATGGCTGTGTTTTTAGGCAAGACTGTGAGTGAGCCGATTCCCTTGGCTGAGAAGCAACCCCACACATGAATGGTTTCAGGATGCTTTACAGTTGGCATGAGACAAGACTGGTGGTAGCGCTCACCTCTTCTTCTCTGAATAAGCTGTTTTCCAGATGTCCCAAACAATCGAAAAGGGGATTCATCAGAGAAAATGACTTTGCCCCAGTCCTCAGCAGTCCACTCCCTGTACCTTTTGCAGAATATCAGTCGGTCCCTGATGTTTTTTCTGGAGAGAAATGGCTTCTTTGCAGCCCTCCTTGAAACCAGCCCTTGCTCAAAGAGTCTCCGCCTCACAGTGCGTGCAGAAGCACTCACACCAGCCTGCTGCCGTTCCTGAGCAAGCTCGGCACTGCTGGTAGTCCGATCCCGCAGCTAAAACAGTTTTAAGATACGGTCCTGGCGCTTGCTGGTCTTTCTTGGGCGCCCTGGAGCCTTTTTGACAACAATGGAAGCTCTCTCCTTGAAGTTCTTGATGATGCGATAGATTGTTGACTGAGGTGCAATCTTTGTAGCTGCGATACTCTTCCCTGTTAGGCCATTTTTGTGCAGTGCAATGATGGCCGCACGTGTTTCTTTAGAGATAACCATGGTTAACTGAAGAGAAACAATGATCCCAAGAACCAGCCTCCTTTTAAAGTGTCCAGTGATGTCATTCTTACTTAATCATGACTGATTGATTGCCAGCCCCGTCCTCATCAACACCCACACCTGTGTTAATGGATCAATCACTAAAACGATGTTAGCTGCTCCTTTTAAGGCAGGACTGCAATGATGTTGAAATGTGTTTTGGGGGTTAAAGTTCATTTTCTGGGCAAATATTGACTTTGCAAGTACAGTAATTGCTGTTAAGCTGATCACTCTTTGACATTCAGGAGTATATGCAAATTGCCATTACAAAAAATGAAGCAGTAAACTTTGGAAAAATTACTATTTGTCTCATTCTCAATACTTTTGGCAATGACTGTACAGACCAAATTACTCCCTTAATGGGGTATTCTCAAGTAAATAGTTATCTCCTATCCATGGATTAGGGTATAAATTTCTAATCCCGAGAATCTACCGTTCCCGAGAACCGGAGCTCTAAGGAGCAATGTGTGAATGGAGCGGAGGTTGATCTTGTGCACGGACGCTCCATTTATTCTTATAGTAGTGCCAAAGACCAGCCAAGCACTGCACTCGGCTATTTCTGGAGGTCCCCATTAAAAATTAATGGAGCAGCAATGTGCACGATCGACCACCACTCCATTCACACAGGCCTTGTTCTTGGGATTGGTGGGAGTCCCGGACCCTCAACGATCAGGAAGTTATCTCCTATGCTATGGATAGAGTATAGCTTCCAAACTCAAGAATACCCCTTTAATGGCAGCACCTTATTTATCAGCAATGGTCCGTAAAGCAAGACAAAGAGGACAAGGCGATGACTTGTCTTCAACCTCCACCAGGTCTCAATCTAACTGATCATCGGTGGAATGGGCTGGAAAGTCAAGTCAGATCCATGGAGGCCGCACCGAGAGCAACATCTGAAGGATTTTTCTTATGTTCTCCTCATTCTGCAGAATATGTTGGCATTATATGGGCAACAGGGTATAAATAATATGATCATGACTCTTACTAACCATAAACTCAGCGTCTGCAGATTCTCTATTAATTGCACAAGTGTGGATAGTGTCTATTTAGAGGGCAAGGACTCCATGTACCACCATACAGGGTCCACGCAAGCAGCAATTCCCCATAACCTTTAGCCCATGCTCAGTATTTTTTTGCATAGAGACTCAGCTTTTTCTGCTTTTCCTGTGAAAACTGATGAAGTATATTGTGCATCTTACATTCTAGAGGACACAAAAAAAATAATCATCTTTGAGAACACATTTCAGCACGAGTAGATGTTGCATGGATGATAATACATGGAGCACAACTGAACGACGCCTATATCATTTACTCCAGGAGGAATCAATTATGTTGTGGTAATGTAATATAAACTCAGTGTTCACCTACTGGGTAAATGCAATCTAATCATTTCACTGTCTCCATACTGACAGTGGCTATAGGTGAATGTGCCGTATTTTACACGTCACCTGTAATTCTGCGGGTAAAGAACAAATCAATTACAAAAATCACCACTAATCTTCCCGTATTCTACATTTAGGAAAAATGTGACAACATTAGAGAGAAAAAAATCCAGCAAAGTGTAAGATCCATCCTGTCTTTGGAATCTGTTGAATCTTGCAGCAACTTGCAGAAACTGAGCAGCCGCGTGCATTAGATAGCAGCCAGCCAAAAGTGATCTTCCTCCGACTGTCCTATTAACATGCACATATGGATCGACTGGACTGAGGCAGGACATGGACATGTCATTTAAAGGGGAGAAGGAGACGAGCTGCTCCCATTCACCTTATCTCCTGCAGAAATAAAGGATGAGGCATGAAATACAATATGTCTAATCTCCCAAGAACATCCTCAAACGTCCTCTTTTGGGAGTGTTTTTGCAAATTTTTGACGTGTGCCACCTGACTTTTAATCAGACAGCACACTGACCCATGTTATTCAATAGGGCTGTTCAGATAAACAATTTTCTCGGGTTTTAGTGAGAAAAAAAATTGCAACACATACTACTGTCATCTGAGACTCTCACATTCAAGTCTAAGGGGGCGAGAAAAAAAATTGGATCCCACACAGACCATCAGAGTGGCATCCGATTTTTCCGAATAGATTTCTATTATAAACCTGGGAAATTGTATGTGATCATGTATCTGTTTAATATAATTGCATGGAAACAGATTGCACATTGACGTAAAAAATTGACACATGGACGGCACATGGATGAAAAGTAGAAATGGATGAAACTCGGATGATTTTTCTGCAGGAACCCTAAATCTAGTTTGAAGGACTGTGCTAGTCATTGCACTGGCTGCCCATACATTGTAGGATCCAATTTAAATTGCTTGTTCTCACCCTTGACAAAGCTCTCCACAGCGCGGCGCCCCCTACATCTCCTCTCTCATTTCTGTTTATCGGCCTACCCGTTCTCTACACTCCGCAAGAGTCTTTCGGCTAACATCCGCACTAATCCGTACCTCCCACTCTCGGCTCCAAGACTTCTCCCGAGCTGTACCTAATCTTTGGAATGCTCTGCCCCAACAAATTAGGACAAGTCACAACTTACACAGTTTTAGGCCGCCCTGTTTAGGGCGGCCTATCACGTTCCCTAATCAAAGTCCCTTTATATATAGCCCATTCACTTGTTCTCTGAACATAATTCTCCATCAAACTCCACCGCACCCAAAAGCAATACAAATACTAGCTGGTGACTGCTCATGCAGCCTTTATCTATCCCTCATCCCTTCAAGATGGCCGGACCATCATTGTAAATAAGCCCCTGTACTTTGTGTCACCCCCACCTCATTGTAGATTGCAAGCTCTTACGAGCAGGGTCGTCATTATCTTTGTTTTAATTATTGTATTATCTTGAAGTGTTACTTATGACTGTTGTACATGAACCTCTGAATTGGAAAGCGCTGCGGAATATGTTGGCGTTATATAAATAAGTATTATTATTATTAAGGACTTTCCTGGCACAATCGGGATTGTTTGCGAGCATGCATGTTCTAATTCCAATTGCAATCCACGTTCGCACATTGCATAGCCAATCTGCAGAAGACGATTTTTATCTACTGCATATGGACACTTTAATGTGAAATACGGCATCTTATTCAATTGGCCAACATAGTTGGCTTATGTGCGTGTCCTTATTGGTGGGTGTCATGGCCAAAAGCAGATGTAAAGGGGAAAAAAACAAGACCCTTCTGACTTTTTCAACTTTCTTCTAAACTTTATTCTTCAATTCCTCACCATTTTCAAGATCTCTGTTTTCTATCACTGAATGAAAACCTTCTAAAGGCTGAAGACGCAGACCGAAATACTGTAACACTTCTTCAGGTTACAATTGCTCAGCCAATGATATATGTGTGCTGAATGGGGAGAAGGGAATAAGACAGTCTAGCGGCAGCTTATCTTATCTACCCAGAGACCAAAAAGATCGGCCATGATGAAATATAACTCCTCGATCCTTCGTTTTCGCATCTGCTGTTTTGGAGAGTCAGGAGATCCTCATACACATTAGATTAGTCTGTCTGGTCTGGTCAATATTAGTCAATATTTTCCATTATCCAGACACCACTTTCATCGGTCCTGGGATCAGGATGTCTCACTGTTGTGTTTCTTGGAACCTTATGTAGATGGGACTGACGCGCCCCCTGGGCCAGTGTTGTTGGGGATACCCGGAGCCGGATCAGATGGGGGTTGTAGTCTCCGAGTGGCTGTGACCCGGTCCGTGCCCAGGGTGTCAAGCTCAGTGTGTGGCAGTCCTTATGATGTTACTAGATGTTCTTTTGTGTCGACTACGCCACCCGTTGAATTGCGGTCAATACGGCCGCCGCTGCAGCAGGGTCCACTGAGGCCGGTGATGTGTGTGCAGCTTAGGTAGTATAACCCCCAACGGGAGGGGTATAGCCTCAGGGGGTCAGCCGTGGAGGATGGTGGTTGTGAAGGTGCAGCAAGGAGACTCAGAGGCATAAAATGCAGTTCCAGGGTTTTACTTACTGGTGTTGCTCGGGTCACTGTGTACAGCAGTGACCACCCAAGCCGTGCTGCGTCCACCAGGTCCTGGACTCGGTCAACTCCCAGGCAACTCCGGAGTGTGGTCCTGAGCTCCTTTCTGTCTCTCCCTTCTTCTGGCCGTTCCCACCAGGGATCCACCTAAGTCCGGCTCCCTCGGGCCTCTTGTTGGTCAAGCCTCCTCTGGGCTCCCTGACCCTATTCTTGGTCTGCCTTCCGGGTGGATTTAGTGGGTGATCGTGGCAGATTCTGCCCACGACCTCCGGTTCCTGGCTAAGGTGTGCTGTAGCCTCTGCCAGCTTGGGATCCGGTACCCTGTTGCCGACCCTTCACCCTATTAGCTCTCTTATGGGCTCTTGGGGTCCCCTCTGCGCCTCTGGGTCTCTCTCTCTTCTCCTCTGCTCTGCTTCTCAGGCTCTCAGACAGACTGTCTGACTGACAGACTGTGGCTGACTGACTGACGTCTCACAGACTGACCCTGATCTAAGATGGTGCCCACCTTATATACTCCCTCTATGTGTGAGCTCAGGTGACCAGCACCCAATGAGCTCCTAGCTTTACCCAGGCTGCTCCCCCTATCTGCCCCTACACTACTGGGATGTTCCACCCCCCTCCCACTCCAGCCAGGAACAGACACTGTCGTACCTGCACATTTCTCCAGTGGGAGTACCATCGGTCTGTTCCCCGGAAATGGGATGTGTGTAGTGCATGCAGCCTACTAGCTCAGTTCCACACTCCATCCTTACCCGGGAGTGGAATATCACACCTCTGGGTTGAGGTGCAATACCCCTGTAGCAGCCGAATCCTCAGGGTGCTACATTCCCCCCTGGTAAATCACAGCACGTCCTCGGGCTGTAAAATATAAACATCCAAAACATACAATTTTTTTCATAAACATAAACATAGAAAACATCATATATATATATCAGCAATAAACTTTTCATATAAATAACATTCTTGTTTCTGGTTCCTCCGGTCACGGTGCAACTTGTGACCGGGTAAAGTGCGACAGTCTCTTGAAGAAAACAGTTTCCTATAAAACCGGTAGGGGGCGCTTTAGGAAGCGCAACTATATACAAGGGGATATGGCCGCTCTCAGTCCTCGGCCAGGTATTAGGAACTAGGGACACACGGGCATCAGTTCAATTGGCTGGTCCCAACGGGGACTATATTTTAACTAGAACAGTTCTTATACCCTGACGGGTAACTATGTACAGTCTCTCTCTACCGTACTTCAACGACGGCGTCCTCCTGCTCCTTCTTTAGATTCTTCAGACCCGTCCGGGTCCTCTTGCTCCTCCTCACACCGCAGCTCCTCCTCCGTCAGGCGATGCACATGGAGGGCGTAGGGTCCTTTGGCACACTTGTGCCGGGTGAAGGTGACCTCATCCCCTACGTACAGGTCACGACCTCTGTGTCCCTCCGGCAGATGGCTTTCTACGTCTCTGCGGGTCACAAAGACGTCGCCGGGGGTATGATGGTCTCTAATGAAGCCCCACCCATGCTGCATGTTGAATTTTATCACAGTCCCGGTGGAAGGGGGACCATGTGCTGCACGGGCATTCCTCCTGGTCCGGCTCTTCTGCTCCGCGCTCCTTATCTGCGCTTGCTGTTCCCGGACCCGCCTCTCTCTCCGCTCCCTCTCGAAGACCTCGAGCTGCTGGCGGCAGCACTCTGCACGCTCCGCTGCGGCCGCCCGAGTCTCCTGAGTGAACCCCATGAGGTCTTCTCCAGTGGGGTCCCACTCGAACTGTGCCTCCTCCAGCGGGGGCGAGGTCCTCTTTACAGGCTTCGGAGCCGGAATCAGGGGCTCGTCTAGGGGTCTCTCTTTCCGGAGTCGGGGATGGTGAAACTCCGGTGGCCATATAAAGGGCTGCCCATCCGGGCACGTATGCTGGGCGAACAGGTCCTCACCCAGGTGCGGTACTTTAGGTGCTATGGGCGCTGTGGTGGTAGCGGCGCCCGGGTTGACCAGGCCTTGCGACCAGGCTTGGGGCACGCTAAATGAAAAGGGCACCGTCAGAACGGCGGCGCCCGTGGTTACTCGGCCCTGCGGCCAGGCCGGTGGCTCCGCGGAGGTAGGGGGCGCTGTTGGAATTGCGGCGCCCGGAGGTACTAGGCCTTGCGACCAGGCCGGTGGTATTTCCTGCTTGGCCACGCTCGAGGTCGAGGCGTGTGACGTCACAGGGGTCGCGGCCGCGGTTTCCGGTTGAGGCCTTGTCGGCGGCGGCGACGATGCAGCGACGGGCACGGCAGGGGGAATTTCGGGCTCTGCGACGGGGAGCTGGGGCAGGCACGCGGTTTCCCGGCTCGGGGTAGAGACGTCCCCTTTACCTGCCTCCGTCCGTTCAGCTCCCTTCTCGGCGCCGTCTCCTGCCTTCATTCCTCCTGCGCCATCCTCAGAGGCGGTCTGTCTCCTCGTCTCAGGTGGCGTGCTCCGCTGACGGGTGCCGGTCTGCTGGGCCATCTCTCGGCTCCACTCCGCCAACGTCTCTCGCTGCACCCGGGCCATCCTCCGTGCGAGGCCCTCCAGCGCGGTCTGTGCACACTCCCGTTCTCGGGGGAGCTGTGCTAGGATCTCCAGCAGGCCTTCTGGAGTGGCGACCTGCAACAGGCTCCTGACCACTGGGTCGGTGCTGCCTGACTCTCCCTCCATCTCCGGGTAGGCTCTCTCTGGACTC
The DNA here is from genome assembly GCF_046119375.1 of Phyllobates terribilis. Taxonomy (NCBI): domain Eukaryota; kingdom Metazoa; phylum Chordata; class Amphibia; order Anura; family Dendrobatidae; genus Phyllobates; species Phyllobates terribilis. Next base: position 23,404,281 of record NW_027362774.1, on the reverse strand, counting down.
TCTTCCAGACGTCTTGTCTCCGGGTGCGCTCTCTCCAGACTGCTCCAGGTGACACCCATCTTTGCTCTCTTGTTCTGTCTCCGCCCCCATTGAGGGTGGTCCCGGGGCAACTTGGTGATTGTCAGTTCCAGGGGCAGTTCTCTTACGCTGATGGACACTTCCAGCATCACAGTCTCTGTTGGTGGGCGCGGTTTCCGCTTTTGGCACCATTCTTCGACCTGGCCCACGATGGGAGGTGGCCTCTTGCCACCCTCTGGCACGCCCATAATGGCGTCCGCTCTTCCAAGGCGAGAAATCTTCGGAAATGGCGGGAATCACTTCCCAGTGGCGGGAAACACTGCAGATGGCGGGAAAAAGCTGCAAATGGCGGACAACCGGCGGGAAACGACCTGTGATGGGGTCCGTTGGTGGGGACCCTCCGGAACCGGCGGGAGACTTCTTTTTAAGGTAACGGTGAACTTTTCTTCAGGCACGCAGTACCCGGTTGTTGCGGGCACGTTATCCTGCCGACTACGCCAAAGTTGACGCGCCCCCCTGGGCCAGTGTTGTTGGGGATACCCGGAGCCGGATCAGATGGGGGTTGTAGTCTCCGAGTGGCTGTGACCCGGTCCGTGCCCAGGGTGTCAAGCTCAGTGTGTGGCAGTCCTTATGATGTTACTAGATGTTCTTTTGTGTCGACTACGCCACCCGTTGAATTGCGGTCAATACGGCCGCCGCTGCAGCAGGGTCCACTTAGGCCGGTGATGTGTGTGCAGCTTAGGTAGTATAACCCCCAACGGGAGGGGTATAGCCTCAGGGGGTCAGCCGTGGAGGATGGTGGTTGTGAAGGTGCAGCAAGGAGACTCAGAGGCATAAAATGCAGTTCCAGGGTTTTACTTACTGGTGTTGCTCGGGTCACTGTGTACAGCAGTGACCACCCAAGCCGTGCTGCGTCCACCAGGTCCTGGACTCGGTCAACTCCCAGGCAACTCCGGAGTGTGGTCCTGAGCTCCTTTCTGTCTCTCCCTTCTTCTGGCCGATTCCCACCAGGGATCCACCTAAGTCCGGCTCCCTCGGGCCTCTTGTTGGTCAAGCCTCCTCTGGGCTCCCTGACCCTATTCTTGGTTTGCCTTCCGGGTGGATTTAGTGGGTGATCGTGGCAGATTCTGCCCACGACCTCCGGTTCCCGGCTAAGGTGTGCTGTAGCCTCTGCCAGCTTGGGATCCGGTACCCTGTTGCCGACCCTTCACCCTATTAGCTCTCTTATGGGCTCTTGGGGTCCCCTCTGCGCCTCTGGGTCTCTCTCTCTTCTCCTCTGCTCTGCTTCTCAGGCTCTCAGACAGACTGTCTGACTGACAGACTGTGGCTGACTGACTGACGTCTCACAGACTGACCCTGATCTAAGATGGTGCCCACCTTATATACTCCCTCTATGTGTGAGCTCAGGTGACCAGCACCCAATGAGCTCCTAGCTTTACCCAGGCTGCTCCCCCTATCTGCCCCTACACTACTGGGATGTTCCACCCCCCTCCCACTCCAGCCAGGAACAGACACTGTCGTACCTGCACATTTCTCTAGTGGGAGTACCATCGGTCTGTTCCCCGGAAATGGGATGTGTGTAGTGCATGCAGCCTACTAGCTCAGTTCCACACTCCATCCTTACCCGGGAGTGGAATATCACACCTCTGGGTTGAGGTGCAATACCCCTGTAGCAGCCGAATCCTCAGGGTGCTACATTCCCCCCTGGTAAATCACAGCACGTCCTCGGGCTGTAAAATATAAACATCCAAAACATACAATTTTTTTCATAAACATAAACATAGAAAACATCATATATATATATCAGCAATAAACTTTTCATATAAATAACATTCTTGTTTCTGGTTCCTCCGGTCACGGTGCAACTTGTGACCGGGTAAAGTGCGACAGTCTCTTGAAGAAAACAGTTTCCTATAAAACCGGTAGGGGGCGCTTTAGGAAGCGCAACTATATACAAGGGGATATGGCCGCTCTCAGTCCTCGGCCAGGTATTAGGAACTAGGGACACACGGGCATCAGTTCAATTGGCTGGTCCCAACGGGGACTATATTTTAACTAGAACAGTTCTTATACCCTGACGGGTAACTATGTACAGTCTCTCTCTACCGTACTTCAACGACGGCGTCCTCCTGCTCCTTCTTTAGATTCTTCAGACCCGTCCGGGTCCTCTTGCTCCTCCTCACACCGCAGCTCCTTCTCCGTCAGGCGATGCACATGGAGGGCGTAGGGTCCTTTGGCACACTTGTGCCGGGTGAAGGTGACCTCGTCCCCTACGTACAGGTCACGACCTCTGTGTCCCTCCGGCAGATGGCTTTCTACGTCTCTGCGGGTCACAAAGACGTCGCCGGGGGTATGATGGTCTCTAATGAAGCCCCACCCATGCTGCATGTTGAATTTTATCACAGTCCCGGTGGAAGGGGGACCATGTGCTGCACGGGGATTCCTCCTGGTCCGGCTCTTCTGCTCCGCGCTCCTTATCTGCGCTTGCTGTTCCCGGACCCGCCTCTCTCTCCGCTCCCTCTCGAAGACCTCGAGCTGCTGGCGGCAGCACTCTGCACGCTCCGCTGCGGCCGCCCGAGTCTCCTGAGTGAACCCCATGAGGTCTTCTCCAGTGGGGTCCCACTCGAACTGTGCCTCCTCCAGCGGGGGCGAGGTCCTCTTTACAGGCTTCGGAGCCGGAATCAGGGGCTCGTCTAGGGGTCTCTCTTTCCGGAGTCGGGGATGGTGAAACTCCGGTGGCCATATAAAGGGCTGCCCATCCGGGCACGTATGCTGGGCGAACAGGTCCTCACCCAGGTGCGGTACTTTAGGTGCTATGGGCGCTGTGGTGGTAGCGGCGCCCGGGTTGACCAGGCCTTGCGACCAGGCTTGGGGCACGCTAAAGGAAAAGGGCACCGTCAGAACGGCGGCGCCCGTGGATACTCGGCCCTGCGGCCAGGCCGGTGGCTCCGCGGAGGTAGGGGGCGCTGTTGGAATTGCGGCGCCCGGAGGTACTAGGCCTTGCGACCAGGCCGGTGGTATTTCCTGCTTGGCCACGCTCGAGGTCGAGGCGTGTGACGTCACAGGGGTCGCGGCCGCGGTTTCCGGTTGAGGCCTTGTCGGCGGCGGCGACGATGCAGCGACGGGCACGGCAGGGGGAATTTCGGGCTCTGCGACGGGGAGCTGGGGCAGGCACGCGGTTTCCCGGCTCGGGGTAGAGACGTCCCCTTTACCTGCCTCCGTCCGTTCAGCTCCCTTCTCGGCGCCGTCTCCTGCCTTCATTCCTCCTGCGCCATCCTCAGAGGCTGTCTGTCTCCTCGTCTCAGGTGGCGTGCTCCGCTGACGGGTGCCGGTCTGCTGGGCCATCTCTCGGCTCCACTCCGCCAACGTCTCTCGCTGCACCCGGGCCATCCTCCGTGCGAGGCCCTCCAGCGCGGTCTGTGCACACTCCCGGTCTCGGGGGAGCTGTGCTAGGATCTCCAGCAGGCCTTCTGGAGTGGCGACCTGCAACAGGCTCCTGACCACTGGGTCGGTGCTGCCTGACTCTCCCTCCATCTCCGGGTAGGCTCTCTCTGGACTCTCTTCCAGACGTCTTGTCTCCGGGTGCGCTCTCTCCAGACTGCTCCAGGTGACACCCATCTTTGCTCTCTTGTTCTGTCTCCGCCCCCATTGAGGGTGGTCCCGGGGCAACTTGGTGATTGTCAGTTCCAGGGGCAGTTCTCTTACGCTGATGGACACTTCCAGCATCACAGTCTCTGTTGGTGGGCGCGGTTTCCGCTTTTGGCACCATTCTTCGACCTGGCCCACGATGGGAGGTGGCCTCTTGCCACCCTCTGGCACGCCCATAATGGCGTCCGCTCTTCCAAGGCGGGAAATCTTCGGAAATGGCGGGAATCGCTTCCCAGTGGCGGGAAACACTGCAGATGGCGGGAAAAAGCTGCAAATGGCGGACAACCGGCGGGAAACGACCTGTGATGGGGTCCGTTGGTGGGGACCCTCCGGAACCGGCGGGAGACTTCTTTTTAAGGTAACGGTGAACTTTTCTTCAGGCACGCAGTACCCGGTTGTTGCGGGCACGTTATCCTGCCGACTACGCCAAAGTTGACGCGCCCCCCTGGGCCAGTGTTGTTGGGGATACCCGGAGCCGGATCAGATGGGAGTTGTAGTCTCCGAGTGGCTGTGACCCGGTCCGTGCCCAGGGTGTCAAGCTCAGTGTGTGGCAGTCCTTATGATGTTACTAGATGTTCTTTTGTGTCGACTACGCCACCCGTTGAATTGCGGTCAATGCGGCCGCCGCTGCAGCAGGGTCCACTGAGGCCGGTGATGTGTGTGCAGCTTAGGTAGTATAACCCCCAACGGGAGGGGTATAGCCTCAGGGGGTCAGCCGTGGAGGATGGTGGTTGTGAAGGTGCAGCAAGGAGACTCAGAGGCATAAAATGCAGTTCCAGGGTTTTACTTACTGGTGTTGCTCGGGTCACTGTGTACAGCAGTGACCACCCAAGCCGTGCTGCGTCCACCAGGTCCTGGACTCGGTCAACTCCCAGGCAACTCCGGAGTGTGGTCCTGAGCTCCTTTCTGTCTCTCCCTTCTTCTGGCCGTTCCCACCAGGGATCCACCTAAGTCCGGCTCCCTCGGGCCTCTTGTTGGTCAAGCCTCCTCTGGGCTCCCTGACCCTATTCTTGGTCTGCCTTCCGGGTGGATTTAGTGGGTGATCGTGGCAGATTCTGCACACGACCTCCGGTTCCTGGCTAAGGTGTGCTGTAGCCTCTGCCAGCTTGGGATCCGGTACCCTGTTGCCGACCCTTCACCCTATTAGCTCTCTTATGGGCTCTTGGGGTCCCCTCTGCGCCTCTGGGTCTCTCTCTCTTCTCCTCTGCTCTGCTTCTCAGGCTCTCAGACAGACTGTCTGACTGACAGACTGTGGCTGACTGACTGACGTCTCACAGACTGACCCTGATCTAAGATGGTGCCCACCTTATATACTCCCTCTATGTGTGAGCTCAGGTGACCAGCACCCAATGAGCTCCTAGCTTTACCCAGGCTGCTCCCCCTATCTGCCCCTACACTACTGGGATGTTCCACCCCCCTCCCACTCCAGCCAGGAACAGACACTGTCGTACCTGCACATTTCTCTAGTGGGAGTACCATCGGTCTGTTCCCCGGAAATGGGATGTGTGTAGTGCATGCAGCCTACTAGCTCAGTTCCACACTCCATCCTTACCCGGCAGTGGAATATCATACCTCTGGGTTGAGGTGCAATACCCCTGTAGCAGCCGAATCCTCAGGGTGCTACAGGACCCTATACAGATTTGGGGTTTCATGGTTTACCCAGGGGCAGACATATCGTTTGTGCAACCTGTACAGCTGCGGGGTCCAAGAGGGTAAGGGGGCCACTTCTACCTCCAAAGTATGTGGAATTGTGCATTATGATGATCTATTGGACTTAAAAGGGCCCATATATTGTTCCTGCACAGGGGCCCTTCTCTGTGTGTGTCCACCACTAGGATACTGAGGGCCATTGTTGACTCCACACTGGCAACCATTCTAGATTACTGGTGTGAGGCACTGACGCCAGCTGGACTTACAGTCTCTCACTTCACCTCCACAGCTAAATCTGACTTCCAAATACCAGTGCCTTCCCTAAAGTTATGGGTGCATAGTTATCACTATTTCAATTTCTGCCCTGGCACCTTGCTGAGGCTGATTATATGGCATCCAACCCTTGGCCCAAAGCTTCAGGAGACATGTCTCATCCAGGATGAGCAGATCCCCACCCTACAAGGATAAGATTATTAAATTCTGCCAAGAAATTCTCCAAGGCTCTTGGTTGGGTGCCTCACCCTTATCCCAGTTAAGAGGAAACCCTCCCAAGGTGGAAAAGGGCGATTTTCTGCCACTGGTAAGATCTTTCCGTCCTGTTCTCAGAGCAGTGGACTCTGATGACCCAACCTTAGCGGGACGGACCCCCCCGATTTACACTTTCCTTCAGAGAGACACTTGAAACCAACGTCAATGGCATCCTTTGACAAGTCAGTGGTGCTCCTAGTGGTGGCATCCAGATAATGTAAGCGTACTCATTAATCTGAGGCCTCCCAGCCAAAGTTCAGCACTAGTGCTTCCATTATTATTAACGTATGTGACCTTCAGACTTTCTAGTAGTAATATAAGCCCCAGCAAACTGGTTTATATATTACAGAATGGCATATCAGGCCCACAAAAGGGCAAATTACAATGAGCCATAACCCAAATACTATTGCAGAAAACTCAGATCATTTTCATTATTTGTCCCTTCTGGATTACCAGGATTTACTGTCCCAGATTAGCAGATTTTTACTACACTTTAGAATTGTCTCCCCGGCAATTGTCTCAACCGACATCAAAAAAGCGAGTCGTTCTCGCTCCTGATACTGCGCTTATAAAATAGGTGACAGCAATAGTGTATTATTCTTGTCCGGAGTTGACCGATCACCCGAGACCCAGCACTAGTATTCCAATATAATGAGCAAAGAAAAGATAAAAATATAAAGGTGGGTGATCTGTGGGGGCGGTGAGGGAGGAAGGAGCTTCTCCTTTCCGGATACAAGGCTATAGATATACATTGTGAAGTTAGGCACTTTTCTTTCAGGAGCAGAGATTTAACAAGCACGCCCACACAACTACGCACAGCAAGACGGAGCCATACAATTATAGGATAGAGAAGACGCCGTCTCTCCATCTGATCCTCATATTATCAGGAATAACAGGTATCAGTGAAGTCACTCCGCCATCGAGACAGATACAGGCACGCCGCCGTCAGCCCCGCTCCTCCCGCCTCACACAGAAACTCACACTCTTCAGAAAATCTGTGATCTCGGACGAGATTTCTTCTACCAGTTAAAGAATTTCAATCTTTCATGCAGCGTTACTGGTTTTGCAAGCTACCTCAAATGCTGAGAAGAGGGTGAGGTTAAAGTACCTCAGGGGTGGGCTCTTCCCGCTGTAGGAGGGGTTTGCACAAGAACGTGGAAAATTTGATGAACATTGCAAGATTCCAGTTCTGCAGATAATAACTCCTTTCACCAATGTAATGTTCACAAAGCCTCAGAACATGGACGTCGGAATATCAGTCTTTTTCAAGGACAGAACACCTATTATAGACTGTGGGGTTGTTCACATGTGGAATGCGTGTCTGTGCAAAAATCACGGAGATATGTCCGGTTGTTTTACAGGTATCATGGATTAAAAATACCTGTACAAGTCTACGGGGACAGCACATGTATAGCATCAGTGTACAGTCCATGTGAGGTCTGTGATTAAAGAGGGTGTCCATGCCTATTTTTTTTTCTATGGACCCGTTGTAGTAGTTTACTACCTGCCTGTTATACGCAGCACTGGCACAGAGCAATCAAGGACCGCTCATGCCGGCAATTCAGCTGCTCCACGTCAACAAAGCAGCTCTTCTTCTTCCAGAATGCTCTGTCGAAAGGGCAGGACTGCCGACGTCACACTACAGCTGGCTCCCCGCAGATAGGCAGCGGGGAGCCAGCTGATAATCAGCATGACCTCTGCAGCCACTCCCCGTCAAAAGAGAAGAGCGGAAGAGAAGCTTGCTGCTCTGTCGATCAGTGGAAGAGTGGAAGCCTCTGAATCGCTGGCAGGAGTAGTCCGTGACCATTGTATACAGACAGGTTGATGCCGAGCACAACAGGCAGGTAGAGAATAAATATTTGCTGATTAAGAAAGGTATTAAAGGAGTATTCCAACCAGGAATAGTTTAAATGGAGCCGTGCTCCAGCATGTGACACCAATGGAAAGCGTGAAGCTCCGCCGTAGACAATGACTAGTCAAATGGACACCTTGAACTCAACCTAGCCCCAGTCTCCCTACTACAGTGAACCGGGGGACTTTGGCAAACATGAGGGGCCCCATGGATCGAATATATTTAACCTATTCATTAGTGAGACAATGAATGCTCTCGTCCACAATTTCCCTTTAAGAATAGCGATCACTTCCTTCCCCTAATCTAGGTGACAATGAAAATAATATTACGGCAATAGTCAGTGATAGCAATTGTACGTATAGTAACATGTATGGAGACATTTTGGGGAATCCAATGGAAAAAAAAAAAAAGGAAAAATCTCAATTTATCATTTATAATTATTATTTAGAAATTTCATAAATCAAAACCAATACTAAACACAGAGCCAGACATGTCTTTTATGACCTTCTCCGTACTTCTCCGAGATTGTAAGTGAGTTACTTTATGTCTAGAACCAACTGAGAAACTTGTAAACTAAAACACAAGAACAAAAAAAAAGGGTCTAAACTTTTTTTTTTTTTTTTTTTATTTCCATGGAGTCATTTTTCCCATTTGTGATTTAGTTCTCCCAACTTTTACCCATCTTGATGGATTCCCTTTGTTCGCCAAGCAAGTAATACATTTAACAGTGGTCATAAAGTAAAGGGGAAGCGAGATGGCATCATTCACGGCCCGAAACCTGCTTAAATAATGACACATTCAGGCAAGACATAAAACTTGTGCGCCACCGCCGGCCGGCAGATTCCTGGGCTTTCTACAAGTGACTGATTATTCTGCTCTTTGTCATGCAGAAGGGCTAGATGCACATAATCTCCCCGGCCTATTGATCTAGAGGACGATACTTCGCTGTTTCTCTCCGGGGAATTATTTTATCTCTATAATATGACAATGGCTTACCGCCTCTTCTTTACTTCCGTAACATCTGTGTTTTGGCTTTACCGCACCTTGAACTCGGACAGGCACAGACAAGTCTTTGTTCTCGGGAAACCTGAGATTTGAAGGGCAAAAAACAAAACCCGTTGACTCTTAGCCAAAGACTTTCTCGAGAAAGTCAACATGGGATAAATACATCTACGTGGCACAAGATTTAGGTTGGCGGTAGAGTCAACGGTTGGGCTTGCAGATGCAATATGGCTGCAACAATGTGCTACATTACAAACTGAGCAATCTAGCAAATAGCAAAATATTAAGGTGGAATATTTTGTAATTGGCCCATTCCTTGGAGATCCCATAGGAAATTGGAGCTTTGGGAAGATGCCCAGTTTTCCACCTATAACCCAGCTGTTTTATCCAAGGAAATCCAGTGGTTTTTTTTTAGTAAAGCATTACCTAGCAACTGAACATGGACCCCTATCTCTATATATTCAGAATAGCCGCTTTGAAACGAAATAGTAAAACGCAGACAAACCTCTCTGACCTTTTCTTATTACGGTTGTAAATGAGGCCGCTGTAAAATTGTCAATGTAAACAGTAGACAAGGGCCGATCAGCCTAATGAATTCTCCCATCAATCAGTCCAGGATCTAATAGGGTCTTCTCATAAAGTGACGTCTCGGGGTTGTGTTACGACACGTTATTTAAAAATAGGGAGAGAGAAAAATAAATAATCCTGCAACTGAAAATGAAACCGTAATAGAGACGTTGTGTATCCAGCTCTAAGCGTACGGTGAAAATGAACACTAATTAATCACTTTAATGACATATCGAGAGAAAGAAAGTGGAGATGTATTAAAAAATGAAGTGAAAATAGAAATGACAGAATGACTCATCCGGATCTGAAAATAGAACAGCAGCTGCCATCGTTAGATCTCTCATAAGACGGAGACCAGGACCATCAAGGAATCGGAGCCGATGTGGACCATCTGAGGATCGGAGCTGACGTGGACAATCTGAGGATCGGAGCCGACGTGGACCATCTGAGGATCGGAGCCGACGTGGACCATCTGAGGATCGGAGCCGACGTGGACCATCTGAGGATCGGAGCCGACGTGGACCATTTGAGGATCAGAACAATGACTGTTCAAGAAACCCAGAGAACAACGGTTTTGAAGATGGAGAATATTTGATATAAGATGCCTTCAGACAATAATTTACCCTAAGGAACCGTCTGACTTGTCAACATGGTCTGTTGTTGGTTTTACTGATACCATGTAGAACCTTCAACAGGAACATGTCATCATTCAGACCCTTCATCATAAGAAATGTTGGACTAAAGGTCACTCAGTAGTTTGTTTCCTTTATGAACTTTTCTATCTTTTCCCAGCTTTTACTGCTATAGACACAGTGACCAAACAGGACTTGGTTTCCCTGATGTTGGCCTCAAGAGGGTGCAACATTGCCTAACTATTTCTGGGATCAAGTCTTCATCCTACTCATTGCCAAACGGGGAAATATTTAGATACATGCAGATTAAACACTTTACTTCATCTCTGTCCACCATCAGCTGAGAAGAGCAGAAAAAAAGACAGATAAAACCATTGAGAAATTTGCCTATCAGACCATCATCAACTGATTCTCAGTTTACTCGTTCTGCAGCCAGCAATACACAGAGCAACACAGAGGCTATAGAAGGCAAACAACGCAACATTTTTGATGAAACACAAATGCAAAAATTATTATTTTTCGCCCCCAAGCACTGGTATTTCAATAAAAACAACTGTCCCTAAAAGTGGACAACCCCTTTAAAAATGCCTTATGCTCACCCAGCTGGCACTGTGCTCTCGTCATGCCCTCCACAGCCAGGGCATTATGTCTCTTCTATATTCCTATCTTTCCCAAGCCCAGTCCAGGCGTCAATCACCATATGTCAGAAAATGGGAATCTGAGTGAGGCAAAGAGTGACGGAGGCCAAAGGCAAACATCGGCCTCCAATGCCAAAGGGCTGGAAAACTCTTTATTGCTGGGGACCAATGTTCAATCTCTCACTAGGTGGTACTAGACCCCTGCTCGTGTGGCGAGGATGGTGCCAGGGTCCTCTCCAAATTGCCTGGATAATGAGTGACATTTGTGCCTGAAAACTCCTTTGTGCTTTTGGTGCCAGTAAAAAAGGATTTGCTTGACTTCTAGAAACAGCGCCACTCTTGTCAATTGGCTACCTCAGGTATTGCAGCTCAGTTAAATGTTGCGATACCAGGCACAAGCAATCAGACTACTTTTTCTAATCCTAAACTACCCCTTTAAAGATAATACAGTATGTAGCTCTCTCTATGTACAAAGTGAAGAAAACATGACATAGACCATGGTCACTCATGCCTACAGTTTCTACAGTGATGTTCTGTTTGCTGGCAGGTACCATGTCCCAGAGACCCCTCGCCTCTGCCCCTTCTGACAGCTCTGCAGTGATTAGATGGGGGCTGGATTTAGGCTTCTGCGTTCAGATGAACTCGAGCAGAAAGCCAGAAACTCATTTGAAATCCTGACCTGACGGGCGAAGGGTTGTGCAAGAAAATAATATTAAACTGTACTTGGTTGGGATCGGAGAGGACCTCGGGGGGGTTGGAGGAAGCGATTCCCTGCACCAGAGGCTGAATAATTCCTCCTAATAAACCATCCAAAAATAACAAAAAGTTTCCAGGTTTGTTACAACAAGTATACAACATCTCAAGGGAAAAAAATTAAATAAATTCTGGGGTTCACATAAACGACCTAAAGGTTAATAATCTAAACATATCACATAGTAGTAACGCTCAGCCCTCATCGGTCACGGACCGGATGCATGTTTTCCTGTTGTTCTAGAGGGTACAAATAAAACATGAAGCCATGGTTGGTGGGTCACAGTCTGCCGACACAGGGGAAATTAAACCGCACACACGCTTTTCTGAAAAATGGAAATTTTTCAGTAGCTGAAAAGTTTATGAACCCCGGAAAGGTACAAATGAAAAATTCATTCATGTAAGATCTGATCCTAAACTAGATAGGGCCCCAAAGCAGAAACTAGTCATTTACAAGACTCAATGCAAAGGGAACATTAAGGAGCTGCCCCTAGCAAACAATGGGGATGTAAATTTTCTGCCCCCAGCAAACAATGGGGACGTAAATTTTCTGCCCCCAGCAAACAATGGGGATGTAAATTTTCTGCCCCCAGCAAACAATGGGGACGTAAATTTTCTGCCCACAGCAAACAATGGGGACGTAAATTTTCTGCCCACAGCAAACAATTGGGACATAAATTTTCTGCCCCCAGCAAACAATGGGGACGTAAATTTTCTGCCCCCAGCAAACAATTGGGACATAAATTTTCTGCCCCCAGCAAACAATGGGGACGTGAATTTTTGTTTTTTATGCAACCAACTGTTATCTGATCGGTCGATACGGCTACCACTATGCATTTATTTAGCATGAAATCGATGGTTATTTTTGCAACATTAAAGCTCAGTGAATCTGTAGGTGTCTTTGCTTGGTGTTACCAGTTTGCACCCTCTATTTCCCAGTATGGTGATCCATCATCATAGGAGGTCCAAACTTATGGACAATGCATCTTTTTGGCAGCTTTAGTTGAGAGCTAGACCACTGTTCTATGCTTTGTATGGTTGTGAACGCAGCCCACTGTGGAGCAAGCCTCCCCTAAATGCTGATTTTGGAGGGGTCACTCACTGTCGCCCTTATATCTCCATTTTCTTGTGCAGGCATTATTTGGGCTCTGTTTTAAATTTTTGCCAACTCCTTACAACTTTGCACTTTTTCTCTTAGGTCAGTTGCACACATCAGTGTTTTATGGTCAAAGTACGGACCTCGTGTACGGACTAACCCAAACCCAACAGGCTCTGTAGAGTTTGGGCTAGGAGTCCTGCGGACACTCCATGCGTCGCGGCCAATAAAACACAGATCTGTGAAACCAGTCTTAGGGTATGTGCACACGTTAAGTATCTCTGCACCATTTCTGTATCTCTTAGCAGGAAAAACAAAAATAGGTGCATTTTGATGCGTTTTTTTTTTACATGCTTTTTTGTTGCAAATTTTTCCCCACTCATTAGTATGAGTGAAATCTGCGGCAAAAACGCTGAAAGAATTGACATGCTGCACCAAATGTGCAAGTCACAAATAAGCAACATGTGCATGAGACTTCAGGATTCTCATTCACTTTGCTGGCACCAAGGAAGCCTTCAGGTTTTGTGACAAATCTGCGCAGAAAAAAAAGCGACAAATCTGCAATGTGTGCACAGACCCTTAGTTTGGGTTCTCAGGTATAAGTTGCAACCAACCAGCTGTTTCATGCCTGATCCGGACCGGACACAAAGTACAGCAGAGTTGTTTTCACGCATGGTGAGGGAAAGACTAAGTGCACAATAACAGAAGAGGGGGAGGAAGCCCAAACACTAGGGTAAGGGGGAATGGAGACCCCCTACGCAGATCTGACAACACCCTGGCTCCCCTAATGTCCCTAAATAGGTTCCGCACCTATTGCCGAGCAGGAAACCTAATCCCTGACTGCCCCTAGCGATAGGCCCTAGATAGGGAGAGGACGGCGTGAGCACTAGTCAGCCCCCACTGCAACTAAAGACGAACAGGTAAACAGACAAGGGAAACATTTAGCTTGAGAAGACACCGGAGAGATCACGCCAACTATCCTCCAAGGGAAGTCCAAGAAGACATTAGCCAACTACTAGTACTTCAAACCTGGACAGAGGAAAGTAGAGCTATCAACTCTCTGGAGAGACTGAAGGTATTTAAACATCTAGGAAGGGTGTGTCAATAAGCAGCAGAAGGTGGAGGTCACTGCTGGGTCCTAGAGGGAGAAGGATATCACTACACTACAGAGATGAAAAGATCAAGAAGGTGCCCGCAGAACCAAGCGCAATGACCTTCTACAGTTGGATCCAGAACGACTGTCTGTCATACCTGACACACCCGTGACAGCTGTTCACTGGCTGGAGGGACAAAAAAAATGCATGCAATATTTTCTACATGTTTCCAGACTCTAGTTGTTGGGGCACATTATTCCTAATGTGCTGGATGTTTAGAAACAATGCCATACAAATCTATGAGACCCGCTCTGGCATCAGTGACCACTGACATTTTATTACCTTGCCGGAAGGAAAAGCAGATGCCGCACATATGGGAGCGAGGCGTTCCATCACATGCTAAAGCAACGCAAAATTAAGGTCAGCGTTCAACTTGACATTAAAAAAAGCATGAAAAATCACAAATAACCCTCCCCCCCAAAAAAAATTGACGAACCCAACATTTATAAGCATGGAGGAAATACTTCTTAGACAAGGGTATTACAGAGGGAGAAATCTAGGTTTATTTCTGGTGAAGGAGCACAGTGTGACATATCCATCACCGGGGCTCAGCGTTCTGGACATAATGATGTGTGCCAGCGCTAAATCAGTGCCCCCGTCACCGCAGTGCTAATATTTACATCATAATAATAACAGCGCGGCACAATCACTTAGCCTCTTTTCCAATTCATTTGGAGTCAATTATTCGCTGGCACATGGAGGAACGAGGCTTTGCTGTGATACTTGAATGCCTTTAATTAATCCCGTTTCACATGCAGAAGACTGATAAATGAAAGGCGGCCTGCAATCCGAGAGCTGGGGGAAATGGCCTGATATTATGGGTGCTTCTAATGATTGACACTTTCATTCATTACAAGGAGCAGCTCTCTATCTCTTTTGCTTATCCCCCACTTCCAATTAGGCTGCGCGGCTCCAAGGAAGCGGCAACTTTCTGGAGAAGTTTTCTTTTTTTTTTTTTTTTTTTCAAACAGAATTTCAGATGTCCCTTTTGGTGCCGGAGATGGAGCTAAAAAATCACCTGTGGCTTCTTATTTCTAATGATAGGAGGGAAAGGACGGTCCGCGCAGGAACATTAAGGAAGAAATACGGCGCGTATGTATCATGAGGCAAAGCCGAAATATTCTCATCAGGAAAGGAAAAAAAGGTAATTGGAATTAAATGTCAAGATGCTGCTCATCTCAGCCGGGTGTCACATATCTATTCTCTGGGTTATACTTTCCAGGTTACTTTATGGGATTTGCAGCCACTTGTCGCAGAAGATGACGGGATGGAAATATCTGCATAGCACTGTGAAGTGCACAGGGATAAGGGATGAATTATTATAACACATCTATTTCCGGCAGACAGAGGAGTCAGATTTTCAGCAAATTTACAGCAATCAGTTAATATACAGAATGCAAGATGGTGGATTAGAAGAGTACGAGATGTTGGAATATTTACCAATAATGTTGGAATATTTACCAATAATGTATCAGTAGACATTAAATATTTACTGTCAAGATCTGCAGCAAATTTATAGCAAAATCCAGATCTTGCAAGTCTGCAACTAATCTTCCATGTGTGAACCTTCCCCTATCATTATGTGATGCCTCGGAATTCAAGGGATTTAAAGTTTTGTGTCAATGCAAATATTACTCAAAGCATTGATCACCGAGCTACGACTTGTCTACTTTGGACACATCATAGGAAGAGAGCGATCACTGGAGACAGAGATTGTGGTAGGAAGAAAAGAAGGAACAAGGCGAAGAGGAAGACCAGCAACCTGATGGTTTGATACAATCAAGACAGTGGTGGAGAAGACTTTGGTGGACCTATTTAGGCTTACACTGCTTACTGCAGTTCATTCATCCATTAAGTCGCCATGGCTTGAGATCAAGCCAAAAGCCGTTAAAAATAAATAAATCAATGCAACTATTCTGTCTGCTGTGAAAATAGGACAAAAAAAATCAGCTTATTCCCCACCCATAGGATAGGGAATAATTTGCTGGGAGTCCGACCACTTAAACCCCAGCGATCCCAAGGACGGAGCTCTGCAGCCCACTTTCCTATTTAGAGAGCCACCGCAAAAAAGGTGCAGCATAAAATATACTTTTATTTTAAAATGGGTCCCTTTGGTGGTCAGATTCTTAGCCACCATCTATCCGGACTGTGGCCAGGTACTACATAAGCGTATGTGTCATGCTGGGTATGGGGACAACCCAGCGTATAACAGCAGGAAAAGGGAAGGGTGCCCTACAAGTGGGGAAAGGGGGAGTGGATACACCTAAACAGCTCAAACGACAAATCCTGACTCCCCTGTGGATCCTATATAGGTTCTGCACCTATCGCCGAGCAGGAAACCTTGCCCTAGCTGACCCTAAAGCTAGGCCCTAGGTAGGGAGGGGATGGAGGAGGAAGGGTGAGCACTGCTCTGCCCCACTGCAAAGTAAAGTGTGCACCAGGGAAACAAACACGGGAACACACTTAGCTTAAAGATGACACCAGAGAGAAAACTGCAACAATCCACGAAGGAACTCCAAGAAAATGCTACCCAACTCCTAGAATCCCAGGCCTGAATAGATAAGAATCACTATCACCAGCAACTCTCTAGAGAAACTGAGGGTACAGCAAGGGTGTGGTAATTAGAAGCAGAAGGTGAAGATCACCGCTGGGTCCTAAAGGTATAATACACCAGAGAGAAAACTGTAACAATCCACGAAGGAACTCCAAGAAAATGCTACCCAACTCCTAGAATCTTAGGCCTGAATAGATAAGAATCACTATCACCAGCAACTCTCTAGAGAAACTGAGGGTACAGCAAGGGTGTGGTAATTAGCAGCAGAAGGTGAAGATCACCGCTGGGTCCTAAAGGAATAATCCCCAAGCAAGGTGAGGATCACTGCTGGGTCCTAGAGAGAGAGGGATCATGAAAGAATCAGGAAGATGTTTGCAAGGCCAAACGCAGCGACCTTCTACAGCCGTACCCCGTATGACTGTCTGTCTGTCAAATCTGACACACCTGTGACAGTACGTCCCCCACAGTGGCCATAAGCACACTGGAAGCCCCTGTACCTTTATTTACATTTGTCTAGATTTTATGGTTCTAAGAAACCAAAATTCTCCAAGTGCAAAAAATAACAACAGAAATTCGAAACTTAAAAAAAAAATTAAAACTTTAAAAGTTAACAAAAAACATCACCAAAAAAAAAAAAGTCTCAGGGCATCTAGGTCCCTCGTATTAAAGTCTAACAGGAGCCGTCATGGTTTGTGTTATATCCGCAGAAATGGCAGAAGATTGGAGTGAAATTGCCTGCAGGAACGAGAGCATCTTAACCTTGCGGAGTGTGAAGAGGTTGGAGAAACGCAGACAGTGACTGGGTCAGGTCAGCTCTGCAATATAACGCTGTCACTCTCCCACCGACGCACCTGAAACTCCTGGTATGTTCAGATATTAAATCCTCCCTCCAGGGTTCACATTTTACAGTCTAAATCCACGTACGACAGTAACTAATTTACTAATTTCACATCAATATAAAAAGTAAAGCGATAACCACTTTAATCTTATTCTGCTTCTAAAATAATAAAATGTAATGTACCTTTATTACTATTCATTTTCACTTCACGGAAAAAAAAATGGAAACCATCAGGAGGTAGGACAATTGTGTTGAATGATACTTTTTCTCATTTACTATTTTCGGATCAGATATGCTCACAAAATCCATAATTAGAATAAAAATACCTCCCTGATAACATTAATCAACAGCAGGCATCCTACTTGTTGACGGTCTCCACAAAGAGAAAAAAAAACATTATTTTCAAGATTGCAAAAATGAACCAAAAAAATAAATAAAATAAATTTAATGTAATTTTGAATCACTTGACTTTAAAAGCAGACGGCCGTGGTGAGAGAGCGCGTTTCCATCGTATCTGCCTGATTTAACAAGAAAGATATTGACATTATTACAGAATCACTCGGCACATAAATTCTACCCACTAACCAGCGAGGCTTCTCCGAAACCAATATTTCAAGTGGAACAAGCAATTAGCTGTAAAACAGAGATCAGGAGATTTTTCTTTTTTTTTTCTTTTTTTTTTTTGTTATTAAAAGCTTCATCCGATTTTTGATCGAGTCTTTAACCTTTGAAAAATGAAGATCTAGCGCTGAGCACAGCGGCTGACAATTAGCGGTGACTGCACCCCTGCGTCCAGATAAATGTCTTCTCTCGGCGTAAAGGTCTTTTCTTCAGAGCGAAATGTTAAAATACTACAGAGACTTGGAAGGAGAAGAAGTAGGATTAATTCCTGGAGAACGTGCACAGTTCTGAGATAATCAGCGCTCACTTTCTACAGGCCACACATGCAGCTCTGCGTCCTGCCGCCAAAATGGGAATAAGCGGCACCAACGCCAGCACGAATCTGTATGGAGAACAGGTCTCTGCCCCTCGTCCCCCCAGAAACCCACTGGACAGGCTTTCTCAATCCCTGGTTCACCTTTCCACCCATCTCCACAGTCACTAGGCTGGAGATTTGTAGTGGAGACTCCATAACGTTACAGAGCAGAGGACCGAGTGCTGAGGAGCAGAGGACCGAGTGCTGAGGAGCAGAGGTCAGAAAAGTCACCAACCGCAGAGTCCAGACCTCCTCAGCACAAACACAGCACCCCCGCCGGGAGCTTCATGGCAGTGCAGCTGCATGCAGCCGTACCTCACCAAGCACAATGCCGAGCGTTGGATAGAGTAGTGTAAAGCCACCACCACTGGACTCTGGAGGTGACGTGTTCTGTGCAGTGATGGATCGCACTTCTCTATCTGCGTCTGATGCAGGAGTCTGGGTTTGGTGATTTCAGGAGAACGCTACCCCCTGACTGCATTGTGCCCGCGGTACAGATGGTGGAGGAGGATAACGCTCTGGGCTGTTATCAGGGGTCGGCCTCGGCCCCTTAGTTCCAGTGATGGGAAATCTTAATGCTTCAGCACAAGACATTGTGGACAATTGTAGCTTCCAGCTTTGTGGGAACAGTTTGGGGGAAGACCCTTTTCTGTTCCCCATGACTGTGCCCAGTGCACAAGGTGCATGTATGGAGAAGAACATGAGCGGCCGCACAGAGCTCGGACCTCAGTTCCATCCAACACCTATAATGGAGATTGTGAGCCCGGCCGCTCCCCAACATCAGGGTCTGACCCCACAAATGCTTTTCTAAAAGGGGCAAAAATTCTTTTCAGAAAACTCTAAAATCTTGTAGAAATCTTTCGCAGAAGAGCGGAGCCGTTATATCTGCAGAGGCCGACTCAATATTAATGTCTATGGATGTAGGCTGGGGGGTCAGAAATGAAGGGGAATGTGGAGGGGGGCACGTACTTTTGTCCAGTTTATACTTTTACGCTTTTTTGATCACAATAGTGTCAACCAAGCAGACCATGTTATTTATATGTATTTATTTATTACAGGGCGTTTGCTCCTTTTGTTTCTATCCTAGGTTCCACAGGAACGTGCACCTACACATTGCACTTAAACCATCACATATCCAGCTCATTTCTTTAGTTTTACTTTATTTTTTGTACTTTGTATAAACAGGGATCCTCTCCCCCCTTTTGGATCTGCATTTTGTCTATATAGCTTTCCACGGGCCCCCGGGTCTGAACGGTCGGCTCTGGGTCCTGCTCTGCTCCCATCTATTTTGAAGTTTGCCGACACACAGAGACATTAACTACAAGAGTTAGGGACCATCCCGATGGGTTCATCTTGTCGCGGTGGGATGGCTTTTACGCTTTTTTGATCAAAACAGTGTTAACCAAGTCCCCTATGTTATTTACATGCACTATTACTATTTATTTACTGCAGGGTGTTTGCTTATTTTGTTTTTACCTTGGATTCATACTTTTGTCCACGTATTGTATTTTTATCTATTGCTATACAGTGAGAAGATACCATACTCTGATACCTGGATCCAACCTCCACTCCACGCACATATTGGCACCATATGACTAAGGTTGGGATGGTCCGGATGTGGATAACATAAAGCGCCCATAGATTTATACTGTGCCTGTTTGAGAGACGCGGTCTACATACAGTTGTGCTCAAAAGTTTACATACCCCGGCAGAATTTTTCCTTTCTTGGCCTTGTTTCAGAGAATATGAATGATAACAAAAAACTTTTTCTCCACTCATGGTTATTGGTTGGGTGAAGCCATTTATTGTCAAACTGCTGTGTATACAACTGTATAGTAGCACAAATAATATTTAGTTTGTGGTTCTGTTCTCTGCAGTCCAGTTTGCAGCTTTCTGCATTGCTGGCACCATTCTTACTGTCACAACTCCTTTCATGAAGAAGATCTGCCATGTCCTCAGAGAAGATGCCGCTGCCATGTTTCGCCCCAATTTTGCTCCAGCTCTTATAACCGGAGAGCCCACATTCACTGCGTTCCTGCCAATCTGATAATGTGGCCCTTGAACCAAAAGAGGATCAGTTGCAACCATTGCATGCTGGGTCTTGTTGTCCTGCAGCGTCACGTCTTCTGCCTCCGGGCTACCAGTCATAGTAAAGGTGACAAGTGTGCTGAGCGACAAGTCATCCTGCAGCTAATTCCCCGCGCACATTAGATTAGACACGTCCCGTGGATCAGACAAGTGAAATTCATTTCCCCAAAACAAGTGATTTCCGAGATCCAGCGCGTGTGGTATTAGCCGACTGTGTTAATTATTCACAGGGCCTAATTGCTCCCTCATTAGCATCATACTGCTGGAGCCATAAAACCAGCGATGATCTCTTGCCTCCTCGCAGAGGGACACATTTATAAGCCCAATATGGGATTTGTAGCTCCGTGTCACATTGCAGGAGAAAACCGAGCAACCGAACTGGAAAAAAAAAAGAAGAGAATAATGTGCTGGGGTTCATCACACAGAAGACTCGGCTGTGTTCACACGTGGCAGTTTTGTGCAGAAACTCTCCTTATAGTGGGGCTTGCAGAAATCCAGATGTAAGGAATGGATCTACAGTAGCAGAAACGTCTTTACTTATCTTGCGCTGATGCTGCACATTTTACATATACGCCTATGAGGCTGTTGGGAACGCGGACCAGTGGACTGCTGCACCCTATGGCCATAGAATATTTTGGGACAGTCACATCCGCCTGCCATTACATGCACTCAGTTTGGTCCCACGAGGACCCAGTATCGGTAAGGTGCACTGGCACTAGGCTGACGTTGGCGCACGTGCTGTCGGCAGAGGCAATGGCGGCATCGCGGCAGATTTAGTGATCTGAAACATGTAGAGACATCTCAGATCTCTTGATCACATCCGCTGACAGGTGTAGAGGGAACGGCGACTATATATAGATCCGATTCATCCTAATTATCAGCACTGACAGCTGAGAACGTTTAAAGATCAATAGAATTAGGCGACAGTGTGAACAGGAGCTCATTGTCACCGCGGCTATAAATGGGAGATGTTCACACATCGGCGGCCGGCACAGAATGTGCTGTTAGTCAGCCGAGGGAGGTGGTCTCTGGCACACCAAGGACTAAAGGGGGCACCAGGCATTCCTAAACTTTACAAAGCAAGGGTGATGAACAAACCTCAATACACCATAGAGTATAAATATGCGCCCACTTTTACCTTTCTCTCAATGCAAACTCCATATCTGATCGTCACATGCCAGCAAAATCCTTAAGAGCCTGCAATTTTCATCATGACCACTGGGTGGCCACAAAAAGGTGCAAAAAGTATAAACATCTCCTGACAAAGTATCACAGAATCATGTTTTTTTTTTTTTTTTTCACTCTGTTAGGAAAGGTACATGTGTATCTCCCCTGCTTTATGCACGAGACCCTTCCTTTATCTCTTTGACGCATATCTCATTACAGAGGGAAGATTAGGGGAACATCACAGTGGCGCCATATGGCAGCACACAGCGTGCCTAAAGGTCCATAATATGGATCCACAGCAGGCACTCTGCTATAGAGGGTCTGTGCCATGTCTATGTACCCCAACCCATGAAGTGTAGATGCAATGCTCCCCCCTCCTGCAAATAATGTTCTACTTTGTATTTTCCTCCCTGGAACAATTCTGACCTGAAACCTTTATTTTTTTGTAGCTCAAAATAATAAGAACAAGGGGAAACGTCAAAAGCAGCAAAAATATATATATAAAAAAAACCCACACAGATGAATAGGGAAGAATCCAGCATCATTTGTACCTGCAGTGTTAAACTGTGGAATTAATAGTGTGCAGCCAACATAATAAAGCGCGGCGATAGCCTTTGTACTTGGCAGGTATATGTGCTCTCGGTGTATTGGGGATGGAGGATTATCAGATGATGTCTCATTATTCCTGACAACAGAATTCTGCACTAACAATTACTCTCCAAAAACCTGCACACCCGCTACCGGGGAGGAATTACTGAGCAACGGGTAACAAATGTAGATGTTAAATGTTACACGGAGACAGGCGAATACAAGGAAGGAAGAAAGTCAGGATCATTCTGCCCATGGTCCTCGCTACACAAGGGTAATATCACCGGCACAAGGTCAGTATTGGGGTCCCCCTGCACCCCTTGGATTGCTGCCCTGAAGTTTCCAAGTTCTGCTGGCACTTCTTCTACCATCTACATTATATCTCAGCTTGACAGCCAAAGCAATTATCTCCACGTGTCCTTAAAAACTGCCCCCAATTAAGAGAAAACCCAATGATTGAAACAAATCATGATACAATAGTTACTTATTTTTATGATACAGAGCGAAAAAAAAAAAAAAACACGCATAGCAGCGAATAATAAAATTCTGTCTGATTGCAGCCACCACTAGAGGGAGCTCACTGTGTGGGCATGGAGTTAAAAGTGTTACATGCTCCCTCTAGTGGAAGCTGCAGGTATAAAATCTTTCATCAATATTACCATCTCTAATTTTCCACCATAGTTTTATACACAATAATAATAATCACTTTCTACGGATATCCCTCTTTGAAATTGGGCTTAGAACAAAATGAAAAAAAAAAAAAAAAGTTATAAATTAGGATGCAGTATCTGGTATTCAAGGGGTAAAGTTTCTCATTGCGGAGAGTGACATGTTAAGCATGTCAAGGTGAGGACACTTTTAAAGCCACAATGCTCCTCTGGGAAATATGAAAATTGTCTGCACTATCTCGAAAGAGTCAAGAAGGCGGCTCCAGTATCCTCTGGAGTCATACAGTTCTGGCATTACAAGGCAGCGTTGGCAGCATCTAGTACATGAGCACACAGAGTGCTGGTGCCGACGCCATGGAGGTCAGCGAGCCCCACTGCACAAGTGACTGCATGACTGTGGAGGAGAGTGGGACCGCCTCCTGGACTCTTTACAAAAACATGTGCTAAGGGCCATTTTCAGGAGGGACTTTTTTTTTTTTTTAACAAAATTATTACTCTTATGTATGACATTAGATCGTCACTTTAGGGACAATATATTTGATCCTCTTGTATGGGGTTTGGTGCTCTGGAATAATTTTGCATGGAGCATTTGCCATCAGCCCATGTGGCATTTAATAGTGAGCCATATATTAAAGGGGTATACGCTGGATATGTGATAACAGTTATGTCGCTGTAGGTCAGATCATTGAGCTGGGACCCCATTAATCCCCAGAATTGGGGACTTGTCTCCTTTCTTCTTCCTTAAATGCAAGGCAGTATCCTAAAGGAGTTGACTAGAGCCGTCAGGTCACTACATGCAGCTCCTCCGGGCCCGGGGAAAACACGTCACTGTTCTGATGGATTTGATCAGTGAGGGTCCCAATGCAGTGGTCGGACCCTCACCGATCTAACAGTTATCCAGTGCATAGATGTTAACTTTCAGTTGGAATACCCCTTTAAGTTTCCCTGCCCGTATGACCCCATCTGAAGAGGATGAGTGACAGGATGCAGGGAGCCGTGAGGCGCAGGGAGCCGTGAGGCGCAGGGAGCCGTGAAGGGCAGGGAGCCGTGAGATGCAAAAAGCCGAGAGGTGCAGGGAGCAGTGAGGCGCAGGGAGCCATAAGGTGCAAGGAGCAGAGAGGTGCAGGGAGCAGTGAGGTGCAGGGAGCAGAGAGGCGCAGGGAGCAGTGAGGCGCAGGGAGCCGAGAGGTGCAAGGAGCAGGGAGGTGCAGGGAGCAGTGAGGTGCAGGGAGCAGTGAGGCGCAGGGAGCCGTGAGGGGCAGGGAGCCATAAGGGGCAGGGAGCCATAAGGTGCAAGGAGCAGAGAGGTGCAGGGAGCCATAAGGGGCAGGGAGCCATAAGGGGCAGGGAGCCATAAGGTGCAAGGAGCAGAGAGGTGCAAGGAGCAGAGAGGTGCAGGGAGCAGTGAGGTGCAGGGAGCAGTGAGGCGCAGGGAGCCGTGAGGGGCAGGGAGCCTTAAGGGGCAGGGAGCCATAAGGTGCAAGGAGCAGAGAGGTGCAGGGAGCCATAAGGTGCAAGGAGCAGTAAGGTGCAGGGAGCCGTGAGGGGCAGGGAGCCGTGAGGGGCAGGGAGCAGAGAAGTGCAGGGAGCAGTGAGGTGCAGGGAGCAGTGAGGCGCAGGGAGCCATAAGGGGCAGGGAGCCATAAGGGGCAGGGAGCCATAAGGTGCAAGGAGCAGAGAGGTGCAGGGAGCCATAAGGTGCAAGGAGCAGAGAGGTGCAGGGAGCAGAGAGGTGCAGGGAGCAGAGAGGTGCAGGGAGCAGTGAGGCGCAGGGAGCCGTGAGGGGCAGGGAGCAGAGAGGTGCAGGGAGCAGTGAGGTGCAGGGAGCAGTGAGGTGCAGGGAGCAGTGAGGTGCAGGGAGCAGTGAGGTGCAGGGAGCAGTGATGCGCAGGGAGCCGAGAGGTGCAAGGAGCAGGGAGGTGCAGGGATCAGTGAGGCACAGGCAGCCGTGAGGCGCAGGGAGCCATAAGATGCAAGGAGCAGAGAGGTGCAGGGAGCAGTGAGGTGCAGGGAGCTGTAAGGTGCAGGGAGCTGTAAGGTGCAAGGAGCAGTGAGGAGCAGGCAGCTGTGAGGAACAGGGAGCCATAAGGTGCAGGGAGCCGTGAGGGGCAGGGAGCCGTGAGGGGCAGGGAGCCGTGAGGCGCAGGGAGCAGAGAAGTGCAGGGAGCCGTGAGGGGCAGGGAGCCGTGACACATGTGCCCTCTCATAAACGCTCGGTTTTAATTACTCCACATTTCCTGCTATTTTATCTAAATAAAACTAAACGAGCTGCATCCGAGAAGCTCCGGGATCAAGCATATAATAGCGATACACTGTACATAGCAATTACCCAGAATTAATTTAATTAGCGATCGCTACCTCAGACCGTCCCGGCTTTGTGCGCAGCCTGACAATGACCAGCGGTAGTTTTACCTCTGTTAACTCTTAGCCTTCCAGAACCACAGGGACTATAGTTCTACAAAGCGTCCGGAGCAGCTGTGGAGAGTCACAAATGACAAAGCCGCCATCAGTACGGCTCCGGCGCTGCTGCTGAATCCAAGTGACAGACAAAGCGCTTTAATGCCAGCGCACTCCTCGCTCCATCTGCCCACAACAGCTTTTTCATTACACAAAGCGAGAACATTGTAATAAACTGCTGGATTTCCATACAGGTTGATAATTGAGAATCACTCTGATATTAAACGCTGAAATTTATTTAATCAGACGGGAGATCAGTCTTCCATGATTGTGTATTACAATGTCCTTAAAGAGTCCCTGCACCTTCATGTAAAGTCATACTGCACGGCCCCCTGTGTAACAGTTAGGGGGGATGACAAGCCCCCGAGAAAGTGACAACTAGAGTCCTGAGCTATAAATGTACAAGGGTGTAAAACTGTAGGATGTGGCAAGGTTGCAGGCGCACCTGGGCCCTGGCACTGGATGGCCGCCTGTGGCACATGGGACGACACCAGTGCTATAAATGGAACAGACATGTACTGAAGGACTGAGAGACTCAAGACAAAGAGGACAAAGACTCAAGTATCACGTCCGCTGAAAGGATGAGAAAAATACTCATATGGGCAAAGGGAAGATGACTACCCATAGATCGATGGGGGCGCAACCACTGGGACCCGAACCGATAGTCAGAACAGGGCACTTATATGCATGTTAGCATGGAGCGGCAGTACACATCTCTGATTGCCCATCCATTCATTCTCTAATGGGCGGACGGAAAAAGCCAAGAACATTGTTCAGCAGTCACAATCGCCACTAGGAATTATACCAGACTAATAATTCCTTTTCAGACTTTTCAGCAACGTCCCTATCACAGACAGGATAAGAATGACTGATAACCTCTATATACAGTAGATAACACAGGATCCACCATTCACAATATGTGATGTCACAGCTCACCTCCTCCTCCTCCTGTACAATGACTGATAACACCTCTATATACAGTAGATAACACAGGATCCACCATTCACAATAGGTGATGTCACAGCTCACCTCCTCCGCCTCTACAATGACTGATAACACCTCTATATACAGTAGATAACACAGGATCCACCATTCACAATATGTGATGTCACAGCTCACCTCCTCCTCCTCCTGTACAATGACTGATAACACCTCTATATACAGTAGATAACACCGGATCCACCATTCACAATATGTGATGTCACAGCTCACCTCCTCCTCCTCCTGTACAATGACTGATAACACCTCTATATACAGTAGATAACACAGGATCCACCATTCACAATATGTGATGTCACAGCTCACCTCCTCCCCCTCCTGTACAATGACTGATAACACAGGATCCACCATTCACAATAGGTGATATCACAGCTCACCTCCTCCTCCTGTACAATGACTGATAATATACAGTAGATAACACAGGATCCACCATTCACAATAGGTGATATCACAGCTCACCTCCTCCTCCTGTACTGAAGGCTGTGCTGTAATTATGGACCATGATGAGTGTTTTTGTGCACTGTATGTGAATATGCAAAAGCTTCTCCTGCTGATTTGGTCCTGATTTGGAAATACAGACCTTCCGACCTTAATCTAATGCAGAGATACAAAGTGTCAGAGGAGAAAGTACCAGACTGTTTGGAGGGAATCATATTATAATGATCGTTACTGTGGCACTACAAGTCTAAGTTTGTCCAATCTGGCAGGAAATTATTCCGAAACCTAAAATTCTGAGCGTTCATTACCAAACTACCCGTCTAATGTACATGTCCTCCCCGCAGACATTAGTGTGGAGTGAAGCCGTACATCCGCTCTGTACATCACATACTTATTCAGGGATAACAATGGTGCGCGCAGCAGGGGGAGCGGCAGCAGAGGGGTCTCACATTCATCCTGCAGGTATTGTCTATTGTCAGCTCCACAATCACTGATTCCAATTTGCATGTCACTTCCCAGAGTCCTTTGCTGCGGCGTATTCATTTTCGTGCTCTATTTTTTTTGTTATTATGCAAATATGAAAACAAACTGAAAAGAAAATTATAGGAAAATCCTTACACGTAAACAGGTAACGGAGGTGAAGAAGTCGAAATTAAGAGAGGAGTAAAAGTATTGGGGAATAAAGGAACCGCGTGCAACCGGGATAAGAGGCATCATAAGGAATCAGCAGAATCCATACATGATGGGGGATGTAGTACGGTGCGATTCTCTGAGGCTGGATCACACTTATTAGGCTTACATACACCGGACTAGAAAGTTAGCAACTGAAAGGGGTATTCCGGTCTCTAACATCATATCCCAAAATGTAGTAGGTGTAATAATAATACACTGTGTGCAGAATTATTAGGCACGTTGTATTTTAGAGGATTATTTTTATTATTGATCAACAACTATGTTCTCAATCAACCCAAAAGACTCATAAATATCCAAGCTTAATATTTTTGGAAGTTGGAGTGGGTTTTTTTTTAGATTTGGCTATCTTAGGAGGATATCTGCTTGTGCAGGTAACTATTACTGTGCCGAATTATTAGGCAACTTAATAAAAACCAAATATAATCCCATCTCACTTGTTTATTTTCACCAGGTAAACCAATATCAGTGCACAAAATGCAGAAATAAACATTTCTCCCATGCAAAAACAAAAACAAAAAAATGAGTGATGAATATAGCCACCTTTCTTTATGATGACACTCAGCAGCCTCCATCCATAGATTCTGTTTTCGATCAACATTGCGTGCAGCAGCCACGACAGCCTCCCAGACACTGCTCCCAGAGGTGTACTGTTTTCCCTCCCTGTAGATCTCACCACAGCCTCCCAGACACTGTTCCCAGAGGTGTACTGTTTTCCCTCCCTGTAGATCTCACATTTTATGATGGACCACAGGTTCTCTATGGGGTTCAGATCAGGTGAACAAGGGGGCCATGTCATTATCTTTTCTTCTTTTAGACCTTTACTGGCCAGCCATGCTGTGGAGCAGTTGGATGCATGTGATGGAGCATTGTCCTGCATGAAAATCATGTTTTTCTTGAACGATTGCGACTTCTTCCTGTACCACTGCTTGAAGAAGTTGTCTTCCAGAAACTGGCAGTAGGTCTGGTAGTTGAGCTTCACTCCATCCTCAACCCGAAAAGGTCCCACAAGTTCATCTTTGATGATACCAGCCCATACCAGTACCCCACCTCCACCTTGCTGGCATCTGCGTCGGAGTGGAGCTCTCTGTCCTTTACTGATCCAGCCTCTGGCCGATCCATCTGGCCCATCAAGAGTCACTCTCATTTCACCAGTCCATAAAACCTTTGAAAAATAAGTCTTAAGATATTTCTTGGCCCATTCTTGACGTTTTATCTTATGTTTCTTGTTCATAGGTGGTGGTTTTTCAGCCTTCCTTACCTTGGCCATGTCCCTGAGTATCGCACACCTTGTGCTTTTTGATACTCCAGTAACGTTGCAGCTCTGAAATATGGCAAAACTGGTGGCGAATGGCATCTTGGCAGCTTCACGCTTGATTTTCCTCAATTCATGGGCAGTTATTTTGCGCCTTTTTCGGCCAACACGCTTCTTGCGACCCTGTTGGCTATTTGCCATGAAACGCTTGATTGTTCGGTGATCACGCTTCAAAAGTTTGGAAATTTCAAGACTGCTGCCTCCCTCTGCAAGACATCTCACAATTTTGGACTTTTCAGAGACCGTCAAATCTCTCTTCTGACCCATTATTGCCAAAGGAAATGAAGTTGCCTAATAAGTAAGCCCACCTTATATAGGGTGTTGATGTCATTAGTCAACACCCCTCCTCATTACAGAGAAGCACATCACCAGATTTACTTCATTGGTAGTTGGCTCTCAAGCCTATGCAGCTTGGAGTAGGACAACATGTATAAAAAGTATCAAAGTGAGCAAAATACTAATTTACCTAATAATTCTGCACGTGGTGTATTATTCGCAAAATACCTTCAATTAGAAATGTAGTATAGTTCTTCTGATAAGCTTACCCCATGTGCAGGGCATTGCTGTAGCTTAGACATCCATGGTTACAACCACTCATATAGTGACAGTTAGTTAGTTGTTAATGGTTATAATCATGGGTAGTTAAGCTACTGCAATGCCCTGCACATGGGGTAAGCGACATAGCTAATCAGAAGAACTATACTACATTACAAATTGGAGCTCTTTGCTAATATTATTACATATTGGGGGAGGATCAAGGAGATGAGAACACCCCTTTAAGCAAAAGTTTCACAGAAATTAGATCCCAACCAAAAACTGTGCAGAAGTCCTTCTGCCATCAGGGCTACAAAGCCAGCGGAGCAGAAGCGGAGAAGTCATTCCTACATTCACGATCTCTTCATCACTAACAAGCTTTCCTTCCTCGGAATCACTGAAACCTGGCTCACCCCCTCCGACACAACCTCTCCTGCTGCACTTTCGTATGGCGGATTCCACCTCTCCCATACCCCCCGCCCCAACGGCAAGCACGGTGGAGGAATAGGTTTCCTCCTCTCAGAAAACTGCTCCTTCACCCAGATCCCACTGCCGCCCGCAATTACTCTCCCGTCTTTTGAAGTGCACTGTGTGCGCATCTACTCCCCCTCCAACCTCCAAATGGCTGTCATCTACCGCCCCCCAGGATCAGCCACCACTTTCTTTGACCACTTCACCACCTGGCTACTTCATTTCCTCTCTGTTGACATCCCCACTATCCTCATGGCCGACTTTAACATCCCCATTGATACTTCCCTCTCAGCTGCCTAAGCTTCTATCCCTCACTTCCTCCTTTGGTCTTACCCAGTGGTCTTCCACACCCACCCACAAAGACGGCCACACGCTGGACCTCATCTTCACCCGCCTCTGTTCCCTATCTAACCTCTCTAACTCACCTCTCCCTCTCTCTGACCACAACCTACTCACATTCTCTTCTCTCTCCTCCTCGGGGCAACAATCCCCACTCCACAAACTTGAATACCCTCGTAGAAATCTCAAACACCTTGACCTACACTCTCTCTCTGAATCCCTCCTCCCTCTTACAGACATTAGTTCCTTACATGATGCAGATGCTGCTGCCACTTTATACAACACCACAACAGCTGCAGCTCTCGATTCGGTCGCCCCCCTCATGTATACCAAGACTCGCACAATCAACAGACAACCCTGGCACACCAGCCTAACTAAAGAACTGCGACGGGCCTCCAGGGCTGCTGAACGTAGATGGAAAAGGTGCCACTCCCATGAGCACTTCATCGCATTCAAACAGTCCCTCACTACCTTCAAGTCCACACTCACTGCAGCAAAACAAACATACTTCACATCTCTCATATCCTCCCTGTCCCACAACCCCAAACAACTATTCAACACCTTCAATTCTCTCCTCCGTCCCCCAGTGCCTCCTCCCTCTCCTCTTATTTCAGCCGAAGACTTTGCCTCATTCTTCAAGCAGAAGATTGACACCATCAGACAAAGCTTTTGCCTAAAGCCCCCACAGCCCCTCCCCACACCTACTCAACCCTCCTCCTCCAAAACCACATTCTCCACCATTACAGAAGATCAACTTTCCTCCTTACTCTCCAAATCACACCTCACCACCTGTAAACTTGACCCAATCCCGTCCCACCTCATCCCAAACCTTACCACTATCTTCATCCCAGCCCTAGCCCACCTCTTCAACCTGTCACTAACAACTGGTGTCTTCCCCTCATGTTTC
The DNA here is from genome assembly GCF_046119375.1 of Phyllobates terribilis. NCBI lineage: Eukaryota > Metazoa > Chordata > Amphibia > Anura > Dendrobatidae > Phyllobates > Phyllobates terribilis. The sequence goes on along the minus strand of NW_027362774.1, from coordinate 23,373,717 downwards.
AAACATGCCTCAATCACACCCATCCTCAAAAAGCCCTCCCTTGACCCATCCTCTGTGTCTAGCTATCGCCCCATATCACTTCTCCCCTATGCCTCAAAACTACTGGAACAACATGTCCATTCTGAACTGTCCTCCCACCTCTCCTCCTGCTCCCTCTTTGACCGCCTACAATCTGGTTTCCGACCGCACCATTCTACTGAAACTGCACTGACTAAAGTCACAAACGACCTACTAACCGCCAAATCTAAGCGACACTACTCTGTCCTCCTCCTCCTAGACCTGTCATCTGCCTTTGACACAGTGGACCATTCCCTCTTACTACAGACTCTCTCATCTCTCGGCATCAGACTTGGCCCTATCCTGGATCTCCTCATACCTAACAGACCGGACATTCAGTGTCTCCCACTCACACACCACCTCTTCATCTCGCCCCCTATCTGTCGGTGTCCCCCAAGGTTCAGTTCTAGGACCCCTGCTCTTCTCCATCTACACCTTAGGCCTGGGACAGCTCATAGAGTCTCATGGCTTTCATTATCACCTCTATGCTGATGACACACAGATCTACCTCTCTGGACCCGATATCACCTCCGTATTAACCAAAATCCCACAATGTCTGTCTGCTATTTCATCCTTCTTCTCTGCTAGATTTCTAAAACTTAACATGGACAAAACAGAATTCATCATCTTTCCGCCATCTCATTCAACCCTCCCAACTGACCTATCCATCATAGTCAATGGCTGCCCACTCTCCCCAGTCCCTCAAGCTCGCTGCCTCGGGGTAACCCTGGACTCGGAACTCTCCTTCAAACCACATATCCAAGCCCTTTCCACTTCCTGCCGACTCCAACTTAAAAATATCTCCCGGATCCGCACATTCCTAAAACATGAATCTGCAAAAACACTAGTGCACGCCCTGATCATCTACCGCCTTGACTACTGCAACCTCCTGCTCTGTGGCCTCCCCTCTAACACTCTCGCACCCCTCCAATCTATCATAAACTCTGCTGCCCGACTAATCCACCTGTCCCCCCGCTATTCCCCGGCCTCCCCCCTCTGTCAATCTCTTCACTGGCTCCCCATTGCCCAGAGACTCCAGTTCAAAACTCTAACCATGGCATACAAAGCCATTCACAACCTGTCTCCCCCATACATCTGTGACCTAGTCTCCCGTTACATAACCGCACGCAACCTCCGATCCTCATAAGATCTCCTGCTCTACTCCCCTCTTATCTCCTCCTCCCACAACCATATACAAGATTTCTCCCGTGCTTCCGCCCTACTCTGGAACTCTCTACCCCGACGTATCAGACTCTCGCCTACCGTGGAAACCTTCAAAAGGAACCTGAAGACCCACCTCTTCCGACAAGCCTACAACCTGCAGTAACCACCGCTCCACCATACCACTGTACGACCAGCTCTACCCTGACCTACTGTATCCTCACCCATCCCTCGTAGATTGTGAGCCCTCGCGGGCAGGGTCCTCGCTCCGCCTGTACCAGTCGCTGTCACATTGTGTTCAAGATTATTGAAATTGTTCTTGTATTATACCCCTTTTTCACATGTAAAGCGCCATGGAATAAATGGCGCTATAATAATAAATAATAATAATAATAATAATTGCTCTCCTCCCATCTGCAGGAACACCCAGGTGATCACAGACCTAACCATGATATGATAGTTAGTAGCGCATCTGTCAGGGGTCCGTTTGTGGCGGCTCAGCGGAGCAGACAGCCGGCAGAAAAGTGACAATGATTGAGGAGCGGCCGTGTTTACAGTTTAGCGGGACGATTAATCTACTGCACATCCCGTCTCCTCGACCATTGTCTGGGTAATGACTTTATTAAAACTCTACAAGGGGACAGTTCATTCCAAGAACGTCGTTTATAGAGAGGATGAAGCTGAGGAGCGGCGGCTGAAGACGGAAAAAGAAAAGAACGACCTGCAGGGAAAAAAACGCACACCCTTAGCGAGCGGATATCTTGGACGGGTGCGAGCCGATATTTCATCAGATAGCATTCAGACCAATGTTACACTATGGAGCAGAGCAGATGTGATTTTTTTTTCTTGTGCATGAGAAAAAAATCGCAGCATGCTGCAAGTTGCTGCGCAAGTCGGAAGTTACTCACTCATTCAAGTCCATGTGAAACATCGGGCTGCACTCGGATAACATCCGAGTGCAGTCTGATTTACGCGGACACAGACAATGGAGAAAATGAGTTCTCTGCCTTCTCGGCACCTGTGCAGCTATTGTCTCATGCGAAAGCATCGGATCACACCTCTCGTGTCCACGTCGCTGTGTCATCCACTGGCGGCTCATCAGGCATCATTAATCCATTAGTCTAAGTAGTAGGACAGATGCCCAATAGCCACCACATTTACACGGACTCCTGATATGGCTACGAGAGGAGCTGGATAACAGTCAGAATGTGAAAGCTTTAGTGTGAACTCCTCCTTCCTAAAGTCGGTGGTCCCTGTAGAACGGGGGGAGTTCTGGATTGCTTAAGAAAAGACTAAGTAACCTAAGATGGCCCCATAGCAGTCACACAAGGTTCTGTATAACCGAGGCTCAGTACTGGAATAAGACAAGTCCCTGGAATAGGGATAAGCCCAATCCGCTCACATAATGCAGGCAAAGGATGGAGATGTCTCATCTCAGGCGCCGCTGTAAAGTGCTTTCAGCAGTATCGTCTCCAGCCTGCGCAGATAACGTGTGCTGAATCCTGCCAGCGGCTAGAAGATTTATCATACGGCTGCAGATTATGTAGAGTGGATTTGCTGCTACGTAATATGGATAAACCATACGCCATGGTCACCTCTTACAGGTGAGCGCCCGCACATTGCATGTATCCTCTGTAACAATATGGATTATTATGATGTGGAGAACTGCGGACAACGCCTGAAAGTTCCCTCTATTTTAGCAGGCAGGTGAGAAATCGGCCGGTCAGAGCCGCACACGCTGGGTATTAAGGATCCATTCTGCACAAATGAGAGGGAACAGACTAGGAGACTTATGACAGATCTGTTCATACAGCACAGACGTGGACATAAGCCATGGAGGCCGCTGCCAGCCCATCTGGTGCCCAAGATGTACAGCACCCACATTCTATGGCACAATTCCCCCAGCACAGGCATCTTCTGTATTAATGTTCATAAATTAACAAGCGGGCCTGATTGCAAGCACAGAAAATGGAGATAAATATCTGTTAATATTAGTCTGGCTCCTTTAAAAATCCTGATTGTAAGCGACCCACCCCGAGCCTTTTATGTGCCACTATGATACAGATACAGGAGAGGGGCGCAGGGGCATGTAGTGGAGTTTAGGGGAAGTCTGACCCCATAGTTGCACTGGAGATCAGAAAACCTTCCAAGGACCGGAAAAGTTTATTATTTGGTATTTAGTGGAAATGGACCAGACGTCACGATACAAACTGCTACATTAATAAATAGATCTCTTACATCTGATGAGGCTGGGGTGTTTTCTTGAAACATTAGGCTGCTTAATAATTCTTTGTGAAAGTTTAAACTAAAGGTTAAAGTTCAATCTCCAACCTCTTCCTCAGTGTCCCTCCTTCCTCCTGATGAATCTCCACACACTTAGCTTGAATGACAGCACCTTAGTTTCTTCTCTGCTGCTGAATCTTCATAACCCTAGGCTGACTGACAGCTCCTCAGTGTCCACCCTCCCTGCTGCTGCAGAATCTTCACACACTTGGCCTGACTGACAGCACCTTAGTGTCCCCTCTGCTGCTGAATCTTCATAACCCTAGGCTGACTGACAGCTCCTCAGTGTCCACCCTCCCTGCTGCTGCAGAATCTTCACACACTTGGCCTGACTGACAGCACCTTACTGTCCCCTCTGCTGCTGAATCTTCATATACATAGGCTGACTGGCAGCTCCTCAGTGTCCACCCTCCCTGCTGCTGCAGAATCTTCACACACTTGGCCTGACTGACAGCACCTTACTGTCCTCTCTGCTGCTGAATCTTCATATACATAGGCTGACTGGCAGCTCCTCAGTGTCCACCCTCCCTGCTGCTCCAGAATCTTCACACACTTGGCCTGACTGACAGCACCTTAGTGTCCCCTCTGCTGCTGCATCTTCATATACCTAGGCTGACTGGCAGCTCCTCAGTGTCCACCCTCCCTGCTGCTGCAGAATCTTCACACACTTGGCCTGACTGACAGCACCTTAGTGTCCCCTCTGCTACTGAATCTTCATATACCTAGGCTGACTGGCAGCTCCTCAGTGTCCACCCTCCCTGCTGCTGCAGAATCTTCACACACTTGGCCTGACTGACAGCACCTTAGTGTCCCCTCTGCTACTGAATCTTCATATACCTAGGCTGACTGGCAGCTCCTCAGTGTCCACCCTCCCTGCTGCTGCAGAATCTTCACACACTTGGCCTGACTGACAGCACCTTACTGCCCCCTCTGCTGCTGAATCTTCATATACATAGGCTGACTGGCAGCTCCTCAGTGTCCACCCTCCCTGCTGCTGCAGAATCTTCACACACTTGGCCTGACTGACAGCACCTTACTGTCCTCTCTGCTGCTGAATCTTCATATACATAGGCTGACTGGCAGCTCCTCAGTGTCCACCCTCCCTGCTGCTCCAGAATCTTCACACACTTGGCCTGACTGACAGCACCTTAGTGTCCCCTCTGCTGCTGAATCTTCATATACCTAGACTGACTGGCAGCTCCTCAGTGTCCCTCCTCCCTGCTGAGATCTCACACTGCTCAGTAAGCTGCAGCAGTCGGTCAGGCTGGGTTGGTGGGTTCTGACTGAATAGCTGTCACTCAAGCAGGGTGGATGGGGACTGAAAATACTTGGACTCATGAGCTCTCTCACTATAGATTTTATTACCAGGATAATAAGTACACTGGCCTCATCAGGTCTAAGAAATAATAATGTATGCCTCTATGCAGTGTGAAATTTGGAGACAAATATTCTTTAAGTGTAACTCGAGATCTTCGACCTATTGACCCCGATGACATTAATCTATCCCATATGTAGTGATAATATTGTTGATCATGACAAGACGTCACTAAGCAGGGGTGTAGATATTCGGAGAGTCCTTCATTCAATGTAGCAAAATAGTCCTTAATATCAAAGTACAAACTGCAGAAAAAAACTAATTGGAAGCTTCTTTGAAAAACACAAAGTAACAGTAAAATACGTTCCTTTAACCCTTCAGGTGAATGTTACACTCAGATGCTATAAACATCCAGTAATCCGGAAGATTTGCTAATTTGGTGCCCGCCAGGTCCTATTATTGCCAGATTAATGAAACGTTCCTGTATTTATGGCTAATTCCACCGCTCAGAGATATACAAACATATTTCTGCATGAAGCAGAGCTCCGCTGCCCGCTATTGCATAGGCGCCCCGCTGCGCCAACAGCCCTACAGGCAAGAGCTTTACAATTTTAAATCACATTATATCCATATTCAATGCAAGAAAATCCCCCAAAATAAACAATTTCCAGTGAATAATAATCCAATCCAGGTAGGGAATGAAACAGGAGCGATATTAAATCAGGAGCGGCGGCGTATCTCGGCATCACACATCATTTGTCTGACTTGCCAAGGTTACAAAGTCAGTGTTTAATCAGCTATTAGGCGCCATCTTTCATCCTGATGTCGCCCCGTACGACTGCTTGGGATTTATCCCGCTGATGACTTTTTGAATAGAGACATTTCCGGGGCACCGGTTGGTTCCGAGCAGACTCTATTGTCAATTTTGGCTATTTATTTCACAAGATAAACCGATATATATATTTTTTCTGAATGCATTTGTGTTGTCGAATTTAAAGAGGGAAACCTCTAGTCCTACAAAATATTGTGCACATTAGTTATAGGGTAAACCGTTGTCAGTAGTGTTAAAGGGGAACTCTAGGAATGGGTCAAATTTTGAGACAATCACACTTCAATCAGTGGGATGAACGGCAGTATTAGGTACAATGCTCCATGCATAAGGGCATCGGACCCCCAATGATAAGCCCCCTACGATAATTTCGATATCTTACTTAGACAAAATTCTGGGGTCTGTTTAGAAGGGGGTAGCAGCAGCCAATCAGGTGCCTTAGTGGTCATGTGCCAAACTAGTATGATCATGGCTACCAATGCCAATCAGTGATGCCTTCTTGTGATCCGGAGGATTACCGAAGCGTTACAGCTCTGTCATTGGAGGAAAAAGGGAGTATTTATTTTCCCTTTTAAATAAAAAGTTGAATAAAACTCTTCATATTCCTGGGAAACCCACTTAAAGAGGAACTACAAGATTTGATTAAAAAATAAAATTAATGGCCAAACAATACATAGAGCTCCGGGTTATAGTGCTTTTTATTAATGACGGAGCTATGGAAGCTGCATTATTTCTGTTTTTTAATGGATGTCATAGACTTAAAAGGGGATCCTGTCTGGTTTTAATGAAGTCTTGAATAAAAAAAAAAAAAAATCAACCAAAAATGTTGGAAACTTGACGGAACCAAACATAAATCAATGGAATCTTCAGAAATTGTTGGGTTCCACTCATGTCAGAGCCCAGTACGAGATCGTCCATCCTCGTTAATGCACCGCTTGCTACAGGGGAACCTGGACCGGGGGAATTAGAGGAGTACAATTATTGTTCCGGAGTTTTCCTTTAACCCACTGATTAACACAACGATTGTACCAATTTACAAACTGTTTTCCCCGGCAGCCGCTCTCCAAAAAATAAAATAAAATAGTCTCTGAATTTATAATAGGTTGTCGGAGAGATTTTATGGAGCAGATTGTTTTGTGCTTGTAATAAGCAGCTAAACAGCCTCATCACAATAGTTGTAAGATGCTATCTGCCGAGTGCTCTGTCTGATAATAAGAATCGGAGGAAAAGCCAGCGTTATTGATGGGCTGCCGCGCAGATTATGTCCTGTGCTGCTCGTTCATTTACTGTACATAAATATGAGTCTATGTGTCACAGCGCCGACATTACCACCACATTGTTATGGCTTTATATATGCGGAGCAGCAGGCAATGCAGCCAGGTAACAAGGGATCCCCACCCCGACAACACTGCAAAGGTAAAAGCACAGATCACTGGTGTCTCATACACACATCTATATAATAACGGAGTTATTTACAGCTCCTAGGTTCATTTTATATGGGGTAATATAATACAAGGTCACAGCTTACAGCGCAGTCTGATTTGCATTGATAGAGATGAAGTCAAGGCGCCAAGAAGATGATAAATCAAAGATGCTGCGGAAGAGGCTAAACAATGAACTGTCAGCAAGAAGAGGGAGAGGGGAAACATTCATGTCTGACAGGCGGCAAGAAAACATTGTACACCGAACTCAAAAGGAGTGGTCCAAGAAAGATAATCCACTGCCCAAACCGTCACTTCTCAAATTCATTCTCCTTGGACTGAATCCTAAGTAAAATATCCACTATAATACTGCCCCTGTGTACAGGAATATAACTACTATAATACTGCCCCTATGTGCAAGAATATAACTACTATAATACTGCCCCTATGTACAAGAATATAACTACTATAATACTGCTCCTATGTACAAGAATATAACTACTATAATACTGCCCCCTATGTACAAGAATATAACTACTATAATACTGCCCCTATGTACAAGAATATAACTACTATAATACTGCCCCCTATGTACAAGAATATAACTACTATAATACTGCCCCTATGTACAAGAATATAACTACTATAATACTGCCCCTATGTACAAGAATATAACTACTATAATACTGCCCCTGTGTACAGGAATATAACTACTATAATACTGCCCCCTATGTACAAGAATATAACTACTATAGTACTGCCCCTATGTGCAAGAATATAACTACTATAATACTGCCCCTATGTACAAGAATATAACTACTATAATACTGACCCTATGTGCAAGAATATAACTACTATAATACTGCTCCTATGTACAAGAATATAACTACTATAATACTGCTCCTATGTACAAGAATATAACTACTATAATACTGCTCCTATGTACAAGAATATAACTACTATAATACTGCCCCTGTGTACAGGAATATAACTACTATAATACTGCTCCTATGTGCAAGAATATAACTACTATAATACTGCCCCTATGTACAAGAATATAACTACTATAATACTGACCCTATGTGCAAGAATATAACTACTATAATACTGCTCCTATGTACAAGAATATAACTACTATAATACTGCTCCTATGTACAAGAATATAACTACTATAATACTGCTCCTATGTACAAGAATATAACTACTATAATACTGCCCCTGTGTACAGGAATATAACTACTATAATACTGCTCCTATGTGCAAGAATATAACTACTATAATACTGCCCCTATGTACAAGAATATAACTACTATAATACTGCTCCTATGTACAAGAATATAACTACTATAATACTGCCCCTATGTACAAGAATATAACTACTATAATACTGCCCCTATGTACAAGAATATAACTACTATAATACTGCCCCTGTGTACAGGAATATAACTACTATAATACTGCCCCCTATGTACAAGAATATAACTACTATAGTACTGCCCCTATGTGCAAGAATATAACTACTATAATACTGCCCCTATGTACAAGAATATAACTACTATAATACTGCCCCTTATGTACAAGAATATAACTACTATAATACTGTCCCCTATATACAGGAATATAACTACTATAATACTGCCCCTATGTACCAGAATATAACTACTATAATACTGCCCCTATGTACAAGAATATAACTACTATAATACTGCCCCTATGTACAAGAATATAACTACTATAATACTGCCTCATGTACAAGAATATAACTACTATAATACTGACCCTATGTACAAGAATATAACTACTATAATACTGCCCCCTATGTACAAGAATATAACTACTATAATACTGCCCTCTATGTACAAGAATATAACTACTATAATACTGACCCTATGTACAAGAATATAACTACTATAATACTGCCCCTATGTACAAGAATATAACGACTATAATACTGCCCCTATGTACAAGAATATAACTACTATAATACTGCTCCTATGTACAAGAATATAACTACTATAATACTGCCTCATGTACAAGAATATAAATACTATAATACTGCCCCCTATGTACAAGAATATAACTACTATAATACTGCCCCTATGTACAAGAATATAACTACTATAATACTGCCCCCTATGTACAAGAATATAACTACTATAATACTGCCCCCTATGTACAAGAATATAACTACTATAATACTGCTCCTATGTACAAGAATATAACTACTATAATACTACCCCTATGTACAAGAATATAACTACTATAATACTGCCCCTATGTACAAGAATATAACTACTATAATACTGCTCCTATATACAGGAATATAACTACTATAATACTGCTCCTATGTACAAGAATATAACTACTATAATACTGCCCCCTATATACAAGAATATAACTACTATAATACTGCCCCCTATGTACAAGAATATAACTACTAAAATACTGCCCCCTATGTACAAGAATATAACTACTATAATACTGCTCCCTATATACAAAAATATAACTACTATAATACTGCCCCTGTGTACAGGAATATAACTACTATAATACTGCTCCCTATATACAAGAATATAACTACTATAATACTGCCCCTGTGTACAGGAATATAACTACTATAATACTGCCCCTATGTACAAGAATATAACTACTATAATACTGCCCCCTATGTACAAGAATATAACTACCATAATACTGCCCCTGTGTACAGGAATATAACTACTATAATACTGCTCCCTATATACAAGAATATAACTACTATAATACTGCCCCTGTGTACAGGAATATAACTACTATAATACTGCCCCTATGTACAAGAATATAACTACTATAATACTGCCCCCTATGTACAAGAATATAACTACTATAATACTGCTCTTATATACAGGAATATAACTACTATAATACTGCCCCCTATGTACAAGAATATAACTACTATAATACTGCCCCTATGTACAAGAATATAACTACTATAATACTGCTCTTATATACAGGAATATAACTACTATAATACTGCCCCCTATGTACAAGAATATAACTACTATAATACTGCTCTTATATACAGGAATATAACTACTATAATACTGCCCCCTATGTACAAGAATATAACTACTATAATACTGCTCTTATATACAAGAATATAACTACTATAATACTGCTCCCTATATACAAGAATATAACTACTATAATACTGCCCCCTATGTACAAGAATATAACTACTCTAATACTGCTCCCTATGTTCAAGAATATAACTACTATAATAGTGCCCCCATGTACAAGAATATAACTACTATAGTACTGCCTCTATGTACAAGAATATAAATACTATAATACTGCTCCTATGTACAAGAATATAACTACTATTATACTGCTCCTATGTACAAGAATATAACTACTATAATACTGCTCCTATGTACAAGAATATAACTACTATAATACTGCCCCTATGTACAAGAATATAACTACTATAATACTGCCCCTATGTACAAGAATATAACTACTATAATACTGCCCCTATGTACAAGAATATAACTACTATAATACTGCCCCCTATGTACAAGAATATAACTACTATAATACTGCTCCTATGTACAAGAATATAACTACTATAATACTGCCCCTATGTACAAGAATATAACTACTATAATACTGCCCCCTATGTACAAGAATATAACTGCTATAATACTGCCCCCTATGTGCAAGAATATAACTACTATAATACTGCTCCTATGTACAAGAATATAACTACTATAATACTGCCCCTATGTACAAGAATATAACTACTATAATACTGCTCCTATGTACAAGAATATAACTACTATAATACTGCCCCCTATGTACAAGAATATAACTACTATAATACTGCCCCCTATGTACAAGAATATAACTGCTATAATACTGCCCCCTATGTGCAAGAATATAACTACTATAATACTGCTCCTATGTACAAGAATATAACTACTATAATACTGCCCCCTATGTACAAGAATATAACTACTATAATACTGCCCCCTATGTACAAGAATATAACTACTATAATACTGCTCCTATGTACAAGAATATAACTACTATAATACTGCTCCCTATGTACAAGAATATAACTACTATAATACTGCCCCTATGTACAAGAATATAACTACTATAATACTGCTCCTATGTACAAGAATATAACTACTATAATACTGCCCCTATGTACAAGAATATAACTACTATAAGACTGCTCCTATATACAAGAATATAACTACTATAATACTGCTCCTATGTACAAGAATATAACTATTATAATACTGCTCCTATGTACAAGAATATAACTACTATAATACTACTCCCTATGTACAAGAATATAACTACTATAATACTGCCCCCCATATACAAGAATATAACTACTATAATACTGCCCCTATGTACAAGAATATAACTACTATAATACTGCCCCTATGTACAAGAATATAACTACTATAATACTACCCCTATGTACAAGAATATAACTACTATAATACTGCTCCTATGTACAAGAATATAACTACTATAATACTGCCCCCTATGTACAAGAATATAACTACTATAATACTGCTCCTATGTACAAGAATATAACTACTATAATACTGCCCCTATGTACAAGAATATAACTACTATAATACTGCTCCTATGTACAAGAATATAACTACTATAATACTGCTCCTATGTACAAGAATATAACTACTATAATACTGCCCCCTATGTACAAGAATATAACTACTATAATACTGCCCCTATGTACAAGAATATAACTACTATAAGACTGCTCCTATATACAAGAATATAACTATTATAATACTGCTCCTATGTACAAGAATATAACTATTATAATACTGCTCCTATGTACAAGAATATAACTACTATAATACTACTCCCTATGTACAAGAATATAACTACTATAATACTGCCCCCCATATACAAGAATATAACTACTATAATACTGCTCCTATGTACAAGAATATAACTACTATAATACTGCTCCTATGTACAGGAATATAACTACTATAATACTGCCCCCCATATACAAGAATATAACTACTATAATACTGCTCCTATGTACAAGAATATAACTACTATAATACTACTCCCTATGTACAAGAATATAACTACTATAATACTGCCCCCCATATACAAGAATATAACTACTATAACACTGCCCCCTGTGTACAAGAATATAACTACTATAATACTGCCCCTATGTACAGGAATATAACTACTATAATACTACTCCCTATGTACAGGAATATAACTACTATAATACTGCCCCCCATATACAAGAATATAACTACTATAACACTGCCCCCTGTGTACAAGAATATAACTACTATAATACTGCCCCTATGTACAAGAATATAACTACTATAATACTACTCCCTATGTACAGGAATATAACTACTATAATACTGCCCCCCATATACAAGAATATAACTACTATAACACTGCCCCCTATGTACAAGAATATAACTACTATAACACTGCCCCCTATGTACAAGAATATAACTACTATACATATATAACAAATACAATTGTTGCACTGGGTGTCCTTCACACGGCTGATGCTAATGTTGCTATATACGTGGGGTGAGTACCTTCCCATGATATAAAATCAATTACAAGATCAGGATAGAAAACAATGGAATCTTAGATTGGATTTCGCTTTTGATGCTCCTGGAAGAGCAATTGATAATTACAAAAGTGGCAACCAGAAGACATAATCCTCCAATAAGCAGCTGAGGACTTGTAGGTTCACACGGAGCTTTTCAATGTCAGAGCCTGTTCTGGATGTAATATGATGGAGACTCGCAGAATGTCACATTGTGTCAGAACACATCACAAGTCATCCATGATTTCCTCTCCTCTAATACAAGATATCTTCTGACTCACAAATAAAGTTGGACCTTTAAACCCAAATATTCCCCTGTAGAAATCGTTAGGAGACGTCTCTCTCCGAGCGGAGATGGATGAACATGGGAACGAGGAGTCGTCTGCTTTATTTGTTTTGCAGGGAAAGGTCGTCATTAATATCATGGATGACAAAACCACTTAAATCACAAAACCAATCAGGTAAAATGGGGTAGCCAGCCGATGGTTAGGGGCAATGTGCACATTCATTATTTACCTTTACCAAGGAACGAGTCTGGATTTACTGCAGTCAGGACACAATCCTTCCTACTAACATGGAGAAGAGCTGGCAAGTCTAGAATAAGGGATTAATGGGATCTTACATAATGGGAATTCCTCGTTCGGGACCCGGATATTTTATCCAAAAAAGAGAGAAGTTACAAAGAGCGTCTCTTACTCTGGAGGACCCAACATGTCCATGCATCACATAAACAACATATTGTTTTTAATGAGCATGATGCAATACTCAAATTCCCCACTAGAGGTGCTGCAGGGGAACCAATTGCTGCCAATTTTCCCCACAGATTGTAGCTGGGGTCACAGAAGAAGGAGGTTCTGCATTTAATTCAAGGACTAGAAGACACCCTACAATCCTGACTCCCTGCACCAAGCCTTGCTGGAGAGGACAGCTTTGGCTTTCATGTGCTCTCCTATACATTTATTGTTTAAGGCGATAAATTAAAAGGTTGCCCTTTTCTAATTAATATGGGGCATCTTTTATGCATTTCCCATACTGCTACATTTCTGGGTTTGATGCTGAAGTGGCCACATCAGAAGTCAAGCAGCTGAATTCTGATTGCAGCTCTGGAAGTAATAAAATGTAAGACTGGTTCAAGTCAACATGATATTGTAAATATCTCTTGTGGTGTTTGATCTGCACAGCACATGATGAACTGGTCAGAGAACTAATACTAGAGTCCTGCTCGTCTACTCCTCTGCTTGCAGACGCCAGGGCAGTAGGGATATACTTTCGTAAAGCGAGGCGCAGAAATCAGAAGCCATCATTTCAATAAACACAGTGATCACAGGCTCCGTGCACCGCTCTGCCTGCACCTGGCCCCCGCCGTGCACCTGGCCCCCGCCGTGCACCGCTCTGCCTGCACCTGGCCCCCGCCGTGCACCGCTCTGCCTGCACCTGGCCCCCGCCGTGCACCGCTCTGCCTGCACCTGGCCCCCGCCATGCACCGCTCTGCCTGCACCTAGCCCTCGCCGTGCACCGCTCTGCCTGCGTCTGGCCCCCGCCGTGCACCGCTCTGCCTGCACCTGGCCCCCGCCATGCACCGCTCTGCCTGCACCTAGCCCTCGCCGTGCACCGCTCTGCCTGCACCTAGCCCTCGCCGTGCACCGCTCTGCCTGCGCCTGGCCCCCGCCGTGCACCGCTCTGCCTGCACCTGGCCCCCGTCGTGCACTTCTGCTGTTTGCAATCAAGTCGACCCGGGCAGATTTCATTTTTTTCTCAGCTGCGTTTGATTGAAAAGTTACTGGACGTGAAATCCCCGACAGGTCCCCTTAACAATCAAATCTAGAGAAACAATGGCGAGGAGCCTGGCAGCAGCAGGAGATAATCTCACTGCTGTACTGGTCGCCAAGAGAGAGAATAACACTGGTGAAAATCTTTGGATCGCAGCTCGTCAGACCCATCAGTGCCATAAAGGAAGTTCTATCCGACAGAATAAATAAAGTTTATAGGAGCGAGCCCAGTACACCGTCCATTATAATATACTGTGGGCGCCAATTTCGGCCCAAAGCTTTTGTCTCAGGGGCTGCAGCTAACAAGCAGCGGCACTCGCTCTGGTGGGCTCAGGCCATCAATGTATCAAATTCATCTACACTCCTACAAAAACCATTGCTAGAAGTCTTGGGATCTGTATCTATATATAAGAAGTTTTAAGAAAACTTAACTTCCTGAAATGACAATGCTCTGCAGCATCCCCTCTGTTATTCCTCTTGGAAATGGATAAATAATATTTCTGTCGCAGATTTAAGCTTTCAGCAGAATCAGTTATAACTCAGATATTGTAGGAAAATTAACTTTTTTTACTTGGGGTATACAGCAACCTTGATCTTCATCATACAGGAAAGAACTGACAGAAACATCAACATGATCACACAGTATAGTATTAGGCTATGTTCACATAATCATCCATTAGGACGGGCAAGCCGTTACGCAGATACAACTTTTTCGTCCGGCTAAAAAAAATACTATTTTCAACTGGATCCCCTTTTGTTTTGTTTGTTTTTTTTTGTTTTGTCTTACATTGAAGTCTATGGAAAAGGACCTGTTAAATGGCCATTTGTTTTTCTTTCATTTCTTTAATTTCATTGTTTTTTTTTTTAAATTTCATTCTATCTTACAGGATCAGTTTCAAAAGGAATAAAACAGATGGCTACTTAATGGATCCGTTTTCCGTAGACTTCATTGTTAAAAAAAAAACCGGATCCAGTTGTAATCAGTTTTTTTTTTAAGCCGGATAAAAAAAAAGTTGTGTCTATGCAAATGATTGCTGCTGGATCCGTTCTAACGGATGATTACTGGACATGTGAACATGGGGTTTTCTCATCTTATTAAATGGGTAAAATTACTAAGTAATGGTAAAAAGAAGCAACTTTCCAATTTACTCTTTATTTTAAAAAAAAACAAACACTTTTCCTACATGCAAAGAGATTTTTAATTCTGTAGTGTACTTCTCATTGCATAAGGTTTCCGACCACCTCTGCGGTTTATCAGAAGTGGTTGGATTTCTAGAGAAGGAAAAAGCATTTGCAAGTTGTTTTCTATACTGTTTGCAAGCAGATCACTGGATCTAGCCAGCTTCAGTGCCATGGGACATCTCCTATACTGCGTCCTCTGCTAGGAGAATTGGAGAGTGCTTAGTCTGGGCTAGGGGCTCAGCCATGCCACCGACCCAAACTGTCAATCTTCAAGAGCAGACTGCCCCCCTAAGCAAGCAGGAAGCCGGGGGGCAGGAGAGGGGCATGCTCCGAAAGATAAGAACATGACATGGCTCCTTTAACAAGTTCTAAGAATAGTTGGTCAAGCATGGTGGTAACTAAAACAGCCACGTCAGGAGAACAATCGAGAGAGAACAATGAGGATGGGATGCAGTTTTGCAATATACTGTACAATTCTTTGTTTCCCATCACTTTTTGTGGGGGCAAAACCAAAGTGCCAGCACCATAAAACGGCCCCAGTAGAGGTTCTCTCTTTTTTTATGGTCATTCAGGACATGGTATTTCTCCATTAGCTTTGTTTGTGATGTATTTGTACATAAATACTGTACAAATGTTACAATAAATGAACTTTTTCCAATGATATTTTTTTACGCAGGTGTAAACTACTAGAAGAAACAAAACATGTCCGAGTGCAATGTAAGGAGCAGAGCGGAGGATCTGTCAGGAGGAATTCTATTGAATGGACTCATTAGTCACACACCAGAGCCCGACTGTAACAAAGCAGAGATGGGGAGGGGGTCCTCATTAAATATAATGAGCGTCTCCAAACACTTTCTAGAGAAATGTAAAAAAAAAAAAAAAAAACAAAGTTCATAATGTATTCAACTAAAACTTATTTTAATGAGGAAACAATCCAAAGTGGCAAGTTCTAGAAATTATACATCTGTAACGATAAACAGCAATTAATAGCATTGGCTGGGTAGACATGTTTGGGGTCTTTTCAATCACACACGTTGCAGCGCCAGAAAGCAACATGCCAGGCACTGACAGAGCTGCGGCTTTGTAAAATGTTTATACTTTAGTCTCTGGCCGGTCTTTCCTTGCATTGAACTCAAGTTACAGCCTGTATTATACTCCAGAGCTGTACTCACTATTCTGCTGATGGAGTCACTATGTACATCCATTACATTACTGATCCTGAGTTACATCCTGTATTATACCTCAGAGCTGCACTCACTATTCTGCTGGTGCAGTCACTGTGTACATACATTACATTACTGATCCTGTACTGATCCTGAGTTACATCTTGTATTATACCCCAGAGCTGCACTCACTATTCTGCTGGTGGAGTCACTGTGTACATACATTACATTACTGATCCTGAGTTACATCCTTTATTATACCCCAGAGCTGCACTCACTATTCTGCTGGTGCAGTCACTGTGTACATACATTACATTACTGATCCTGTATTGATCCTGAGTTACATCCTGTATTATACTCCAGAGCTGCACTCACTATTCTGCTGGTGCAGTCACTGTGTACATACATTACATTACTGATCCTGAGTTACATCCTGTATTATACTCCAGAGCTGCACTCACTATTCTGCTGGTGCAGTCACTGTGTACATACATTACATTACTGATCCTGAGTTACATCCTGTATTATACTCCAGAGCTGCACTCACTATTCTGCTGGTGCAGTCACTGTGTACATACATTACATTACTGATCCTGTACTGATCCTGAGTTACATCCTGTATTATACCCCAGAGCTGCACTCACTATTCTGCCGGTGCAGTCACTGTGTACATACATTACATTACTGATCCTGTACTGATCCTGAGTTACCTCCTGTATTATACTCCAGAGCTGCACTCACTATTCTGCTGGTGCAGTCACTGTGTACATACATTACATTACTGATCCTGAGTTACCTCCTGTATAATACCCCAGAGCTGCACTTACTATTCTGCTGGTGCAGTCACTGTGTACATACATTACATTACTGATCCTGAGTTAAATCCTGTATTATACTCCAGAGCTGCACTCACTATTCTGCTGGTGCAGTCACTGTGTACATACATTACATTACTGATCCTGAGTTACATCCTGTATTATACTCCAGAGCTGCACTCACTATTCTGCTGGTGCAGTCACTGTGTACATACATTACATTACTGATCCTGTACTGATCCTGAGTTACATCCTGTATTATACCCCAGAGCTGCACTCACTATTCTGCCGGTGCAGTCACTGTGTACATACATTACATTACTGATCCTGAGTTACATCCTGTATTATACTCCAGAGCTGCACTCACTATTCTGCTGGTGCAGTCACTGTGTACATACATTACATTACTGATCCTGTACTGATCCTGAGTTACCTCCTGTATTATACTCCAGAGCTGCACTCACTATTCTGCTGGTGCAGTCACTGTGTACATACATTACATTACTGATCCTGAGTTACATCCTGTATTATACTCCAGAGCTGCACTCACTATTCTGCTGGTGCAGTCACTGTGTACATACATTACATTACTGATCCTGAGTTACATCCTGTATTATACTCCAGAGCTGCACTCACTATTCTGCTGGTGCAGTCACTGTGTACATACATTACATTACTGATCCTGAGTTACATCCTGTATTATACTCCAGAGCTGCACTCACTATTCTGCTGGAGCAGTCACTGTGTACATACATTACATTACTGATCCTGTACTGATCCTGAGTTACATCCTGTATTATACTCCAGAGCTGCACTCACTATTCTGCTGGTGCAGTCACTGTGCACATACATTACTTATCCTGTACTAATGCTGAGTTTTTATACAGCTTCCTCTACTGTGTTGGGTGCAGTGAGCTTTAATATCCACCAGAGGCGCTGTTTATCTCCGCATTTCTTGTGCACACTCTACAAAATCAGCATTTTAAGAAAAAGAGAGTGAGCCCGGCGCAGTCATTACGGCTTGGCACTGCGACGCGGATAATACACAGTCACTTGGATACATATTTCTGGATATGTGTTTTCTGTGTGACAAATTAGAGGAGAAGAAACCAGTTTCAGAATCAATGATTTATCATTTTCTTGCTCATAAACCTCACATTAAGCGTCATTCTGTGTGTGACTCTCATAATGCATTCAAGAATCCTGGAGGAGCCGACTCATCAATAACCATTTCTCCTTTTACCAGGGAAAAATAAACATATTGGAGCCGAGGAGCAAAGACACAAAGAGATAACCGAGCACGGAATAATGTTTTACCTATAAGGTGAATTTATTTGTAACCATTATGTGGAAAAGTAGGAAAACAAAACAGTTCTGTTACTTATGGCAACTAACGAGACACTTACAAGTATTGCATTTAATAAAAGAGCTTTTCACCTTTCCATTTATTCAACAGTCCTAATAATGGCGCTGCGTCTTTCCCAAGGACAACATAATGCTAGCCTTCCTCATATGGGGATCACATTTTTCATTATCAATACACATTTTTCTATTTTCCCGTCAGGACGCCAGGCAAATCCCGAATAAAGAAGATGAAAGTAACAATTCAAACTAATAAAAACTGAACAATCATGCTGACGCGTTTCAGTCCTTAGCGCCAACATTGCACTTCAGTTTTTAAAATGAGTTTCCCAAGCTCATAAGCTTTCACCAATCCACAGGATAGGTGACAAGTACGTGATCGATTGGGGGTCTAAGTGCAGAGACCACCAAAAATCACAAGAGGGCTTGAGTACTTAGTGTGAATGGAGCAGTAGAAATTGTACGTGTCTATGGGATTGCGCAGAGCTCGGCTATCTTTGGCAGCCCCATAAACTCTCAATAGGGGTGAATTCTTAATGTTCTGCTACTGCTTCATTTCAAAAGGAGACCTGAGACCCCTGTTATCATTACAGTTGGCAGACCCTCATGCTAGCACACACTTTATATGGGATAATTTTCAATATGGGACATCCGCTTAGATTTAATTCATAGGAAGTGTTGGATTCACCTGCTAAT
Source organism: Phyllobates terribilis (assembly GCF_046119375.1). Lineage (NCBI taxonomy): Eukaryota > Metazoa > Chordata > Amphibia > Anura > Dendrobatidae > Phyllobates > Phyllobates terribilis. Next base: position 23,354,044 of record NW_027362774.1, on the reverse strand, counting down.
TCCCACCTGTTCTTATCTGCTACAGGGTCTGATGGCAAATACAGTCTTGCCCAAAAATGTTGCCACCCTTGAAATTGTTCCAGAAAATGAAGTATTTCTCCCCAGACAATTATTGCAATTACATATATTTTGTTATACACATGTTTTGTGTGTATTGGAGTAACACAAAAAAAGAGAAAAAAAAAGGCAAACTGGATATAATTTCACACAAAAACCCAAAAGTGGGCCTGACAAATTGTTGACACCTTTCCAAAATTGTGAGTAAAAAAACTTTTTTCAAGCATGTGATGCTTGGTCAAACTCACCTGTGGCAATTAACAGGTGTGGCTAATGTGAAAATCACACCGGAAACCAGATAAAAGGGGAGAAGTTGACTAAATTTTTGCATTGAGTGTCTGTGTGTTCCATGGAGAACAGAAAGAGGTGAAGAGAACTGTCTGAGGACTTGAGAACCAAAATTGTTGAACACTATCAACATTCTCAAGGTTACAAATCCATCTCCAGAGATCTTGATTATGTTGCACCGTGGTCAAAGGAACATCAAGAAGTTTACAACCCATGGCACTGTAGCTAATCTCCCTGGACGTGGACGGCAGAGAAAAATTGATGAAAGGATGCAACACAGGATAGTCCGGATGGTGGATAAGCAGCTCCAATCAAGTTCCAAAGAAACTCAAGCTGTCCTGCAGGTTCAGGGGACATCAGTGTCAGCGCAAACTATCCATCCACAGTTTAATGAAACATTGAGCTGAGGGTGCCAACAATTTTGTCCACCCATTTTTGGGGGTTTGTGTGAAATTATGTCCAATTTGCATTTTTTTTCTCTCTTTTTTGTGTTGTTCCAATACACACGAAGAAAATAAACGTGTATAACAAAACATGTGTAACTGCAATAATGTTCTGTGAGAAATACTTCCATTTTCTGGAACAACTGCCAACACTTACGACCATGACTGTATCAGAATTTTATTCCCACTATATAGAGGCGAAGATAAGAAAATTATGATATATAAACAACCCCCCCAAACAGGACAAAAACAGACTAAGTCTAGAAGAGGCTCCAAAGATTTTGCATCATCTCCACAATTCATATTTAGAGTTGGTCTCCAGGATTCAGCGTATTCTACACTTGGAAAAGTTTCAAAAACTTTGATAGACGCGATTCGGCTGGAAGCTATTCTAGAAAGCAGAAAGAATATAAAAGAAGAGGGAAAAGTTTCTTTTTTTTGGATCAATATCGCTACTTTCCTGCCATGTTCTTTTTTAAACTCCAAAAAAATCTTGGATTTGAATACTAAGTCTATAAAACAGGGTAATAGTGCTTTGTCAACACCATCTCCTGCACAGCACTACATCCCTGATGCCCCGAAGGGTCGTTCTGTGTCACAAAACAGCTCATGAAAAATGCCGCCTGTTTGCTACAGAACTTTTATGGTGTCAGAGAAATCCTCAGCAGAAACTTCAAGTTTTCGCTATGGGGGAAGGAAGAGAGACAGAAAGCAAATTTTGCAGAACATAATGAAAATCATAGTGAGACTTTTAGGAACTTGGGCTTTCTTGAGGCTTATAGAAAGCTGAAAAAGTCAGAAATGAGGCCAACGAGGACTGTGTTCTATGATCCGTAAAGTCACCAGGATAGGATAACACGGCTGGAGATGTCTTGGGAGAGATGATAAAATTGCAAAATGTAACATCGTTCTAAATTGTCTTTTAAAAGTGAAACATTTTATGTTGCGTCACGAAATCCACAGATGAGGATGAGAATAGGTTCTTATTTGCAGACATGCCCTTTTAATGAATAGAAAACAAGACCCGTTAGATGGTCCATTCTGCACAATTTTTTTTTTCTCTCTAAGCCATATCTTTAAGCATGTCCGTGCACCCTTATGGTAGTATTAAGGCTCAGTTCAGACATGCATTGAAGGCTCCATGACATGTCAACACTTGGCAATGTAGGGAAGGCGGAAAGCTCCCTATGATGTGTCTTTTTGGAGCAAGATGCAGAAGGGAGAATCAATAGGTGCCAGAAGGATCAAGCGGAGAGTTAAAGGTTCTGAAAGCCAACATAACCCCCTGGCGAGCCACAAATGAGGCAAAGTTCAAGGGTCAGAACTTGAAGACCGGGACAATCCCACCAGATCTGGGTCAGTTGATAGGTATGGGACATATGTGCATACCTATCTAGGGTACAAAGAGATACTTCCAAATAAAAACTATGCCCAAAAGGACACAAAGAAAGAATAACCCAAGGCAAATTACAAAGATGTGGTAGGAACACGGAAAGCTTTTGTCTGCAATCAAAAAATAATAGAAGTTAAAAAGATTACGAAAAGCCTCTAAACAATAGGAAAATAAATAATCATGACATTGTGCGATGTAACGCACCGATCATGGTATATAAAGCATTACTGTTATCCTGAAAAAACTACCAAGGCCCCAAAGAAGAGACAAAACATCCATATAACGGGAGCCTAGGAGACGTACCGAGAGCTTAATGGACGCGTAACCTTGAGTTTTATAAAAGTTTCTCATTGCTAGGCAGCGGTCTTCTGTTTCTACACGATTTGGCATGACCTGAATTATACATATGCGGGAACCAGCAACCCTGTGAGTCAGACGTATACAATATAGAGTATGCCGCATTTCAGCTTCATCTCTACTCCACTGGTGAAAGCCACCAGACACATTCGATAAAAGTCAACCAATTTGGCCAAATTCGGAGGGATCAGGCGACCTTCTGATGTGTATGGAGACCTCCAGACTCTCCATTGCCACATGATATCGAGGGAGATAAGGATCTTGCATATCCTATTTTGGACTGTCGATCCTTTTGTTCTCAATGTGATCAGCTGCCACAGAAGAAGTCTGTCTTAACAATTTAGCAAGGCTTCGGACCTGAACACTACCGCCACTCCCTGCTTGTTCAGTGTCTGCTCAAAAACTGCAATGGTAATTTGAACATGCCATTATATTGTATATCAACCTGTCCCATGTGTTATAGGAGTTTAACCAAGACTGGGAGTGTCTGATGTAAACACTAAAAAGATATATATATATATACACACAGTACAGACCAAAAGTTTGGACACACCTTCTCATTTAAAGATTTTTCTGTATTTTCATGACTGTGAAAATTGTACATTCACACTGAAGGCATCAAAACTATGAATTAACACATGTGGAATTATATACTTAACAAAAAAGTGTGAAACAACTGAAAATATGTCTTATATTCTAGGTTCTTCAAAGTAGCCACCTTTTGCTTTGATGACTGCTTTGCACACTCTTGGCATTCTCTTGATGAGCTTCAAGAGGTAGTCACTGGAAATGGTCTTCACTTCACAGGTGTGCCCTGTCAGGTTTAATAAGTGGGATTTCTTGCCATATAAATGGGGTTGGGACCATCAGTTGTGTTGTGCAGAAGTCTGGTGGATACACAGCTGATAGTCCTACTGAATAGACTGTTTTGTATTTTGTATTTGTATTATAGCAAGAAAAAAGCAGCTAAGTAAAGAAAAACGAGTGGCCATCATTACTTTAAGAAATGAAGGTCAGTCAGTCCGAAAAATTGGGCAAACTTTGAAAGTGTCCCCAAGTGCAGTTACAAAAACCATCAAGCGCTACAAAGAAACTGGCTCACATGAGGACCGCCCCAGGAAAGGAAGATCAAGAGTCACCTCTGCTTCTGAGGATAAGTTTATCCGAGTCACCAGCCTCAGAAATCGCAGGTTAACAGCAGCTCAGATTAGAGACCAGGTCAATGCCACGCAGAGTTCTAGCAGCAGACACATCTCTACAACAACTGTTAAGAGGAGACTTTGTGCAGCAGGCCTTCATGGTAAAATAGCTGCTAGGAAACCACTGCTAAGGACAGGCAACAAGCAGAAGAGACTTGTTTGGGCTAAAGAACACAAGGAATGGACATTAGACCAGTGGAAATCTGTGCTTTGGTCTGATGAGTCCAAATTTGAGATCTTTGGTTCCAACCACCGTGTCTTTGTGCGACGCAGAAAAGGTGAATGGATGGACTCTACATGCCTGGTTCCCACCGTGAAGCATGGAGGAGGAGGTGTGATGGTGTGGGGGTGCTTTGCTGGTGACACTGTTTGGGATTTATTCAAAATTGAAGGCATACTGAACCAGCATGGCTACCACAGCATCTTGCAGCGGCATGCTATTCCATCCGGCTTGCGTTTAGTTGGATCATCATTTATTTTTCAACAGGACAATGACCCCAAACACACGTCCAGGCTGTGTAAGGGCTATTTGACCAAGAAGGAGAGTGATGGGGTGCTACGCCAGATGACCTGGCCTCCACAGTCACCAGACCTGAACCCAATCGAGATGGTTTGGGGTGAGCTGGACCGCAGAGTGAAGGCAAAAGGGCCAACAAGTGCTAAGCATCTCTGGGAACTCCTTCAAGATTGTTGGAAGACCATTTCCGGTGACTACCTCTTGAATCTCATCAAGAGAATGCCAAGAGTGTGCAAAGCAGTCATCAAAGCAAAAGGTGGCTACTTTGAAGATCCTAGAATATAAGACATATTTTCAGTTGTTTCACACTTTTTTGTTAAGTATATAATTCCACATATGTTAATTCATAGTTTTGATGCCTTCAGTCTGAATGTACAATTTTCATAGTCATGAAAATACAGAAAAATCCTTAAATGAGAAGGTGTGTCCAAACTTTTGGTCTGTACTGTATATATATATATATATATATATATATATATATATATATATATATATATACATACATACATATATACACACACCAGGCACCTCCATTGGCCATACTTTCCAACTCATGTACTGTTCCCGGAGGAAGGGGCAACCTCCCAAACTTTTGGAAGAAACTGCAAATCTCCTGGGCATCACAGAAGCCTGTCTGATTAGCAGTGCTCGCTGAATGTTTCCTGTGCATGGTGCCAGAATTTTTTGATGCTTTGTCCTCACTCCAAGCCCTGGTACCAGACATACATTAAAGACCCGGAAGACAGGGCTGTGGAAGGGGCTTGGCCCGAGAAGATGGTGTTATATAAGCAAAATTGTTGACATTAAAACACCACATACTGGTTCGAAAAGTTGTCATTCAAGTCACCGCCTCTCCACCATCCATTTGATGGCTTGCCCTTCTGCTACCATAAGATGAATATCACTTGGCTAACGGTGTAGTATACCACTGTATGCTTATACTGTGGCATCTGCCAGGATCAGGGGACCCTCTCTATGTACAGTTGAAACCAAAAGTTTCCATACACTATATAAAAAGACACATCTGCATGTTTATCTCAATATCTGACATCAAATCAGAATAAACCTTTCCCGTTTTAGGTAAATTTTTAATTCTATTGCTGTTGTGTTTAATAAAGGATCAATAAAGCAATTCTTTTAAGAAGATGCGAGTGCCGGCTATCATTTGGACTGTTGCATCTATTGCAACTGGGTGCAAAAACTGCTGGATGTGAAATTGGACTATGAGTTAACTTTCCAGAAAGAACAAGATAAAACTTTAAAAGTACTGAAGACATCAGGTGCCAAGTGACTCAGCGCCAAGACGGATGAGGCGCGATGTTCTCTGGCAAAACTCCAGATACAATCTTTAATTAATTAAACCAAACTCTCCGCTTTGTAAACATATCATTCGATCACTTTATACCCCGCGAATACAATCTCGAGAATTCTGCGGCAAAAAAAAAAAAAAAAAGGGAGATTATCGCCGGAGAAGTAACTTTTTATCTAACCCCATAAATAACGCTCTTTAGAGGGAAATTAAATTCACAAGCATGCCTCTGAATAGATGAATAATGTAAATGCACGGCTATTAAACGTCCCTCCACCCAAACCTGTACTTCAGCAAACAGCCCCGAATATATGGAGGAGAACGAGCACTTTATTGGCCATACAATATTCACTGCTGTGGGATTTCACCATTAAGAAGGAATTCTTGATTTGCCCTTAAAATTACGCTTAAGAGGGAGATTGGGACCGTTACTAAAAGCCATAGCGGCTTAAATCATATCTTTCTCCTCCCTTCTCTTCTATAACCCATCATCCATGTAGAAAGATTTTCTCACAAGCGGGATGATAATTATCATTGGATGCCAGTTTACACAGCCCCATACCTTATAAAGAGATCCAAGATCTCATGGAAGGAAACAGCTGGTGCTTGCCGATATCATCAGCGGGGGGCATGTGCTGGCCCTTGGGGGTCTTCCTGCAGACAAAGCGCAAGTGCAACCGGTATAAATGCATAAACGACGTGGATATACAGAAGTTCGCCAATGCCTTGTTTCCTACTCTCTAAGTTCGGGACTGGGCCAACGACTGGCTCAAAATTACTAGAAATCAATAGTATAAATGAATATAAGACACTTTGTAATATATATTATAAGAGAAATATGCTTCTTTCTCCACTTATGAGCCCCTTCTTCTCCTCTCCGCCTCCGGAAAACTACTAAAGTACTTCCTGATCAAGAGAAGACGGACTGTCGGCACACTGAGGGATCAGATTACAGCAGGCTATTGACAAGTCTAACCAGGGGAGGAGGGTGAGAGAGAAGGAGTTTCTGTTTTCTAGCATTGTTTATTTCACCCTCACAGCTGGATTCACAGCTACACTGCTCAGTAGTGCTGCATAATGTGCTCTGTTCTGCTGCTGCTCCAGAAGACGCACTACATAGTGGCAGGAGAGCAGCATGTCTGTGTGTGCTGTGTAAGGGAGACATCATAGCACCTAGCGTTCACTTACTAGCTCAGATATTAGAGAACATTACAGCCTGCAGAGGAGAAAACCGGTAAAAATGCAGGATACAAGTCATACAATGGCCAGAAATAATGTCATTACTCACATACACACACGACAGCTTAACTTAAGTGATGGGTAGGCTTTACAGAGAGGTGTGCTGTCATGAACACATTGAGGGACAGGGGTCTATATACAGTTCTTTGGAGGCTTGGCTCTTCTTCCCATCTGTCTACTGAACAGTGTGTGCATGCAACATATATATATATATATATATATATACACAGGGTTGGACTGGCCCACCAGAGAACCGGAGAATCCTCCGGTGGGCCCTGGCTTCTCCTTCAGAAGAGTTCATAGTGCAAACCTTGCAGCTGCTATGGGGCTCTTGAGTGGGGGAGAACCTGGCTCCACCATATGGATTTCAACAAGCAAGCAGAGCCGAATCCAAACATTATGTATCTTATGGTTATACCACTTGATAAAAATAAGTCATGGTCTGAAAAAAAACATTTTATTGATAATGCATTGGATTTGTATAGATGAAAGGTGGGTCCTCAGGATCAAGTCCCCTGGTTGGCCCAATGTTCTTCAGTCTGACACTGTCCATACATATAAGATTTGTGCTGTAATGCAGCAGAGCAGCGGTAATATATGCACAGTCCATAGCTATATGGCACCAGCAGAGCGTGTCGTCGGCATGGGTTTCACATGCCCCATAGACTAGGCTGCATTATGGCTGCATGGACTGTCACTTCCCAGCTAAGAACAGTGGACATCGTGGACTGAATGTAATGTGCCACTCCACGCCAAGCATCCTCACACTGCACAATCCCTGTTGTGCGCAGACCGCGCCTTGTGTAAGGCTATACTAATGCAATTCATCCCTTCAATCCATTAATTGCTAATTAATATTCTTTTGGCATTTGCAAACAGCTCTGACAACTCATTACGACTTGTAGAGCACAAATCCCGCACACGTTCATACTCCGGGTTTCTAAGAAGCGCAGAATATTGCTGCCAATTATTCTGCAGGTGGCAGATTGTGCGTTTAGGACGCCGGCTAGGAGCAGATTGCTCAGTCTTGGTTCCTCCTTCACGTTATGTGTTTTTCTTCTAATCCGGGTTTTATAAAACACCGACGACCAGCATCTTATAACACTGACGACCAGCATCTTATAACACTGACGACCAGCATCTTATAACACTATAATGTATCCCGTTGCTCTTTCCCCATCCAGGGTAGTTGAACATCATATCGGAAAGCAGATGGGGAGCGCTGCTATAGAACATGGCTGTCCTGCGGAGCATGGAGGCGGCGGACCACCATGTATATGATTTAAGTGATAGTATATGTACATAAAAACTAAGCACCTGATTGTGTCACGCAAGGTGTGGGAAAGCCTAAGTGCAACACAAAGGGAAGAGGGGGAAGAAGCCCAAACACTAGGGAAAGGGGGAGTGGAGACCCCTAGGCAGATCTAATATCACCCTGCATAACCTACCGTCCCTATATAGGATCCACACCTATCGCCAGGCAGGACCCTAAGCCCTGGATGTCCCTAAAGCTTGGCTCTAGATAGGGAGGGCCCCACTGCAAACTGGTCAGGCCCCACTACAAACTAAAGACAACAAGATAGACAAACAAAGGGGATAAACTTAGCTTGAGCAGACACCAGAGGAGTAATGCCAACTATCCTCCAAGGGCACCTGAGAAGTAACTAGCCGACTGCTAGTGCTCCAAGCCTGCACAAAGGTACATAGAAGTATCACTGGCGATTCCCTGGAGCAAACTGAGTGTTTTTAACTCCCAGGCAAGGGTGTGTCAATCAGCAGCAAGAGGGAGGTCGCCTCTGGGTCCTAAAGGAAGAAAGATTAAGAAGCGTGTGTAATGCCAAGCGCAGAGACCTTCTACAGACAGAACCAGAGTGACTGTCAATTACACCTGACACAGCCATGACAGATTGGTTCCCACTCATGTGTCACGCAAGGTGTGGAAAAGACAAAGGGAAGAGGGAAAGTGAGCCCAGACTCTACGGAAGGGGAGAAGTGGGGACCTCCTAGGTTGATCAAGCGTCACCCTGTCTCCCCTAATGTCCCTGTATTGGCTCTTCACCAATCGCCGCACGTGTGCCTTGCCCTGTCTTTCCCTGGCACTTGGCTCAAGCTAGGGAAGGGAGGAGATGAGCACTAGTCGATCTCCACTAAACACTATAGAAAACAAGGAAGGACAAACAGGGGGAAATAGCTTTGCTTAGCTTTAGATGACTCCAGACAAATGAACAAACATGTCCTCAAGCTCCAGAGAGGAAATGTACTGCTCTTGCTAAGCCTTCACAAGGAATAATGAATATCGCTGGCAACGCCCTATGAAACACACCAGGTATTTATACAACCAGGCCAGGGAGCTAATTAGCCAGAAGGAGGTAGCCACTGGGTCTTGGAGACAGCTTCTAGGAAGATGTCTGTAATGCCAAACATAGAGATCTCCGGCAACCAACTGCAGGGTGACTGTCTGTCACTTCTGACACACCCGAGAAATCATGCCAAACTTTTAGGGTAAGTTTGGTATGGTGCAGATTTTCCGCTTGGATTACAATAGCAGCAAAGTGGAAGAGATTTTACTAAATTTCATCCACACGTTGCAGCGGAAACGGACCTGAGAAGCAGCATAATGAGGTGGATTTTCTCAGCTGATTTGCAACACATAGAGCAACTCCACATTTTACACTTGTAAAATTTGAAAAATCCAAAGAGGGAATTCTGTATGTGTGAACGGAGCCCAACTGTGGACAAGAAGGAAAAGGCTGTGGTCCACCCGTCCCGCCTGCAGAAGTCTGACATTGATGCAGCGAATTAGAAAATGAATGTAGAGTATTAGAGAGGAAGAGAGTTTTTAGAAATGCCTTTAGGGCAAAAATGATGAAATGATATGTTGAGCGCTGCACATGTCAGGTCTGATTTGTACAATCGTGAAGCAGCAGGGAGGACATGGCCAAAACTGTAAATGAACGCGATGAACGAAAATTATATTTACTGCATAGAAAACTGCAAAACACAATTATAATGATCAGTGCTTTATATTACACCTGATTATTATACCAAACCTATCACTGCTGCCGCTCAGGTCTATGGGTTTATGACAGCCATGTTTCCTGTTTGAGAGAAACATGGCTTTCTTCCCCCAAAACTGCGCCACACTTATAAATAGGTTGTTTGCGGAATTACAGCTCAGTCCCATGCACTCCAATGGAGCTAATCAGCACGGTTAGATATAACCCATATGAATGCGCGGAGCTCTTTTAGCCTCTAAAAATATATACAAGTAAGCTTTAATTGCACAATTTTCTAATATGGTTCAATTTCACCATGTGCGTACTCGTGGCTGCTCCATCCAGGGTCCTGGCCGCTTGGCTTCCGGTCTTCTTTTCTGGTATTGACAGTATGTAAAGGGACTGTCTGACTGTTTTTTTCAATAGCCAAGGCAGCCCCCTTTCTGTATACCTCAGCTATGACAGACAAGAGGGCAATAAACCAGCCTCCTTCACATACTACACTGGTCACGAAGGTATGAAAAATAGCTCCCAAAGTAGAAGGTGGCTGATTTTCTAAGGACCCTTTAACAAGCTTAAATTAATTAGCCAAACCGAAAGAAAAGATCTCCATCCGCACATAGCTGTTTGGGGGATCTTGCCACTTATCAGTGCAAAGTAGATTAATGGTTGGCTAGATGACAGCCCTTTGCCAGGGGTCTAGAGGTACGGCTACTTTTTGTGAAGATTGCAAGGAGACTTATAGGCAACGAAAAAAGGAATGCAAGAAACATCAGACCTTTTCGGGTTGGTAGCAGAAATCAGCGATGCATTTGCCCCCTTAGATTGATCACATATCCATGTGCACCTACGTGCAAGTAGGAACAACCCTACAGATAATATAGTTGGTAGTCCTTTGCCAGAGGTCTAAGGCTACGGTTACTTCTTGTGAAAAATGTGTGGCACCCCAGGGGGTCTGGTTGCCACAGTGGTAGTAATACCATGTCTGGAAGCAAAACAGGAGTTTCCTGGTCAGGGAACACACTACATGCAACACCTCCTGCTCCAGACCAGAAAAGGGGAGGATCCTGCCCTATATAACCGGATCTGGAGGCGGGGTTAGCTCAGACAGGGCTGTAGTCGAGTTGAGGACACAGAAGTAAGAAGCCAGGGACTGGAGCTGGAGATAGCTCGTCCTGGAGAGCATACAGAAGACCGGACACTGGAGTCCGAGGCTGTGGGACCCTTCAAGCCCAGCAGCAGATACCGCAGGGCAGGGGATTGCAGGTCTCCTGGCCCAACAGAACCCCGGAGGCTCAGCCACACGAAAGGACCAGTACCGCCACAGAGGAGCGAGGAATACACGGGATCCGAGTTGCCAGCCATACGGGTGAGCACAGCACGTCACACTCAGGGACGTGGGCTACAACAAGACAATAAGCGGGATAGCCAAAGAGTACAGTCAGAACGGCAGGCCTACAACTCCACCTGGCCAGGGGAATTCTAGGATTGCTCCCAGACTGACCAGGCCCTCATCCCTAGTAAGCACTCCCGTTGGGGCCTATATAATTACCACCAGTAAAGACCCTAGGACTGCACTGCAGAGATTCCGTGTTATTATTACTGATCCCGGCACTATCACCACCATCATCCCTACACGCAGCCCTGAAGCTCCGCTCTTCCTGTGGGGAGTTACATCACCTTGCTGCACATGCCATCAGCTTCAGTGGACTGCTCCGCAGCGGCGGTTCCCAATAACCGCATTCCACAGGTGGGGTAGTCGGACTATATATATATATATAACAGAGACACATAGACTACCCTGGTTTGACCGCCCTGGGTCATGGACCGGGTCACCGCCACGGTGACTACAACCCCCAGCATCTACAAGCCCGGCTCCGGGTATCCCCACGGCCCAGGGGGCGTGTCAAATGCAAGGAGACTTATAAGCAAGAAAAAAAAGAATGCAAGAAACATCATGGCTGGAAAGTAGACCTTAACGGGTTGGTAGCAAAAATCACCAGTACATCTGCCGGCGCTATTGTGCCCCTTAGATTGATCTCATATCCATGTGCACCTATGTGCAAGTAGGAAAAACCCTACAGATAAAATAGTTGATAGCCCTTTCCCAGAGGTCTAGGGGTACGGTTACTTCTTGTGAAGAGTGCAAGGAGACTTATAGGCAAGGAAGAAAGGATTGCAAGAAAGATCATGGCTGGAGAGCAGAAATCAGCGGTACATCTGCCGGTGCCATTGCTCCCCTAGATCGATCTCATATCCATGTGCACCCAAGTGCAAGTGGGAACGGTCCTCCGGATGATATAGTTGCTAGCGGCTTAAGCATGAACACAATTTCTATCTTAACACTCATACACCAGCTCCGTGCTGCGCCATCTGTCACAGTGATGGAAGGAAAGTCACCGGCACGCATTTCAAATGCCACGTTTGAGGTCGGTGATCAGAGCTGCACGCTTATGCCGCGTCCTCCGGTTTTCTCCTCCCTAAAATGTATCACGCACAATGTCATGGCGCCTTCATAACGCGGCCGGCTCACGATCATACATTACTGCTAAATGTACTTTGTTTGGCAGAATGAATCAAAGCAGAGTATGTTTGTTTTCCAAAATGGCCCCCGCGCTATGGACCAAATCGAGTTATCTCCGAGAAATGATGAACAAGAAGAAGAAAGTGTCTACAAAATATAATGTCTGTTGTGAGATGCATGAAGTTCATACACTCGCAGGGTCAGGGGGAGCGTATCCATAGTAGCACAAAGCATTCAGAGCCTCCGTACAAAAGATACATGTTAACTCCTGGATGTCTCTCCCCAGCTCCAGGTTTCCGTAACAAAATATATTGAATTACCGGCAATGCAAATGGAAAAAGAGGCCGATGTTAAATATTCAAGATTACTGTGCGGACAGTACAGCGCAAATACACATCATCCAAATTAAAAGGATTGAAGGAAACATTAATGCTGATTTGTTTTGATAGTTTGGAACATTTATTCTGAGAATCGGAGGAAAAACAACAGAAAATACCAAAGTAATATAAAAAAAACGATTAACAAATAAGATTCCAACTGCCTCTTCACAGCCATTATTAGAGCATAGATCGTAGTATTATCACATTTATATTCTTGTACATAGGGGGCAGTATTATAGTAGTTATATTCTTGTACATAGGGAGCAGTATTATAGTAGTTATATTCTTGTACATAGGGGCAGTATTATAGTAGTTATATTCTTGTACATAGGGGACAGTATTATAGTAGTTATATTCTTGTACATAGGGGCAGTATTATAGTAGTTATATTCTTGTAAATAGGGGCAGTATTATAGTAGTTATATTCTTGTACATAGGGGACAGTATTATAGTAGTTATATTCTTGTACATAGGGGGCAGTATTATAGTAGTTATATTCTTGTACATAGGAGTAGTATTATAGTAGTTATATTCTTGTACATAGGGGGCAGTATTATAGTAGTTATATTCTTGTACATAGGGGGCAGTATTATAGTAGTTATATTCTTGTATATAGGGGGCAGTATTATAGTGGTTATATTCTTGTACATAGGGGCAGTATTATAGTAGTTATATTCTTGTACATAAGAGCAGTATTATAGTAGTTATATTCTTGTACTTAGGGGGCAGTATTATAGTAGTTATATTCTTGTACATAGGGGCAGTATTATAGTTGTTATATTCTTGTACATAGGGGCAGTATTATAGTAGTTATATTCTTGTACATAGGGAGCAGTATTATAGTAGTTATATTCTTGTACATAGGGAGCAGTATTATAGTAGTTATATTCTTGTACATAGGAGCAGTATTATAGTAGTTATATTCTTGTACATAGGAGCAGTATTATAGTAGTTATATTCTTGTACATAGGAGCAGTATTACAGTAGTTATATTCTTGTACATAGGGGGCAGTATTATAGTAGTTATATTCTTGTACATAGGGGGCAGTATTATAGTAGTTATATTCTTGTACATAGGGGCAGTATTATAGTAGTTATATTCTTGTACATAGGGGGCAGTATTATAGTAGTTATATTCTTGTACATAGGGAGCAGTATTATAGTAGTTATATTCTTGTACATAGGGAGCAGTATTATAGTAGTTATATTCTTGTACATAGGGAGCAGTATTATAGTAGTTATATTCTTGTACATAGGGGCAGTATTATAGCAGTTATATTCTTGTACATAGGGGGCAGTATTATAGTAGTTATATTCTTGTATATAGGGGGCAGTATTATAGTGGTTATATTCTTGTACATAGGGGCAGTATTATAGTAGTTATATTCTTGTACATAAGAGCAGTATTATAGTAGTTATATTCTTGTACTTAGGGGGCAGTATTATAGTAGTTATATTCTTGTACATAGGGGCAGTATTATAGTTGTTATATTCTTGTACATAGGGGCAGTATTATAGTAGTTATATTCTTGTACATAGGGAGCAGTATTATAGTAGTTATATTTTTGTACATAGGGAGCAGTATTATAGTAGTTATATTCTTGTACATAGGAGCAGTATTATAGTAGTTATATTCTTGTACATAGGAGCAGTATTATAGTAGTTATATTCTTGTACATAGGAGCAGTATTACAGTAGTTATATTCTTGTACATAGGGGGCAGTATTATAGTAGTTATATTCTTGTACATAGGGGGCAGTATTATAGTAGTTATATTCTTGTACATAGGGGCAGTATTATAGTAGTTATATTCTTGTACATAGGGGGCAGTATTATAGTAGTTATATTCTTGTACATAGGGAGCAGTATTATAGTAGTTATATTCTTGTACATAGGGAGCAGTATTATAGTAGTTATATTCTTGTACATAGGGAGCAGTATTATAGTAGTTATATTCTTGTACATAGGAGCAGTATTATAGCAGTTATATTCTTGTACATAGGGGCAGTATTATAGCAGTTATATTCTTGTACATAGGGGGCAGTATTATAGTAGTTATATTCTTGTACATAGGGGCAGTATTATAGTAGTTATATTCTTGTACATAGGGAGCAGTATTATAGTAGTTATATTCTTGTACATAGGGAGCAGCATTATAGTAGTTATATTCTTGTACATAGGAGCAGTATTATAGTAGTTATATTCTTGTACATAGGAGCAGTATTATAGTAGTTATATTCTTGTACATAGGAGCAGTATTACAGTAGTTATATTCTTGTACATAGGGGGCAGTATTATAGTAGTTATATTCTTGTACATAGGGGACAGTATTATAGTAGTTATATTCTTGTACATAGGGGGCAGTATTATAGTAGTTATATTCTTGTACATAGGGGCAGTATTATAGTAGTTATATTCTTGTAAATAGGGGCAGTATTATAGTAGTTATATTCTTGTACATAGGGGACAGTATTATAGTAGTTATATTCTTGTACATAGGGGGCAGTATTATAGTAGTTATATTCTTGTACATAGCGGGCAGTATTATAGTAGTTATATTCTTGTATATAGGGGGCAGTATTATAGTGGTTATATTCTTGTACATAGGGGCAGTATTATAGTAGTTATATTCTTGTACATAGGAGCAGTATTATAGTAGTTATATTCTTGTACTTAGGGGGCAGTATTATAGTAGTTATATTCTTGTACATAGGGGCAGTATTATAGTTGTTATATTCTTGTACATAGGGAGCAGTATTATAGTAGTTATATTCTTGTACATAGGGAGCAGTATTATAGTAGTTATATTCTTGTACATAGGAGCAGTATTATAGTAGTTATATTCTTGTACATAGGAGCAGTATTATAGTAGTTATATTCTTGTACATAGGAGCAGTATTATAGTAGTTATATTCTTGTACATAGGGGGCAGTATTATAGTTGTTATATTCTTGTACATAGGGGCAGTATTATAGTTGTTATATTCTTGTACATAGGGAGCAGTATTATAGTAGTTATATTCTTGTACATAGGGAGCAGTATTATAGTAGTTATATTCTTGTACATAGGGAGCAGTATTATAGTAGTTATATTCTTGTACATAGGAGCAGTATTATAGTAGTTATATTCTTGTACATAGGAGCAGTATTATAGTAGTTATATTCTTGTACATAGGAGCAGTATTATAGTAGTTATATTCTTGTACTTAGGGGGCAGTATTATAGTAGTTATATTCTTGTACATAGGGGCAGTATTATAGTAGTTATATTCTTGTACATAGGGAGCAGTATTATAGTAGTTATATTCTTGTACATAGGGGGCAGTATTATAGTAGTTATATTCTTGTACATAGGGAGCAGTATTATAGTAGTTATATTCTTGTACATACGAGCAGTATTATAGTAGTTATATTCTTGTATATAGGGGGCAGTATTATAGTAGTTATATTCTTGTACATAGGAGCAGTATTATAGAAGTTATATTCTTGTACATAGGGGGCAGTATTATAGTAGTTATATTCTTGCACATAGGAGCAGTATTATAGTAGTTATATTCTTGTATATAGGGGGCAGTATTATAGTAGTTATATTCTTGTACATAGGAGCAGTATTATAGAAGTTATATTCTTGTACATAGGGGGTAGCATTATAGTAGTTATATTCTAGCAAATAGATGCAGTATTATAGTAGTTATATTCTTGTACATAGGAGCAGTATTATAGTAGTTATATTCTTGCATATAGGGGGCAGTGTTATAGTAGTTATATTCTTGTACATAGGGGGTAGCATTATAGTAATTATATTATTGTACATAGGAAGAGTATTATAGTAGTTATATTCTTGTACATAGAGGGCAGTATTATAGTAGTTATATTCTTGCATATAGGAGCCGTATTATAGTAGTTATATTCTTGTACATAGGAGCAGTATTATAATAGTTGTATTCTTGTACATAGGGGCAGTATTATAGTAGTTATATTCTTGTACATAGGGGGCAGTATTATAGTAGTTATATTCTTGTACATAGGAGCAGTATTATAGTAGTTATATTCTTGTATATAGGGAGCAGTATTATAGTAGTTATATTCTTGTATATAGGGAGCAGTATTATAGTAGTTATATTCTTGCACATAGGGGGTACTATTATAGTAGTGATATTCTTGTACATAGATGCAGTATTATAGTAGCTATATTCTTGTACATAGGGAGCAGTATTATAGTAGTTATATTCTTGTACATAGGAGCAGTATTATAGTAGTTATATTTTTGTACATAGGAGCAGTATTATAGTAGTTATATTTTTGTACATAGGGGCAGTATTATAGTAGTTATATTCTTGTACATAGGGGCAGTATTATAGTAGTTATATTCTTATACATAGGAGCAGTATTATAGTAGTTATATTCTTGTACATAGGGAGCAGTATTATAGTAGTTATATTCTTGTACATAGGAGCAGTATTATAGTAGTTATATTTTTGTACATAGGAGCAGTATTATAGTAGTTATATTTTTGTACATAGGGGCAGTATTATAGTAGTTATATTCTTGTACATAGGGGCAGTATTATAGTAGTTATATTCTTGTACATAGGAGCAGTATTATAGTAGTTATATTCTTGTACATAGGAGCAGTATTATAGTAGTTATATTCTTGTACATAGGGGGCAGTATTATAGTTGTTATATTCTTGTACATAGGGGCAGTATTATAGTTGTTATATTCTTGTACATAGGGAGCAGTATTATAGTAGTTATATTCTTGTACATAGGGAGCAGTATTATAGTAGTTATATTCTTGTACATAGGGAGCAGTATTATAGTAGTTATATTCTTGTACATAGGAGCAGTATTATAGTAGTTATATTCTTGTACATAGGAGCAGTATTATAGTAGTTATATTCTTGTACATAGGAGCAGTATTATAGTAGTTATATTCTTGTACTTAGGGGGCAGTATTATAGTAGTTATATTCTTGTACATAGGGGCAGTATTATAGTAGTTATATTCTTGTACATAGGGAGCAGTATTATAGTAGTTATATTCTTGTACATAGGGGGCAGTATTATAGTAGTTATATTCTTGTACATAGGGAGCAGTATTATAGTAGTTATATTCTTGTACATACGAGCAGTATTATAGTAGTTATATTCTTGTATATAGGGGGCAGTATTATAGTAGTTATATTCTTGTACATAGGAGCAGTATTATAGAAGTTATATTCTTGTACATAGGGGGCAGTATTATAGTAGTTATATTCTTGCACATAGGAGCAGTATTATAGTAGTTATATTCTTGTATATAGGGGGCAGTATTATAGTAGTTATATTCTTGTACATAGGAGCAGTATTATAGAAGTTATATTCTTGTACATAGGGGGTAGCATTATAGTAGTTATATTCTAGCAAATAGATGCAGTATTATAGTAGTTATATTCTTGTACATAGGAGCAGTATTATAGTAGTTATATTCTTGCATATAGGGGGCAGTGTTATAGTAGTTATATTCTTGTACATAGGGGGTAGCATTATAGTAATTATATTATTGTACATAGGAAGAGTATTATAGTAGTTATATTCTTGTACATAGAGGGCAGTATTATAGTAGTTATATTCTTGCATATAGGAGCCGTATTATAGTAGTTATATTCTTGTACATAGGAGCAGTATTATAATAGTTGTATTCTTGTACATAGGGGCAGTATTATAGTAGTTATATTCTTGTACATAGGGGGCAGTATTATAGTAGTTATATTCTTGTACATAGGGGCAGTATTATAGTAGTTATATTCTTGTAAATAGGAGCAGTATTATAGTAGTTATATTCTTGCATATAGGGGGCAGTATTATAGTAGTTATATTCTTGTACATAAGAGTAGTATTATAATAGTTATATTCTTGTACATAGGAGCAGTATTATAGTAGTTATATTCTTGTACATAGGGAGCAGTATTATAGTAGTTATATTCTTGTACATAGGAGCAGTATTATAGTAGTTATATTTTTGTACATAGGAGCAGTATTATAGTAGTTATATTTTTGTACATAGGGGCAGTATTATAGTAGTTATATTCTTGTACATAGGGGCAGTATTATAGTAGTTATATTCTTATACATAGGAGCAGTATTATAGTAGTTATATTCTTGTACATAGGGAGCAGTATTATAGTAGTTATATTCTTGTACATAGGAGCAGTATTATAGTAGTTATATTTTTGTACATAGGGGCAGTATTATAGTAGTTATATTCTTGTACATAGGGGCAGTATTATAGTAGTTATATTCTTGTACATAGGGGGCAGTATTATAGTAGTTATATTCTTGTACATAGGGGCAGTATTATAGTAGTTATATTCTTGTACATAGGGGGCAGTATTATAGTAGTTATATTGTTGTACATAGGGGCAGTATTATAGTAGTTATATTCTTGTACATAGGAGGCAGTATTATAGTAGTTATATTCTTGTACATAGGAGCAGTATTATAGTAGTTATATTCTTGTACATAGGGGGCAGTATTATAGTAGTTATGTTGTTGTACATAGGGGCAGTATTATAGTAGTTATGTTGTTGTACATAGGGGCAGTATTAAAGCGTTTCCACTAAAAAAAAAGTGTTTCCGCTTTTGGCCTCATTTGTCCTGTGTCTCAATGTTGACATGATGTTTAGATTTTATTAAATACTAAGGTGATTTACAGTTATATGAAAAAGTTTGGGCACCCCTATTAATCTTAAGCTTATTGTTTTAGAAAAATTGGTGTTTTTGCAACAGCTATTTCAGTTTGATATATGTAATAACTGTTGGACACAGTAAGGTTTCTGCCTTGAAATGAGGTTTATTGTACTAACAGAAAATGTGCAATCTGCATTCAAACAAAATTTGACAGGTGCATAAGTATGGGCACCCCACCAGAAAAGTGACATTAATATTTAGTAGATCCTCCTTTTGCAAAAATAACAGCCTCTAGTCGCTTCCTGTAGCTTTTAATGAGTTCCTGGATCCTGGATGAAGGTATTTTTGACCATTCCTCTTTACAAATAATTCCAGTTCAGTTAAGTTTGATGGTCGCCGAGCATGGACAGCCCTCTTCAAATGATCCCACAGATGTTCAATGATATTCAGGTCTGGGGACTGGGATGGCCATTCCAGAACATTGTAATTGTTCCTCTGCATGAATGCCTGAGTAGATTTGGAGCAGTGTTTTGGATCATTGTCTTGCTGAAAGATCCATCCCCTGCGTAACTTCAACTTTATCACTGATTCTTGAACATTATTGTCAAGAATCTGCTGATACTGAGTGGAAGCCATGCGTCCCTCAACTTTAACAAGATTCCCGGTGCCGGCATTGGCCACACAGCCCCAAAGCATGATGGAACCTCCACCAAATTTTACTGTGGGTAGCAAGTGTTTTTCTTGGAATGCTGTGTTTTTTTTGCCGCCATGCATAACGCCTTTTTGTATGACCAAACAACTCAATCTTGGTTTCATCAGTCCACAGGACCTTATTCCAAAAAGAAATTGGCTTCTCCAAATGTGCTTTTGCATACCTCAGCCGACTCTGTTTGTGGCGTGCTTTCAGAAACGGCTTCTTTCGCATCACTCTCCCATACAGCTTCTCCTTGTGCAAAGTGCGTTGTATAGTTGACCGATGCACAGTGACACCATCTGTAGCAAGTTGATGCTGCAGCTCTCTGGAGGTGGTCTGAGGATTGTCCTTGACTGATCTCACCATTCTTCTTCTCTGCCTTTCTGATGTTTTTCTTGGCCTGCCACTTCTGGCCTTAACAAGAACTGTCCCTGTGTTCTTCCATTTCCTTACTATGTTCCTCACAGTGGAAACTGACAGGTTAAATCTCTGAGACAGCTTTTTGTATCCTTCCCCTGAACAACTATGTTGAATAATCTTTGTTTTCCGATCATTTGACAGTTGTTTTGAGGAGCCCATGATGCCACTCTTCAGAGGAGATTCAAACAGGAGAACAACTTGCAAGTGGCCACTTTAAGTAGCTTTTCTCATGATTGCATACACCTGGCTATGAAGTTCAAAGCTCAATGAGGTTACAAAACCAAAAAAGTGCTTTAGTAAGTCAGTAAAAAGTAGGTAGGAGTATTTAAAACAAGAAAATGATAAGGGTGCCCATACTTATGCACCTGTCAAATTTTGTTTGAATGCAGATTGCACATTTTCTGTTAGTACAATAAACCTCATTTCAAGGCAGAAACATTACTGTGTCCAACAGTTATTACATATATCAAACTGAAATAGCTGTTGCAAAAACACCAATTTTTATAAAACATTAAGCTTAAGATTAATAGGGGTGCCCAAACTTTTTCATATAACTGTATCTTTTCTATTTTCTTCGCATGTTTTTTATGATATTGGGTGTTATTATTTTAACTACTGTAAACAGATTTCGCATATCTCTCCAGTACACAAAAGAAACAAGTGAAGTTATCATTGGATCCTCCAAATAAAACCTTCTTCTTTAACAAGGTTAAAATACTCAATCCAATAAAAACGTACAACGCGTTTCACGATCGGTCCGATTTCTCCGTCGGGTAATTGTTGTGTATAAGCAACAATCCCATTAGTTTATTGAGCCCAATAAGCAGTGATGGTATACTGGAGATATATGCGCTGCACTATGACATTCTCTATGGGAAATCTGGCCATAAAACACCTCTTTCACATGTAAGTCGGAGCTTCCGATGCTACACCTAGTGACTGGCTATTTATATATTTATCAGAGCCTTTCCTCCCTGCCAGCTGTAAGTAAGAATCAATAAGCCGTCAGAAGCGGGGGTCCCATGGAGACAAATACTGCTCTGTTGATCCAAGACCCCCTCACCTGATGCAGCTGAGCTGCTCTTACCATCAATATACCCTTGCAGCTCGGGGGGGCTTCAGAGCAGATTCACGGAGGAATAGGAGTTTGCTACGGCAAATAAACAAAGGCCGATGTAAGAGCTCGGTGAGAGACACAATGGTGGATAGAAGCCGCTTCTTCATCGTCTCCGAGAGAAAGAAGCAAATATCAAGTTTTATATGTAAATCGCAGCGGATAAGCAGCGTCGATGGGAAACAAAGCCCAGGAATAGTTCCCGCTTACATCTGATTGCTTACGACTGCGTTAAATCGTCCAGGGAGATGCTGCTTTTGGACTAGGACCAAGCTGGCACAGCACACAACACCTTCCAAACAAACCTCTTATTTCGTCTACTTAGAAAGTAGAGTGCGAGAAAAAATAAAAACTAATTATTCCAGTAACATCCAAACCTATTCTCCATCTCAAAATGCCCAATTTTCCAAAGTTTTATAAAGGATTAGATAGAGAAACATGGCCGTTTTCTGCCAGAAACAGCTCCATAACTGTCCACTGGTTGTGTGCGGTATTACAGCTCAGCTCTGTTCACTTCAAGAGGAGAAAAGCTACAACACCAGACACAACCCATTGACTTCTATGGAGCTGTTTTTGGAAACAAACAGACGTTTTTTTTCTAAATCCGTACAACCCCTTATTAAAGGGATAGTCCTTCTAGATAAGGTTTTAAAAAAATATTTAGAAAATATATCAGACCCAGCCCCAGGTCTCGGCAGCTTCACTTACCTATTGTGTTTGATATGGCAAACTAGTTCACCCAGCATCGGTATTGTGTGCGAAGGGGGCTGGCTGGCTGGCTGACAGCTTACTTCAATAGCCAAGGCAGCCCCTTTTTTGGCTATGGATAAGCCATGACTGAGAAAGGGGTTGGCTTGGCTTTTAAAATGAGCATCTGGCTAGCTCCTCTCCCTATAAGTGGATTAGCCATGACAGAGAAGGGGGCTGGCTTTGCTTTTTAAAATGATCAACCAGCCAGCACCCTTCTATGTCATGGTCAATGCACTGACAGAGAAGACAGACTGGTTTAGCTGTTGAAATAAGTAGTCAGCCAGGCACCACACACACAATAGCTAAGCCAGACCCATTCTCTGTCATTTCAGCTATAACTGAGAAAGGGGCAGACGTTTTTCTTTAATTCAAAACAGATCAGTTTTTTGCTTACTGGATCCAGTAAGCAAAAAAACGGGATTCGTTATAAATGAAAGAAAAACAGATGACTAATTAACGGATGAGTTTTCCATAGACTTCAATGTTAAAAAAAAAACAGATCCAGCAGAGATCAGCTTAAAAACGAACTAAAACGTTTTGTCTGCACAACTTTTTTGCCACCGGATTGCTGCTGGATCTTTTCTAACTGATCACTACTGGACATGTGAACATAGCTTTACCCTACTCAGGGGCTCTGCTACCCCTATAACCCTCCAGTCACTGAGCGAAACTAATATTGCGGTCTTCTACATTTGTGTGTGACTGGAACATCAGAAGCAATTGTATTCCCGCCGCACAATTCTGCCATCGCTCCTGACCTTTACACACTTGATTACGGGGTCTCCATCTCTCAGCAAATGATCCATTCTCATGGACAGTCGACGTCATGTACAAACAGCCAGCATACGAAGAGTTAACGGACATAGAATCTTCGGTTTCTTCTGCTACATCCAGGTGGAAACAATGTATCTCCTCAGCAATAATGTAGCAATGCGCTGCTGCCTCTGGTGTAAGGGGTCTCCATTTATTCCACACTGATTGCCCTAAACAAGGAGGATAAACCTGGAGCGGAGGATTTTTTTTTCTCCTATTTTATCAGTCATGGGTTAGTGTAAAGACAACTCAACCAAAGTTTTAAGGCTTTGCAAATTATCTTGTAATAGTCACTTCATCAAGCTCCATGTTACTTGCTTAGATAGAAATGTAATTGCTGCGAATAAGAAATAGTCTCCGCTTTGGCTGTGTATACACACACAAAAAAAGCAAATATGTGCTGCAATAGCTCTGAAATTGGTGTGCGTTTAGCCACTAAGGAAGAAATTGCTCTGGGCTTTGTAAAGGTGTCATGTCTGTGATGCTCCAGATATAAACATCGCCTAACGCAGGTGATTGCTGAAATAACACGTTATAGATCTTAAGTAGCTGGAGATGTTAAGTCAGATTAGGCTACATTATTGTATACAGACAGGATACTCCATTCTCGGCGGGCACGATGGGTGAAGTAGTTGCTTGCTGTACGATGTAGTCTGTCATCACCACTCTAAAGATTGTGCAAGGTCATATTTTGCAGGTCTTAAAGGAACCCTAAACCTAAAGTCAAATTCATCTGTTAGCCTCACCGTGTGATGTGGATCTTCCAAGCCCAATGTTTGGGTGGGCACCCGGGCGTCAGTGCAGCAGGCAGGTGAAGAATGTGGCAGACAGATAGAAGAGGGACTGGAGACCGCAGATGGACAGAAGACTGAGGGACTGGAAGGCGCAGGCAGCCAGGAGACGTCTTGGAGACTGCAGACAGATTGCAGAGATAGAAGGCTGCAGGCAGACAGGAGACTGAGGGACTGGAAGGCGCAGGCAGCCAGGAGACGTCTTAGAGACTGTAGACAGATTGCAGAGATACTGAAGTCCGCAGGCAGACAGTAGACTGAGGGACTGGAAGCTGCAAGCAGCCAGGAGACGTCTTGGACACTGCAGACAGGTTGCAGAGATACTGAAGTCCGCAGGCAGACAGGAGACTGAGGGACTGGAAGCCGCAGGTAGCCAGGAAATGTTTTGGAGACTAAAGTCTTAATTTCAAGATACAGGTTTGTGTCTTGGTGATCATTATATAGGCCCAGGCAGATGATCACATGGGATCACACCAGGCCATCTGCAAAGCCCAACATGGCGCACAACAGAGTTTAGCAAACCCGGGTGAGGAAAGCAAAGCCCGAATCCGAGACAGGTGCGTAACAATATCCATACAACTATTGTATGCTGCTGTAATATCGCACCAAGTTAAGTTCATGAAACCATGTGTTACTTTAACAGGTCACCGATTCCATATTCAGAAGCAAGCAGAAATTTTTTTTTTCCACTGGATGATTTATTACGTAGATATCCTTCCCCTAGAAGCAATGCTTATTTCCATAATACTGTGCTACACTGTGACAAAACATACTCATGAATTCTACTTGCTGCTGCATAAATTTATATACAGAACGCCTATATTCATGAAGGGTATAAAATAAACGAACACTCCTTAAACATTGGAGATCGTTGGAAGATGTGCATTTTGTATGCTCACCGTCCATAAACTGAATCCCAGAAACGTTATAAGTTAGTTAGGGCTGGTGTAATAACGCGTCTTCAGATCATGGAGCCTAGAGATTCTGTGCACCACCAAACAAACTCCATGCGAGCCTAGAGATTCTGTGCACCACCAAACAAACTCCATGCGAGCCTAGAGATTCTGTGCACCACCAAACAAACTCCATGCGAGCCTAGAGATTCTGTGCACCACCAAACAAACTCCATGCAAGCAGCTCTGACAAATGCACGCAAATGTAGTTATGTAGTTAATATAATAATAATTGTATTTATATAGCACTAACTTATTCCGCCGCACTATCCATTTAAGCGTGGACATGTACATACAATAAAGATAATACAAAGTAACACATAGTTCATAAGTTAATTGAGGAATTAGAGTCCTGCTCGCAAGCTTATCATGCATAAGGAAATAAGGAGGACACAATAAGTAAAAAAGTGCTTGTCATGTGTGTTCCAGCCATCATTATAATAAATAGAGGTTATCATATAAAGTATCTGCCTAAGTACAGTTACCATGTGATATTAGGTGCATGGAGAATGTAGAGACAGATTAATAGGAGGACCAGATTCTGTGGAAAATTTAGAAAGGGGGAATAGGGATAAGTTAGATTAGTTAAGTGAAATGATAGGCTTGTCTAAATAGATGTGCTTTTAAAGCACTCTAAAAAAAAATGTGGTGGTTAGGTATTAGGCTATGTTCACACGTTGCTTTTTTTCTCCAAAACCTGCTCTCTTGGCAGTAAAGAAGCAGCGTCAGAAAAGCAGGTTTTGCTGCGTTTTTATTGCTTCTTGTGCATGCTGATATAGTTTAGTGCCCCCCAAAAAAGATGATGCACCAAAAATGCAGCAAAACCTGATACCTGCACTTTTGCACTTACCCATTGCTTTCTATGGGTGAAAAAAATTCTGGAAAAACACTGAAAAAACACTGAAACAAGTGACATGCTGCAGTTTTCAAAAACACAGTAAGTTTTCCAAATCAGTCAGAAAACAATGTGTGTGCATGAGATTTCTGAAATATCATAGCTTTTGCTAGTACGCAACATGTGAACATAGTCTAAACTGGATTGTCCTGGGTAGTGCATTCCAAAAGACTGTCGCAGCACAAGAGAAGTATTGGAGCCGGAAGTGGTAGGTTCGGATTATGGAGGATGCTAGTCTTAGATAAATTCCAGGATGGAGGGCACGGGTAGTGTGATAGACAGAAATGAGAGCAGAAATGTTGGGTAGTGCAGCACTGTGGAGAGCTTTGTGGGTGAGAGAGATAAGTTTATATTGTTTTCTGTAGCGGATGGGCAACCAGTGCAATGACTGGTACAGGGAAGAAGTAGCGGTGTAGCAGCTGGAGAGAAATACGACGCTGGCTGCCGCATTCAGGACGGATTGGAGAGAAGCAAGTTTAGTTAGACGGAGTCTGATCAGTGGAGAGATGCAATAGTCTAGACGAGAATGAAGAAGAGTGACAGTAAGAGATTTTGCAGTTTCAAAAGTGAGGAAAGGTCGGATTCTGGAGATGTTTTTAAGATGCAGGTGACATGAGTGAGTGATCGGATATAGGGAATAAAGGAAAGTTCTGTGTCAAATATGTCCCCAAGATAGCGAGCGTGCTCCTGGGGAGTTATGGTTGAACCACCCACTCGGGAATAGGTAGGTTAGTAGACGGAGGAAACACATGTAGTTATTATTATTATTAATCTATTGTTCCCTGTTATCAGCCAGCCATTTTGAAATGCTTCTAGACTTCTTCCATGATGGCAGATGGAGTGACCAGAAATATCCATACCACAATGATACCGAGAACAACCAAAAAAGTTTAATCTACAGCAATAGTGACATTTTCATCTTGCCGCACAGAATTTTGTCCCAATGCTGGGTTCTCATCGTATGCCTGCACCAGGACTGAGGAGCACTCAAAAAGTGGGTGCAACTGTAATAGTATAGTCATTAATCGGCAAACCCCTTATAACTGCAAGTTGAAAATGGCGCTGATCAGCATGTTGGCATGGTCCCCACCACCACCGTAGGTGCACTTTGGCAAGGGTTAGGCTGCAAAAGGGAGCTCCAATTTTAAAGATTACTAAACGGCGTTGGGTTCTTTTTGGGTGAAATATGTGGATTTGAGCCATCACTAGACTGGTACATCTCCTTACAATCGGGCCAGGAGACATATGTTTATGGTTGTTTTTGTTGAGTGTCAGAGAGACAACGTTCTGAGCAGCAGAGTTTTAGTGGTCTCTGGCGGCTCTCGCTAATCTTGGAGCATAAATGTTGCAGAGGTTTTGTGCGCGGTGATTTAATGATTGGGGGGCGCTGCTGGAAGAGGACAGTGAATTTTCCCTTCCATTATTCCATCAGTGGTGGAGAGAGAACAAACTGTGATTCAGGGCTTCTCTTTGCCGGGCCGATCACTCATCAGATTGTACACTCTTATGTGTTTTTATATCAGGTGATGGAGAAGACAGTGAGTGCAATGCATTTTCTGTGGGTTGTTAGAAGAAGCTGAATCGGCAGTAAAAGGCATCAGCAATGCAGTTTTAGGTGATGCTACAGAAAATTACAAAAATCTGCAAGTAAACAAATTGTCGGTATTCATGATGCACATTCCAACAGGTGGCGCTATATAGTACTAGTCCTCTTCCTCTCTGAAGAGGCAATTTGCATATTTAATTTCCCAGAGGAGCATTGCACGGCGAATAAGCCTCCTTATATTGGCATGACAGGAATGTCACTCTCCACAAGGAGAAAACTTACCCCTTAGATCTCAGTCCAGAGCCTCTCACCTAGCCAAATCAGATCTCATACTTTGGACTGATGAGGGGCAATACCCAGAAACACTGTGTCTGCAAATTGAGATTCTGATTTGGCTATTATCCTAAGTCATACTGCAAGGATTGTTAAAGGGCCGATAGTGACTTGTAGGATCGCTGCTTCCAACAGGTGGCTCTATAGAGTTCTAGTCCTCTTCCTCTCTGAAGAGGCAATTAGCACATTCCAAATAGTTAATTCACCATGGGGTTATATAAAATTATAAGAGTTTCTACCCATAACAGGGCCACTTCTGTCTATGGGTCATGACAGATATTGCAGCCCAACTTTACTGAAATGGGAGCTGGGTGTCAGCTAATCCCATTCACCCAATCTTCATTAACATTTCTATTCATGTAATTTATTCGGCAGCTATGAGCTGCTATTTTTAGCCTGAGAAGGTGCCATTTGCAAACATGTTCCCTGGCTATTATTAACAGCTCACAGCTGTTTCATTAGCTGCTACGACCCCCTGATCAGCATTCAGCAGCGATTTTGGACTCAGCATATTTTTGTTGCGTCCAAAATGCGGTGTGGTAATGCAGCACTTTTGTTGTTGGTAAATGTGAATCCACTGCATATGACACTTCAATTGGTCAAAATCTGCAGCGGAGACTAGCTAGTCTGCTAAAGAAAAACACATGCTGTGGGTGAGTTTGGGTACATGCCCACGGTCAGGAGCCGCTGCATGTTTATACAGCGTCAAACCCGCAGTGTCCAGATGTTACAGCATAGTGGATGGGATCTCTAAAAATCCCATGTCCACTATACGTGTATCAGAGGCTGAGGATCACCTGTGAACACTGACATGCAGCACGTCTTTCAGGACCGCAGCATGTCAAATTCTCTTGCGAGTCGCTAGTCTCCGCAACAGAAATTTGACCACTAGAAACTATAGAATGCGGTAAATATGCATGGTTCAGTGGACATGTGTGGATTTACCTGCGTTCAATAGAACGCGTTTTGGACGCAGCAAAAGTATGGGTCCAAAGTGCTGCCAAGTCTGAATCGTTGGCACACACTCTAAAATTTAAAAAAAAAATGGTGTGGGCTGCTGCGTCATTTTTATAACCAGCAGAGGGAAAACCGACCACTGGGGGCTGATATTAGTAGACGGTGAAGGGGTCATTAGCCAAAAATGTTCCCTGGCTATTAATATCAGCCCACAGCTGTTTGTTTAGCCTTTACTGGCTAGATTACAAGGGGACCCCAGAAAAAAATTGACATGGGGTCCCCATAAAAAATCTAACCAGAAAAGACTAAACTAGACAGCTGCGTACTGATATTAATAGCCAGGGAAGGGGCCATGGATACTAGCCCCCTCCGCGGCTATTAATATCACCCCTCAGCAGTCCCAGAAATGGCGTATCCATAAGATGCGGCGCTTAGCCTCCACTCTTCCCACTGCCCTGTAGCGGTGGCGAGTGGGGTAATGGGGTTGGAGTTCACGTCAGTCTTGTATTGTCTGCTGATGTGAAGCTCAGGTTAATAATGGAGGGCGTGTATAAGACGCCCCAATTACTAACTGCGTATTTCAATAAATACACGGCCAGAATAAAGTATTTTAATGAAATAAAATTTTTACAGCAATGGTAATTCTGAGCGGAAATTTCCGCATCATGTGCACAGCACATCAGGATTACCATTGTTATACCTGGCAGACCTATTAACAAGCGTTTTTGCAGCGAAAAAAAATGGTGCGAAAACGCATCAAAAATGCTTCATGTGCACATACCCTAAATCAGTTTTTTGTGTTACATGTATTTTGTAAAAGTTTTGCCAATATTTTTTTTTTTCATATTAGGATCTTTAAAAAAAAAAAAAAAACCTCGGTGGCCAAATTGCAAGATTACTCTATTTGTTTTAATAGAGTTTTACTTCCTATCCTTTCAGGAAGACTTTTCAGGAGTCTCATTATCATCAGAGGCAGGACCGATAACAACCCTGTACACAGCTGATAACACCAATCACAACAGGCGATGTCACAGCTCATCTGCTTTCCCTCCCTTCACAATGAACTGTGCACACACTCATTAGGTTCTTCAGTATACAAACCAGGGGTGTTGTCTGTTCATTGCTGCTAACCTACATGTTAATTTCCTGAAACAACAGGAAGTTAAGAGCCAAAAAAAAGCCCCAGTGGCCAGTCTGAGAATTGCAAGATTTGATTTTATTTTATTTTTAACACAGACTGTGATATGGAAAAAAATACACTTTAAAACAAAAACCTGATTTAGGATATTTTCACATAAATTCTCCTTAAAATAAGATCTTTGTCTGAAGCCTCTCCGGTTCAGCTGCCTCCATTCTTATTTGGGGGATGAGGAGACAAACACTTCTGCGCAGTCAAAGCAGAGAGGCGTCTAATTTGTAAGGATTCATTTTGATTTTCATCTTGCTCCTGTCACGGAGAATACATGAACAGCAGCAGTTGGTATTATCTGGAGACACGAACAGACGCGTTTTGATGGTTGACTTGACAGCTGTTCCGTAAAACAAGATTCATACAACATCTTAAATATCAGATGGTTGGGGGTGGGGTGCATGGAGATCATAGGTCTTCCAGTGATGGATCCTCATGTGATCAGTGGCCAAAAAACTGAGAATCTGACCATGAAAAAGGTCAATGTCTGAGACTCCGGGAGATGGAAACATCAGTATGCTAACTGAATTGATCAAGCTGGATTTCAGAAAGTTGATAAATTATCACCAAACCTAAGGATAACGTCTTAATGATCGCTGGGAGTCCAACCCATGGGATGATCCCGAGGACTGGGCTCTGCAGAATCAAACGAAAGTTGAGCATGCGCTTGGCTTTAGAAGAAACATTGGTGCGCATGCTCAACTTTCTTAATCTCTCTCCAATTCTTGGGATGGGAGGGGGGTTCTAGCAGTCAGATCCTTATGATTTGTAAGATTCTAATTTGCCAACATGGTAGAACCCCTTTAAATCCTTTTAGTGGACATCATATGCAGGCTCACCTGAACAGATTACAGACCTTTCTCCAGGAGCAAACTACACACAGAAGAGGTATGGTCCTACCAATCTCGGTATCCCCTTCTGCCAGAGCTCCAGCAGAGCCAAACAGTGTTCATCTCCATGCACAGTTCACACTGAACAGGCTGCAGCTTCCACACATTACTCTAAAACTCCAACACACAGACTGCTCAGCTTTCCTTGCTGACCTGTATGTGCAGTCTCCATTCAGAGAGGAGACTCTTAACATAACTCTCTCCCAGCTACAGCTCACATTTTGGCTGGTCAGTCACCAACTTCAACACACTCCATTCTGCTCAACATTCAGCAGACTGACAAAAAGTGAACTCATTTCCTGGTTCTTAGTCAAAGCTAGCCAGGTGCATTTAATCAAGACCTGCAATGCTAGGAATTAACCTAGTCCTACCTGGCTTTGCTACAAGAGTCATTGCTGTTCTGGCAAAGCAAAGTGTTCCGTGTATTACATGGACAGTCATTATATATCATATATGGACTGCAGGGGAAATATCTGGTTGGCTGCTGACCACCCCTACCCTACCCTCACCACCCCAAAAAAAAAGAAGAAATCAGGTATGACGCAGCAGCTCCAGGCCTAAAAGTATAATAAAGTAATGTAAATGTATTACTATTCCACACTGAACTTTATAACATTTGTATTACATCCGCACTCTGTTACTATTATTTGCAGAAATCCTTCTCCAGCCAGAATAATACAGCACAGTAGTTGGCAAAACTTTATAAAAACTTTTCTAAGTCTGACGCTTGCATGGGACTGAAATCACTTGTTTTTTACAAAAAAAAACACAATTAACTAATAAAAAGAAAAAAGGAACGATTGAATCCTTCCGGAGGTTTACTTTTCCCCTTTGACCCTATCGTAACATTTTACTGCACAGTAAACAGCAAACATCACAGCCGCTGCCACCAGTGCAGTAAAGCAGCTGCTCCGCGGATCGATATTTACCATAACAATCTGCCGGGGCCATAACATTGTAATAATACAGTTCTGTGTGTCCTGCAGCCAGGCACTGGTAACGCTGCATTGTGCCGTCCGATGATCCAGCGGCTATTAGAATGCAGGGGACGACCCAGATAATTTGCCGGCCTGGATGGCTTCCAGATACAGCCGGGGTACCATGCATCACCAGCTAACACTGGCCGCAGGGTACAGCCGCTGGGTCTCTTCCTGCCATTACTTAACATTACAGGGATCATAAACGTTAACATTAAGGTGAAAAACTAAATGGGTTATTATTAGGGAAAATCTTTATGTTTTTATTAAATGTTAATGATATTATTAAAGGGAAGAACATTGCGTTGGTTGGATGAGGGGAGGTGTAATCAGGAGGGTTTGTGTTGTAGGAAAGGTCAAGTCACAAGACTTTTTGGCAGGGTTAGAATAAGAGGAGCGGAGAGTGATATTAGCACGAAGCTTTATCCATAAATGATGTAATAATTAACACAACTCACATTACCGGACAATTCCTAGAATTAAAACCTACATAAAACATTGAATAACTTTGGAAACACTTTACTACTCTTTTACATTATACTGTTTCTCCATTTCCAGACAAACTCTGAATTCTGATGACATTTGTGCTACCAGACCGAAAAACATTGTGGGATCTCGCATCGAGTACATCAGCGGTCTTCATACCTCATTCCTCCTACTTAAAGGGAATCTCTGTGATGATGATCAGCCCCTAAAACTACTTACACTGTCAGGTAGCTCATTGAAAGATGAGCCAATCTATACCTTTACTGATAAAATCCTCATCTTGATGATTAAAATCTGCATTTTAATACATATGCTGATGAGGCTGAAATGCTCTGGGCGTGATCGGAGCACTTCCCCAGATTCCACCACTCCAGCTCTATTTCCTGCTTACCTCTACCTTCTTCTGTCTGATTGACAGCTTGCTGGCTTGACTACACAACTGAGTGAGCTGTCAATCAAGCAGAAGGTGGTGGTGCTAGGAAGGTAATAAAGCTAGGGAAGTGCTCAGGTCACGCCCACAGCATTTCAACCTTATTTGCATATGGATTAAAATGTGGGATTTTCAGGTATCGAGGGATGGATTGTATAAAGAGATAGATTGGTTATCATAACATGTCAGGTCAATCACAGATCTCAGCGCTGCAGCAAACAGACGGCTCACGGGAAAAAAAAAAGAGACAGATGCAGAGAAAATAAGAGACTGGTGTGGAGAAAAGAGGAGACCGGTGAGGAGAAAAAAAAGAGGACACCGGTGAGGAGAAAAAAAAGAGGAGACCAGTGCGGAGAAAAAAAGAGGAGACCAGTGCGGAGAAAAAAAGAGGAGACCAGTGCGGAGAAAAAAAGAGGAGACCAGTGCGGAGAAAAAAAGAGGAGACCGGTGAGGAGAAAAAAAAGAGGAGACCAGTGCGGAGAAAAAAAGAGGAGACCAGTGCGGAGAAAAAAAGAGGAGACCGGTGAGGAGAAAAAAAAGAGACCAGTGCGGAGAAAAAAAGAAGAGACCGGTGAGGAGAAAAAAAAGAGACCAGTGCGGAGAAAAAAAGAAGAGACCGGTGAGGAGAAAAAAAAGAGGAGACCAGTGAGGAGAAAAAAAAGAGGAGACCAGTGCGGAGAAAAAAAAGAGGAGACCGATGCGGAGAAAAAAAAGAGGAGACCGATGCGGAGAAAAAAAGAGGAGACAGGTGAAGAAAAAAAGAGAAGACGGGTGCGGAGAAAAAAAAGAGGAGACCGGTACGAAAAAAAGAGGAGACCGGTATGGAGAAAAGAAGAGACCGGTACGGAGAAAAAAAGAGGACACCGGTGCGGAGAAAAAAAAAAAAGAGGAGACCGGTACGGAGAAAAGGAGACCGGTCAAGACCAGAGCGCAGAAAAAACAATATTTAAACTCCCATTTTGCTTATCTGTTCTATGGTGGAGACTGCAGAACAGATTAGGGAAAAGGGAGTATAAACTATATTTTTTTAACCCCTTCCCCTCATGGCAGAAATGAGCAAAAGAGCAAATCTGCCTCGATCAAATTTAGGAAAATCCGCTCATCTTCTATTTAGTGAATGTCTTTGATACAGAAGATAGAAGTAAAAGAGGTGACAACTCCAGCTCTGCTACATCTGAATATCTGAAGCTGTGTGACCATGAATCCATTCACTAATACACCCCAATTTACATGTGATCACTGGAGTCCGTACGCTGCGAGCAAAATCATCACGTCCACATCTGCCCATTAGAGCAATGTTAATGAAGGGGCTCCTAAAATCCTGCACAAAGAATAAGCCATGTTTACCATGTGATTCCAGGTGCGGGGAAGGAAACCTTTATTACATCCGTTAATCACCGGTTGGAGCGGCGCAGTAAAGGGGCAGCGGCACGCGGAGGATCCCCTCAGCAGATGATTACAGCAGTTACTGTAGAATTTCCGAGATTACTTTAATAATACAGGCGGCCGCTGCCTGCTGAGCAGCCAGACACGGAGACGCAACTCCAAGCATGCCCAGGCATCAATCTGCAGGTTTAATGCCGCGCCAAGAAGACGAGATACAAGATATTGCAGGAAGGAGGCCGAGATTACGTGCAGAAATGTCATTAGAACAGTATACAAGACACAAGAGAGGAGCAGAAAAGCAAAACACATCAGCACCCGAAAAGGGCGCTGCTCAGGGATTCCGCCACTGGGAGGCACCATCCTATTGTATCAGCGGCTGAGGGATGCAATGTAATATTATGAGCAGATAACTGTCCTCTACTGCAGACGGATCTCACCGACGTCCCTGCTCATGACAAAGATACCCGAGCGATTGGCACATCTGCAACCTCTATAGGGAAAAGAAAGAACTTCACAGCCCCCATGCAAATAATAGGGGCAACCAGGTAATATACTGTATGACTGCATTAAGTCACCAACAAGTGTATGACTAGAGATCAATTCATAACTAATCAAATTTGTTCCAAAAATCTGAGATTCTACATTTTTGGGTTTTCCGATGCTCCTTTCGACCACTGAGGGGAATAATTAACCTTACGAGGTGGGGCGGGGGGCGACGCATGTAATTGACATCAATCATGGGCTTCCCAACGTGAGGGCGATCACTAGCCTCAGCAACAATCCAAAAACCGGCGTGGAGGAAAAGGGAATAACAGCGGAGAACAGGAAGGACAGGTGAGTATAAGGTATATTATTATTTCAACCCCTTCCATGCCATCAGTTTATGGTGCCTTTGGGGTCTTGGCAAAACTTTAATAAACATCTTCATGGTAATTTTGATTTGCACCGGTTTTATTAATAAGGAATCATATTTCCTGGCTGCACTGAACGAATCGGCTCAAAAAGAATTTCGGGAGATTCACTCATCACTATATATAATCACTGAGACCCTCAGAATTATAAAAATAGTTTCCAAAATCCCCTGCGTTAATTATTAGGGCGCATAGTCTGTTCACTTCTATGGGAGTGGTGGTCGCGCCTGCTCCTATAGACATGTACAAGTGAATAGAGCTGAGATCGGGCGCGTGCGCATAGAGGGACCCTCGTTCTCCAGTGGTCAGACTCCCAGCGATCATGCATTTAGATAAGTGATAAATTCTAGTAACAAGACCCCCCCCTTTTAGGGCACCAAAGTCGTTCTTTGCAGCATCTTATACAAAGGGGTCCCGAGCGCAGGCTCAGGGGGTGCAACTATAGTAGTCCAATACTGAACCTGTTACATTAGGGGTACTTGTTGGACATTCTGCATTGGGACCCAGCTTTATGATTCGGACATCCTGTGCAGTAACGCATGTTACATCCCAATTGGGATGTGAAAAGGATGGTAATCCTAAATCATCTACACTGGTAAGTGTTCCCAATCACTGGCAGCAAGCAGGGATCCTAAAACGGTAAGGAACTGAGAGCTAAACAATCCAGGACCCCAATTCTGCACTGTGCGGCCGCCATCTACTTCTATGGGAAGGAAGCGCTGCAGAATATTGCGCAGGATGCGCTCAGCCGCAGATCTATCCGGTACAAGCAGCGCGTTGTCTGACAACTGCTCCTGTGTTAGCATTCATTAGACGGCTCGGTCAAGCAGCCCATGTTAGATTAATTGATTATTCCATGGTGCCAGCTTCATTGTTCAAAGCAGCTGCCAGGAGGAAGAGAAGCCGGAGCGGTCAGAGCAATGACACCCGGCGAGCGGCGCTCCGCCACCGACTTACACGGGGAACGTGTGAGTGACAGCTCCATGCAAAACTTGAATCAATGGCTCAGAGCGGTGACAGAGACCGAACGCCGAGCTACTTGTGCCCCGCGCATTTTATGAATTTCTAATCCAGTCAATAGGGGTAACCGTTATGTATCCATCTTGCATGTGACACCAAATAAAAATGTATCTGGTACAGAAGGTGAAATTAAGAGGTGCAGATTACACAAGATAACTTGACACCAAATGTGTTGGCGACGCGTTACTTTGCATTTGTGATGCTTTTCTTTTTTTTTTTTTCACACTCTTTATTTATGCGAGACGTTGGCTGAAGCTTCTGCATCTGCAGGCGCCTCTCACACGTTCAGAAGTAAATTTAGAAACAATTGTTATTCTATAAACTGTTGTAGTTCTACATCTCAACCACTGGCGGAGTCAAGAGCACGGCACAGATGCAGAACAGCTCCCCCTAGCTGAGGGCAAAGGTAGCACAGAGGTCGATGATGCTAAAATCTCTGATGCTAAAATCTCCACTGGCAAACTTGTGTTCTGTTGTCTTCTTTGGGCAGATACAA
Source organism: Phyllobates terribilis (assembly GCF_046119375.1). Taxonomy (NCBI): domain Eukaryota; kingdom Metazoa; phylum Chordata; class Amphibia; order Anura; family Dendrobatidae; genus Phyllobates; species Phyllobates terribilis. Next base: position 23,317,624 of record NW_027362774.1, on the reverse strand, counting down.
TTAATTTGAAAGTGAAGATTAATATGACCTGGGGGGTCTCCACACACCAAAGCATGATTAATGGAGATAAATTAAAATAAATTATTCTCACCTGTCTCCGCTGTACCGGTCTTCCAGAACTAAGACCAGTGATTGGTCACATGAGGTTACGTTGGATGGAGGAGGGAACGCGCGTCATTGACGTCAATTGCGTGTCACCCCTCTTCAGGACAGGTGAGCACAATCTAATTCCTCCGTTACGCCTCCTGAAAATTTAGGATCAAATTGACAAAAAAGTTGCCATTCTCTCTTGTCGGAGGGGATTGGGTCCCTACGTGGTCAGCACTGATTGGACAGTATAGGTGAGTGCATATGAGGGGATTAGATTGGCTCGTCATTTGCCATCCTATATCTACGGCTTCATGAATCCTGGCAGCATAGTCGGATGCGAGTGACAGGACGGATTTGGACATCAGTCGGCAGAATTTGTGATCATTTTCATAAGTGTTTTAGAATCAGCCTCCCAGAGACGTAACATTTACAGAGGTCCTTAGCCGAAATGTGAAAACTATGGAGGATTGGAAATGTCACCACGAGCCTTCGAGATGACATATAAATAAAGGCCGGAGACAAGGCTTTGAGATTCATTGCTGCCACCATATTACAAGGGGAAATTATTCAAGACATGATTCATGAAGGTGCAAAGCCCTAATCACAACCTAGAGAGTAAGACAAAGGTGTAATACCTCTTTTTAGCCTTTCGGTGTCACTGTGGGGGCCTACGGTAATTAAAGAGAACCTCTTATTATTATTTTACTCAGTTATATAGCGCCATTATTTCCACAGCGCTTTACAGATCACTTATCCCGATGAGCAGAGAAGGTATTGGTACAGAGTATCCTATGGGGCGCAGCACTGAACTGTTTTTCGTTTCCAAAAATATCGCTATATAGAGCTGCCACTAGGGGAAGCTGTCACACACAGTGTAAGAAAGAAAGTGTGAAATGAAGGGATGGGGGGAAGGGAGCCCAGACATTAGGGAAAGGGGAAGTGGAGACCTCTTAGGCTGATCTGCAATCACCCTGGCTCCCCTACTGTCCCTATATTGGTTCCTGACCAATCGCCGCACAGGAACCTATCCCTGTATTTCCCTAGCGCTTGGCCCTGGATAGGGAAGGGGGGTATGAGCGCTAGTCGATCCCCATTGACAACTAAAGACAACAAGGGAGACAGACACAGGGAAAGTAGCTCATCTTGAGTCGACTTCAGAGAGATGGCACACATGTCCTCTTAGCACCAGAGACGAAGGAAGAACTGCACTTGCTCCAAGCCTTCACAAGGGGTCATGTGCAGGGCCGCCATCAGGGCATTAGTGCCCTTACAGCTGTATGGGGCCTGGGCCAGTCCAGGGGCCCCCCTCTTGTGCTACTGCTCATCAGGCCCCCGGGGTATCGCGTTCGTGTGCCGGGGCCCCCGGGTATCTTGTGCTAGGGCCCCGAGGTATATTGTGCCAGAGCTCCGCAGGCGGCGGCGTACATCTCCTTGGTGCAGGGACCCTAGGAGCTCTCTGAGCCGTCATGACTGAATGGCTGTGCAGCGGCTCCAAGGGAGTCCCTCCTCCCCTGAGTGACGCGCTGGTAAAGGCGCGTATGCAATCACTCATCGAATACGTGCCTGCATAGAGCACTAGGATGCCAGTACAGCTGCAGGGGATTGTATGACATGCAAGTATGAAAAATGTATTTGTTTTAATAGAATTAATTAAATGGTTTTGGGGGAGAGCACATGATGCATTGGGAGTGGGGGGTGGGAGCACATGGAGAATTGGGAGTGGCGGGTGGGAAGAGCACATGGAGAACTGGGGGGGGTGGGAGCACATGGAGAACTGGGAGTGGAGGGTGGGAAGAGCACATGGAGAACTGGGGGGGTGGGAGCACATGGAGAACTGGGAGTGGAGGGTGGGAAGAGCAGATGGAGAATTGGGAGTGCGGGGTAAGCACATGGAGAATTCGGAGTGGAGGGTGGAATGAGCACATGGAGAATTGGGAATGGGGTGGTGAGAGAACATGGAGAATTGGGAGTGGAGGGTGGGAAGAGCACATTAAGAATTGGGAGTGGCGGGTTGTTAATAGCAGATGGAGAATTGGGAGTGGAGTGTGGGGATGAGCACATGGAGAATTAGGAGTGGGGTGGGGATGAGCACATGGAGAATTAGGAGTGGGGTGGGGAGAGCAAATGGAGAATTGGGAGTGTGGTGGGGAGAGCACATGGAGAATTGGGAGTGGGGTCGGGAGAGCACATGGAGAATTGGGAGTGGGGTGGGGATGAGCACATGGAGAATTAGCAGTGGGGTGGGGATGAGCACATGGAGAATTAGGAGTGGGGTGGGGAGAGCATATGGAGAATTGGGAGTGGGGTGGGGAGAGCATATGGAGAATTGGGAGTGGGGTGGGGAGAGCACATGGAGCATTGGGAGTGGGATGGGAAGAGCACATGGGGAATTGGGAATGGGATGGGGAGCGCACATGGAGAATTGGGAGTGGGGTGGGGAGAGCACATGGAGAATTGGGAGTGGGGTGGGGAGAGCACATGGAGATTTGGGAGTGGGATGAGGAGAGCACATGGAGAATTGGGAGTGGGATGAGGAGAGCACATGGAGAATTGGGAGTGGAATGAGGAGAGCACATGGAGAATTGGGAGTGGGATGAGGAGAGCACATGGAGAATTGGGAGTGTGGTGGGGAGAGCACATGGAGAATTGGGGGTGGCCAGATCACATGATGCATTGGGGGTGAGGAGAGCACATGATGCATTGGAGGTGGGGAGAGCACATGATGCATTGGAGGTGGGGAGAGCACATGATGCATTGGAGGTGGGGAGAGCACATGATGCATTGGAGATGAGGAGAGCACATGATGCATTGGGGGTGGGGAGAGCACATGATGCATTGGGGGTGGGGAGAGCACATGATGCATTGGGGGTGGGGAGAGCACATGATGCATTGGGGGTGGGGAGAGCACATGATGCATTGGGGGTGGGGAGAGCACATGATGCATTGGGGGTGGGGAGAGCACATGATGCATTGGGGGTGGGGAGAGCACATGATGCATTGGGGGTGGGGAGAGCACATGATGCATTGGGGGTGGGGGAAGCACATGATGCATTGGGGTGGGGAAAGCACATGATGCATTGGGGTGGAGAGAGCACATGATGCATTGGGGGTGGGGAGAGCACACGGAGAATTGGGAGTGGGGAGAGCACATGATGCATTGGAAGTAGGGGTGGGGAGAGCAAATGATGCATTGGGAGTGGTGGATGGGGAGAGCACATGGTGAATTGGAAGTGGGGGGGGAGAGCAAATGAAGCATTGGGAGTGGGGGTGGGGAGAGCACATGATGAATTGGGAGTGAGGGGTGGGGAGAGCACATGGAGCATTGGGAGTGGGATGGGAAGAGCACATGGGGAATTGGGAATGGGATGAGGAGCGCACATGGAGAATTGGGAGTGGGGTGGGGAGAGCACATGGAGAATTGGGAGTGGGGTGGGGAGAGCACATGGAGATTTGGGAGTGGGATGAGGAAGGCACATGGAGAATTGGGAGTGGGATGAGGAGAGCACATGGAGAATTGGGAGTGGAATGAGGAGAGCACATGGAGAATTGGGAGTGGGATGAGGAGAGCACATGGAGAATTGGGAGTGTGGTGGGGAGAGCACATGAAGAATTGGGGGTGGCCAGATCACATGATGCATTGGGGGTGAGGAGAGCACATGATGCATTGGAGGTGGGGAGAGCACATGATGCATTGGAGGTGGGGAGAGCACATGATGCATTGGAGGTGGGGAGAGCACATGATGCATTGGGGGTGGGGAGAGCACATGATGCATTGGGGGTGGGGAGAGCACATGATGCATTGGGGGTGGGGAGAGCACATGATGCATTGGGGGTGGGGAGAGCACATGATGCATTGGGGGTGGGGAGAGCACATGATGCATTGGGGGTGGGGAGAGCACATGATGCATTGGGGGTGGGGAGAGCACATGATGCATTGGGGGTGGGGAGAGCACATGATGCATTGGGGGTGGGGAGAGCACATGATGCATTGGGGGTGGGGGAAGCACATGATGCATTGGGGTGGGGAAAGCACATGATGCATTGGGGTGGAGAGAGCACATGATGCATTGGGGGTGGGGAGAGCACACGGAGAATTGGGAGTGGGGAGAGCACATGATGCATTGGAAGTAGGGGTGGGGAGAGCAAATGATGCATTGGGAGTGGTGGATGGGGAGAGCACATGGTGAATTGGAAGTGGGGGGGGAGAGCAAATGAAGCATTGGGAGTGGGGGTGGGGAGAGCACATGGTGAATTGGGAGTGAGGGGTGGGGAGAGCACATGATGAATTGGGAGTGGGGGAGAGTAAATGATGATGAATAGAGGGTGGGGGTGGGAAGAGCACGGACATGACAATGAATTGGGGCAGAGGGTGCATGTAAATATAAAGAATCAGGGGAGTAGGAGGTACAGAGTAGAGGGCATTGAGTATGCAGAGTGTGACTGGTATTAATTTATATATTTATTAGGTGGGGAAGTGGCTAGTTATAGTTAGTGGGGGGAGCAGGGGTGGATTACAATTTATATTTGGAATGGTGGGTTGCATAATAACTAATTATATATTGATGGTGGGTGCACACCTGTATTCATCTGTGTAATGTAGAAGTTGGGGAATGTGCTCTAGATAACTGTGTGTTATTTTATGCAGAGATGAGTCCTGGCTTCAACTAGAGACGTCACCGATGAGTCAGTGTGTTATCTGTCCACTGACACTATACACTATATACAGAGCCCCTGTGTATAATGTCACTGGTGGTCACTCTATTACCTGTACACTTACACTATACACTGTATACCATGTACAGAGCTCCCGTGTATAATGGCACTTATGGTAATATTAGTATTGTGTTTTTTTTATTAATGATCAGTATTGCAGTACTCGGTCACTATGTGGTGGTAATATGTGGTCCAGTCATGGTGTGGTGGTATTTGTCCCTTGTATGTGGCATTATTCAGTCACTATGTGGTGGTATGTGGTCTGGTCATGGTGTGGCAGTATTTGTTCCTTGTATGTGGTATTATTCAGTCACTATGTGGTGGTAATATGTGGTCCAGTCATAGTGTGGTGGTATTAGTCCCTTGCATGTGGTATTATTCGGTCACTATGTGGTGGTGATATCTGATCTGGTCATGGTGTGGCAGTATTTGTTCCTTGTATGTGGTATTATTCAGTCACTATGTGGTGGTAATATGTGGTCCAGTCATAGTGTAGTGGTATTAGTCCCTTGCATGTGGTATTATTCGGTCACTATGTGGTGTTGATATATGGTCTGGTCATGGTGTGACAGTATTTGTTCCTTGTATGTGGTATTATTCGGTCACTATGTGGTGGTAATATGTGATTTTGTCGTGGTGTGGCAGTATTTGTCCCTTGTATGTGGTATTATTGGTCATTTTAAAATATGTATGTGACACATTCCTTTAAAGAAAAATAAATAAAAATATACCTAAAAAGAGTACTGGATATTTTAAGAAATATTGAATAGGTTAGAGTAGAGTAGGGCTAGGCCAGAAGAGTCTACCTTGTCACGGACAAATTAAAATTAATTAATTCAACTTAATTTGAATATTTTTCATATAAATGAAGTATTCAGGGTTGAAATATACATCAGAGTGTATATAACCTTAATAGTGCTGCTTACCTACAAATCAGCTGAAGTGATTTTATGAAAAAAAGTAAGAACACTTTCATCCTCTTTAAAAAGTTTGTTTATAAAACATCCAATGCACTTTGGATATTCTTAATTTTTTTCAAAACAAAAGCTGCTGGCTATGTATGTGATCTGGTGTTCGATGGGAACTGTTAATGTGTGATTGGTGAGGACGGGGTGCAGAAGTGGAGTTTTTCCAAGAGTGGGTGGTGGGACTGTAGAAAGTTCGAAGGATGTAGGCGTAGCTGGGGTGGAGCCTGGGCGGAGTCTCGAGAGAGCCCGAAAATTTCCTTAGAGAGCGCTACCTGCTGTTGTCAAAAGAGGAAGCTCACTGTATAAAGATTTGAGTTCACTGCTTTCTGTATAAATTCCTATGCAATGAGCTCCCCCTAGTGGTTGCTGTAGGCAGCAAATATAAAAAAAATTCCCTTAAAGAGCGCTACCTCCTGTCGCCACAAGAGGGAACTCACTGTATAAAGATTTGAGTTCAGTGCTTCCTGTATAAATTCCTATGCAATGAGCTCCCCCCTAGTGGTTGCTACAGGCAGCAAATATAAAAGAATTTCCTTAAAGAGCGCTACCTGCTGTTTACAAAAGAGGGAGCTTACTGTATAAAGATTTGCGTTCAGTGCTTTCTGTATAAATTCCTATGTAATTAGCTCCCTCTAGTGGTGGCTGCAAGTATCCAAAATTTTAAAATTTATCAAAATCTGGAGAAAAAAAAAAGGCAAAAAAAAATTACTTTTTTTTACAGGAGACCCCTTTAAACTCCAACCAAAGCAGAACAATGGGATCCATCTAGGAATATCACATGCTCTTACAATGTATATCGGGCAGTGCTCATTGCTGGGAGGTGTAGTTCACCATGTATATTTGCCGGTGACCTGAGTGTTCTCTAATGCTCAGGGTTAATCATGGCGGCACAATCAGCTCATCATTGACTTCACCTTCCCACAACAGGTCAATAATGCCGGTGACTGCGAGGTGACCGCTCACTGCTCCTCCATATTAAATATTAAACAGGAGAGCCATTAAGGATGAAAATACCAACCTATTACACCGCGCTGACAGCTTAAAGGGTCCTGTGGGCACAAACAGCGAGAACCTAAAGGTAATAGAGGAGACAGCTTAACGCGGGAAGCTTGACGTGTCCCCCGAGAGCCTCAATGGTGATGACCTCGGATGCTCTGTATGGACAGGAGACATAAAATTACAGGAATGATGGAAGCCGCCACTTATTGTCACATTCGTACAAATCTAAAGATCTTTTATTAACCGATCCTCCTAATGCTCAAGGATTCAATGGTTTATTCCCAACTTCATGAATGGGCTTTATCAAACAGCGCACTTTTGCAATTTACTGTTTATTAAAACTTGCAGCTGTTCTTGAGATATGAACACTTTTGGTCACAGCTTATTGCCTAGGAGACCGACCACCGCTGTTGTCTAGTTTGTAAGCGCTGTGCTGAAGCTGGCCGGGATTAAGAGGTAAGAGCGCACACTCTGGACAACCTGACCAGCTTCAAAACCGTGCTTACAAGCTCAATAGAAAAGAGCCTGTAAGCGCCGCACATGTTCTGCCGTCTAACAGCAGTGGTCGGTCTCCAAGGCAACGAGCTGTAAACAAAAGAAAAGTGTCAATAGCTCAAGAATGGCTGTAAACGGCTTCTTGTGAATGCATATGATCAAAAATACTGTTTTTGGAACAATTTTTTTTATTGCGCCAAAGTGTTTTATTAAATATTTAATACCGTTTAGTGTACACAGCTCCTATGCAGACAAATGTAAGTGTAGTACTCTTCTTCTTCCTTGATGAAGGAAATAATACGTGACTGGAGGGTCACACTACGAATAAGATTTCTTTGTAGTCTGTAACCAGGGGAACCAATAGGTCTGCATAGGAGCTGCATACACAACATTTTTTTTCCTTTATATGTAATAAAACAGTGAGAATCATTTTGCTTTGCTGACACCAACGATACTGAGCTGCAATCCCGGCCGCAGCCCATAGAGCGGCGCCATTTCTGGACTGAAGCAGCCATGTTTTTCCACCCTCATACAACCCCTATTAGTGTGTATATCCCTGCTGAGTGTTTTTCAGGAAAACGAAGGAGCAATGAGACAGAACTAAATTCTCCATGATGGGAGCCGTATCTCATATATCTTAAGCTGAGATAAGCCGCTGAACCCTCGGCATACATGAGCTCGGATCGGACGACTTTAATATAAAGCGAGTGGATGGTGCGTCCATTGTTCTTATGGAGATCCTGCGAGAGAAACATTAATTCCTGAGCACAAACAATCATAATCCTCGCTGATAGGAATAACGGAGGAGCGATAAAGGCGGCAGATTCGGGGGAAGTTCACCTCCTGGAGGGTTTATGAAGGACGAGGATGGTAGAAATCACATCACTGTGTCCTACAAGAGGCTCCACAAGGAGAATTAGAAATATAGCAGTGAGCGTAGAGACCGCTACTGGATGCCGCCGAGCAAAGAATCGCACCCGCAGCGCCACCTATAGGCTTGTCATGACACTGAAGGATATTGCATCTGTACCACGGTACCTGCAGCGCCCCTGGTGTGTGGGGGGTACAGTACCCGAACTTCTGAGGATGAAGAATGGCCGATAATGTCACCATGTGTAGCTTTACCCCCAAATACAGGTGACACCAGATAGATATTACATAGATAAATGTTATATATTAGATAGAGATGTGATCGACAATAGATAGATAGATAGATAGAAATATACATATAGATATATGGGTAGATAACAGAAAGATAGATAATAGAAAGATGTTGATAGATAATAGATAGGTAGATAAAAGATAATATAGATAGATAGATATATGAATAGATAATAGATAGAAGGATAGATAGAAGGATAGATAGATATATATGGATAGATAATAGATAACAGATATATAATACAGTAGATAGATAGATTGATAGATAGATGGATAATAGATCGATAGGAGATAGATAGATGATAGATAGATAGAAATGAGATAGATAGATAGAGATAGATAGATAATAGATAGATAGATGATAGATAATAGATAGATAGATAATAGATAGATAGATGATAGATAGATAGAAATGAGATAGATAGATGATAGATAGATAGATAATAGATAGATGATAGATAATAGATAGAAAATATATAGATGATAGATAATAGATAGATAGATGATAGATAGATAGAAATGAGATAGATAGATAGATGATAGATAATAGATAGATAATAGATAGATAGATGATAGATAGATAGAAATGAGATAGATAGATGATAGATAGATAATAGATAGATAGATGATAGATAATAGATAGAAAATATATAGATGATAGATAATAGATAGATAGATGATAGATAGATAGAAATGAGATAGATAGATGATAGATAGATAGATGATAGATAATAGATAGATAGATGATAGATAGATAGAAGGATAGATAGAAGGATAGATAGATAGATAGATAGATAGATAGATAGATAGATAGATAGATAGATAGATAGATAGATAGATAGATAGATAGATAGATAGATAGATAGAAGGATATTCTGTGCCCGGAGGATAGATGAGTAAATAACTTTACTTTTTTCACTACAATCCGGGAGAGCTCACGGTTTTGATAATCTGGGGAAGGGCGTAGCGTTGGTAGCTTCCAGCTTGCACTGTACATTTGCTCTCTTTGATTGATCACTCCTTGGGTTCTGAGTTTAAGACCCTTTAACAACAACATTTTCAAGGAGTTTGTATCTTCTCCCCATATTTGCGTGGGTTTCCTCCGGGTTCCCAATTTCTTCCCACACTCCAAAGACATACTGATGGGGAATGTAGCTTGTGAGTCCCGATGGGGACAGTGATGATAATGTATATAAAGCGTTGCGGAATATCTTGGCAAGCAGTCATGATAGAAAGACAAATACACGTTAGATAGATAGATAATGATAGAAGTGTTAAATATTAGTCAAGTCACACAAAACAATGTCATTAGTTTCCAACAAAAGTAGATTGCTTTACTCATAGGTTTTGCATATGACTGATATGTGACAGATAGATAAATATATATATTTATAGATAGACAGACAGACAGACGTATAATAAGTCGTATTCTTTATGACCGCTCTCGCTGAGCTCAGTATACGCTGGAGCCGTCTGTACTTTTCATCTGCTGCCGTCGGGTAAAATTCACAGAAAATACAATTAAATCCATGTAACGAAGTCTCTGGTAGCAGAAGGTAAATAAGTGCAGCTAATACAGAGGCAGGAGGGGCGGCCGGGGACGGATCTCCAGATGAGACGAACAATAATGAACATATAACATTATTAACTCCGCGTGTGTGGGTGGCTGACTGGGTTTTCGTTGCCCCCGCACCATCGGTGACTTCTGCAGCGATACCACAGTAAATGCACATAACGATGCCTCAATCTACAGTCAAATAGAAGAATGATAAGACGACACACGAGGAAAAACCAAAAGCGACAAACAGAGCGATTTTTAATTGTATTCACACAAGTCGCCCCATCGTCGCCCCGTGTGCACCGGGCTTCTCTCCGGCTCAGGAGGAGGCCTCAGACCATCCACATCATCATACAATACATGATGGCCCTCTCTTACTACACTGACCAACATTTTCACCCCACATCATGGGACATTTTATGCTGGAAACCTTCAAAATGACAACTTTTTGCCTACGAATTTGCAAAGCAAAAATTGCTGCTCCGCTGATTCTGGAACAATTTTTCGTTTTCTCCTGTGCCCATTAATTCCAAAGTTATGCCCCCAACTTTCAACCAACTTTACATACACCCCAGAACTTCTCTGTTTTCACTGGCCGGCATCGGAGGAGAAAAAGCAAACGGCCACAGAAAAGCTCTCTGGTTGCCTGAAAGGGATATTTGCACCATTATTACTGGCGGACATAACTATAGAACGGAGGGGAACAGAGGAAAATGAAAAACTGTTCCAGAATTAGTGGAGCAGCAACAATTGGAGGAGGTACTCAGTTTAAAAAAAAAAAAAACAGTGAAAAGTCGCCTTTAGGTGTCTTAGATTGGAATACACCTTTAAGGTTAATTTTTCAGGCATCACTCTCTATCTATTATGTGCTCTGCCGAGGGCCAAATGTGCTTTTCTTGGTCACTGAGCAATGTCTGAAAACTGAGCTCCAGGCTGCGGCTTCTTCATGGCTTCTAATAAGAGACTCTATTGTATTAGCCCCAGGTAAGGAGGAAGGAGACAGTTTCCCACCTCCGGAAGACGCACTGAAGAAAGACCTGGGACTCTCATGGGAAATCTGGAAAAGCACAAATCCAGCCAGTCCCGATCACTCACCAACGTCTTATGTGCCCTCTCTTGTAAGATCGGCTAATTGTTCTCCAGACGTCTCCGCTCTTCAGTTTCTGGGATAGGACAGAGCTCTCTGACATGTTTGGTAAATTATCATGTGGACGAAGCCCCCCATACACAGTAAATAGCTGTAAGACAAATGATCATACATGCCATGTCTCCTGGCTTGCCCCATACTGTGTTCTCTATGAGCCGCTGAATGACTCTTCTGGTGGATTGTCTCCCCGAGAAGAAAAGCATCGACTGTTGGAAATCCAACATGCCAGATTCTCCTCTCCCCCAACATCAGGGAAGAGTTGAGAGACCCCCATACACATTAGACCAATTTGTCAGGTTCGACAGATAATAAGAAAAGTCAGGAGACCCCCATACACATTATACCGATTTGACAGGTTTGTGTCACGCAAGATGAGGGAAGAAACACGTGTACAACGACAGGGAGAGGGGGAAGAGAGCCCAAAACTAGGGAAAGGGGGAGTGGAGACCCCTAGGCAGATCTAATATCACCCTGACTACCCTATCTTCCCTATATATGTTCTGCACCTATCGCCAAGCAGGAAACCTAATCCCTGAATGTCGTAGAGCTTGGCCCTAGGTATGGAGGGGATGGGGTGAGCACTAGTCAGGCCCCACTGTTACTAAAGACAACAAGGTAAACAAACAAAGGGGATACACTTAGCTTGAGAAGACACCAGAGAGGTAATGCCAACTGTCCTCCAAGGGAAGTCCAAGAAGAATCTAGCCGACTACTAGTACTCCAGGCATGGACAGCGGAACATAGAACTATCACCGGTAACTATCTAGAGACACAGAGTTTTTAACTACCAAGTAAGGGTGTGTCAATTAGCAGTAGAAGTTGGAGGTCGCTGCTGGGTCCTGCTGGGTCCTAAAGGAAGAAGGATATCACTACACTGCAGAGATGAGAGGATCAAGAAGCCATCGGCAACGCCAAGCGCAGTGACCTCCTACAGCCGGATCCAGAGCGATTGTCTGTCACACTTGATACACCCGTGACAGCTCGGCAGTCAATGAGAAGAGTCGGGAGACCCGCATACACATTACACCGATTTGTCAGGTTCGGAAGACAATAAGAATAGTCAGAAGACCTCTATACAAATTACACCGATTTTTCAGGCTTTTCAGAAGTTAGTCTAATGTGTATGGGGGCCTTAAGTTCTTTGCCACCCTATCACCCACAGAGTCCTTCCCTTTCCCTTCCTCAGCTCTTCCTGGCAGCCAATCACAGTGAGAGAAACTAAAAGCTCCATTCAAAATTACATTTGCGCATTTTTTCCCTAAATTTTGGCATTTTCAGTCTGTTTTTGATTTGCGCCAAATTCTTCTTTTGATTTGTGCCTTTTTTCAAGTCTATTTTATACACAGTACAGACCAAAAGTTTGGACACACCTTCTCATTTAAAGATTTTTCTGTATTTTCATGACTATGAAAATTGTACATTCACACTGAAGGCATCAAAACTATGAATTAACACATGTGGAATTATATACTTAACAAAAAAGTGTGAAACACCTGAAAATATGTCTTATATTCTAGGTTCTTCAAAGTAGCCACCTTTTGCTTTGATGACTGCTTTGCACACTCTTGGCATTCTCTTGATGAGCTTCAAGAGGTAGTCACCGGAAATGGTCTTCACTTCACAGGTGTGCGCTGTCAGGTTTAATAAGTGGGATTTCTTGCCTTATAAATGGGGTTGAGACCATCAGTTGTGTTGTGCAGAAGTCTGGTGGATACACAGATGATAGTCCTACTGAATAGACTGTTAGAATTTGTATTATGGCAAGAAAAAAGCAGCTAAGTAAAGAAAAATGAGTGGCCATCATTAAGAAATGAAGGTCAGTCAGTCCGAAAAATTGGGAAAACTTTGAAAGTGTCCCCAAGTGCAGTTGCAAAAACCATCAAGTGCTACAAAGAAACTGACTCACACGAGGACCGCCCCAGGAAAGGAAGACCAAGAGTCACCTCTGCTTCTGAGGATAAGTTTATCCGAGTCACCAGCCTCAGAAATCGCAGGTTAACAGCAGCTCAGATTAGAGACCAGGTCAATGCCACACAGAGTTCTAGCAGCAGACACATCTCTTCAACAATCGTTAAGAGGAGACTTTGTGCAGCAGGCCTTCATGGTAAAATAGCTGCTAGGAAACCACTGCTAAGGACAGGCAACAAGCAGAAGAGACTTGCTTGGGCTAAAGAACACAAGGAATGGACATTAGACCAGTGGAAATCTGTGCTTTGGTCTGATGAGTCCAAATTTGAGATCTTTGGTTCCAACCACCGTGTCTTTGTGCGACGCAGAAAAGGTGAACGGATGGACTCTACATGCCTGGTTCCCACCGTGAAGCATGGAGGAGGAGGTGTGATGGTGTGGGGGTGCTTTGCTGGTGACACTGTTGGGGATTTATTCAAAATTGAAGGCATACTGAACCAGCATGGCTACCACAGCATCTTGCAGCGGCATGCTATTCCATCTGGTTTGCGTTTAGTTGGACCATCATTCATTTTTCAACAGGACAATGACCCCAAACACACCTCCAGGCTGTGTAAGGGCTATTTGACCAAGAAGGAGAGTGATGGGGTGCTACGCCAGATGACCTGGCCTCCACAGTCACCAGACCTGAACCCAATCGAGATGGTTTGGGGTGAGCTGGACCGCAGAGTGAAGGCAAAAGGGCCAACAAGTGCTGAGCATCTCTGGGAACTCCTTCAAGATTGTTGGAAGACCATTTCCGGTGACTACCTCTTGAAGCTCATCAAGAGAATGCCAAGAGTGTGCAAAGCAGTCATCAAAGCAAAAGGTGGCTACTTTGAAGAACCTAGAATATAAGACATATTTTCAGTTGTTTCACACTTTTTTGTTAAGTATATAATTCCACATGTGTTAATTCATAGTTTTGATGCCTTCAGTGTGAATGTACGATTTTCAAAGTCATGAAAATACAAAAAAATCTTTAAATGAGAAGGTGTGTCCAAACTTTTGGTCTGTACTGTATGTTCACTTTTGTTTTTAAGTTGGCCAATACGGGCATGAAGTTTGTCTTCTCAATGTTTACGACTAATTTATTAATTGCGACTGTTTAAAAAGTTGTTACATTTTTTTGCCCAAATGTATTACAGTCCCTCAAGAGAGATTTTATGCACGCCTGAAATGTTTACACAAATGATGTGACATTTTGCTCTATAAAGGCGAAATAAAGAATTCTGTTTTTTTTAAATCATTTTTATTTTATTTTGCACAAGATTCACGAACTGCATATTGCGCATAAAAACAGCAATGACTACCACAAGACAAAAAAAAGTGACCATTAATAAAAACTCTTCAGATGATGAATCGGGACCAATATGTTTGGTGGATGTATTAGACAGGACACTAAAAAGTTGCAGAAAAGTTTTTATGATACAATGTATCGATAGTTATGGAAAGTGAAGTGCAGGAGACCATAACTGGCTTTTCGTCCTATAGTACGCTCCTATTGATCCTACTTTTAGGGGTCGGGTCGTGGAATAACTGGGACCAGCCAATCATCTAATGTGTATAGGAGCCTCCCGACACTTCCCCAAGTTTGTAAACTTTTCACATTGCGTTAAAACTTTTTTTTTTTATTTGCTGGGGGAGGGGCATTAATTAAGTTGTTTTATCTATCTCCTCATCTGCCCGATGTCATCACAGTTTCCATCTATCATCATCGTGCAGATAAATTTCTTTCTCCAGCCGTCTCGCCGTCTCCCAGCAGTCTCTGCAGAGCTGCGCAAAGGACGTTTCAATAACACTGATGCATATTGATAGGCTCATAAAGATAAACCGCGCTAATCTATTTCCTGCGAACTACATTGGTTTTCTGGACGCATGTTCTATTAATCCAGACACAAGCGAGGCCTCATTCAATATTTAGCACCTGTCCGTCCTGCAAGCACCAACTATAGCAAAAGTGCAGGAGAAAAAGTTTCCAACTCAGCTGGATGTGACCCAGATACTTGGCAATTCATCAAGCGTCGCCGGCTGGAAGACGACATTAGATGTCAGGGGAAGAAGTGGGACGGAGAAGACCCCAGGGCATCTACATTCATCCCCATAAGATCTGATGATACTTTTTTTTTTTTTTTTTGAGTGTGGGGGGGCAAAATCTTTTCCAATGTGGACTGAAATTGAAACTAATACTTGCTGGATTTCTATTAGGATTACATTTCAGATCTGCTAATAATCCAGAAAGCCTTATAAATACAGCCTCCTTTAGGTCCTAATAAAAGAGTATCTGTCACTTGCTCAAAAAGTTCAGTTAAATACCTTCTAAAAATCCCTGAGTTCCCCTGATTCTTCCACTGTTTTCCGTTTTGTGCTGCGTCGCTCCGTTGGTGAGATATTGACATTTGTTACTTATGGAGCTCAGTATGTGAAATCTCTGCTTGCAGAGCAACTGGGCGTTTCTTCAGTTTTCTCTGGGGGTGTCCTCTTGCACCTCTTAAATGCAGCTAATAACAACTCTGATCTAGCAGCGTCAGACGCTACCAAGATATGATTGGCAGCATCTGGCAGAGAGAGGTGAAGGAGCGCGTCCCCAGAGAAGATTCTGAAGAAACACCCAGTTCAATCGCAAGTAGAAATTTCACATAGTGCTCTGCAAAAGTAACAAATGGGAATATCTCTGCAATGGAGCAAT
This sequence comes from Phyllobates terribilis, assembly GCF_046119375.1. Lineage (NCBI taxonomy): Eukaryota > Metazoa > Chordata > Amphibia > Anura > Dendrobatidae > Phyllobates > Phyllobates terribilis. The sequence goes on along the minus strand of NW_027362774.1, from coordinate 23,301,857 downwards.
GCAACGCAAAATGGAAAAAAAGTGACAGAATCAGGGGAGCGCAGGGATTCTTAAATGGTATTTGACTCTTTTTTTTATAAAGTCACAGGTCCTCTCTAATGCTGACATACACTTATGGACATTACACCTGCAGATAGGGGTGCTGAAGTAGCAAATGCACTTGGGCCCCGGTATCCCTTTGAAACATAAGATGTTGTGGGTGTAAGCCCTATTACAGATTTTGCTAAACTTTTCCTACCCCCTTGCAAAGCTCTTCTTAAGCGTATGTGCACACTGACTCTTTTTGCTGCGTTTTTGGAGAAGAAACTGAGCAGGAACGCAAAGTTTTTGACAAGGTTTGAATAGGATTTCCAGAGTTTCCGCTCCAAATACTTAGTGTGCAGAGAACTCAATAGTGACCCTCTCCTCCTACTGTTTCAGTCTGCAAGTTTTCTAATATTTTTAGTTGATTTAAGACTTCCAGAAATTACAGATATTTCAATTCCAGATAGGGTTAAAACTTAACATGAAATTCCAGTAATCCAGTATTTGATAATCCAGAAGGTCTCCTAACTTAATACAATACATTGCACAATACCACAAAACCAGGAAGGACGTCTTGAACACTTTGATCAGTCGATAATCCAGGACTGATGCTGAATTAAAGGAATTTTACTAGAGACAAACCTTCGCTCACAGACTGAAGTCCAGGCGATTTAACTTGCATTACAGCTCGTCTGGTGTAACATAACTTCTACAGCTAACGGTACAAAATAAGAGGCCATAATGTGATTATCTGCAGGATGTATCCATACAGAGGAGTGTCATCTGCCTGATACAGACAGTGGCAGTTACAGAGTATCAGGCGCCCTCTGTGATCAACACCGGAACTCTGCATTATTAAATCCGAGCGTGTCCGATAAAGGTCACAGTTGGAACGGACAACCGGAGACACAAGCACTAGAAGAAGGTAAGGAAAAAAGTATGAAAAAAGTACAGAAAAAGTATGAAAATACCAGCATTTTGTCACCGGAAACAACAATGAAATGTATGAAAAGAACTCATTTACTAAAAATCAAACAGAAATCATTTGTCCCTTTTTTTTTTGCCTACTTTTTATTGTTTTTCATTTGCACTTTTTTTTAAGTCTATTTTTTGTGTTTTTATGTTTTTCGGGGTTTCTAAATTTTTGCAGCCCATTCATCAATTGCAAATTTTTAAAAAGTTGAAACATGTTTTGCACAAATGTCCTCCAGTCTCCCCCATGGAATGATTTTTTTTTTTCACCCACACAAATTTTGCTAAATTTTAGTGCTAAAGAATAGCAAAAAAAAAAGTTAAAGACAAAAGTAAAGAACATTTTTCATTTTGGCAAAATTCATGAACCGCGAGCGCTAATTTGAAGAATTAGGTGCAAGCAAACATCAATGAATACCGCAATAATGTAATGTAAAAAAAAATACAAATGATATACAGCAATTGTTCCAACTGTATCCCCACCGTCTGCGATACTACAACTCTCAGCATGCCCCATCAGACACAGATTAGAGATCCCATATATAATGCATAGGATGAGGCATAAGGTAGAAGGACAGGGGGTCTCAATTAAAAACCTGTTTCGTTTGCACATTTTCCAGCCGGGTTTCCATACAGCGCGATGCAGAAGACTGAAGATTAATTTCTAGTGACAGGATGAGGGCAGCGGGTTAAGTGGGGGCTGCTGGTTGGGTGTCAGTGGGGTATCTTCACTAAGTAAAAAGCAATTACAGCTCATTTAGGTTGTGATTTACCTAAAGGGATTATGCAAGTAAAGGTTAATTACCGAGTAAAAACTTTCTGCAACTTTCTACTGTACTTTTAATTTCTCATCATGGTCAATACCTCTACTTTCCACTACCATCTCCTCCTTCATCTCAAAACAAACATCCGACTGAGGCCCTGTATTTTAACCACATTAACCTCTTCCATAACCCGAATCCACCCAATCCCATCTACAAGACTTCTCATGTGCTGGCACTAGTTCCCTGGAATGCGCTACCCAAGAATAAGGTTAGTAACATCCACAGCTTTAAGTTAGTCCTAAAAATCTTATTTTTTCAAGCAGGTTTATCACATTATTTAATCTGACTCTTTTTCACTTACCTCTTCCCTAGACTATGTTATTCCTCTAAAGACTAGCCGCTATGATGTCTCCCACATACAGCCCACAGATATGAGAGATTGCTGCTCTCCTGTCTCCATTTTGTACATAGAATCAGCAGTGGCTGCAGCATGGGGGACATTATAAAGGAGTACTGAGCAGTGTAGCTGTGAATGCAGCTTTTGGGTTAGATAAAACACTTACTAGAAATCAATAAGACTTTAAAATGGCTATTTTTAACGAAACACTTTAAGAGCACAGAACTCCACTGCCTCCCAGCTCACTCGTCAGGAGCACTCATTAATTGAAAATTCAGACCAGTGGCAGAGTTGAGCCACCAATGCAAACTGAGTGCCTTCTCCCATTCTGCAAGCAGAGATCTCTGTAGCACTCGAGGAGGGCAAAGGCACTGCAAGCTCTATGGTAAGGAGCTTGCAAGTGTTGCGCTTTTTGACTAGGAGACTGGCCACCTCTGATAGACTGCAGTGGTGGTTGGTAACCGTAGCAACAAGCAGTACACAAAAGAACTAAAAATCCCTCCGCTCTTGATAACAGAGAAGATATTTAATAAGATGCAAATTGCAGAGCTGCTTCTTTTTACTTTTATGATGTGGAGAAAACAAAACTTTAATCTGCCCCCTCAGTGAGCTGGCAGTCCATATTGTTTTGAGCAAGACAGATTTTATCAGGGTTCTCAGAGTAGATGAGGTGTACAGGAGGTGTGGCAAGGGAAGATGGGATATGCGAGAAGAGAAGTGGCTCATAAGTGGAAAGTAAACGGAAAGCTCAGGAGGTGTGGCAAGGGAAGGTGATGTGTGAGCGAGGAGAAGTGGCTCATAAGTGGAAAATAAACGGAAAGCTCAGGAGGTGTGGCAAGGGAAGGTGATGTGTGAGCGAGGAGAAGTGGCTCATAAGTGGAAAGTAAACGGAAAGCTCAGGAGGTGTGGCAAGGGAAGGTGATGTGTGAGCGAGGAGAAGTGGCTCATAAGTGGAAAGTAAACGGAAAGTTCAGGAGGTGTGGCAAGGGAAGGTGATGTGTGAGAGAGGAGAAGTGGCTCATAAGTGGAGAAAGAAGCAGATTTCTCTGATAAAATATGTTACAAAGTTTCTTATACTCACTTGTGCTATTGATTTGAGGGAAGATTGTTGAACTGACAGCGACTATTTTACCAATGTCCCTATATTTAAGCACAATTTAGGAGTATAGAGGCAAAGGGCAGACCTGTAAGGATATACACCGGGTGGGTTGCTTTATGTACGGAGCCAGATGCCACCATCAGCGCCTGCAGCACATGTCCCTCTCCAGAATAATTGCCTGCAGATCAGTCTCGGGCTCCCCTTAATATCCCCATTGCAAGTATTTTCCCCATAATAGTCAGACCGTGTCCTTTCATGTGCTTCACTGACAATGTTTTTTTTTTTTTTTTCACGTCATCCTTCCAGGAATGTGAGAAGAAAGCTTAAGAGAATTATTTAATACACCTCCTTTCATCCTTCTTCCAAGTCTACAATCACGGCAGATAATGAGGGCAAAAGTATCAACACGAGAGGGGGGAAAGCTCTTTGGAGTGCGCCGGGAACATTCACTTTGGAAAAGAAGCTAATCAGAGCTTTTAAATACAGATCCAGCCATCTCCTATTCATTCCACAAGTGCACGAGATGGAGCACAACAGAAGCACCTAAGCCCATCTCCCGCTTCTATATAGGCTTTATGTTTTAGAAGACTCTTCACATCTCCTCGTTCTGAAGCCGAGCCTCCAACATAATGCAAACAAAGGCTGTTCCCGAACGCTCGCACTGAAGTTACGATTGACAGAATCAGATACGGCTAAAATAAAAGTAAGGAAGATAAAGAACATGATGGAGGCGAGGAACAAAAGACGGAACGTCGACTGAAGACACTTTTGAAAAGACATAAAACATTTAGTAACGGTGGAAAGTAGGTTACAGTAAAGCTTCAAGAATACTGATTGGACGAGCTGAAATCTGTGGTACAACAGCAAATTGCTGGTGTAAAGGGGAACTTAAACCTTTGATATGTCACTGCACCATCTCGAATGACCACTAGGCCACCAGGGACAGGTCTAAAGGGACACAGCTCCCATCAGTAACTCTAATTTACCTACGTTGTCTACGGGAGTCTGAGAGACACTAATATTAATAACCACCCCAGGTGTATAACAAGTAAATAACTTCCCTGGTGTCTAGTAGGTTAATGATACATTTTCTTATGACCAGTTGCTAAAAACCATTACATCCCTGGCGACTGTGGATTAATAATATTTCCCCACTAGACTCCAGGAATGTAACGGTTATTAACAACTTGTCGACAGAAAATGTATTATTATTACCCCACAAAGCACCAGGGATGATAGCACAATACAGAGTTACTAAGGATGTTGTTATCGATACCCAGGTTGTTAATTACTAAGACCAATGCAGGGGTCTCCAGGCATACCATTAACTGCAAGGTATGTCTCTTCATGGATAATGTCAGATTTACGGGGGAGGTATCACAAGTGATAGTGTACATCAGTCTACCACAGCAAACACAGGCCGCTAGACACCAGGGAGGTGGTAAAGCAACGAGATACCGGAAATGTTGTAAAAACACAGTAAATATGAAGGATGTTGTAAACCCACTACACAAAAGTGATCTTGTAAAACCAGGAGATACCAGGAATGCTATAAACCAGGTATATTGAGAGCCCTCTAGGCACCAAGGATATCGTAAACCCATTAGACACCATGGATTTTGTAAACTCGCTATACACCAGGGATGTGGTGAACATAATAGACACCAGGGATGTCGTGAACCCAGTAGACACCAGAGATGTTGTGAACCCAATAGACACCAGGGATGTCGTGAACCCAGTAGACACCAGAGATGTTGTGAACCCAATAGACACCAGGGATGTCGTGAACATAATAGACACCAGGGATGTCGTGAACATAATAGACACCAGGGATGTCGTGAACATAATAGACACCAGGGATGTCGTGAACATAATAGACACCAGGGATGTCGTGAACCCAGTAGACACCATCAGGGCTGTGGAGTCGGTAAGCCAAACCTCCGACTCTGACTCCTCAATTTCCATGACTCAGACTCCAACTCCGACTCCAACTCCAACTCCCTCATACACGGCTCATTTTTAAGTGATAAATTTACTGTAGCACAGATTCATCTCAGCTAAAAGTTTAGATCCTTAGATCAGGAATAGGACAGACATTTATAGGACATTTCATAACTTTCCCAAATTCTTATGAAAAAATATTCCCCACAAACTGCATTGAACGACTGTACACAATTTATTATATATTTTAGGAGTCGGAGTTGGTCCACTTTATTCCGACTCCACCAAAATGGGCTCCGACTCCACAGCCCTGGACACCAGGGATGTCGCCAACCCAACAGACGCCAGGGATGTCGCCAACCCAACAGACAACAGGGATGTCGCCAACCCAACAGACGCCAGGGATTTCGCCAACCCAACAGACGCCAGGGATGTCGCCAACCCAACAGACGCCAGGGATGTCGCCAACCCAACAGACGCCAGAGATGTCGCCAACCCAACAGACGCCAGGGATGTCGTCAACCCAACAGACGCCAGGGATGTCGTCAACCCAACAGACGCCAGGGATGTCGTCAACCCAACAGACGCCAGGGATGTCGTCAACCCAACAGACGCCAGGGATGTCGTCAACCCAACAGACGCCAGGGATGTCGTCAACCCAACAGACGCCAGGGATGTCGTCAACCCAACAGACGCCAGGGATGTCACCAATCCAACAGACGCCAGGGATGTCGTCAACCCAACAGACGCCAGGGATGTCGTCAACCCAACAGACGCCAGGGATGTCGTCAACCCAACAGACGCCAGGGATGTTGTCAACCCAATATACCCCAGGGATGTTACAATTATTAGCCTGCAACACTCAAAGGAAGCTTTTATTATTAGACCTCAAGACAAGAGGTAAATAAGAACAGAAAAACTTGAAAGCGAAAACTAGAGAGCAGGATGCACAAGCTTTTTTTCCAGTGTGAACTTTGGAAGATTTAAGTAAAGGAACCCAGTCTACAAACAATAGGATTTGGGGGATTGTTCTCTCTGGCTACCTGCTTTGTGCTGGAGTCTTATGATAAAGCTTCCTAATACCAGAGGTATAGACCAAATCCATTCCGAGAGGGGATTTATCTGCACACAAAGCTGGATGTGAAGATTTACTAGACCACACTTGTCAGGGCATAAAAACCAAGGCAAAAGTGTGCCCGCCCATGTGTCACAACCCCGAGAACTCATCTCACTCAACTTATAAAGTTTGACTTCTCGCACTGCCACGACTTTACCAAAAATGAAAAAAGCAAAACAGCTCCGCAATGCAGCTCTACAGTGATAGATGTGTAATTGTAAAATGCTGGGAAAAAAAAAATACAACGCTGCACCACTAAATGAGATTCTCACTTTCTTTTCATAAACTCCTCACAAATATCTCTCAAGGCAGAGGAAAAAGAAGGAGCAGCTCCAGAGAGGTTATATATCATCTTCTGGTGGGCAAGATCAGATAATATGACATTTACATCAATAGCTGCGCAGCTCCGGAGAAGGCTACACGTCCAATGTGGTTACTCTATACTGCAGAACATGGGATGTGACGTCCGCGGACACAATGAAAAGCAGATGGATATGCAATGAAATTTTAACCCAAAATGTTCCGATGCTTTTGTGCTTTACATCAGATTTTGCCGTTTTTATTATTATTATTATTATTATAGCAAAAATTTCCAGCAATCTAAAAAGTTAGCAGAAATGCAAAATTGCTGAAAAATTTGACGGACTTGCAAACACAAATGTTCACTAGCCACTTTCTACAGATGCATGCCATTGCTACCACAACACTGTATATTTCTTTTGTACTGAAAAGTATAACCAAGTGGCAGGCAATGGAAACAGTCAGCAAACTTGTTGTCAGACCCACGCCAAACAGCTCCTATAATGCAGGAGGCCATGACTGTACAAGAGGCATAAAGACCACATTTCTCAAAAAATCGGCAGCACTGCCGAAACAGAAAATGCAGAAAAAGCTGGGAGATTCTAGCTCTTAAATCTGCAGAATTATGAATGCAGCTCTGGACTTACAAAATAAGTAGTGCAATGTATTGAGAAAGTTGTCTAACTCTTTGGAGCTTTGGCAAAGTCTTCCATACATAAAGATCTTGTGATTTACATCTCATCATGCAGATAACAAAAAAAAAACAACAAAACGAACAGGCGACATTTTTAGATACCGCAGGAGTCGGGCAGTAGACGCTCCTGCTGGGGGGAATGCTCGCCAACCCAACAGACTATTGACTATTGAAGACTATTTCAGAAAATTGTGCAGTAATGTTGTAGCTGGTAGGGTACATGCAGGGATCAAAGACAATAAAAGCTGAAAGTAGTTGACGGCATTTAGTGGATGTGTTATCACATGGAAGAAACAAGCCCTTGAAAGACAAATGATACACGGGGTGTATTATACCACACTGGGAACCAGAGCAATGACAGCTACCTGCTTTAATGGTTTGCAAATCCTGTTAGTTGCATATAAATGAAGACATCAGAGCTCCAAATTAGGTAATGTCTAACTACGGGAATAAAGGAGAGGGTGAAGGTATGTTGCAGCTGAAGGTTCAAAAAAAACAACACTGATATACACAAAACACAACATTGATACACACAAGCACACACAAGTCAACATTGATACACACAAACATTGATATATTGTATTCTACCAAGCTGAAATTCTGAAGCAGTAGAGCATGACCAGACTTTTTTTTACTTGAAAAATAAATGGTTTCTACACATGGTAATTGTTACCATTCAATAAAAAAGTTGGACTAAGTTTCAATCTGCAGTCTTCATTCCTTCATTCATTTTGAGAACCTATTCCCCTTCCCGATAAGCACTTTGTAGCCTGCTCCTAGTTTCAGTCTATTCTCATGTGGTGGTAATTAGTGATGATGGTGCATGCTCGTTGCTCAAGATTTGCGAGCACTTATTATATTCAGCGTGCTCGGGCATTAAGTTTTCGTCTCTCCATGAACATGATTTGCGACTGTTTGACAGCTTTAATACATGTGAGGAATGCCTGTTTTTCCAGCATTCCTCACATGTATTAAAGCTGTCAAACAGTCGCAAATCATGCTCACGGAGCCGACGAAAACTTAACGCCGGAGCACGCTAAAGATAATAAGTGCTCGCCCGAGCATACTCGTAAATTTCGAGCAACGAGCATGCTCGATCATCACTAGTGGTAATACTTTCTGGGTGTATGGTCTGTGTGTCCAGAATGCTGTCATCTTTACTAGTTCTCATGTCATTCCTGGAGTGATTTCTCCTTCTACAAGTGATGAAGGATCATATGCTTTCCTTCCTATCTACAGCCTACATGACCTCCCCTTCCTAACAACTTGGATGCTTTTTCCCTTCTACCATCTCTGATCTGCTGTGTACCAACCCTTCCTGCTGTGGTTTCGAAGACTGAGAAAAGATAGAGGAAGAGTAGAGAAAGTCACTAATGCCATTTGTGGATTTGAGTCAGGTTTAGCAGAACAGGTGAAAGACTACAGCAGCGGTATCAAAATGGTCTGAACCTTTTAATGAAAACTGTTAGAAAGTTGCTTAATTTTCAACTTGGAAACAAGTGAAAAAATAAAATCAGCATAAAGGTGTACATAGCCAGTGAGGATCAATATGGCCACCAATGCAGTTCTACTATACGTTGCATCATCCCCATTGCTCCCATCCTCTACATAACTAGTCAGACTTGGCAGTTTTCGGCAGCTTGGCGTCAGTCCTTTAGGAGCCGTTTTGGACAGCTTGGCGTCAGGCCTTTAGGAGCCATTTTGGACAGCTTGGCGTCAGGCCTTTAGGAGCCGTTTTGGACAGCTTGGCGTCAGGCCTTTAGGAGCCGTTTTGGACAGCTTGGCGTCAGGCCTTTAGGAGCCGTTTTGGACAGCTTGGCGTCAGGCCTTTAGGAGCCGTTTTCGACAGCTTGGCGTCAGGCCTTTAGGAGCCGCTTTGGAAAGCTTGGCGCCAGGCCTTTAGGAGCCGCTTTGGAAAGCTTGGCGCCAGGCCTTTAGGAGCCGTTTTGGACAGCTTGGCGTCAGGCCTTTAGGAGCCGTTTTGGACAGCTTGGCGTCAGGCCTTTAGGAGCCGTCTTGGACAGCTTGGCGTCAGTCCTTTAGAAGCCATCTTGAACAGCTTGGCGTCAGTCCTTTAGAAGCCGTCTTGGACAGCTTGGCGTCAGTCCTTTAGAAGCCGTTTTGGACAGCTTGGCGTCAGTCCTTTAGAAGCCGTCTTGGACAGCTTGGCGTCAGTCCTTTAGAAGCCGTCTTGGACAGCTTGGCGTCAGTCCTTTAGAAGCCGTTTTGGACAGCTTGGCGTCAGTCCTTTAGAAGCCGTTTTGGACAGCTTGGCGTCAGTCCTTTAGAAGCCGTTTTGGACAGCTTGGCGTCAGTCCTTTAGAAGCCGTTTTGGACAGCTTGGCGTCAGTCCTTTAGAAGCCGTTTTGGACAGCTTGGCGTCAGTCCTTTAGAAGCCGTTTTGGACAGCTTGGCGTCAGTCCTTTAGAAGCCGTTTTGGACAGCTTGGCGTCAGTCCTTTAGAAGCCGTTTTGGACAGCTTGGCGTCAGTCCTTTAGAAGCCGTTTTGGACAGCTTGGCGTCAGTCCTTTAGAAGCCGTTTTGGACAGCTTGGCGTCAGTCCTTTAGAAGCCGTTTTGGACAGCTTGGCGTCAGTCCTTTAGAAGCCGTTTTGGACAGCTTGGCGTCAGTCCTTTAGAAGCCGTTTTGGACAGCTTGGCGTCAGTCCTTTAGAAGCCGTTTTGGACAGCTTGGCGTCAGTCCTTTAGAAGCCGTTTTGGACAGCTTGGCGTCAGTCCTTTAGAAGCCGTTTTGGACAGCTTGGCGTCAGTCCTTTAGAAGCCGTTTTGGACAGCTTGGCGTCAGTCCTTTAGAAGCCGTTTTGGACAGCTTGGCGTCAGTCCTTTAGAAGCAGTTTTGGACAGCTTGGCGTCAGTCCTTTAGAAGCCGTTTTGGACAGCTTGGCGTCAGTCCTTTAGAAGCCGTTTTGGACAGCTTGGCGTCAGTCCTTTAGAAGCCGTTTTGGACAAATTGGCGTCAGTCATTTAGAAGCCGTTTTGGACAGCTTGGCGTCAGTCCTTTAGAAGCAGTTTTGGACAGCTTGGCGTCAGTCCTTTAGAAGCAGTTTTGGACAGCTTGGCGTCAGTCCTTTAGAAGCCGTTTTGGACAGCTTGGCGTCAGTCCTTTAGAAGCCGTTTTGGACAGCTTGGCGTCAGTCCTTTAGAAGCCGTTTTGGACAGCTTGGCGTCAGTCCTTTAGAAGCCGTTTTGGACAGCTTGGCGTCAGTCCTTTAGAAGCCGTTTTGGACAGCTTGGCGTCAGTCCTTTAGAAGCCGTTTTGGACAGCTTGGCGTCAGTCCTTTAGAAGCAGTTTTGGACAGCTTGGCGTCAGTCCTTTAGAAGCCGTTTTGGACAGCTTGGCGTCAGTCCTTTAGAAGCCGTTTTGGACAGCTTGGCGTCAGTCCTTTAGAAGCCGTTTTGGACAGCTTGGCGTCAGTCCTTTAGAAGCCGTTTTGGACAGCTTGGCGTCAGTCCTTTAGAAGCCGTTTTGGACAGCTTGGCGTCAGTCCTTTAGAAGCCGTTTTGGACAGCTTGGCGTCAGTCCTTTAGAAGCCGTTTTGGACAGCTTGGCGTCAGTCCTTTAGAAGCCGTTTTGGACAGCTTGGCGTCAGTCATTTAGAAGCCGTTTTGGACAGCTTGGCGTCAGTCCTTTAGAAGCCGTTTTGGACAGCTTGTCGTCAGTCCTTTAGAAGCTGTTTTGGACAGCTTGGCGTCAGTCCTTTAGAAGCTGTTTTGGACAGCTTGGCGTCAGTCCTTTAGAAGCTGTTTTGGACAGCTTGGCGTCAGTCCTTTAGAAGCTGTTTTGGACAGCTTGGCGTCAGTCCTTTAGAAGCTGTTTTGGACAGCCTGGCGTCAGTCCTTTAGGAGCTGTTTTGGACAGCTTGGCGTCAGTCCTTTAGGAGCTGTTTTGGACAGCTTGGCGTCAGTCCTTTAGGAGCTGTCTTGGACAGCTTGGCGTCAGTCCTTTAGAAGCTGTCTTGGACAGCTTGGCGTCAGTCCTTTAGAAGCTGTCTTGGACAGCTTGGCGTCAGTCCTTTAGAAGCTGTTTTAGACAGCTTGGCGTCAGTCCTTTAGAAGCTGTTTTGGACAGCTTGGCGTCAGTCCTTTAGAAGCTGTTTTGGACAGCTTGGCGTCAGTCCTTTAGAAGCTGTTTTGGACAGCTTGGCTTCAGTCCTTTAGGAGCTGTTTTGGACAGCTTGGCTTCAGTCCTTTAGGAGCTGTTTTGGACAGCTTGGCATCAGTCCTTTAGGAGCTGTTTTGGACAGCTTGGCATCAGTCTTTTAGGAGCTGTTTTGGAAAGCTTGGCGTCAGTCCTTTAGGAGCTGTTTTGGAAAGCTTAGTGTCAATCCTTTAGAAGCAGCTATGGACATATCAGCTGTCACTCAGTTTTCAAAGCAACGTGTATATTCATGGAAAAGGCAAAAATGACTAATCAATACCAATAATCAATGAGTACTGAGGAGACATTCATCACGACCGATCTCTTCCAATATCTTGATGAGTCCTTTTTCAATGCTGCTTTTTCCATTAGGTAACAGAGCCAATTTCGTTGCTTCGCTTTGAGAGTATTATAAGGGTAAAATTGAGAAGGACAGATAAAGTATTGAGCCAGGATCAGAAACTGGCCCTGGGCCATTACTTGATAGCATCAAGGGAAAAAAAAAAACAAAACATCACCAAGTATATAATGAATGAAGTCACATGCGATGTGGTTGACACTGGTGAGAGGATGACGAGAAGCTACTTGTAGAGGGAAACTTCAATCAGCCGGCATGAAGTGATAATTATCTCGCATGTAATTCCAGCCGTGTAAATGAAAACGTTGCCAGGTCCGCGGTACGCCATACGAGACAAGTGGGCACGGAGCGGCCTCATTACAGTGCACCGAGCCGAGCGGACATGCAATCTGCATTAGGTTCGCCTTACAGGAAATGGAATCCGGGGTGAGATCTCAAATCCATAATCATGAGTAATGATCTTTCCGTGCAGGAGAACCCGGCTCTCTGCAACTCAATTAGCATTACTGGAAAGTGCATACAAAAAACGCTTCCTGTTTGCCAACTCCAACCCAAAGTTAACCCATTATTATCACTGCATAGTAAATGGGAAAAGTGGGTCTAGAAATTGCACTTTTCCATTCTCATTGCTCGGTCTGGTAATGCAACTTTCAAGAGATGCAATAGTCAATGGACAAGTTACCAAAAACTAAATTTTTCTAACTCATTTCAAACATCCCCTTAAAGAAGATATTAGCAGCCAAATGTGTTCAGATCATAGGTCAATTATATCGGTCGTTGTTTCCAGAGGATGAGTAGGTAATAGGCGACCGCACATAAGAAGCCATTCTCCGCAAGAATTAATAGCAGGATATAATAATGACCCCCTTCCTGATTTCTTATTCTTTTGCATGTTTGTCACGCTTAAATGTTTCAGATCACAAAACAAATTTAAATATTAGACAAAGAGAACACAAGTAAACACAAAATGCAGTTTTTAAATGAAGGTCTTTATTATTAAGGGAAAAAGAAATCCAAACCTACAGGGCCCTGTGTGAAAAAGTGATAACAGCCCCCCCCCCATGAAAAAAAAAACAAAAATTAACTGTGGTTTATCACATCTCTGGGAGTTCAATTTCCCCAGCCACACCCAGGCCTGATTACTGACGAACCTGTTTTCAATCCAGAAATCACTTAAAGAGGACCTGCCTGACAAAATCAAGTAGACCAAAAGATCCTCAAAAGCTAGACATCATGCTGCGATGCAAAGAAATCCAGGAACAAATGAGAAACAAAGTAACTGAGATCTATCAGTCTGGAAAGGGTTATAAAGAAATTTCTAAAGCTTTGAGACTCCAGCGAACCACAGCGAGAGCCATTATCCACAAATGGTGAAAACATGAAACAGTGGTGAACCTTCCAAGGAGTGTTCGGCCGGCCGACCAAAATTACCCCAAGAGCGCAGTGACGACTCATCGAAGAGGTCACAAAACACCTCACATCATCATCCAAAGAACTGCAGGCCTCACTTGTCTCAGTTAAGGTCAGTGTTTATAACTCCGCAATAAGAGGGAGACTGGGCAAAAATGGCAGCATGACAGAGTTACAAGACAAAAACCACTGCTGAGCAAAAATAACAAAGGCTCTTCTCAGTTTTGCCAGAAAACATCTTGATGATCGCCAAGAATTTTGGGAGAATACTCTGTGGACTGACAAGACATTATGTCCCATTACACCTGGTGTAGAAGTAACACAGCATTTCAGAAAAGGGACATCATACCAAATAAAAAATTAAATATGGTGGCGGTAGTGTGATGGTCTGTGGTTGCTTTGCTGCTTCAGGACCTGAAAGACTTGCTGTGGTAAATGGAACCATGAATTCTGCTGTCTACCAAAAAGTCCTGAAGGAGAACGTCCAGCCATCTGTTCGTGACTTCAAGCTGAAGTGCACTTGGGTTATGCAGCAGGACAATGATCAAAAACACACCAGCAAGTCCACCTCTGAATGGCTTACGAAAAACTAAATTAAGACTTTGGAGTGGCCTAGTCAAAGTCCTGACCTTAATTGAGATGCTGTGGCATGACCTTAAAGGTGGTTTATGCTCGGAAAACCTCCAATGTGGCGGAATTACAACAATTTTGCAAAGATGAGAGACGAAAATTCCTCCAGAGCGTTGTAAAAGACTCATTGCAAACGCTAGATTGCACTTGTTGCTGCTAAGGCCGGCCCAAACAGTTATTAGGTTTAGGGGGCAATCACTGTTTCACACAGGGCCCTGTAGGTTTGGATTTCTTTTTACCTTAATAATAAAGACCTTCATTTAAAAACTGCATTTTTTGTTTACTTGTGTTATATTTGTCTAATATTTGCATTTGTTTTGTGATTTAAAATATTTAAATGTGACGAACATGAAAAAGAATAAGAAATCAGGAAGGGGGCCAACACTTTTTAACACCACTGTACACATCACATATGGAATGACCGCCGCTTGCAACGTGATAGAAAACATTGTTGTTTGCCACCTGCCAGTCCGTCACTTTCTCACCAACGCCCCTGTAAATAGCAGTTATTGTAGCGCCACATTTTCCAACTCTTACATTTCAATAAAAGTCATTTTCCCCCTCTCTGCACAAAAGTTATTTTGTTTCCTGTCTGAATACAATGTTCCTGTGGAATCCATCAGTAGGGAGAGAAGGGAGGGGTGCTGATGTCTCCAAGAACGCCGGGTGCATATGTTATGCAAAAAATTGCTTTCCTATGGATAAATGCAATCAGAGTTTATGTGCACAGAGAAACCAACGGGAGAGGATTGTTTCACCGGAAAGATCGGCGGAAAATTGTAACTAAATGTTGTGGAAAATGACTTGGATATTGCTTTGCTTGGGACGGCATCACAATTAGGCAAGGCCGGGAAGCGCCGCGAGGAGGAGGGGGATGAATGCAAACAAATCAACACAAACAGCCGCTGTCAAGAGCACTTTACTGACGCGGAGTAATGGAAGCATTACTTAAAGTTTCTCCGCGAGCCTCCACAATCCGCTTGGGCTCAACTTATCTGCTGGAGACGTTTCTTCTTTTCTCTACTTGAGCAATAACCAAATTAGTGGCTCCGGGAGTGAAACGATTTTGCTTCGTAATAAAAGGAGCGGTGGCGTTTTAGAGGAGGGTGGCAAGTACTTGTCGAGCATCCACAGAGGAGCAATTGTGCTTTACCTGCAGCAGAGGGGACGTCTCGGTAACCTCACGCACAAGCGGCTTCTGCTGGCCACAATATACGAGTCAATGAGCCTTTATAAGTATATTATAAGTCACGGAGGAGCGACACCTGCTTCTCTCCGGCTGTATAAGTTCCCTCTTGCTTAAAGGGATTGGCCACTTTTCAATTTTTGCAAAAAGGACACAGTCTATTTAATCCGGCGACTCACAATGTATTACCTACAGCGCCCATCTCCTCGCTCCTTCGGTGCAGGACACGGCCGGTAAGAAATTATCCAACCCATATGACGGGTATATATACTTTTACATCCAGTGACGTAACTTGAAGCTCATGGCCCCCAATGCAAAAGCTTCAATGGGGCCCCCAAGTATTGCAAGTCTTTAACAGCATAGCATTGGTCTTCTTTGGACTTTTTGGGCCCCCTGGGCTCGTGGATCAGGGTGCGACAGCAACCCCTGTACCCATTGTAGTTACACCCCTGTTTACATCCTTTTTTACCATCTAAAATTATAAAAAAAAGTAACCAGCTCTGCAACTAGTTCAGATAATGAATTTATTACCGTTTCATGTATACAGCTCCAATGCAGACCAATGTGTCCCCAAGGATGCAGACTACTAGGTCAATCTTGTAGCCGTGTTACGTTCCTTTTCCCATGTACCCATCGATTTTAGCTCGCCTAAGCATACAAAAGCAGGGGCACCTTCTCTATCCCTTTATGTGGCAGAACAAATTTTGGAAAATGTCTCACACTTTGAGAAGAATAAATCACAAAGCATTACCCTTATCCAAATATCTGGGGGAAAATGTAATTTTTTTATAGGGATCCCCCCATCTAGAGCCATAAACTTATATAATAAAACTTTCCCTGCCACAGCCGCCACTAGAGGGAGCTATATCGATCACGCGGACTTCCACGTCCAGACCCGCAGCCCTGGATCTGAGCCACCTCCACATTCATGACCTGAACTGTTTAAGATTTTACAAGATGTAGCAAAAGAAAACTTTTCTCAGTTACCGCACGTGAAATTTGCATCGTGCCCCGAGATCCTGAGAATCCCTAGGAATTCATGTATAAATTGCTAGCGACAAATTGTTCGGCTGGTGGGTTATTGGGAGAACCTTAGGAGGTAAAAATTTGTTTCGGCGGGAGGCCACAGTTATTTGTATTCTGTATCGAATGGCATCAGTTTGGGTTTTATTTCATTTAGCGATCATTTGCATATATATTACATTATAAAAACTGTATGCGAAGCTTTGAACAACATTTGCGGCGCAGACCTCGACAATGAGATGACATCTGCCTGTGGCCAAACCATGAATGCATAAGTATGCACGCCTAAGGTATGGAAAACCACTGAGCGCTCTCCTGCAAGTAGCATTCTTGTACTGACTGTCCAAGGTACAACACGGCTTTCTATACATTGCATAGTGGTGTTCATACTGAGCTCCTTGTGCACATTGTGTCGTATAATACTACAGGGCTGGAAGATAGAGTCAATGGGATAGTAACTGCAAAATATTATAGACTTATACACCCTTCAATGAAGCAATCAGTGACCTGCGGTACACCAGATATTATGAAACTACAACTTCCAACATGCATCGATCAGCTTGAGGCCAGCAACCTGACAGGTAGCCACCCACCAGCTGTTGAGGCCAGCAACCTGACAGGTGGCCACCCACAAGCTGTTGAGGCCAGCAACCTGACAGGTGGCCACCCACCAGCTGGAGTGACGAAGGTTTCAGGTTTGATTTTGGCTGCTTACGATTTTAAAAAGTCACCATGTCATGCATGAAGTCGTTGACGACTTCAAGGACAAACTTTCCGCTTTTACATCCCCTCTAAGTGGCCTTCGCATTATAACATGGCGATAGCCATGGGCGAGGTACTAGTGCTTCACGCTTCGGCATGCTACATGAAAATACGGATCCTGGCTGGTTGTGTAGACTTTAGCTGTGGGGGGCCGTTGACTTCGGCTGGCCAGGACCAGATGTTGTAGCGTTCAATGAGGGAGACCAGCACCCAATAGTAACCTGTCTTTTACTGACCAATAAAGTGGGAAGTATGTACAGCGGTGTATAACTTCTTGGACATTTCTATTATAACATGGAGCATCTTCATACAATAACATCAAGCATCTTCAAGCACATTCCCGTTCCTTCCTGAGCTTGCTCTGCCTCTGTCTCTCAGCCTCTCTATCTCTAGTCTCGAAATCTTCACCCAGCACAAAACTTCGGGAGCTTCCCTAGACCCAAACACCACCTCCTATACTTCAACCCGCACCACATCCTTTTCCCCTTAGATGAGCTACTTATTCCACTATGCCCATTACTTAGCTTCTCTGCTTGCCAATGCCTTCGACCTACCACCCAGGGCACACTCTCTCTTCGTCCAGCTTTCATTCTTAGAGCTGCTCCGTCACTTGGCTGTCAGATAACTCCATATCGGCCAGCCAAGCTTCCTGCACCAGACCTCGTCTCCGAAGAATCTTTCACTTTTCCTTTGTTTCTACTCTAGATCACACTATCTGTTGCCTTGGTCTCCGCTCACTTCAGGGACACCCACTTCATACAGCTTTGCTTCTTAGTCAGACCGTAGGTCTGCTTCTGCTGTAGGTTAGGCCTTATCTGACTGCTGATAGGAACCTCTCTGCTGTCCCTTCACTTTTGCCCCTCCCACTCTGGGCTAGTCCATACTATTAACTCCCACTATCCCTGTCAGCTACCAGTGCTGGGCAAAATACACCTTCTTTGCTAACAGTACAAATCACTAAGCACCCTACACATCAGATTACACTGATACACGTCTTCAAGGGGAAATGTGGTCAACACTTCTACCTTCTTACAGTATCATAAAAGTTGAATATTAAATACTCATTTGTTTTTAATCCAAATAGTGATGTAATAAGTCAGGACATGTGTTTCAATAAATGGAAAATGATAATGACAAGATTAATATAAAACGAAGATAAAAGATGAGTATCTGACCTGTTGCCAGTCCTTCTTGTGTGACCATTTCTACAGGATCTTGTAAGTGGATAAAAACGACGAGACCGGCGACTCCAAATAGTAAGATGAAGGAAAACATGTACGTCAGCCTCATAATTATTCCTCTCAAATCAATCCCACATTGATCCAGGAAAACAAACCATGCCAGCAACCTCCAGGGGGATATCAGCTTTCATCTTCTCATTTTTTCACCTTTGGGCTCCGCAGGGCCACACCTGCAAGAAAAGAATAAGGTGAGCTCTAAAAGATCTCTGCAAAATGTCAAACGAAAGTTATATAATCAACATATTTTCCCTAACAAGTTCTTCTAAATAAGTATGAAATATTATTACAAGAATATAACTACTGTAATACTGCTCCCTATGTAGAAGAATATAACTACTATAATACTGCTCCCTATGTAGAAGAATATAACTACTATAATACTGCTCCTATGTACAAGAATATAACTACTATAATACTGCCCCCTATGTACAAGAATATAACTACTATAATACTGCTCCTATGTACAAGAATATAACTACTATAATACTGCCCCTATGTACAAGAATATAACTACTATAATACTGCCCCCTATGTACAAGAATATAACTACTATAATACTGCTCCTATGTACAAGAATATAACTACTATAATACTGCCCCTATGTACAAGAATATAACTACTAAAATACTGCCCCCTAGGTACAAGAATATAACTGCTATAATACTGCCCCCTATGTACAAGAATATAACTGCTATAATACTGCCCCCTATGTACAAGAATATAACTACTATAATACTGCTCCTACAGTACAGACCAAAAGTTTGGACACACCTTCTCATTTAAAGATTTTTCTGTATTTTCATGACTATGAAAATTGTACATTCACACTGAAGGCATCAAAACTATGAATTAACACATGTGGAATTATATACTTAACAAAAAAGTGTGAAACAACTGAAAATATGTCTTACATTCTAGGTTCTTCAAAGTAACCACCTTTTGCTTTGATGACTGCTTTGCACACTCTTGGCATTCTCTTGATGAGCTTCAAGAGGTAGTCACTGGGAATGGTCTTCCAACAATCTTGAAGGAGTTCCCAGAGATGCTTAGCACTTGTTGGCCCTTTTGCCTTCACTCTGCGGTCCAGCTCACCCCAAACCATCTCGATTGGGTTCAGGTCTGGTGACTGTGGAGGTCAGGTCATCTGGCGTAGCACCCCATCACTCTCCTTCTTGGTCAAATAGCCCTTACACAGCCTGGAGGTGTGTTTGGGGTCACTGTCCTGTTGAAAAATAAATGATGGTCCAACTAAACGCAAACCGGATGGAATAGCATGCCGCTGCAAGATGCTGTGGTAGCCAAGCTGGTTCAGAATGCCTTAAATTTTGAATAAATCCCCAACAGTGTCACCAGCAAAGCACTCCCACACCATCACACCTCCTCCTCCATGCTTCACGGTGGGAACCAGGCATGTAGAGTCCATCCGTTCACCTTTTCTGCGTTGCACAAAGACACGGTGGTTGGAACCAAAGATCTCAAATTTGGACTCATCAGATCAAAGCACAGATTTCCACTGGTCTAATGTCCATTCCTTGTGTTCTTTAGCCCAAACAAGTCTCTTCTGCTTGTTGCCTGTCCTTAGCAGTGATTTCCTAGCAGCTATTTTACCATGAAGGCCTGCTGCACAAAGTCTCCTCTTAACAGTTTTAGAAGAGATGTGTCTGCTGCTAGAACTCTGTGTGGCATTGACCTGGTCTCTAATCTGAGCGGCTGTTAAACTGCGATTTCTGAGGCTGGTGACTCGGATAAACTTATCCTCAGAAGCAGAGGTGACTCTTGGTCTTCCTTTCCTGGGGCGGTCCTCATGTGAGCTAGTTTCTTTGTAGTGCTTGATGGTTTTTGCAACTGCACTTGGGGACACTTTCAAAGTTTTCCCAATTTTTTGCACTGACTGACCTTCATTTCTTAAAGTAATGATGGCCACTCGTTTTTCTTTACTTAGCTGCTTTTTTCTTGCCATAATACAAATTATAACAGTCTATTCAGTAGGACTATCAGCTGTGTATACACCAGACTTCTTCACAACACAACTGATGGTCCCAACCCCATTTATAAGGCAAGAAATCCCACTTATTAAACCTGACAGGGCACACCTGTGAAGTGAAAACCATTTCCGGTGACTACTTCTTGAAGCTCATCAAGAGAATGCCAAGAGTGTGCAAAGCAGTCATTAAAGCAAAAGGTGGCTACTTTGAAGAACCTAGAATATAAGACATATTTTCAGTTGTTTCACACTTTTTTGTTAAGTATATAATTCCACATGTGTTAATTCATAGTTTTGATGCCTTCAGTGTGAATGTACAATTTTCATAGTCACGAAAATACAGAAAAATCTTTAAATGAGGTGTGTCCAAACTTTTGGTCTGTACTGTATGTACAATAATATAACTACTATAATACTGCCCCTATGTACAAGAATATAACTACTATAATACTGCTCCTATGTACAAGAATATAACTGCTATAATACTGCTCCTATGTACAAGAATATAACTACTATAATACTGCCCATATGTACAAGAATATAACTACTATAATACTGCCCCTATGTACAAGAATATAACTACTATAATACTGCCCCTATGTACAAGAATATAACTACTATAATACTGCCCCCTATGTACAAGAATATAACTACTATAATACTGCCCCCTATGTACAAGAATATAACTACTATAATACTGCCCCATGCACAAGAATATAACTACTATAATACTGCCCCATGTACAAGAATATAACTACTATAATACTGCCCCTATGTACAAGAATATAACTACTATAATACTGCTCATATGTACAAGAATATAACTACTATAATACTGCCCCTATGTACAAGAATATAACTACTATAATACTGCCCCCTATGTACAAGAATATAACTACTATAATACTGCCCCTATGTACAAGAATATAACTACTATAATACTGCCCCTATGTACAAGAATATAACTACTATAAGACTGCTCATATGTACAAGAATATAACTACTATAATACTGCTCCTATGTACAAGAATATAACTACTATAATACTGCCCCTATGTACAAGAATATAACTACTATAATACTGCCCCCTATGTACAAGAATATAACTACTATAATAATGCCCCTATGTACAAGAATATAACTACTATAATACTGCCCTATGTACAAGAATATAACTACTATAATACTGCCCCTATGTACAAGAATATAACTACTATAATACTGCTCATATGTACAAGAATATAACTACTATAATACTGCCCCTATGTACAAGAATATAACTACTATAATACTGCCCCTATGTACAAGAATATAACTACTATAATACTGCCCCTATGTACAAGAATATTACTACTATAATACTGCCCCTATGTACAAGAATATAACTACTATAAGACTGCTCCTATGTACAAGAATATAACTACTATAATACTGCTCCTATGTACAAGAATATAACTACTATAATACTGCCCCTATGTACAAGAATATAACTACTATAATACTGCCCCCTATGTACAAGAATATAACTACTATAATACAGCTCCTATGTACAAGAATATAACTACTATAATACTGCTCCTATGTACAAGAATATAACTACTATAATACTGCCCCCTATGTACAAGAATATAATTACTATAACACTGCTCCCTATGTACAAGAATATAACTACTATAATACTGCTCCTATGTACAAGAATATAACTACTATAATACTGCCCCTATGTACAAGAATATAACTACTATAATACTGCTCATATGTACAAGAATATAACTACTATAATACTACCCCTATGTACAAGAATATAACTACTATAATACTGCCCCTATGTACAAGAATATAACTACTATAATACTGCCCCCTATGTACAAGAATATAACTACTATAATACTGCCCCTATGTACAAGAATATAACTACTATAATACTGCCCCTATGTACAAGAATATAACTACTATAATACTGCCCATATGTACAAGAATATAACTACTGTAATACTGCCCCCTATGTACAAGAATATAACTACTATAATACTGCCCCTATGTACAAGAATATAACTACTATAATACAGCCCCTATGTACAAGAATATAACTACTATAAGATTGCTCATATGTACAAGAATATAACTACTATAATACTGCTCCTATGTACAAGAATATAACTACTATAATACTGCCCCTATGTACAAGAATATAACTACTATAATACTGCCCCCTATGTACAAGAATATAACTACTATAATACTGCTCCTATGTACAAGAATATAACTACTATAATACTGCTCCTATGTACAAGAATATAACTACTATAATACTGCCCCCTATGTACAAGAATATAACTACTATAATACTGCTCCCTATGTACAAGAATATAACTACTATAATACTGCTCCTATGTACAAGAATATAACTACTATAATACTGCCCCCTATGTACAAGAATATAACTACTATAATACTGCTCCCTATGTACAAGAATATAACTACTATAATACTGCTCCTATGAACAAGAATATAACTACTATAATACTGACCCCTATGTACAAGAATATAACTACTATAATACTGCCCCCTATGTACAAGAATATAACTACTATAATGATCTTTTTATTTAAAACTGACAACCAAATATTACAGAATAATTACATTAAAATCACAAAATAATAAATATTAAAGAAAATAAATACTGTGTTGTTACATCACTTACACAATAACATTAGATAACATTGATAAATCCCGCCACATGAATGTTCCTCCAGTTCACATTACCTGAGTTAATCTTTATGTCCTTCTTATACACTGACTTGAGACTTTCCAGGATCTTATACCTGACACTATCACAGGACAGGACCTCCTTATTGATGAGCAGGCAGCACCGTGCACACCACAGATGATAGATGGTCACCACATTTATTACATATAGTGAGCTTCGGTTATACGCCCTGAGCTCAGGCTGGAAGTCTCCGTACAGCAGCTGACCATACGACTGTCCCACCAGGTGCGGTAACTTTAGGGACAAGGACACAGACTCCCATACCTGCATACTGAAGGGACACTCTAGAAGCAGATGCTCCATAGTCTCCTGTATACGGGGGCACTCTTCTCTAGGACAGGATCTGTCTGATACATTCCTGCACTTTAGGTTATCTCTGACGTACATCTTACCATGGAGCCCCAGCCACGCCACATCTCTCATATGAGTGGGAATTCTGGGATCTAGTACGTTTTTTGCAGCCTGTTTTACATCTAGACTTGGGGCGCCCCTCAATTGAACATGGACACTAAAGTGAGATGACAGCACGTTCTTATACAACTCCTTCCTACTGAGCTGCCTGACGTCTTCATACAGGATCCTCCATCTAATAACCTTACTTATTACATGGACACCATACCAAGAAACATTATTCTTTAGTCGGCCTGAGATTCTCTTGATGGGGTCCCCTACCGACCACACGGACACAAACTGATGGATCTGGCTCTTAAACAAACAAGACCATGGCGTCTTCTCTGAATTCTTACAAAAAGAGAAATTCTTCATAAGAAACATGAGATTAAAGAAGAGCTCAGGACAGGGCATGGAGAGACCACCCTCCTTATGGGGGAGATAGACAATGTTTCTCCTGACCACATTCACTCTGTTACCCCACAAGAAGTGAAAGAAGACATTGGTAAGTCTGGGGAGTAACACATCGGGCACCAGGAACACCACACTGATATAGAGGAAGAGCGGGAGCAGGAAGGTCTTCAGCAGGCGGACCTTCTCCAGATACATCAGCTTCCAGTGTCTCCAGCTCTGCACCTTCTGCTCACACACCACCAGCTTCTCCTCCCAGTTCACCTTCCCATCATCTACAGCTCCAAACACTACTCCCAAAATCTTTATCTGACCCTGAACTGTTCTGAAGGGCACAGAGAAAACATCACTGTCACCCCCCAACCACAACGCCTCGCTCTTCTCCATGTTCACAGAGGAGTTAGACACATTGGAGAAGGCTGTCATCTCCTGCTGTAGAGCCGTACAGTCTTCTCTAGAAGACACCACCACCGACATGTCATCCGCATAGGCGCAGAACTTTACATCCTCCACTGTACTCTGCAGGCAACACCTCAGCCCTGTGAAACCTCTATGATCCTGCACTTTTCTGAGGAAAGGATCCAGACTAAAGACATACAACAATGGGCTGAGAGGACAGCCCTGCCTCACCCCTGACATGATCCTGAAGGGCTCAGCCAAGTGACCATTGATCAGCGGCAGGCTTACAACCTCCTTATACACAACCTGCAGCCACTGCACAAACCGCACTGGGAGGCCATAGTGTAACAACACCTGGTACAGGTAGTCATGATGGACTCTATCAAAGGCTTTACTCTGGTCTAAGCCCACAATATACGCCCCCACATTGTGCTGCTTAATGTACGTCACAGCTTCTCTCACCAGCAGCAATGAGTCCTCTATCGTCCGACCCTTCACACCACACGTCTGGTTGGCGATGATCAGCTCACCCGCCACCTCACTCAGCCGATAATACAAGATCTTGGCCAGGATTTTATAGTCAGTGTTTAGCAAAGACAGTGGACGCCAGTTCTTTACATCTTTTAGATTTCCCTTCTTTGCTAAGAGAACCAGAACAGATCTATACTGGGACTGTAGGAGCTTCCCTGCAGAGAGGCAATCATTATAGACCTGCACCAGGTCCGGAGCCAACAAGTCCCTGAACTCTATGTAAAATTCGCTGGTCAGGCCGTCCAGTCCTGGGCTCTTGTTGGCCTTTAAGGAGTCAATGCTCCTCTTCACCTCATCCTCAGTTATGGGATCGGCCATACTATCTGCCTGCACCAGGTCTAACGTTGGTAGGGACACCCCCTTCAGATAAGCTTTAATGTCATCCTTATTAATATGAGCCCCTTTATACAGATCTCTATAATAATCCCCAATTATCCTGTGGACTTTTTCCGGCTCTGACTGCTCCACCCCATTCTCATCTAACAAGCCAGTGATCAGCTTCTTACTAACCCTGTTCTTACAGGCAATAAAGGGATCTGGGTTATGGACGCCCCAACTATCAAACTGTCCCTCCGCCTTGAGAGACTTGAGGCGATCGTACTGCAGCTCCCTCATCCGCTGCTTTATATGGCTGACGCTCCGTCCGTCCACCTCCTCACCACCATTCATCCTGCTGTATAGCCGGCTGAGGTGCAGTCTCAGGGCTGTGTATCTCATATAATCCATATTACTACGTCTCCTGGCTGCTCGTATAATAAACTGCTTGATGTCACTCTTCATGATCTCCCACCACTCAGCTGTGTCATCACACATACACTGGGTGGTCCTACGTTCATTATAGAATGTGGTAAAGGCCTCTCTGAACCGAGGATCTTGGACCACAGAGCTGTTCACCTTCCAGTACTCCTTTCCACAGACCACAGCTTGGGCCAGATCCAGCGTCACACTCACCATACAATGGTCCGAATACTCCAGGGGGCTGATCCTGTACTGAGAGCATCTCACCTCCCTCTTTATATACACCCGGTCTATCCTACTGGCATTACCACCCTTATGGTAAGTGTACGTCTTACTGGTATGATGAGACCCATAGGGGTCTACTAGGTGGGCCTGCTGGACTATATTATTAAGGAACGTCTCATCATATCTTAGTTGCTTATGACTGCTGGATCTGTCCACATTACAGGACACATTATTAAAGTTCCCACACAATATAAATACTTTAGATGTAAAGCAATATGGTTTCATGTGGTCAAATAGTTCCCTCCGCTCTTTCCTGGTCTGCGGAGCATAAATATTTATCACTCTATAATGGATGGAGTCCAATGTAAAGTCCAGCATCAGACAGCGACCCGGACAGATCTCCAGGACTCTGTCCACCTGGACATTCATGGTATTAAAGAGGACCCCCACACCGTCATTTCTCTCCAGACCGAAGGACCAGTATGACGGCCCAAGTCTCCAGTCTCTCTTAGCAGCATACACATGGGCATTGCTCTTCAAATACGTCTCCTGCAAGAAGAAGACGTCAGATCTCTCGTCAGACAAACGCTGGTAAATCGCCTGCCGCCGGCTCACAGTCCTCACACTGTTCACATTAATGGAGTTTATTCTCAGCCGCATCCTGATCACTTAGACTTTTTGGTCTTCTTCCTCCTTCCACTGCTGTCACCTGTAGTGCCCCATCTCTTTGTGGACACGGGAGGGTCAGGATCCCCCTCATCAGAGACGTTTTCGAGGACGCATGAAGGACTTTGCTCCATTTGTGACTCTTCATCTTGGTCTTCTCCCAGCACATTGTAACGTCCAGGACTTATCGCCAGCACTGGAGGCTCAGAGGTTTTCTGTACTGTTGTGACTTTTCTGGTGGGATCCACAGATGCATTTTTTCTTTTTACGGTCACAATGCCTTCCTCATCCACACTGGACAGTGCAGGCGGACTAACTGCTTCCACAGATGTACTGGGCTGATGTTTGGATGGTTTGGTGGCAGGCTTTCTGGACACCTTAGGCCTCTCTTTAATAACTGGCATTTTAGGCCCTACTTTAGTGGCTGATCGAAGCTTAGGTCTTTATTGGCTGATGGCGGTTTAGGTCTTTCTTTAGTGGCTGGTGGGCCTTTAGGTGGTTCTTCAGTGGCTGGTGGTCCTAGTAGTGCAGCATCCGTTAGTACCTCAGACTCTGGAGCAGGTTCACTGATACTGTGACTTCTGTCCTCATCCATACCAGCTTCTGGGACATCAGAACCTCTGGTGACATCTTCCTGAATAACTTCTGAGGAGGTCTGGCCATTATATTTATTGTGTTCTGCATGCCGGCAATCCCGGAACGTATGCCCTGGTTCTGAGCACAGATTACAGATGACGGGTCCTGTGCATTTGTCATTTGTATGACCTGACTGTCCACATAATGAGCATGTGATACGAGAGCAGTTTATGGCGAGATGCCGGCCCCCACATCTATGGCACAGACGTGGCTGACCAGGGTAGTAGCAGATCCCCCTCTCTGAGCCCAGGTAGAAGGAGTGCGGCAGATGTCTGGTCACACCGCTCTCTTGTATCAGCTGGATTTTCAGTGTATATCCTCCATTCCATATCTGCTCCTCATCATAGATCTTGTCAGGATGACTTCTCACTATGCACTGCCGGTTCAGCCAGTGCTGCAGATCTGCCACCGCCACCACCTCAGACTGGAACAGGACAGTGGCCGTTATCTCCTGCGGCTTAGACAGCTGGATACAATGGAGGTGATCCCAGATCTCATCTTCTCTGGTGTCATTATAGATGTTCCAGAACAAATCCAGATCGCACTGGAGCTTAAAGCTGATGTCATAGATCCTGCTGGATGGGATATGGATCAGAGCGTAGATCTCAGACGCATTGAACTTCATGAAGTCTTTTAGGAGAACTTTCCCAATGTAAATTCTGGATGGGATGTTCTCCTCTGGTCCTGTGTATTTTATCCTGACTGCGTTTCTCCTCTGAGGCGGGGGGTTCACTGGTCTGGTGACATTAGAGAACAGTCTCCTGAACTGATGGTCAGCAGATGGGTCAGTGCTGGAGCTTTCACCAGCCGCAGATGGGTCAGTGCCGGAGCTTTCACCAGCCGCAGGTGGATCAGTGCTGGAGATCTCCACCGCTGCTGGAGGATTAGTGCTGGAGCTCTCCCTAGCTCCATGATTACTGACACCTGACTGTGCTGCAACAACACCCAGATCTACTACTGATGGTTGCACAGTATTGTCTCTATTCACTGACATGGAGGCTTGAGAGTCCATTACCACTGCAGTGTGGTCTCCATCCGCTGACATACATGACATAGAGTCCATCACCACTGATTGCTGCACAGTATTATCTCCATTCACTGACATGGATGGTTCAGAGTCCATTATAATATTTGTATTAACTGTTGCAGACAGACATTCACTAGCACCAGTGAGCGGGGTCTCACTCACAGCGCTGAGGGGGGTCTCACTCACAGTATCAGTACAGGGTGCACTTTCTTTCTCACTCTCAGCAGCTGAGCTCACTTCATTGCTGCATAGAGAGGTCACTGCAGTTAACCCCTCGTTTGCTGGCACACTTTCCTCTGCAGCACTTTCTGGTGTCTCGGACCCCTCACATTGTGCCCCTGATATCAGCGCTGCACTTCTCACTGGGCTTCCTTGCTCCACAATGCTGTACACAGTTTTATATTTAATGTCCTTATTCCCAATAAAGCGTTTTCTGCTCACAGTCTGAGCTCTGGATTCTTTTTTTTTCTCTTTAGCCCAAGTCTCCTTTCTGGGCACAGAGTTTAAACCTTTCTCCAGTTTTTCTTTCCTGATCAGCAGCTCTCGGCTGCAATCATCCAGACACTCGCACTTCATCAGTTTTACCTTAGGATCAGTCTCTTTCTTAATTTCTTCTTTTAGTTTGCTGATTTGCAATTCCAGCTTAAATATACTCTGCCTTGTAACTTTAGCATTTAATCCTCCAACATAACAAGCAGGTTTAGAAGACTCACCAGCCACCATCTCCAGCTTTCCATTACCATCAGGTGCAGGCTGCAGGCCCGACTCGAGACCAGGGGCTTTCCCTGGATCATCAGCCCAGCTCCCCTCCACTCCACCTGGGTCAGAAGCCATGCCTCCGCCCTGCTGAGAGCTCTCAAGCACACGTCTATCCTCTCCTATGGACAAGAATAGAACTACTATACTACTGCTCCTATGTACAAGAATATAACTACTATAATACTGTTCCTATGTACAAGAATATAACTACTATAATACTGCCCCCAATGTACAAGAATATAACTACTATAATACTGCTCCTATGTACAAGAATATAACTACTATAACACTGCCCCTATGTACAAAAATATAACTACTATAATACTGCCCCTATGTACAAGAATATAACTACTATAATACTGCTCCTATGTACAAGAATATAACTACTATAATACTGCCCCCAATGTACAAGAATATAACAACTATAATACTGCCCCTATGTACAAAAATATAACTACTATAATACTGCTCCTATGTACAAGAATATAACTACTATAATACTGCCCCCTATGTATAAGAATATAACTACTATAATACTGCCCCCTATGTATGAGAATATAACTACTATAATACTGCTCCTATGAACAAGAATATAACTACTATAATACTGCTCCTATGTACAAAAATATAACTACTATAATACTGCTCCTATGTACAAGAATATAACTACTATAATACTGCTCCTATGTACAAGAATATAACTACTATAATACTGCTCCTATGTACAAGAATATAACTACTATAATACTGCCCCCTATGTATAAGAATATAACTACTATAATACTGCCCCCTATGTATGAGAATATAACTACTATAATACTGCTCCTATGAACAAGAATATAACTACTATAATACTGCTCCTATGTACAAAAATATAACTACTATAATACTGCTCCTATGTACAAGAATATAACTACTATAATACTGCTCCTATGTACAAGAATATAACAACTATAATACTGCCCCTATGTACAAAAATATAACTACTATAATACTGCTCCTATGTACAAGAATATAACTACTATAATACTGCCCCCTATGTATAAGAATATAACTACTATAATACTGCCCCCTATGTATGAGAATATAACTACTATAATACTGCTGCTATGTACAAGAATATAACTACTATAATACTGCTCCTATGTACAAAAATATAACTACTATAATACTGCTCCTATGTACAAGAATATAACTACTATAATACTGCTCCTATGTACAAGAATATAACTACTATAATACTGCCCCCTATGTATAAGAATATAACTACTATAATACTGCCCCCTATGTATGAGAATATAACTACTATAATACTGCTCCTATGAACAAGAATATAACTACTATAATACTGCTCCTATGTACAAGAATATAACTACTATAATACTGCCCCCTATGTATAAGAATATAACTACTATAATACTGCCCCCTATGTATAAGAATATAACTACTATAATACTGCTCCTATGAACAAGAATATAACTACTATAATACTGTCCCTATGTACAAGAATATAACTACTATAATACAGCCCCCTATGTACAAGAATATAACTACTATAATACTGCCCCCTATGTACAAGAATATAGTTACTATAATACTGCCCCTATGTACAAGAATATAACTACTATAATACTGCTCCTATGTACAAGAATATAACTACTATAATACTGTTCCCTATGTACAAGAATATAACTACTATAATACTGCTCCTATGTACAAGAATATAACTACTATAATACTGCCCCCTATGTACAAGAATATAACTACTATAATACTGCCCCTATGTACAAGAATATAACTACTATAACACTGCCCCCTATGTACAAGAATATAACTACTATAATACTGTTCCTATGTACAAGAATATAACTACTATAATACTGCTCCTATGTACAAGAATATAACTACTATAATACTGTCCCTATGTACAAGAATATAACTACTATAATACTACTCCTATGTACAAGAATATAACTACTATAATACTGTTCCTATGTACAAGAATATAACTACTATAATACTGCTCCTATGTACAAGAATATAACTACTATAATACTGCCCCCTATGTACAAGAATATAACTACTATAATACTGCCCCTATGTACAAGAATATAACTACTATAACACTGCCCCCTATGTACAAGAATATAACTACTATAATACTGTTCCTATGTACAAGAATATAACTACTATAATACTGCTCCTATGTACAAGAATATAACTACTATAATACTGTCCCTATGTACAAGAATATAACTACTATAATACTGCCCCCTATGTACAAGAATATAACTACTATAAATACTGCTCCTATGTACAAGAATATAACTACTATAATACTGTCCCTATGTACAAGAATATAACTACTATAATACTACTCCTATGTACAAGAATATAACTACTATAATACTGCCCCCTATGTACAAGA
Source organism: Phyllobates terribilis (assembly GCF_046119375.1). Taxonomy (NCBI): domain Eukaryota; kingdom Metazoa; phylum Chordata; class Amphibia; order Anura; family Dendrobatidae; genus Phyllobates; species Phyllobates terribilis. Next base: position 23,270,817 of record NW_027362774.1, on the reverse strand, counting down.
ATATAACTACTATAATACTGCTCCTATGTACAAGAATATAACTACTATAATACTGCTCCTATGTATAAGCCTTAAAAACTATAGCATAGGATAAAAGCTTTCATTTTTTTACCTAAACTAGTTATAAGATTTGGTCCATTACCATGTCACCTCTCCCACCCTTTTCTTTTACGTATAGACCAAGCTGCTTGCAAAATGTCACAAGAAAAACTGGGTCAGAGCAAATGTCACTCCTGACACAATCACTGAAGCTGAAGGAGGTGATCAAACAACCAAGGAGAGATGGGAGCAATAATGAAAACCACTTGTAAAGAAAGCCCCAGTCCTCGATCACTCTTATTAGGACCAGCTGCAATTCCAGGTACTGCTCACCCGTCACTGTGTGTTATCATCCACCCAATCAATTCCACTTCAGAAGATGCAAAAATAACACTCAGGATGGTTTAAGGGCACATAAACTATATGACCAAGTATGACAAAGTATCATCAACCATTGAGGACCGTATTCAGAGATCAGCTGGACCCTTCTATTGAGTTTTCCATCAAAGTTTCGAACTTTGAAACCTTGATGGACTCCATTAGAAGTTAGTAGGGTTAGAAGACACTGGTGGGATCTATCGAACTATGGATCAGTGATTGTATAATGGTTGGTAATGAATCAAAGCCACAAATGAAAGGTGAACAAAGCCCATTTTAATGGGGTCTATTAGTCACTATAGATATCAGTTTCTCCCCAGCAGGAGCCATCTTGGCCATAGATGAGCTTCCATAGGTATCTATCCCTCTTTGCCACGAGACCCATCTTTCTATTTCGAAGTTATCATTGGTGTATAATGTGCAAATTTCCAGCCCCTAATTATCACTCACCGGGGAAAAGGCATCTAGTTGCATAGTTTATCAAAATTGCTCTCATTCTGAAACTTTTTATTTTTAGCAACTTTGTTATTTATTCGTCTAAACAGGAAGAAAAAGAAAAGCACAAAAATTATTACAGACAGCAGATGTAGCCAAGGAAAGAAAAGCGACTTTACACATTTTATTCCCAAATTGTACTCGCCATATGGTGTTCATTTTTGGTGAATTCAAGTATTACAAATACACTTAAACAAGTAGTTTATAAAAAATATATATATATATATATATATATATATATATATATATATATATATATATAAAGCAAAACTTTATTTTACTAAATTAAAATTAAAAAAACCTTTGGTTTTTACGATTATGTTTTTTTTTTTCTTTTGGATCATTAATTCCTTAAATTTTGTATCGTCATTTATCTTGCACCGCAACAAAAAATCAAAGCAAAAAAGAAACAAAAAAGCGGTAGTAGATGTTTGATACTAGTATTTGTCTCTAGGGATCTTTTTCACCTCTTCAATCACAGAATTAAATTGTTCTCATGGTCTAAGTCTGTAAAAAATGTGGACTTAATAATGATTTTCTGCTCCTGGTATACTCGCCGTGAATTAACATGTAATTAAATGTAACAAGGTAGGATTTTGTTGAGGATCTGTGTTTGTATTTTTTTCCTGATGAAGAAATGGAATGACTTCGAAACGCGTTGATAATAAACTTTAATCCCCATCAATCCTGTCACCTGGAATCTTCCTTTGGATTTTATCAGCCGCACAGAGGACCAACTTATTCCTTCTTGGTACAAAATCCATAACAAAATCTGTAATTGATCTTTTCGGCCATGTATTCATAAGCTCTCTACAGGACGTTGTCAGCGGATTCTTCATCTGGATAATCCAGATGGTAAATCTGTAGCATTCTGCATTAATTCTCAGAAATCTTTAGGCTACTTGCAAACGGACAGGACCTTTTAAAGGAGTTTTTGGACCAGAAACTCTTCTAAAACTTTGTTTGTGCTCAGTTTCTACTCTGAAAACAAGACTTATATGGCGGATGTTACAGATTATTTCACCCATTCAAGTTTGAAGCTTTTTTTTTTGCTCCTACTGAAGATAGAAAGTTTCTGGCACAGTTGACCATGCTGAAAGCTATGGGCAAAAGTTTTCGGTCACTGTATACAAATATATAAAGAAAACAGATTCCTCTCCCTCTTCGTAGTTCCATTCATTAAAGTCAGAGGTCCAACATATGGAGATTCATTGATCTGACCTCTTCTTGGTGGATTTAACGCGACCCCCTTGACATATTTCATTCTAAACCTTAATTCTTCACCAATTCCCAAATATCTTGCACAAAACTCTTCATCTCCGACTCTATTTTGCCCCCCATTATTTTCCATCCTTCTTTCCTAAATCCGGCAGACAAGTCCTTTCCCTTCTGATTTGCGGAATGGATGTTACGGTGTCTCCTCTCCGCCCGGCGCTCTCCGCACGCATCATTAGAAGTGACACCTCCATTTCCCTTTCAAAGTCCCTACTTTGGGGATTAGATTCCAATAAGTGATATGGAAATCACTTGTCAAGTCAGCTTCTGAATTAATGGACGCGTGCTCTTTTTTTCATGTGTTTGGTCCTTTCAGGATCCGCTCATGCAGATAAGCTTTTCTCCTGCAGGGGTTTGACATCCTAATTCATAAGCACGAAGAAGAGGAGAGAGAAAAAAAAGAAAGAAAGCTCTGACAGCCGCGCTCTCTTGTCACAGTCACTTGGCACGTGCGATACAGAGGAACCTAAATGTGATTTCCTGCATTCAATCCGACTTGTTAGATCTGAGGGTATGGGCGTTTGGCTTTCACTCAGTCTACCGCCCATGCTCAATTAAACATGGGCATTGTGAAGGCGCAGAACAGCTACAGACGACTCCGCTCCCGTCTTTACAGTACGCCCAAAGAATTCTCTGTTTGTCTTTGTACTTTCCCTGACACTGGATCTGAAATATTAAACTGCATTCACTTGCATAGAAATTGGAGACAAGATACAATCCATTGCCCGCTGTTATCAGCCAGTGAAGTGCCTATGACTGTAGCATTATAATGGACAAATAAGCCCAATTGCACATCGTCTATCTCCAGAGGTGTTATAGTTTTATAGGTTTTTGGATTCAGGGGCCCTTAGTTGAATGTACTGACAACAAAATCACACAAAAATCATCAATGGAAATCACATTTATTAACCAATGGAGGCCTGGATGTGGAGTCACCCCCAAAATTAAAGTGGAAAAACACACTACAGGCTGATCCAACTTTGATGTAATGTCCTTAAAACAAGTCAAAATGAGTCTCAGTATTGTGTGTGGCCTCCACGTGCCTGTATGACCTCCCTACAACGCCTGCGCATGCTCCTGATGAGGCTCAGTATTGTGTGTGGCCTCCACGTGCCTGTATGACCTCCCTACAACGCCTGGGCATGCTCCTGATGAGGCTGAGTATTGTGTGTGGCCTCCACGTGCCTGTATGACCTCCCTACAACGCCTGGGCATGCTCCTGATGAGGCTGAGTATTGTGTGTGGCCTCCACGTGCCTGTATGACCTCCCTACAACGCCTGGGCATGCTCCTGATGAGGCTCAGTATTGTGTGTGGCCTCCACGTGCCTGTATGACCTCCCTACAACGCCTGGGCATGCTACTGATGAGGTTGCGGATGGTCTCCAGTGGGATCTCCTCCCAGACCTGGACTAAAGCATCCGCCAACTCCTGGACAGTCTGTGGTGCAACGTGACGCTGGTGGATGGAGCGAGACATGATGTCCCAGATGTGCTCAATCAGATTCAGGTCTGGGGAACGGGCGGGCCAGTCCATAGCTTCAATGCCTTCAGGAACTGCTGACACACTCCAGCCACATGAGGTCTGGCATATGGTCTCACAAGGGGTCTGAGGATCTCATCTCAGTACCTAATGGCAGTCAGGCTACCTCTGGCGAGCACATGGAGGGCTGTGTGGCCCCGCAAAGAAATGCCACCCCACACCATTACTGACCCAGTGCCAAACCGGTCCTGCTGAAGGATGTTGCAGGCAGCAGATCGCTCTCCACGGCGTCTCCAGACTCTCTATATTTATTTATTTTTTAAATAAATATATATATACACATATATATATATATGTGTATATGTATATATATATATATATATATATATATATATATATATATATATACACACACACACACACACACAGTACGGACCAAACAAAAGTTTGGACATATTGTCATTTAAAGATTTTTCTGTATTTTCATGACTATGAAAATTGTACATTCACGCTGAAGGCATCAAAACTATTAATTAACACATGTGGAATTATATACTTAACAAAAAAGTCTGAAACAACTGAAAATATGTCTTATATTCTAGGTTCTTCAAAGTAGCCACCTTTTGCTTTGATGACTGCTTTGCACACTCTTGGCATTCTCTTGATGAGCTTCAAGAGGTAGTCACCGGAAATGGTTTTCACTTCACAGGTGTGCCCTGTCAGGTTTAATAAGTGGGATTTCTTGCCTTATAAATGGGGTTGGGACCATCAGTTGTGTTGTGCAGAAGTCTGGTGGATGCACAGCTGATAGTCCTACTGAATAGACTGTTAGAATTTGTATTATGGCAAGAAAAAAGCAGCTAAGTAAAGAAAAACGAGTGGACATCATTACTATAAGAAATGAAGGTCAGTCAGTCTGAAAAATTGGGCAAACTTTGAAAGTGTCCCCAAGTGCAGTTGCAAAAACCATCAAGCGCTACAAAGAAACTGGCTCACATGAGGACCGCCCCAGGAAAGGAAGACCAAGAGTCACCTCGGCTTCTGAGGATAAGTTTATCCGAGTCATCAGCCTCAGAAATCGCAGGTTAACAGCAGCTCAGATTAGAGACCAGGTCAATGCCACACAGAGTTCTGGCAGCAGACACATCTCTTCAACAACTGTTAAGAGGAGACTTTGTGCAGCAGGCCTTCATGGTAAAATAGCTGCTAGGAAACCACTGCTAAGAACAAGCAACAAGCAGAAGAGACTTGTTTGGGCTAAAGAACACAAGGAATGGACATTAGACCAGTGGAAATCTGTGCTTTGGTCGGATGAGTCCAAATTTGAGATCTTTGGATCCAACCACCATGTCTTTGTGCGACGCAGAAAAGGTGAACGGATGGACTGTAAGGGGGAAGACCGGGGTGTAAGTACTTTCAGAAGAAGGGATCCGGAACTGCCGGGGCCGTACCTCTGGCTGCAGGGGGAAGACAGACTACGAGCACAGGAGACAGGTGACTGGGAAGCTGGGGGCGTGTCCAGAGTGAGAGCTGGGAGGTCAGTGACTGGGAAACTGGTGGCGTGGCTAGAGAGAGGGAGAGACGAGGAATTTTGCGCGGGAAAGCAGCAAGAGAGTTCTGCTCAGGAGAGGGTCCAGGCTCCTGGCTCCAGTACTGGGAGCAAGATCCGAGTGCAGTGGACCGGAGAAGTCAAGCCGACTAGAGGGAGAAGAGACGCAGGGTTCGTGGAGCCGAGCATGTCAGGTGCACTGTTATTGACTAGGGGCTCAGCGGGCAAAACCGGAGACCGCCCGCTGCCGCCAGAAGACGGAGCATTGTTTGGGCGGGGAAGCCTGAAGAAAGCGTCACCAGCATCAGCTCGCAACTGCCTTGTGGAGGATAAAAGTCAGCTAAGTGTAAAAACTGTCGTTTACAACCGGTTTGACTCTGCTACATCTAGTTAAGTTGTGAACTGTCAGTTATAGACTTCTACCTGCTATTTCCCTTGTTTTGTCGGGGTAAAAAGAGAATATATATTTTTGTAACTTTTATACTTTTGTAACTTTTATACGCTTTTTTGCTAATGTACTAACCACCATTTTGTGTCTTATAACAATAAGCTTTCCTTGCTACGTATTACTCAAATCGAAACTTAAACTAAGACAGTTCCAGTGTTGCCAAGACTTATTTCAGAGAAACGAAACAAGATTATAAGCTGACGGCTGCAATATCTGCCCAGAGACTGAGATAAGGAGATGTGGACCAATCAGGAGTGGCCAGACACTGGACTTTCATGGCTTACCCCGCCCCGGACAACCCCTTTCCCCTCCCATTATGTAGTGTATTTAGGTTTGTGTATGTAGGAATAAACACAGAACATTGCTGAGAACGTTGTCTGTAGTAGTCTTTTGAGCGTGCTCTGAGTTTGAACCAGCTTGTTGTCTGATTCATTCTTTGAATGGTTGACCCATGCTCATAGTTTGAATTTGGAGTGACTGGAGGACGAGTGGAATGTCATCACGACCCCCACAAATGGAGCTCAACGTGCGGCGTGGCTAGCGGTACGCCGCCCTCCCGGACCCATATCGCTGATTTCCCTGGTGGTGACCGCGGTGGCTGAATTTGAGGCCTGATCAACCTCCATCGAACACGGTAAGTTGAGATGTATTTTATATGTCTCACTTGCCTGTGTGTCAGCCGCAGCGGTTCCTGTTGGGTTGTCAGGCTGGATCTGGGTGGGTGATCGGTCGAGTGGTGAGACCTCAGGCGTCCCGCACCACGTCCTGAACCAGCAAGTGTTAAAACGAGTGACGTCGCATGCCTGCGCGTGCTCGTGTGAACACCATCTCCTCCTCCTCCGGTCACTGAACTCTCTTTAGATAGCTGCCTCCCGTAACTGATAGTCGAGGTTTCAAAGCATTCCTGAATTGTAGTGTAAGGGAGAAAGAATCTGTGACGAATTGAGGTGTACTCTTCGTCTTATACAGAGAAACCTCATAAGGAGGTGTTGTGCTGTCAGAATCTGTGACGAATTGAGGAGTGCTCTTCGTCTAACACAGAGACTGCTGTAAAGTCAAGGTTAGGAAACAGTGTATTGAGGTGTCTCTACACTGTCGGGTGGTGCCGTGGTAGGAAAGGAGATAGATTGAGGTGTCTCTCTATCTCATCAGTGTATTGAGGTGTCTCTACACTGTCGGGTGGTGCCGTGGTAGGAAAGGAGATAGATTGAGGTGTCTCTCTATCTCATCAGTGTATTGAGGTGTCTCTACACTGTCGGGTGGTGCCGTGGTAGGAAAGGAGATAGATTGAGGTGTCTCTCTATCTCATCAGTGTATTGAGGTGTCTCTACACTGACGGGTGGTGACCTGTAGTCAGGGTGCCGTGGTGAGTCGCACTGTAAAGTCGCCATTCAAGGCTAGGAAAGGAGTTAGATTGAGGTGTCTCTCTATCTCATCAGTGTATTGAGGTGTGCTCTACACTGAGGAGTGGCGACCTGTGGACTGCACCAGTGATCTGAGTCGCGACAGATCATTGCATTCTATAAGAAAATGTTGCGTATATTCAAATTTGAAAGATCTCGTAAGTTGCGGAATGCTGCTGTGGGAGTTAAGCCAATTAGTGGAGTTACGGGAAGGCAAGAAGGCAAGAAGAATGTTAGGAATTTGTATAACATGATAAGCTTATCCAGTACAGGCAGGCTTTAGTTTTCAGTGTAGAAAGAATATGTTACACAGAAATTGGGAAAGCTGGGTGAGGACTTCTGCACCAGGCTCAAGCACATCTTAGAGTAGCGAGTGATTTGAAGTCTGAAGGCTGGAAAGAGGTAGATGGTGTGGGGGGGACAGAGAATGCCGAGCCTTTGTTCGGATACATGAAAGCTGCAGACTGTGATTTGTTATGTGCCCCCAAAATGGCCGTTGCACCTTTGATGCCTGTCACTACACCGAGCCCTCAGCCACCGCCCTATAATGGTGCCAACAACAAATCACCGGAGAGGTGGACGTGTCGGGTGTGTGGAGAGCAAAACCCACCCTGGGCGGAGTTCTGCTGTGTCTGTGGGGCGGGCCGCCCATGGCACGATGCCCAGCCTGCCTCCAAGAACAATTCCACTCTAACTCCTCCCTCCAACGGCCATCTTGCTACACCTCTTACTTGTTGTGGGAGGCCGGGAAAGCCCCAATCCGGCCTATATCCACTACTAGATCCGTCCGGTGCATATTACCAGCCACCAGCACAGGTGGAAAAGCCCGCAGTCCCAGAGCACCCATCTGAAACTAATGTGACACCCTCTGCTCCAGTCCACGATGCTGAGACGCTTCCCCTGTTTCCTATGGGAGTCACCCACAACCCTGGGGATATCCTCCTCAACTCCCCAGAATTTCAGGCCAGACTGCTCTCCCTCCGCCAACATACTGTTACTCAAGACGATACGGAGCCAGATGAGGGATGGGCTCAAGATACTCCAGCCCCCCCTCCTTTACCCCATACGTCTCCTATGGCATCCTCCACCTCACATCCATTACCCGTACTCCGGCCCTTGCTCCAAGCAACTGCTGAAAGAACACCACCCCCCAGCCTCTCAGAAGTTTGGGACCCCTGCCGCTCCCGTAATCTAGTAGACCCATCAGGACGCCCTGTCATTCTGTCAATAGGCTATGGTGACATCCTTACACATCGGGTGGGGGCCATAGTCAACCCTGCAAACACCTGTATGAGCCATGTTGGAGGATTGGCTCGCAAAATTTCCCTTGCTGCTGGTTCTACTCTGGCTGCAGAATGCCAGGCTCACTTAGCCGAAAACGGAGAGCTTTCACAAGGCCAGACCTTAGTCACCCGTGCGGGTAGACTGCCCGCTGATGTCATCATACATGCAGTGGGTCCTATTTATGACTCCCGGAACCCTGAAGAGTCACGTTCCACTCTCGCATCTACCATCCGTTCAATACTCCTTCATGCAGGAAAATTGAGTCATCAGGATATGCCCAGACGCACTTTAGCGATACCACTCATATCTTCTGGAATTTTCGGCTACCCACTCGGGCCGTGCATGGAGGAACACGTACTGGCCCTCAAGGAAGGCATAGAGACCCTCCCTCATGGATTGGACTCGATATGCATTGTCTGTGTCCGTAGTCCAGCAGTTCATGTTGCTATGCCTTTGGCCCTTGAGCTACTAGTGGCAACCTCCTCCCCGACACCGATTCCCAATGCGGTTCTGTTGCCTGAAGAATCCTCCTTAGCGGCCACCCCAAACACCACCAAGGAACAAGCGACGCTGCCCGGTCCTCAACAAGTTCCTGGACCTTTAGGGATGATTAAATATCAACCCTTTACCCCAGTACAAGTAGACACTCTGGTCTCAAAGCTTCCTGATCCCGATAAATCTCCCATGCAGTATGCTAGACGCTTGGACACAACCAGAACCATTTATGGAGCAACCTGGGCTGATTTGGCAGGTATCACATCTGTGAAGGCCAAGGAATATTTCTTGCCTACTATCGAAAAGGCCATGGATTCCACAAAAGCAGGATCTCTTAGTACGTATGAATCCGGCCTAGAATACATGAAACAGTTAAAGGCCTGGGCTCAGGATCGCTTGTCAGATCAAGCTGGGTCTGTACAAGATGTTCAACAAGACCCTGATGAATCTGTGGAAAGATATGCTGCAAGACTCAGCATGCATTTTGAGGATCTCGGATACAGTCCTTACGTCAAGACGCAGGCCGCCCTGTTGGTTCAGGCCCTAGTAGATGGCCTACAAGACGCTCTCAGAGATGAAGTCCTGAGAGTACGGCCCGAGATTCGTTCTTCTTCTTTCAACGACGCGGTGGACATCGTTAAAGCTTTCCAAAAATCAATGCTAAAAATGGAAAAGGATACTAAGCCAAAGAAGAAAACCGCTCCTGCCATGGTATATCAAGCTCAAGAAAGCTACCCACCCCTTGGCAACCAACATGGAATCAAGTGGGTAATGGTTAAAGGCACAGGTGATGATACTCCTCCCACATATAGAAAACAAGACAGAAGAGATGACAAGGGACCATCTAGAAACAGAAGACAATCTCGTAATTCTGAAGGACGAATGTTGTGTTGGGAGTGTGGTAGCCTTGACCACATCCTCAGAGACTGTCCAACCCGCAGACAGTACCATGACCGGTCGTTCCGTGACGGTCCACACAACCATGGACCTTCCCGTGAACCATCTCATCCACGCCAATGACGGCTCGGTCAACCAGTGTCCACTTTCCCGGCTACGCATCTCACGGCCGCCTGTGGGACTGTCACTTTACAGGTGGACCATCAACCACTGGAGTTCCTGGTGGACACTGGGGCGGCCACATCTGTCATTTCCTCTGCACAGCTCCCTCCTTCTGTATCCCTATCACCGGATACCCTCACCTGTGTTGGGGTGGAAGGCCAACATACTTCCTCTCCACTCACAGTCCCTGTGTCTGCAGGACCGTTCACCGGAGTACTCACAAGATTCTTGGTCTCTGAAACTTGCCCTGTCAATCTGTTGGGAGCCGATCTCTTAGAGCGGATGAAGGCAACAATTACCTTCGGAAACCATGGTATGGAGCTTCTTTTGCGGGACCCTCATTCCGAACAAGGGACTGAAGACCACTGTGTTCTTAAAGCCTTCCCTCTCATGATGATGACCATACAACCTCACACTCTTCTTGATATCTCACAGTTCCCTCACTCTCTGTGGTCCAGTGGGCCAGAGGACGTCGGCCTCCTGCAGGTTCCCCCGGTCAGAGTACACCTCAAGCCTGGACACAGGTACCCACGGTTGCCACAATACCCCCTCAAGGCTGCACAAGAACAAAGCTTGGGTACCCAAATCGGACCAGGACTCCGCAAAGAGCCCAGAACTCTCCTAACCAATTCACTCATTCTATGAAGTCTATTCTGGAGCCATGGGTTCAAGAGAACCCTCAGGTCACCCTTCTACAGTATGTAGATGATCTTTTACTCTGTGGCACTGAAGAAAATTTGCCAGAGATGTCAGCATCCCTTCTCTGGTTTCTTCACTCAGCTAACTGTAAAGTCTCGAAAGGCGAAGTCCAATGGTGTCTGCCCAAGGTCATTTTCCTCGGACATTGTATATCACAAGGTGCTAGACATCTGACTGAAGAAAACAAGCCATCATGGATATCACCTTCCCAACCACCTATTCCGCTATGCAGACTTTCCTTGGCCTCATCACTTACTGCAGGCAATGGATCCCTGATGCCTCAAAGCTCATGCAACCTCTGTACGACTGTCTCAAGGATGAAGGCTCAGTTTGGCTTCATGCTGAAGATCCACGTGTTTCTCATCAACACAGACTATGTTTTGACCGCCTTAAACAGGCTGTTGTCTTTGCCCCGGCCTTGGACTTACCAGACTATACTCAGCCATTTCACCTTTTTGTCTCGGAATCGGAAGGTCATGCCTCTGGAGTTCTAGCATAACGCTATGATCTTAAGTATCGGCCTTTGGGCTACTACTCAGCCCGCCTGGACCCTGTCGCCCGAACTGCCCCCACGTGCCTTAAGGCGGTCCACGCTGCTCACATCCTCCTTGACAAGTCAGCTGATATCGTCCTTGGACATGATCTAGTTATACAGGCCGGCCATGATCTCTCAGCTGTTCTGCAACAAACATCTCCGAAACATCTAACCAACCAAAGACACCTGCGGCTGCAGTGTTCCCTATTGTTGCCCTCCAATATAACATTTACCAGATGTCTGACTATCAATCCTGCCACTTTGCTTCCACCTTCTAGGGGGGGAAGGTGAAGAGGGTGAAGGTCCATTGGTGGAACCTCATGATTGTATAAAAATTTTGCAGGAAGAGACTTCTGCTCCAGAGAATATGGTGGCACATCCGCTCGCAGACCCTCAAGGGAAGTTCCACACGGGATATGCTGTCACAACGGACCTAACAGTCCTCAAGGCTGAAGCTCTACCACCATACATGTCTGCACAAGAAGCTGAACTGTGGCTCTCACAGAGGCCTGCCACCTGGCAGCAGGAACAAAGGCGAATATATATATATATATATACCGATTCCAGGTATGGACATGGAATTTGCAATGATTCTGGACTCTTGTTGAAGTCTAGAGGATTCATCACAGCTGCAGGTACACCAGTGAAACATGTCTCATGGATTAAGGCCCTAATGAAGGCCCTGGAACTACCCATTCAGGTTGCTGTTATCAAGGTCAAGGCTCATGGAAGACTAGAATCCAGAGAAGCCAGGGGCAACCACCTAGCTGACCAAGCAGCCAAGACTGCAGCAGTGGAGAATGTGTCATCAAAGTGGCAGGAAAAGGAAGAAGAGATGGGGGAAACCCTGCAAACCGTAGCTGTGGCGCTCACTAGAGCAAGAGCCAAAGAACAGCCGGCGGAAGATCATACAAGTCCAGCGGAGACACGAGTGGAATCCAGGAGGGTCAGGATGCCTGAAGAAAAATTGTGTGAGGAACAAAGGAAGACCCCCCACTGAAGAAGTCAAGCAATGGAAAGCGGCAGGAGCTGTGCTGGCAGGTTGCAAAGATTCAAAGGTCAACTCGACTCTTTACCAAGTGGATGGGAAGCCTTGCTTGCCTAGACGCATGTACTCAGCTGTGGCAGCATGGGTTCACGGGCCTACACACAGAGGAAAGAATCAAGCCTTGGAATGTATCAAGAAACTGTATTTTGCACCCGGAATCTCTTCCACTGTGACTGCGTACTCAAAATCCTGCTCTGTCTGCGCTACCTGCAACCCAACGTGTACGGCACGGGTCCCTCTCCAACACCTGGCTAAACCAGACTACCCTTGGCAGAGAATACAAGTCGACCATATCCAAATGCCTAAAGCAGGAAAATAGGAGTACGTTTTGGTAGCCGTGGATATGTTCTCAGCCTGGCCCGAGGCCTACCCGGTTGTCAACATGACTGCTAAAGTCACAGCCAAGAAACTGATCACCGAAATTGCCTGCAGATTTGGAGTTCCCCAAGTCATAGAATCGGATCAAGGACCAGCTTTCACAGCAAATATCTACGAAGAACTCTGGAATATGTTGGGAACAGATTTGGGCCTCCACACTCCATACCATCCTGCCAGTTCAGGCAAAGTGGAAAGGATGAATTCCACACTCAAGACCCAGCTCTTGAAAATGACCCAAGATCATCCCCTCCCCTGGCCCGACCTACTCCCTATAGTATTGTATCATATCACACACACTCCTCAGGCCAAACATGGGCTGACTCCCTATAAAATTTTGTTTGGGACCCCACCCAAGATAGGAGAGATTAGGCCCCAAGAGTTGTCTGAAACACATGATAGAGTGGTAAAATTTGTGATTGCCTTGTCTAGAGAATTGACTAACACCCGCTCTCCAGTATCTGCTTCTCTCCCAGAATCTATAGGTAATGCAGTACATGATTTCATCCCAGGCGATCTAGTGTATGTGAAGAAGTTTGTCCGGAAAGACTGCCTCCAGCCGCAGTTCGAGGGACCGTACACTGTGCTTCTCACCACCCCGACGGCTCTGAAGCTTGAGGGCAAGAGCACCTGTATTCACGCCTCCCACTGCAAGAGAGACAGAACGAGTCTATAAAAGATGACTACCTTCTTCTATATCCTTTTTATATGCTTACTGTCTGTCCCAGGGTGGACAGCTACCACACAGGGGTAGATATCTCCTTCTTTTCAGGTTGGTTGGGAGGGCTCAAGGGATTCCTCCAACAAGTTTGTCTAGTAATGGGAGGTCTATTAGTATTGGGCCTGGTGGTCCTGTGCTGCATAGTCCCCTTATACAGGAAAGCTATAACCAATGCTGTCCCAACCTCCGGGACCTTTCTGAATCAAGAGAAGATATGGAGAAATACACTCCTTTGAACAAGCCTGACCAGCCCCCCCATGACAAAGTCCAATTAAGAGATTTAGTTTAGGGACAGTTGGGAGAACTCCATGTGTCACCCAGGATAGGGCTCAATTGTTTGGGGGCGTCCCATAAGGGGGCAGCTTCTAAGATGATTGGGTGAAGAAATCCACCTCCCCTCTCCCCACACATGGACAGTCTCAAAGGCCTCGAAGCAAGGGAAAGCTTAGTGTTTAGGGGGGAATGTCGGGGTAAAAAGAGAATATATATTTTTGTAACTTTTATACTTTTGTAACTTTTATACGCTTTTTTGCTAATGTACTAACCACCATTTTGTGTCTTATAACAATAAGCTTTCCTTGCTACGTATTACTCAAATCGAAACTTAAACTAAGACAGTTCCAGTGTTGCCAAGACTTATTTCAGAGAAACGAAACAAGATTATAAGCTGACGGCTGCAATATCTGCCCAGAGACTGAGATAAGGAGATGTGGACCAATCAGGAGTGGCCAGACACTGGACTTTCATGGCTTACCCCGCCCCGGACAACCCCTTTCCCCTCCCATTATGTAGTGTATTTAGGTTTGTGTATGTAGGAATAAACACAGAACATTGCTGAGAACGTTGTCTGTAGTAGTCTTTTGAGCGTGCTCTGAGTTTGAACCAGCTTGTTGTCTGATTCATTCTTTGAATGGTTGACCCATGCTCATAGTTTGAATTTGGAATGACTGGAGGACGAGTGGAATGTCATCACGACCCCCACAGTTTTTCCCCATATTTTCCCCTGTTACTCCCTGCGTGGAGATTTACCCTGTTATCATAAACCTCCCCTGTTTATTAACCCTGTATTGGCTGCTCTGTGTTTCTGTGTCACTGCATCTAAAGTACCCATGTTACAGGACTCTACATGCCTGGTTCCCTCCGTGAAGCATGGAGGAGGCGGTGTGATGGTGTGGGGGTGCTTTGCTGGTGACACTGTTGGGGATTTATTCAAAATTGAAGGCATACTGAACCAGCATGGCTACCACAGCATCTTGCAGCGGCATGCTATTCCATCCGGTTTGCGTTTAGTTGGACCATCATTAATTTTTCAACAGGACAATGACCCCAAACACACCTCCAGGCTGTGTAAGGGCTATTTGACCAAGAAGGAGAGTGATGGGGTGCTACGCCAGATGACCTGGCCTCCACAGTCACCAGACCTGAACCCAATCGAGATGGTTTGGGGTGAGCTGGACCGCAGAGTGAAGGCAAAAGGGCCAACAAGTGCTAAGCATCTCTGGGAACTCCTTCAAGATTGTTGGAAGACCATTTCCGGTGACTACCTCTTGAAGCTCATCAAGAGAATGCCAAGAGTGTGCAAAGCAGTCATCAAAGCAAAAGGTGGCTACTTTGAAGAACCTAGAATATAAGACATATTTTGAGTTGTTTCACACTTTTTTGTTAAGTATATAATTCCACATGTGGTAATTCATAGTTTTGATGCCTTCAGTGTGAATGTACAATTTTCAAAGTCATGAAAATACAGAAAAATCTTTAAATGAGAAGGTGTGTCCAAACTGTACTGTACAGCCATAGATACAATATCAAGCAGAGAACCACTTTCTGTTTTGGACGACCGACTAATATGGTCCAGCTACAGTGAAGGAGGACTGCACGACGCCGCATAAAACAAATTACCTCCTGATTAAACAGTGATTAGTTTTTGATTACATAGTGACCAGAGGAAGCGATCACACCAAGCACGGATTTATTTACTTTCAACCTGACAGAGCTTCCATTATCTCAGCAGGTCAGGGAGCGCAGCTTTGCAGCACTGACAACTACTTTTTTATTTTTTCTTGCCTCGTCTCCTTTATCTGGGTTTCCTGCGCAGGTGATGCCGAGCTGAAGCCGCAGCTGCTGAATGAAACCTTGGCTTCTTGCCATCCGGCTCCCTTTACAATGAAGGCAAATTCCTAAAACTTTGCTTTGTGCATGTAAATAATCCCAAGTGAGAGAGGCTGATTCACTTAGAATAAGTCAGAAATAAAGGAAGGGGCATAGGACTTTCTGGATTATGTGATGGAAAATTGTCGGACTTTCACCGTACTCTAAGTCTCATTTACAACTTTTACGGAATCATTGAACAATCATTGTATTTACTAACAATGGAGAGTAAAGTAAACACTTGCAATCCCTCGCCATCTGTGGTGTCAGACGTGCACCGTTCACCCCAGTGAATTGCAGATGGAGAAATGATGGCGAGTGCGTAGAAAATCTATCCCAAGCTGATACGGGGAAATGGCGCTGTTCTCCTGCATCACAGCAGCGGTTCTGCTTCAGTCTGCACAAGAAATACTGAGCCATGTGGTTCATTGGATACCACATTTTTAGGGCTTGCTCACACTTCACTGCTTTTTAGGTACGTTTTTCCCATGCCGGGAAAAAAAAAAAAGGAGCAAAGTGAATGAGATTTCTGCTGCTGTTTTTTTTTCCTTGCTGATTTGAATCTGCAGTGTGTCAATTGTTTCAGGAAAAGGCATCAAAAACACTCATGTTTTATGCAACAATTGAAAGTCAACTCTGCAGAAAAATAAGCTGCAAATACTCCCTTCGGCTATATTCCGACATCCGTTGCATATGTCTATTTTTTTCTTGGACCAATTCAGCCATACACATATCAATTTTAAAAGCAGGTCTGCATCTCCAATTTGTTGTGCTTGGAGTTCGTCCAATTCTCATTAGTTTAGCGGATCAGACTCGGTCATTAAAGACTATGAGGATCCGTGAGGCACGTGTGAAAGGAGAAAGTACTTTGTACTTCGGTGCTACATCCTAGTTTCATCCGTTTTTATTGAATGCATTGTTAAGACTTGATGGAGAAAAAAAAAAAAAAGTTTAGACAGTTTATACAGTGGGGAAAAAAAGTATTTAATCAGCCACCAATTGTGCAAGTTCTCCCACTTAAAAAGATGAGAGAGGCCTGTAATTGACATCATAGGTCGACCTCAACTATATGAGACAAAATGTGAAAACAAATCCTGAAAATCACATTGTCTGATTTTGAATTTTTTTTTTCAAATTTTGGTGGAAAATAAGTGTTTGGTCATTGCCAACAAAGGATATATAACAGAGGTCAAACGTTTTCTGTAAGTCTCCACAAAGTTGGCACACACTGTTGCTGGTAAGTTGGCCCATTCCTCCATGCAGGTCTCCTCTAGAGCGGTGATGTTTTGGGGCTGTCGCTGGGCAACACGGACTTTCAACTCCCTCCAAAAGGTTTTCTTATACGGTTTAGATGTGGAGACTGGCTAGGCCACTCCAGGACCTTGAAATGCTTCTTACGAAGCCACTCCTTCGTTGCCCTGACGGTGTGCTTGGGATCATTGTTATGCTGAAAGACCCAGCCATGTTTCATCTTCAATGCCCTTACTAATGAAAGGAGGTTTGCACTCAAAATCTCACGATACATGGCACCGTTCATTCTTTCATGTACAAGGATCAGTCATCCTGGTCCCTTGGCAGAGGAACAGCCCCAAAGCATGATGTTGCCACCCCCATGCTTCACAGTAGGTATGGTGTTCCTTTGGATGCAAACTCAGCATTCTTTCTTCTCCAAACACGCCGAGTTGTGTTTCTACCAAACAGTTCTACTTTGGTTTCATCTGACCATATGACATTCTCCCAATACTCTTCTGGATCATCCAAATGCTCTCTAGCAAACTTCAGATGGGCCTAGACATGTAATGGCTTAAGCAGGGGGACACGTCTGGCACTGCAGGATCTGAGTGCCTGGCGGCGTAGTGTGTTACTGATGGTAGCCTGTGTAACGTTGGTCCCAGCTCTCTGCAGGTCATTCACTAGGTCCCCCCGTGTGGTTCTGGGATTTTTGCTCACCGTTCTTGAGCTCATTTTGACCCCACGGGGTGAGATCCTGTGTGGAGCCCCAGATCGAGGGAGATTATCAGTGGTCTTGTATGTCTTCCATTTTCTAATTATTGCTCCCACAGTTGATTTCTTCACACCAAGCTGCTTGCCTATTGCAGGTTCAGTCTTCCCAGCCTGGTGCAGGGCTACAATTTTGTTTCTGGTGTCCTTCGACAGCTCTTTGGTCTTCACCATAGTGGAGTTTGGAGTGTGACTGTTTGAGGTGCCAGTACTACAGGTAATGAGTGGAGGACAGAGGAGCCTCTTAAAGAAGAAGTTACAGGTCTGTGAGAGCCAGAAATCTTGCTTGTTTATAAATTAGACAATGTGATTTTCAGGATTTGTTTTCTCATTTTGTCTCTTATAGTTGAGGTCGACCTATGATGTCAATTACAAGCCTCTCTCATCTTTTTAAGTGGGAGAACTTGCACAATTGGTGGCTGACTAAATACTTTTTTCCCCACTGTATCTTCCTTTAGTGGAAAAAAAAAAATGTGATGAAGGGTAAAAAAAAAAAGGGATGCAACATGGATGACACCTGAAGTTTTAAAGAGCAGAGGAATCTTTGTTACTTATATAAAAGCTACGGCAAAGTAACCCAGAAGGAAGTTGCATTAATTCTGACACAAGGGGAATAGGAAGAGTTATTAGGAATGGAGAGGTGACCGCACAAGAGTGACTCTCTGCATTTAATTTCTATGGGAGCTCCAAAATTGCCCATAGAAATAAATGTTGAGAGCCATCCATGCAATGCAACCTCTCCATATCCGTTCGGGGACCTGTTTTTTGAGATACATGGGGGACTTGAGAACAGTGTCCCCATCAGACATCCTATCAATGTATATCATGAACGTATCAGATGGGACAAGTCTAACATCTTTAAACTATGTGGACGAGGGTGTACTCAATATGTGCCAATCCCAGGGACATATATGATTGATGGACATATAGGATGTGTTTATTTTACACTGGAAAGTCCCCTTTTCTAAGAGCTGTGTCCTCAATTTCATTAACTTCCATAAAAGTTTACATTTCTACAATAATGGGTTTCAGTAAAAAAAAAAAGAAAAAGCCTCCCACAAATGTCAGGATTTGTCTTATTGGCAGCTGCTAATTGCACAAGGCTCGCACTGGATGTTATTAGGACGCGCAATTAATGAAACAGATGCTGGTTTTTGCTCTTTTTACACAGAAATATATATGGATTTTCTTGCCACCTACATAGGATTGCCTTTTAGCAGCTGCCTAGTAATGCAAATTGATTGCATCTGGCTGAGATTATTAGGCTGCAAAGTATATGGAAAAATCAAACCTGGCACCGCGACGTTTGATGCCAACGGCGTGCTGCAGGAAAACGCTGATAGATCGTATTATTAGATCTGCATTAAGTGGCCTCCAAGTGACAAGACCTTAATCACAATATAATACTCGCAACGATCCGTCCGTGTGGAGCCGGGATCATGCAGAATGGCCCCGGTGTGAGAGCCACGACAGGCCCACACAATGCCAACTTTTTGCTAAAGAGACTCCATTTCTTAAAGGGGTCCACTTGTTTAATGTACAGCTATGAACAGAGCGCAGAGGGAGCGGTCACGTCAGTAACCTTTCAGTCTGCTTTCCCTGAGACTGCAAATATCATTTTGGAAAAAGCAGACGAGGGACCAGGACTCCGCAATGGTGGCCCGATCGTTCTTAAAGCGGGCTCCCAGTATGTTGGCCATACATTTGATATCTACAGTGCATTGTGAAAGTATTTGGACCCCTTCAACTTTTCTACCCTTTGCCACACTTTTGGCTTCAAACATAAAGATATAAAATTCTAATTTTTTGGGGAAGAATCAACAACAAGTGGGACACAATAATGAAGTGGAATGAAATTTATTGGATATTTTCAACTTTTTTAACAAATTAAAAAAACTGAAAAGTGGGGCGCGCAATATTATTTGGCCCCCTTGAGTTATTACTTTTCAGCGCCACCTTTTGCTGCGATTACAGCTGCAAGTTGCTTGGGGTATGTCTCTATCAGTTTTGCACATCGAGAGGCTGAAATTCTTGCCCATTCTTCCTTGCAAAACAGCTCGAGCTCATTGAGGTTGGATGGAGGGCGTTTGTGAACAGCAGTTTTCAGCTCTTTCCACAGATTCTCGATTGGATTCAGGTCTGGACTTTGACTTCGCCATTCTAACACCTGGATACGTTTATTTTTGAACCATTCCATTGTAGATTTTGCTTTATGTTTGGGATCATTGTCTTGTTGGAAGATAAATCTCCGTCCCAGTCTCAGGTCTTTTGCAGACTCCAACAGGATTTCTTCCAGAATGGTCCAGTATTTGGCTCCGTCCATCTTCCCATCAATTTTAACCATCTTCCCTGTCCCTGCTGAAGAAAAGCAGGCCCAAATCTTGATGCTGCCACCACCATGTTTGACAGTGGGGTGGTGTTTTGAGGGTGATGAGCTGTGTAGCTTTTACGCCAAACATATCGTTTTGCATTGTGGCCAAAAAGTTAGATTTTGTTTTCATCTGACCAGAGCACCTTATTCCACATGTTTGGTGTGTCTCCCGGGTGGCTTGTGGCAAACTTCAAAGGAGACTTTTTATGGATATCTTTGAGAAATGGCTTTCTTCTTGCCACTCTTCCATAAAGGCCAGATTTGTGCAGTGTACGACTGATTGTTATCCTATGGACAGACTCTCCCACCTCAGCTGTAGATCTCTGCAGTTCATCCAGAGTGATCATGGGCCTTTTGGCTGCATCTCTGATCAGTCTTTTACTTGTTCGAGATGAAAGTTTAGAGGGACGGCCGGGTCTTGGTAGATTTGCAGTGGTCTGATACTCCTTCCATTTCAATATGATCGCTTGCACAGAGCTCCTTGAGATGTTTAAAACTTGGGAAATCCTTTTGTATCCAAACCCGGCTTTAAACTTCGCCACAACAGTATCTCGGACCTGCCTGGTGTGTTCCTTGGTCTTCATGATGCTCTCTGCACTTGAAACAGAACCCTGAGACTATCACAGAACAGGTGCATTTATACGGAGTCTTGATTACACACAGGTGGATTCTATGTATCATTACCAGTCATTTAGGACAACACTGGATCATTCAGAGATCCTCACTGAACTTCTGGAGTGAGTTTGCTGCACTGAAAGTAAAGGGGCCGAATAATATTGCACGTTCCACTTTTCAGTTCTTATTTTTTTTAGAAGTTTAAAATATCCAATAAATTTCGTTCTACTTCACGATTGTGTCCCACTTGTTGTTGAGTCTTCCCAAAAAAATTTGAATTGTATATCTTTATGTTTGAAGCCAGAAATGTGGCAAAAGGTAGAAAAGTTCAAAGGGGCCAAATACTTTTGCAATGCACTGTATAGTGAATTTTTTTTCTTCTAGAGATCATTTTAATACTTCTCACTGTTGAAAATTTGCTGCAAATATATACAGCATAGAAAAAAAGTGAAAATCTTAGCGTGAATTTACCCTGGCTTTCCTAGGAACTCTCATTTCCAAATAACCAGGCCGCCAATCAGCCGACGAACAAGAAATTTTTTTTTTTTTTCGGGTTAAATTATTTTTTTTCGTTCTTGGCAGCAGATCATCCTGTGTAAACAGATTATGTGCTGCTGAAAACAATGATATTCTAAGTGCACAGCACTATCTTATTAATGATCGTTCTTTGCGCATAAAACTGTCTAAACAGGCTATTCAACGAATGCAGACTGGCTTCGGGGCAGCCGACGGCGCCTACTGGCTTCGGGGCAGCCGACGGCTCCTACTGGCTTCGGGGCAGCAGACGGCTCCTACTGGCTTCGGGGCAGCCGACGGCTCCTACTGGCTTCGGGGCAGCCGACGGCTCCTACTGGCTTCAGAATAGCCAACGGCGCCTACTGGCTTCGGAATAGCCGACGGCGCCTACTGGCTTCGGAGCAGCCAACCAGCAGTTGTTTAATGGCCACCATCGGCAAGTAAAAAATGCACCCTCATCATGTCCAAATGAGATTTGTGCAGGTCTTGACACAATGTATCAGTGCTCTCTTTTGTAAAAGGTTCCTGCACCTAAGTCAAAAATGTAACAAAAGCAAACAGAGGTGTTAAAAACAAAAAGGAATAGAAACATTAAGGCTCTGATTCATCATTGTTTTTGCGCTCCTTTTCTGTAGTGAAAATTGGTTTTAATTACTTTTATTATTTGCACAGCACTATCTTATTAATGATCGTTCTTTGCGCATAAAACGGTCTAAACAGGCTATTCAACGAATGCCGACTGGCTTCGGGGCAGCCGACGGCACCGATTGGCTTCGGGGCAGCCGACGGCGCCTACTGGCTTCGGGGCAGCCGACGGCGCCTACTGGCTTCGGGGCAGCCGACGGCGCCTACTGGCTTCGGGGCAGCCGACGGCTCCTACTGGCTTCAGAATAGCCTAAGGCGCCTACTGGCTTCGGAATAGCCGACGGCGCCTACTGGCTTCGGAGCAGCCAACCAGCAGTCGTTTAATGGCCACCATCGGCAAGTAAAAAATGCACCCTCATCATGTCCAAATGAGATTTGTGCAGGTCTTGACACAATGTATCAGTGCTCTCTTTTGTAAAAGGTTCCTGCACCTAAGTTAAAAATTTAACAAAAGCAAACAGAGGTGTTAAAAACAAAAAGGAATAGAAACATTAAGGCTCTGATTCATCATTGTTTTTGCACTCCTTTTCTGGAGTGAAAATTAGTTTTAATTACTTTTCTTATTTGCACCTTATTCATTATTTAATTTGTGCTTTTTGCAAATTAAAAAAGTTAACTTGGGGAGGAGAGTTGAAAATGTGGGTGTACTTTCCCTTATCCAGATGTTTCAGCCTAATTCATTATTTGTGACTTTGTTGCAACATTTTTGTATGATTCTACTCCAGTTGCCCTTATGGACTGCAAAATCTGTGTAATTACATTTTTGCACATTTGAAGACTAATGTGCGACATTTTAACGGATCATGCGACTTTCTGCTCTAAAAATATGCAAAAAAAAAACCACCATTCCATTTTGCTCAAAATTCACCAACATTTTTGATTCACAAGGAGTCAAAAAAAAAAGAAAAATCACAAAAAAATGCAAATTATGGATCGAAACTTAAGTGTATTAGAAGGTTGCAGAACTTTTCTTACTTTATATTAGACCCCCCCTAATGTTATACTTTACAGCATGTGTATAATATGACACATAGAATATATAAAAGATTCACATCCCAGCCCCTGGCGTTCTCCACTTGCTTTACTTTGTGTTCCTGACAAGGCTGCTTTGGAAAATTCGCACTTTACGTCCCCATATTGTGCATTTGCAAGAAGAGATTTTATTTCAGTGCCAAAAATAATTTCAAGCTGCATAAAGAAAACAATGCAAGAATAATGTATCTCTGCTTGTCGCCTGTGAACGGAGGAAGTTGGGGGAACGGTGCGCATGGTTTATAAATCTTGTGCCTGAGCCTTCCTGCCCTGCATTATAACACATTCATATACTACTCGTGTTCTGTATTAGAGGAAATTGTTGATGCATGCTCAATATATTCCGGTCCGCGCAAGGAGACCTCAAGGTCACGCACGGCTGGGAAGCCACAGGTTTATTAAATAGGACAGTGACCTGCAAACTGGATGTTCCAGACAAATATAATTTTGATACTTAATTTATTACTGAATGTTACAGGACCTTGTCTAACCCTTTATCGCGGCGCCTGTACTATTTACTCGCCGTTACGTTTTGCTTCAAACTTACAAATATGGCAGGATATTCAACATTGGCTTCAATTGCATCCAGTCCTCTCTACAGTCTGGAGCCCAGACGTAAACATTTGACTTGCACTGACATCTTTTACTATTAGTTTGCTACAATGTAAGAGTCGTACTGCAGATATATTTAGCTCAGAGTCTAAACTGGATTCATTTGTAGCAAACCATCAACTAATATTATACTAGGGAATTTTCCCATACGCTGACAGCATGCATAATCGAAATTGTGAGGAGTTGAAATTAAAAAATATATTTGGGATATCTTGGTGAACTTTGAGTATTGGGACTCTCCAGCAAAGGATCTGGGGAACCATTTATGAAGGGTAGATTTGAGCAAAAAGATTCGCATAAGCCTGGTTCAGCTGACAGATTATTAGACCACGGCCACCAGACCAAAATCCCTGCAAACCTCTTACTAACTGTGGCATTCACAGCGCTTCTTTAAATTGGTAGACCGCCACGATGTAATCACTTTTTGGAATGGAGCACGAATGATGTCACAGGGTCCTTCCAGTGGCCATGGACTTGTGACGTGGTACTTTGACGAGGGTCCTGGTAGTCATTTTGCTCAACGTTAATGAAGGGTCCTGCATCATGAATCCTAGAATGTTAGAGTAGGAACGGACCTCCAGAGTCATCTGGTCCAACCCTCAGGTAAATGCAGGATTCACTAAACCATCTCAGACAGATGTCTGTCCAGCCTCAGTGTGAACACTTCCATTGAAGGAGATCTCACCACCTCTCGTGGACGCCTGTTCCATTCATTGATCACCCTCACTGTCAAAAAGTTTTTTCTAATATCTAATCTGTGTCTCCTCCCTTTCAGTTTCATTCCATTGCTTCTGGTGTTTCCATGTGCAAATGAGAATAAGGATGATCCCTCTACAGTGTGACAGTCATTCAGATATTTGTAGACAGCTATTAAGTCTCCTCTTAGCCTTCTTTTTTGCAACCTAAACATTCCCAAAACCTCTACCCGTTCCTGGTAGGACATACTTTGCAGTTCGCTCACCATCCTAGTAGCTCTTCTCTGAACTTGATCCAGTTTTTCAATGTCATTTTTAAAATGTGGTGCCCGGAACTGGACACAGTATTACAGATGAGGTCTGACCAAGGAGGAGTAGAGGGGGATAATTACTTCATGATATAGACTCTATGCTTCTCTTAATAATCCCAGAACTGTGTTTGCCTTTTTTGCTGCTGCATCACACTGTTGACTCATGTGTAGTCTGCGATCTATTAGTATACCAAAGTCTTTTTCACACGTGCTGTTGCTTAGTTCTATTCCTCTCATTCTGTAATTTTCCTTTTTTCTTGCCCTGGTGTAGAATCTTGCATTTCTCCCTGTTAAATACCATTCTATGAGTCGCAACCCATTGTTCAAGCATCATGATTGTGGTATTAGAAAGTTGCACATTTTTGCCCAAGTCATACCTGATGGATCCACTATAGGATTTACTCCAAATAACCAAAATTTCTGAATGTGGCACATGGGCTGCTCACAACGTTCACTAACGGGTGTGCGACTTTTAATAAATATGGTGCATCTCAATCCAGAACCCATTTTGATGGACTGATGTTGGCTCGTTAACAAGCGCAAGTCAACTATATACACGCTGATAATCGCTCGTTGACTGGACTGTTTACTGATGGGAACAGAACAATAGTTTTGCAATCATTCTGAGCCTATATATCATCATGATATTGGCAGCACATGTCCCGTTTAAACCCGCCGATATAAATGTATATAATGATGATTTATATGCCGGCATATTTGATCTGATCACTCAACGAATGATAATTTTGCTCGCTCATCAGTTGATCAATTATTCGATCTGGCATGGACTGATAATTGGAAATGACAGTTTTTATGGACGCTCCTCAGCCCAACAAAATGTGCAATAAGACTGAGATATGAAAATTGATCTTGAGTAAATGTACTCCATTTTAAAGACTATGGTGAGTATAGAGATTGTCAAGAGTCGGGAGACCTGACTACAGCTCTGATGCAGCTCAGCAAAGAAGCTATTGACTTAAAAGCTTCGCCGCCAACCACAGAATCATCATTATAAGCTGCAAACTCAAAGGCGACTTTAATGTAAAGAAATGCTAAAAGCAAACGGGCTCTTATTCACTGCATGGAAATCAAAGCTTATTACACACAGCGTTCGTTATGCCGTTCCCATTGTAACAAGATAAGATCCCAATTAGTTGACAAACAAAGAAAATTCCCAGCGGTGATTTCAATTCACCCCAAGATGATTTATCTCATCATTAGATTAGATCACAGAAGAATATCCTAAATAATCTCCATAAAAAGTGGAAGCTTAGGACATAAACACTTCTAAATAAAAAATCAGGTCTTCAATACAAAAAGTGAAACTCCTATATTATATAGAGTCATTACACACAGAGTGATCTATTTCAAGTGTTTATTTCTGTTAATGTTGATGATTATGGCTTACAGCCAATGAAAACCCAAAAGTCATTATCTCAGTAAATTAGAATACTTTATAACAAAAGCTTGAAAAATGTTTTTAAAATCCGAAATGTTGGCCTACTGAAATGTCTGTTCAGTAAATGCCCTCAATACTTGGTCGGGCTCCTTGTGCATCAATTACTGCATCAATGCGGCAATGTGGCATGGAGGGATCAGCCTGTGGCCCTGCTGAGAGGTTATGGAAGCCCAGGTGGCTTTGATAGCAGCCTTCAGCTCGTCTGCATTGTTGGGTCTGGTGTCTCTCATCTTCCTCTTGACAATACCCCATAGATTCCCTATAATAGATTCTCTATGGGGTTAAGGTCAGGCGAGTTTGCTGCCAATCAAGCACAGTGATACTGTTGTGTGTAAACCAGGTATTGGTACTTTTGGCCGTGTGGGACAGGGGCCAAGTCCTGCTGGAGAATGACATTTCCATCTCCAAAAAGCTTGTCGGCAGAGGGAAGCATGAAGTGCTCTAAAATGTCCGGGTAGACGGCTGCGCTGATTTTGGTCTTGATAAAACACAGTGGACCTCCACCAGCAGATGACATGGCTCCCCAAACCATCACTGATTGTGGAGACTTCACACTAGACCTCCAGCAGCTTGGACTGTGGCCTCTCCACTCTTCCTCCAGACTCTGGGACCTTGTGGAGAGTGTCAATGACTGCCTTCTGGACATCTGTCAAGTCAGCAGTCTTCCCCATGATTATGGAGCCTACTAAAACAGACTAAGGGACCTTTTTAAATGCTTAGGAAGCCTTTGCAGGTGTTTTTTGTTAATTATTTTAATTCACTGAGATAATGACTTTTGTGTTTTCATTGGCTGTAAGCAATAATCATCAACATTAACAGAAATAAACACTTGAAATAGATCGCTCTGTGTGTAATGATTCTATATAATATATGAGTTTCATTTTTTGTATTGAAGAACTGAAATAATATGTCGAAGAGGAAAAACAGGAACTTTTCTTTACACTACTCTTAAAAACAGAGTAGATTCGCCCTTCACTTGTTACTACTAAACCCCAATTTAGACAAGCAGATAAACAAGAACCAGGGTTTTTTGATTTTCGTCTTGTGAAAGATACATTTCCACAATGGATTTTTGGTGAGTTTTGGATGTTGCAGATTTTCTGCTCCACTTTCTGCACCCATTAAGTAAAATAGGTTATTTGATTTTTTTTTAAATACTTAGGTAAAAAAATCACCAAAAACTGTTTGTGGGAACATAACTTAAAAGCCGCAAGCAATTAGCCATTACAGGAGCAAAATGCTAATTTGTTGAGGGAGTGGATCATTCACGCTAGTGTTAATAATCATAGTTATCGACAGCACATCGTCCTGTGTGAAGAGGAGACAAGCTGCGGAGAACAATGATATTCTATCATCATGTTAATGATTGTTCTGCACGCAAAGAATTCTGGTTGGCCTGTCTAAACAGGTGGTTAGCAAGTATAAATGGGATTTAAAGGGGTGATGTCACGGGTGTGTTAGAGGTGACAGTCGTCCTGCAGTTGGTTGCAGGAGATCTCTACATTTGGCATTACAGACATCTTCTTAGAGGCTGTCTCTAGGACCCAGTGGCTACATCCCTCTGGCAAATTAACATCCTGCCTGGGTGTATAACTACCTGGCGTGTTTCAGAGGGAGGTGCAGGCGATATTCATTACTACTTGTGAAAGCTTTAGCAACAGAAGTACTTCGACCTCTCTGGAGCTTGAGAATGTGTGCGCATTTGTCTGGAGTTCATCTAAAGCTAAGCAATTTCCACCTGTTTGTCCACCCCTGTTGTCTATAGTGTTTAGTGGAGATTGACTAGTGATCATCTCCTCCCTTCCCCAGCCTTAGCCATACGCCAGGGAAAGACAGGCCAAGGTACGCGTGCGGCGATTGGTGAAGAGCCAATACAGGGACGTTAGGGGAGACAGGGTGACGCTAGATCAACCTAGGAGGTCTCTACTCCCCCCCTTTCCCTAGAGTCTGGGCTCCCTTTCCCTCTTCCTTTTGTGTTGCACTAAATCTTTCCCACACCTTGCGTGACAGATGAGAAGAAGTTGTAAATCTAATCACCCCTTTCAGCTTACTAGCCAATGTTTACGACGTCTGGATTTTTATGATTTTGTGAACTTACATATATGTAGACAAAGAAATAGGTAGCACGTAATCACTCGGCATGCCTTAGGAACATTCAAACATCCATTTTTCACATAAGAATTCTATCCATGATTTTCACGGATAGAACTTGTACCTATAACAATTTATGGGATTGTTCACATATCCGATTGTTTTTTTTGTGACGGAGACATGTTCGATATTGATCCAAGTTTCGGATCAAAATTACCAATGTAAGCCTAAAGGTCAGTGAATAAAATTGCACAGCACTTGGATGGTAATGTGACACCCCAGGGGTCTGGTTGCCACAGTGATAGAGATGTTATGTCTGAGAGCAGGTGGGAGGTCCTTTGGTCAGGGATCCTGTGCATGCCACACCTCCTGCCCAGTCTTGGGAGGGGAAGAACTTCCCCTATATAAACCCGGGGCTGAAGCAGGGTGAGGAGTCAAGGAGAGTAGAGACAAGAGACAGTCATAGGAAGAAACAGCTGGAGCTCAGTGGGAGCAATACTACTACGAGTCAGGGGCTGGCAGCTGCAGAGCTCGCCCTGACTGAGAAGCTTTCTTACCGGACCCGGCGTCCGAGGCTGTGGGGACTAACTCTTACCCAGCAGCAGAAGCCGACCGGCAGGGGATTTCAGGTCCTCAGGCCCAGAAACCCGAAGGCACGGTCACACGCGTGGGACCAGCACCGCCATCGTGGAGCGGAAGCCATTAGAAGGCCCCGAGTCACCGGCCATACGGGTGAGCACCACACGGTACACTCAGGGACGTGGGCTACTTATATCCGCTTCTAGCAAGGTAGCCAGAAGAGTACAGTCAGTTTGGGAGGCCTACAACTCCGCCTGGGCAGGGGAGATCCCATCTGCTCAAGGACTGACCAGGCCCCGTTGCTAGCAAGTACTCCGGGAGGGTTTATCGTTGTTACCAGTAAAGACCCTGAATTACACCGCACCGTCTCTGAGTGGTTCCTGCTACCCCCATCATCCACGTCGGCTGCCCTGAGGCCATACCCCTCCCGTTGGGGGTTATACCATCCCCGCTGCACCATCCATCCACCGGCCTCACCGGACTGTCCTGCAGCGGCAGCTCCATAAGCTGCATTCAACGGGTGGCGTAGTCGTACTACATCTACCGCTAATAGACTGCCGTCCAGTTTGACTCCCTGGTCACGGACCGGGTCACCGCCACGAGACTACAACCCTCAACAGATCCGGCTCCGGGTAAGCTCCCGCGTGCGCAACGCAGCGCGACACAGGCCCAGGGGTGCGTCAACTTTGGCGTAGTCGGCAGGATTTCGTGCCCGCAACCACCGGGTACTGCGTGCCTGAAAAAGAGACTTTTCAAACTTACCTGTGGTGAAGATTCCCGCCATCCGGCGCCATCTTCAGCCTTCTTCCCGCCATCGGTGAAGTTTCCCGCCATCCGGCGCCATCTTCTGCCTTCTTCCCGCCATCTGTGGAGTTTTCCCGCCATTGGACGCCATCTTGAGGACGCCGCGCGGGAAGAAGAGGGGCGTGGACTCCGAAAGCGCGCGAGAACTGAAGCCCCGCCTCACGTCCGGACGTTGCGTAAGGTCCTGGAAGGAGCCCAGCAGACGCCGACGTCACAGGAGCGCGACGGAAGGTCCTCAACCCTGACGATCCACTGCGGAGCCGCGGCCTACGGAAGAGGATCATCGCAAGGTAGGCCACGGTCCACTAGGGGGGAGGAAGATGTCGGATACGGAGGAGAGCTTCACTGCCTCAACCCCCGCCAGCGCTACCGCTGCTGCAGTTATGCCCTTCACCATGCCCTATATCCCGGGAGCAGCTTGGCTACCCCAGTACTCAGGGGAGTCACATACCCTGCATGACTTTAGAGAAAAGCTGGATAGCCTCTTCCAGGTGTACCCCCTCACAGAAGAGCAAAAAGTGAGCATCCTGGTGGCCCAACTAACCGGGGCAGCCAAAAGGGAAGTAAAATCCTGGCCACCTGGGAGGAAGACTGTCGCAGGGATACTAACCCGGCTGAAGGACACCTTTGATACCCGCACCTCAGCCGAGATTAAGCTTAGATTCTACGGGTGCAAGCAGCGAGCGCATGAGAGTATAAGGGACTATGCACTAAACCTACAAGAGGCCCTGAGGGCCATTAAGCAGACCGACCCTGATGGAGTGGGAAACGAGGACAGGCTGTTGACCGAACAGTTTATAGAGGGACTGTATTGTAATACCCACCGAACCCAGTTGCGGGCAATGGCCTTACAGGATCCCCATCTGGGCTTTGCACAGTTCAAGGACAGAGCCATCCGGGTGCTCCGAGAACCGGCACCGGGTGGCGTTGTGACCCACAGGCGCCCTGCTATCACTTACCACCAGGAGGCGGCGCCCTTGTCGGCAGGGCCTGTGGGAGCTGATGCGCAGGCTTTGGACAATGACCCGGCTCCAGACCTACACCATCAGGTCCAAGAGCTAGCTAAGAGCGTTGCTGCGCTAACCCGAACTGTGCAGTCTTTACAGGCTTCCACCCCAGGGAAGATCCAGCTGGCATTCGGACCGGAGGACATCCCGTGGCGTCGACCAAGGAGGACCCCACCGGCCAGAGGAAGACCCAGTGACCGATACAGCGAGGACGGACGACCCATCTGCCGCCGCTGCAATCAACCCGGACATATGGCAAGGTACTGTTCTTTAAACGGGCACAACCTGGGGTAGAGGGCCAACCCCCAGGAAAAAGATCACCAGGCCCATCGAACTGGCGCGACAGATATGTGGGAGGACGTCCAGTCTTGCCTGTGGTACTGGATGGCATTCCCATGAGTGCCCTACTGGACACCGGGTCACAGGTCACCACCATCCCGTACGTGCTCTTTAAGCAGTACTGGAATGACTCGGATATTACCCGCTACCCTGACGACGACTTGAGTATCATCGCCAGCAATGGCCAGCCCGTGCCACAGATCGGATTTAAAGAGGTGACCATCAAAATCGGTAGAGTCGAACTGGCAGCACAGGGACTGATCATTGTAGATATTGACAAACATGAGAGTCACCCAAAAATAACTCTAGGAACTAATGTAATTGAAAATTGTCTTGCAGAGGTGATTTTCCTTTTACAGCAGGTTGCCAAGAACGCCAGCTCCGGCGAGCAGCGGGTGCTCCAGAAAGAGATCCGGGCACTGATGCGACGGCAACAGGTGGAACTCTCCGGCGGTGAGATTGGTAGCGTAAGAATGTGTGACCCTTTTCCTATTGCCATGCCCCCAAAAAGTGAAATGATGATTTGGTGCCGGGCAGCTATTGGTCTGAGAGGTAGAGATTACCAGGCAATGGTAGAACCAGTTTACTCGGACAGTAGGCCCACCATTTTGACAGCACGGGGGGTGGTTGATGTACGCCATGGGAGGGTGCCCGTTCGCATAATAAATATCGGGGAGAGGGAAGTGTACCTGCCCCGGTATGCCACGCTAGCCAAATTATATACCATTAACCAAAATTCTATACAATCTGTGGAACCCTTGCCTCCATCTCACCCGGAGGAAGGTAACGGCTCTAAGAAAAACATGGAGGACTGGTGTCAGCAACTACATCTGGGTACTGACTCCACTCCCGCACACCAGAAACAAGGAGTCTATCGGGTGGTTCAGGAGTACGAGAGAGTGTTCAGTAAACACCCGTTAGACTTCGGGCGAGTCAAGGGGGTAGAACACCACATCCCCACGGGAGACCATCCTCCTATAAAAGAGAGGTATCGACCCGTACCCCCTGCCCACTACCAACACGCCAAGGGGATGCTTAGAGACATGAAGGAGGCTGGGGTGATCAGGGATAGCTGTAGCCCCTGGGCAGCTCCACTAGTCTTAGTCAGAAAAAAAGACAACACCATGAGGATGTGTGTAGATTACCGGAAAATCAACCGTATCACACACAAGGATGCGTACCCCTTGCCAAGGATAGAGGAGTCATTGGCTGCTTTAAGATCTGCTAACTTCTTCTCTACCTTGGATCTCACTAGCGGGTACTGGCAGGTTCCTGTAGCAGAGGCGGACCGGGAGAAGACCGCATTCACCACCCCGATGGGACTTAGCGAGTTCACCTGCATGCCGTTCGGACTCTGCAACGCACCAGGAACCTTCCAACGACTAATGGAGTGTTGTCTGGGCCACAGAAACTTCGAGACGGTCCTGTTGTACCTGGACGATGTCATCGTATATTCCAAGACGTATGAGGACCACCTGAAACACCTGGCGGAAGTGTTCGAGGCTCTGGCGAGTTACGGCCTAAAGGTGAAACCCTCCAAGTGTCACCTCCTGAAACCAAAGGTGCAGTACCTGGGACACGTGGTGAGCGCTGACGGAGTGGCTCCCGACCCTGATAAGATCACCGCAATTAAGGAATGGCCAAGCCCCTCCAGCGTAAAAGAAGTGCGGCAGTTCCTCGGGTTGGTAGGCTACTACCGAAGGTTTATTCCCGGTTTCACCAAAAAGGCAGCACCTATGCAGGACCTCCTGATAGGCCAGTCCCGGAAGGCCAAGAACCAGAAGCCGCCCTTCAAATGGGAGGAGCTGGAAGAAGAGTCCTTCCGCCAGCTGAAGATGGCCCTCACGGGGGACGAAATCCTGGCGTACCCGGATTATAGCCAGCCCTTTATCCTCTACACCGACGCCAGTAACATCGGGCTAGGAGCCGTACTGTCCCAGATCCAGCAGGGGAAGGAACGAGTAATCGCCTACGCCAGCCGAAAACTGCGACCCACCGAAAGGAACCCCGAGAATTACAGCTCATTTAAGCTAGAGTTCCTGGCCGTAGTATGGGCAGTCACCGAGCGCTTTAAGCATTACCTCGCTTCTTCCCGGTTCACCGTGTACACGGATAACAACCCGTTGACACACCTGGACACGGCAAGACTCGGTGCCCTGGATCAGAGGTGGATGTCCAACTACGAGTTCACAATCAAATACCGGGCCGGACGCTCCAATACCAACGCGGATGCCCTGTCCAGGATGCCCAACCTGCCGGACGAAGGAGAAGATCCGGAGGGACTGGAAGAAGTTGAACTCCCTGCGTTCCACCGTCATGGGACTATCCAGTATTCCCACCGGGTAAGGAGTAAGCAGGCTGTTACGTTGAACCCCTTACCTCACTACAACTGGGCGGAAACGCAAGACAGCGACCCTGCCGTCCGACTGGTGAAGGAGATGCTGACTCGCCCGGAGGCTTGCCTTGAACCAGACGCTCCGGAGGAAGCCAAACAACTATGGGCAGAGAAGAGTCGACTGTTCCTTTACAAGGGGAAGTTGTGCCGCAGAATGGTTAACTCCCGGACGCATGAACTACTCTGGCAAGTAGTGGTGCCACGGAGGGACGCAGCCATGGTGATGGAGGCATACCACGACGGAGCTGGACACTTCGGGTGGAAGAAGCTGGAGTTCCTGCTGCGCGAGCGATTCCACTGGGTAGGCATGAGGGGAACCATTGAGAAGTGGTGCAGAGACTGTGGCCCGTGCAACCTGAGAAGGAAGGACCGCGCCAGCCAGAAGACTCCCCTGCAGTCCATCGTCACCCGGCAACCGTTGGAACTGGTAGCCTTGGATCATGTAAAACTGACCCCAAGCAGAAGTGGCTACGTCTACGCGTTAACCATCGTGGATCATTACTCCCGGTTTCTGGTTGTCGTCCCCGTCAAGGACTTAACGGCTCAAACAGCAGCTAGAGCCTTCCAGCAGCACTTTTGCCGTCCACACGGGTACCCGGACCAAGTGCTGACGGACCAGGGACCTGCCTTTGAAGCGGAGGTCTTCCAGGAATTCTGCAATCTGTATGGCTGCCGGAAGATAAGGACGACACCCTATCATCCGCAAACTAATGGACTTTGTGAGAAAATGAACCAGGTGGTAATGGATCTTCTAAAAACGTTGCCCCTGGAAGAACGCAATCTGTGGCCTGAGAAGTTGCCCGATCTGGTGGACCTATACAACCACATCCCGGTAGGTTCCACCAACTGTACCCCGGCTTACCTAATGAGGGCAAGACCTGGTAAGTTACCTGTTGACCTGGAAATGGGAGTCCTGACACCCGAGGACACTTCACCAGAAACAGACTGGGACACGGAGAGGCAGCAGCAGTACCGGAGAGTACAGGAGAGCGTGGAGCGAAGTCTCTGTCAGGCTAGGGAAAGACAAGAGAAAACTTACAACCAGTATGCTCCCGCTGTTCCCCTGGTACCCGGAGAGCAGGTCTTGAAGAGGAAGAGACGGCTCCACAAGTTGGACGACCAGTGGGAAAAGGACCCGTACACCGTACTGCCCTCAAGCCACGAGAACCCGAAGGTTTGTACCATCAGTAAAGACGGAGGGGAAACCACAGCTATTGTATCCCGGGACCACCTGAAGAAGTGTCCCGAACAACTGAGGAACCCTGAAGAGGAACAAGAAGACCATCGACCCGTAGAGGAAAGGGAAGATATGGTTAGTACTGTGCTCGGGGACTTCCCTCGGTCTTGGACTCAAGTCAATGGTGCAGTTGTGGTACCCGTACTCACCTTCCTCCAACCAGCATCCCAAGCACCTACGGAGCAACAGGTAGAGCTGGAAGAACAGCCGGTCCAGGAGGCAGAAGACCCCACACCCGCAGACCAGGAGGATCAACCCTCTGCTTGCAGTGAGCCTGCCATATCCCTAGTGAGCCAAAGAGCCGGTAGACAGCTGCCCAGTTTACCCTTGACAGCTCCTACACTCTGTAGTTCAGGACTAGGCAGTCAGCTCCGTAGGTCCACTAGGGCCACTAGAGGCCAGTTACCCGCACGGTGGAGGATTTGAAGTGTATAAATTGTTTTATTTATGTTTACCTGTGTATTGTTGCTTGTGTATAATTTTGTGTTTCTAGTTATTTGTAGGAGTCCTTGGTGGATTTACCGGGAATCCTTGTAAATAGTTGGAGCGTAACCCAGGACGGACTAAAGACTGTTAAGGACTCGGGGTAGGACAAACCCCTACCTGGTTACGTCTCCCTGTTTTGGTGAAATGGACACCTTGCTTCTTCAAAGACTGCACCCGGTTACGGACATGCCGTAACCATCTTTATATGTTTTTCTTATTGTATTATTATTGTTTTTATCTTGTTATGTTTTTCTAAAATATGTTTAGTCCCGGAGTACTAAATTTCACTAGGGGGGAATGTGACACCCCAGGGGTCTGGTTGCCACAGTGATAGAGATGTTATGTCTGAGAGCAGGTGGGAGGTCCTTTGGTCAGGGATCCTGTGCATGCCACACCTCCTGCCCAGTCTTGGGAGGGGAAGAACTTCCCCTATATAAACCCGGGGCTGAAGCAGGGTGAGGAGTCAAGGAGAGTAGAGACAAGAGACAGTCATAGGAAGAAACAGCTGGAGCTCTGTGGGAGCAATACTACTACGAGTCAGGGGCTGGCAGCTGCAGAGCTCGCCCTGACTGAGAAGCTTTCTTACCGGACCCGGCGTCCGAGGCTGTGGGGACTAACTCTTACCCAGCAGCAGAAGCCGACCGGCAGGGGATTTCAGGTCCTCAGGCCCAGAAACCCGAAGGCACGGTCACACGCGTGGGACCAGCACCGCCATCGTGGAGCGGAAGCCATTAGAAGGCCCCGAGTCACCGGCCATACGGGTGAGCACCACACGGTACACTCAGGGACGTGGGCTACTTATATCCGCTTCTAGCAAGGTAGCCAGAAGAGTACAGTCAGTTTGGGAGGCCTACAACTCCGCCTGGCCAGGGGAGATCCCATCTGCTCAAGGACTGACCAGGCCCCGTTGCTAGCAAGTACTCCGGGAGGGTTTATCGTTGTTACCAGTAAAGACCCTGAATTACACCGCACCGTCTCTGAGTGGTTCCTGCTACCCCCATCATCCACGTCGGCTGCCCTGAGGCCATACCCCTCCCGTTGGGGGTTATACCATCCCCGCTGCACCATCCATCCACCGGCCTCAGTGGACTGTCCTGCAGCGGCAGCTCCATAAGCTGCATTCAACGGGTGGCGTAGTCGTACTACATCTACCGCTAATAGACTGCCGTCCAGTTTGACTCCCTGGGCACGGACCGGGTCACCGCCACGAGACTACAACCCTCAACAGATCCGGCTCCGGGTAAGCTCCCGCGTGCGCAACGCAGCGCGACACAGGCCCAGGGGCGCGTCAGTATCACGGACTGATAGGAGAAACTTGGATAAAAAAAACATTAATGAAACTGCCAGTTTTTATCGTATGTGAAAGAAAAAATATGTCTGAATGAGGCCTTAATCTTTTACTTTAAGGTTTTTGCTTCGGTAAGACTTTAAGACAAATAAAACTTTACAATCTGATGGAAAATTGCATAATGGCACAACTAAGCGCCATGAGGTTGCATGTTCACTATGTGTCTATTCTCTGAAAGTAGATTGATATTGTGATTTTTATTTTATATATTTCAATTTTGTAAAAATCAAAACAAAAAAAAACTCCCCCTCCCCCACTCCCCCAGACAAAAAAAAATTACCAAAATTTTAAATACGCTCTTTCTCCTAAGTAAAGGGTCAGATAGCTGATACTCGCAGAAAACGACAATTCTACCGTATATGTCAGCAGATATGAATAAACTGTCGTCCTCTGCACCCAAATAGGAATTCACTATATTTGATCTCTGCGTACTTCTTTGGTGATCCGTCTTTTACCGGTTAAAGAAAAAAATAAAAAATAGGCTGCAAACAGAAAGCCCTCCATTGTTCCCATTGTAAGAACGCGGCGTGCAGATAGCAATTTGTTGAAAGCAGCGAGCTTTACTTTAAGCCTTTATATGTATTTTTCCACTCATTTACTGTACAAACAACTGGAGGAGAATGTGTCAAATATCATTAAAAGGAAAAAAAAAACAACTTTTCTTTCTGGAACACGGAATGAAATAAACTTACAGAACAACAAGTGCGAATGAGCACGAACGCAAAAATGTATCCTGAAGCAGACAGTCGGGGAAAAAAAAGGAAACGATGCCCGCGGTGGCGTCCTATCAGCGCTGTGTAGCCGCATTATCATCTAAACAGATACTTGTAATGTGGCTGGATCTCACAGTGAATAATATTTCATTATCGCTCCTTTCACATTGTGTCTCACCTAAAATACAAGGGGATAAAATATTACGTGTAACGGGATTAATCTATAAAACAAATGCAGTTGTGCGCCCGCCGCAGAGTCAACCGCCACTTCCCGTCCCGGATGACATTTCTTACTATCAGAATGGGTTGGGAAATTGAAACATGGATTCCGGAAAAATCAGCCATTAGTCCCATAAATGTAGGGCCATGCCGCAGCCTTTGCTAAAAAATGAGGCCTTTTTAGAATTTTGCTCGTTCTTCACATCCACCCTTCCAAAACTAAGCTGTTGGTATCAAAACATTCCCAAAAGCAAAGGGTTTTTATTTTGTTTGGTCCTTTAATGCTTATTAACCCCTTTGCACACCTTGATGTAACTCTACGTCGCAGTCAAGGTGTGCGTGTAAGAATGCAGGCTCAGAAGCTGGGCCTGCTCCATACCGGGCAGGTGCCAGCTGCGTTATACAGCCGGCACCTGCCTCTAAGACCGTGTTCAGACCGACGTATTTCACAGTCTATACATGAACAGCAATGTGCAAACTGACCACAGATTTCCCGACCTGACCTTACAGCCTCATAGAGTCGTGGTCAGTCCAGGCGTTGTGGTCCATCTACGGACCGTGAAATACCCCCCGTCCGAATCCGGTTTAACAGCAATGACCAGAGTTAGCTCTGATTGCTGCTCAATCACTGGGTCCAGATGGGCTGCAATACCAGACAAGGGTCCAATGAAGGCCCCTGTCTCGGTCACCTTCGTCCCTCTATAAAGCCCAACCTGTGGTTGGACTTCATCGGGGATCGTCAATTTCACTACATGCTGCAATTTCGTAATATATAGTACAACTGATCAAACAATGCTTAAAATAACTAAAAAGTAAAGTAAAAATTAATAAGAAAAAAATTAAAAAAAAAGTTTGAATTAGTTTGAAAAAATAGTTAAAAATTAACATATTTGGTACTGGCGCATCCGTAAAAGTCTGAAAAAAAATATTAAATTAATTAGCCAAAGCAGCAA
This sequence comes from Phyllobates terribilis, assembly GCF_046119375.1. Taxonomy (NCBI): domain Eukaryota; kingdom Metazoa; phylum Chordata; class Amphibia; order Anura; family Dendrobatidae; genus Phyllobates; species Phyllobates terribilis. The sequence goes on along the minus strand of NW_027362774.1, from coordinate 23,232,958 downwards.
ACCGAGTAAAAGAAAAAAAACAACTTTTGAAATGTCAGAAATTATTTTTTTTTTTTGATGTTCGCTGCACCTTACTAAGAAAAACCAATAATATAAATAAAAACCTATCTAAGTTTGGTATTGGCGTAATCGTACTGACCGGAAGAATCATATTTAGGTCAATTTTACTACACAATGAATGCTGTAAACCGCCCAAACCCAAGAAAACAACGTCGGAATTGCGTTTTTCCCTCAAGAGGAATATTTTACCCGTTTTTCAGGAAATTTTTAACCAGTTCTGAATTTTTCAACAACTCAAATAAAAAAAATATATAGTTTTGGCACCGTCCTAATTAAACTAACATGAAGAATCCTATATAGGCCATTTTTACCACACAATAAACACCGCAAAAAGCCAAAACCCAAGAAAAAAAATGTCAGAATTTAATTTGCCCTCCATATTTGCCCTCCATATTTAAAATGTTTCAGGAAATTTTATAGTAAAGTGAAAGGTGTCATACGAAACTCTAACTTATCCCGCATAAGAGAAAAATAATATATATCTATAAAAAAAAATATGGTTATATAGATGAAAAATAAATAAAAAAAAAAAAGCTCTTGGAGGAAACGGAGGGAGAAAAAAAAAAGAAGAAAACTATCTGGTCCCGAAGGGGCTAAAAAAGCCATTTTCAAATATCTTTTTCCTAGGCTGAAATAGGAACTCTTGAAGTTATAGGCCCGAAGCCTGAGGCTTTGGGCCTGTGTATGTTCCTTAGCGATTTCTATAGGGGCAGTGTTGTCATGGAGACCAAAGTGTGGATGGAAATCATCCTCTTCCTACACGACTACTTTCTGTATGTATGTACAGACCCCAATGTGTCTGGTGATTGGGGGTGTCGCCATGACAACGAACTAGCAGTGCAGACTCAGGCTTTGGGCCTAGAAATGTGTGCAAGCATTAGACCTCATTTTTCTCTTTATGGTGTATTTACCTAGTATGTGGGGTCACTTTAATTTTCCATAAGAACCAGTACCCCACTGGTAATCCATTAAATGTGGCTTTAAATGGTATTTTTACATTGTTTCTATGAACCGTAAAAAAACATTTTTTATCCTTGAAAAGTGTTCTTCTCCAAAATCATCCGCACATATTGTATGGCAAAAATAAAATTGCTATATAAGTAAAAAAAAATAAATAAAAAAAATCCCAAATCGTGATTGCCGGACACAGCGTGTAACCGGAGACGTATTTGTGGCGTAATTTAATGCATTCTGTTAAAACGAAGAGAAAAAAAAAATCAATTGGATGTGACCGCACGCACTCAGCATCCAGAGCTCATTTCCTCGGTTCTCTGTAATATAATAATGATAAGTCGGTATTAGCAGGAGAGCGGGGAGAACGTCTAAGGTGAAATACTGATGAGCGACCTGAACAAACGCTGCTGTGCCTCATTCTCCGAGACCCAAAAATTCAAGGACGCTGAGCTGGATATTGAACGAGATCAAATAGAAAGCTAAAAGGACTATAAAACTGAGCTGCAACTCCAGTTTCAACCTGTAGACAGGGGTGGCGCTGTGTAGGAGGAAGCAACCATGTTTTTCTCATACTGGACAATGCCTCTAACAGCAATCTGACTAATCATAAATAGAGATGAGCGTTGTTCTACTCGAACTGTTCGCCAATCTCAAATTCGAGCTGTTTTGGGCGGTGTTCGAGCCGGTCGGCGAACACGAACAATTTGAGAAAAATTCGGCTGTTCGAGGTTATGTTCGATAACTGTTCGTGCACCAAAATCATAACTGGATTTTTTCTCAGTAATGATGAAAATTAATGTTAATACGCAGTTTGAGTGTACAGCGGGGCGGGGGGAGGGGCAGGGGATGGATCTCTGCAGGAACAATGAAGATCTCCATTTTTTTTTCTCTTTCCCGCATTTGCAGTGGGGAGGTGCAATCTGTCAGCCTATCAGCAGCGCACACACGGAGCGAAGTGCTTTTTTTCACACAAGCAAGGGCATGTGTGATTGGCAGTGTATGTCACATGTCCTTGCCCTATAAGACCAAGCCATTTTCCCCGTCGCCACCATTTTCTCACTGCTGCAGCTGCGTGTTAGACGGCACCGCTGTTGCTCTGTGCGCTATACCTTGTTAATTTCAAGCCAATTTTCGCACAAATCTACAGATAGCTTGGGAGTAGGGAATAGTTGTGATTGCAGTCCTTTTAAGGACTAGGTTACAGCATTTCCTACGACTTTTATCAGGCAGGTCTGTGCTCTTAAATAGATAGATTGTGGGAGTAAAGACTAATTGTAATTGGAGTCCTTTTCAGGACTAGGTTACATCAGTTCCTATCAGTTTTTGCCAGGCAGGTCTGTGCCAGTGCTGTGCAAGTTTTTTTCACAGCATTTGGCTGAATCTAGCAAAGCTAATCCTTTTTGGCCTATTGCAGAGTGTGTTAGTCAGTGGAGTAGCCTATCTGTGTTGCAAGATATACCACCTGTGTATAGAATACCAATTTTTTTACTGCACCTAGTGAAGTAAAATCTTTTGGGCATAGCATCATTCTACTAGTCCATCTATACTGACCTCCATCAGGTTGCAAACTGAATATAATTTTTTTCTGCATCTAGCTCTGAAAAAATATTTGGGCTTCTAGCAGTGTGTGGGACTTGGTCTATTAGTCCATCTATACTGACCTCCATCAGGTTGCAAATTAAAAATAATTTTTTCTTCATTTAGCTCTGAAAAAATATTTGGGCTTCTAGCAGTGTGTGGGACTTGTTCTATTAGTCCTTCTATACTGACCTCCAGCAGGTTGCAAATTGAATATAATTTTTTTCTGCATCTAGCTCTGAAAAAATATTTGGGCTTCTAGCGGTGTGTGGGACTTGGTCTATTAGTCCATCTATACTGACCTCCATCAGGTTGCAAATTAAAAATAATTTTTTTCTTCATTTATCTCTGAAAAAATATTTGGGCTTCTAGCAGCGTGTGGGACTTGTTCTATTAGTCCATCTATACTGACCTCCGTCAGGTTGCAAATTAAAAATAATTTTTTTCTGCATCTAGCTCTGAAAAAATATTTGGGCTTCTAGCAGTGTGTGGGACTTGGTCTATTAGTCCATCTATACTGACCTCCATCAGGTTGCAAATTAAAAATAATTTTTTTCTGCATCTAGCTCTGAAAAAATATTTGGGCTTCTAGCAGTGTGTGGGACTTGGTCTATTAGTCCATCTATACTGACCTCCATCAGGTTGCAAATTCAAAATAATTTTTTTCTGCATCTAACCCAGCCAATAGTTTTGGCCTAATACCACAGTTTGGCCACTCAGCTCTGCTCGGTTACCATCCATTGTTTTTTTGTGCAAACAACTCCAGAGTTGTGAATTAGTTAACCACCAAAATGAGTGGAAAAAGGCCTGCTGCTGGTGGAAAGGGGAATAGGCGTGTTGGGAAGGGGAAAAAAGGTTGTGTCCGTGGGGTAGGTGCAGAAGAAAGACCATCTTCCAGCCAAACTAAAATGTCTACTTCTTTTAGCGGACAATGTGATAAGATCCCTTTCTTACGGCCACGCCAATCGCTACAAATTCCAGATGAGGCACAAAAACAGCAGGTGCTTCAACAGATATCAAGTGCTCCTTTAAGTGGGCTCTCCTCCACATCAACTTCAACATCACAAATACTCCAGTCCTCAAAGGTGTCACCCAAATCGCACTTGCTTCCTCACAGCTCCCAAATCTCCAGCTGCCCGTCTGAGTATGAGGTAGAACAGATGGTTGAGTCTGCAGAGCTGTTTACTCATACTATAGCCTGGGAATCAGAGGTCGACTCCAGCGCTTCTGTGAATCCAGACGAGGAAATGATCTGCACTGATGCCCAGAATCTTTATGAGTCGGATCCAGGACCAGACGCAGAAGGTTCTGACCATAATGTAGACCCTCATTCCCAAACTGTAACTCCTGTTGGTGGAGACAATGAGGAAGACGATGATAAGACTCAAATACCTGATTGGAGCGACAACTTTAGTTTTTTGTCAGGGCAGGAACAGGTTGGCTCTGAGGACGACGGGTGTGATAACGCACAGGGTGATGATGATGAGGTCGGAGATCCCACTTACTGTCAACCCACAGTCAGCCAAGAGATGAGGTCAGCAGAGGAGGTGGAGGAAGATGCTAGTGACGACGAGGTCAGGTTGCGCCTTCCTGGACAGAGACGTAGTACTGGAAGCACGTCAACAACTGCATCCTCAAACACAACTCTGCCTCTCACCACAAGTCGTGGTGGCTCTTCAGGTCGCATGGGTGCTAAGCCTTGCATAGCCTGGGCATTTTTTCAGATCGATAAAGATGACCCAACTCGTGTTATCTGTAACATTTGTCAGCAAAAGCTAAGTAGAGGCCAAAAAATACATAGTTTGAGTACTTCATGCATGAACCGGCACATGGACATGAAGCATAAGTTGCAGTGGGAAGCTCAGTGTGCTACAATGCGGCCTAGCCGGCCGGGCCAATCACCGTCTGCCATATCTTGTGCATCCGCGGCCTCTTCATCCTCTGTGACTGGGGGGACAGCAGTCACACCTGTTTTGGGGCGCAGACCTGCCACCTCTTTACCCGCAACAGCCAGCGTGATTGGCAGGTCATCATTTTCTTTGGAGGTGGTAACACCAGCTGGTGTTGAGCGCTGTCCGACATCGATAGCACCACCTTTGGATCAAGGCAACCTAACATGTCCGCCTGCATCTTCCTCACAGACCGGCAGTTTGCCGGGGACACCCTTATCAACCCCGTCTAAGCACAATAGCCAGCCCTCGGTCCCTCAGATGTGGACAAGTAAAAGACCATTTCCTCCTAGCCATGAGAAAGCTAAGAGGTTGAATTTCACCATCTGCAAGCTCTTGGCTACAGAAATGCTGCCTTTCCGCCTGGTGGACACAGAGGATTTTCGAGACCTTATGTCCGTCGCAGTGCCCCAGTACCAGATGCCCAGTCGGCACTACTTCTCAAAGAAAGGTGTGCCTGCGCTCCACCAGCATGTCGCACACAACATCACCGCTTCTTTGAGAAACTCTGTGTGTGACAGGGTGCATTTCACCACAGACACTTGGACGAGTAGGCATGGACAGGGGCGTTACATGTCGCTGACTGGGCACTGGGTAACTATGGTGACAGCAGGACAAGGGGCTGCTGTCCAAGTCTTGCCGTCCCCACGAGTTGTGCGTCAATCCTCTTTATGTCAAAGTTCCTCCACTGCTTCTGCCTCCTCAACCTCCTCTCGGTCTTCCACCTGCACCCAAAGCCTGTCTGGTCATGCCACAAGCTTTCTAACTGCGCAGAAGGGATCCTGCACACCTCCTTACTATGCTGGCAGTAGGGCTCAACGTCATCAGGCGGTTTTTACATTGAAATGTCTGGGAAATGTGAGTCACACAGCTGAGGAGTTGTGGTCAGCTCTGGAGAACCAATTTCATGAATGGTTGTCTCCACTGGACCTGAAACCAGGGAAGGCCGTGTGCGACAATGCTGCAAACCTGGGTGCGGCCCTTCGCCGGGGCAATGTCACACACGTGCCTTGTATGGCTCACGTGTTGAACCTGGTTGTCCAGCAATTTTTAGCCCACTATCCCAGACTAGATGGCCTTCTGCAGAGGGCACGGTCGCTGTGTGCTCACTTCCGCCGTTCGCATCCCGCAGCTCAGCGACTTACATCTCTACAGAAGTCGTTGGGCCTGCCACTTCACCGGATAAAATGCGATGTGCCTACCCGGTGGAATTCAACTCTGCACATGTTGCAGCGACTGTGGCAGCACCGACAAGCCCTGGTGCAATACGTTCTGACGTATAGCCTGGGCCAACGAGATTCAGAGGTGGGGCAAATCACGCTGGAGGAGTGGTCTCAGATCAGGGACCTATGCACCCTTCTGCACAGTTTTGAAATGGCGACGAAGATGTTTAGTGCTGACGATGCCATTATCAGCATGACTATTCCGGTGATTTACATGCTGGAGCACATGTTAAACAGAATTCAGAGTCAGGTGGTGGCACAAGAGGAGGTGGAGGAAGTAGAGGAGGAGGAGTTGTATGCGGAAGGGCTAACATCTGCAAGGTCCAGACGGTCGGCAGCACCAAGGCGGCAGGCATGTGAGGGTGGGGGAGATGGTTTTACCAGGGCGCATGGTAGCAGCCAAACTAGTGAGGAAGGTGCAGGAGCCCAGGAAGAAGTGGAGGACGAACTGATGGAAGACTCATCAGATGAGGGAGACCTTGATCACATTTCTGTTGTGCGAGGTTGGGGGGAGAGGACAGAGGAAGGAAGCATGATTGTTACCTCGCCACCAATACAACAGGGACTTGGTGCTCCTGGATGCGCAACACACATGAGTGCCTTCTTGCTGCACTACCTGCAACATGACCCTCGAATTGTGAGAATTACAAATAATCCTGACTACTGGGTTGCCACACTGTTAGATCCCCGGTACAAAAGTAAATTTGCAGAAATTATTCCTGCCATAGAAAGGGATGCACGCATGCAGGAGTATCAGCAGAGACTGTTGCAGAATCTTACATGTGCTTTTCCACAAAATACCAGTGGTGCACGTAGTGAATCTCACAGTTCCAACTTGCCAACCGTGGTCTGTATGGAATTGTTCAATAAAGGGCCCAAAATTAAGATAACATAGATGGGAGAGGTCTCTATGAATAGGAATTCCTAAGTATTTGATACCCTGTGAGGGCCAGGCAAAGGGAAAGTTGGACTGGATGGAATCCTATATGGATTTAGGGAGGGAGACATCGAGGGCCTCAGACTTCGCTGCATTGATTTTAAAATTTTACCATGTAACAAAGTGATCTATTTCAGCCATAACAGCAGGGATGGATATATGTGATTGAGTGATATATACTAGGACATCATCAGCAAATAGAGAGCACTTGTACTCGGTGCCTCCCACCTCAATCCACCTAATATTGGGGTTATGGCGAATTGATGAGAGCAGGTGCTCCGTCACTAGGATGTATAAGAGAGGGGACAGAGGACATCCCTGCCTTGTCCCATTGGTGATTGTGAAAGGTGATGAAAATGTTCTGACGCACCCCCTGGGCCTTGGGACACCCGGAGCCGGACCCTTTTTGGTGGATGCTGGTGGTTGTAGTCTTCGTGGCGGCGATCCGGTTCCGTGGCTCAGGGCGGTCAAACCAGTGGCGGAACTATTTATGTGGTTTTGATGTTTAAATGTCCGACTACGCCACCCGTGGATTGCGGTCAGAGTAAACCGCCGCTACAGGGCAGACCGCTAAGGCTGGTGTTGTGGGTGCAGCAAAGCGTAGCATAACTCCCCACGGGAGGAGTATAGCCTCAGGGCAGTGTATGCGGAGGATGGGGGTGATGGTGCAGGGCAGCAGCAGTAACGACACGGAGTCAGTGATGCAGTTCAGGGCCTTTACTCACAGTTCTTATTATCCAGACCACGTCTGCAGGTAACGGCTGCCCACGTCGTACTGTGCTCACCAGGTGAGGGGCTCAGACAACTCCCAGATAACTTTGGAGCGCTTCACAGGACCCCCTTTGTGTGTCCTTTGTCTGGCCTTTCTTACCAACACTTCTGTCCGGCTGCCTCGGGCCTCCTCTTGGTAAACTTGGCGCCAGTTTCCCTAACCCTATGTGGTGCCTTCCTAGCGGGTGGAGCAAGGGGCTGCGCCACATAAAATGTCAGAGCCTCCGGTTTCTAGCTGAGGGTCGTTTCCTGCCTCCACTAGTTCGGGGACCGGTCTCCCCCTTTGGCCTGACCCCTCCACGCAGGTGGATTCGGGCGTGCGGTGGCGACTCGCCCGTCCGCACCCCTGGGATCCCTTCATTCCTCGTTCCTGGAGCCTTCTCCGCTCCTCTTCCTTCCTTCTCCCTCTTGCAGGCCTGGGCCTCTGTTACTAGGCCCGCCTCCGGAGCAGAGCTCATGCAGAGCCCCTGCTCCCTGCCACTTCTGCTCAGACTTCTCTGCACTGAACTAAGATGGTGCCCACCTTTTATACTCCCTTCTCAATGCACCCAGGAACTGCTTCCTCCCTGCTCCTGCACTGCAGGGTTCCCCTTCCTCAGTGTTCCCTCCCCCCACTCCAGCCAGGGACAGGGACTGTCGTGCCCATCTCAGGGGCATATTGGTCGCCCTGCCTCACGGCAATGTGGTGTAATGCATGCAGGTGTCGGGTCCTGATCCACACTCCATCCTTATCTGAGAGTGAGATATCACACCTCTGGGTGAGGTGCAATACGTCTGTAGCAACCGAGCCCTCGGTGCTACAGTTCCATTTATCTTCAGCCTAGGTGACGTATTGTGATACAGGGCCGTGATTTTGGCTATAAAAGGGTCCCCTAGACCCCTACCCCAAGCTTTTTAAGAGAATCATACATGGCGTGCCAGGAGACTCTATGGAATGCTTTCTCAGCATCCAACGAGAGTATCTACTTACAAATTTTTAACTGCATCTAGCCCAGGAAATACTTTGTGCCTAGTAGCAGTGTCTGCTAGTCAGCGGATTATCCCGGCTGTTAAGCAAGCTACACCACCTGTAGTTTGGACACTTAATTTTTTCAAAGGAAATGCTTCGGGACCACGGGATACTTAGTGAAGAGCATCAGGAGGCACCCCAAGGCATAGGGGCTGGGACTGGCACTAGGATGCCTTGCGGTGGACAGCCGAGCTCGATCCTTATAAAAGCTTTTTAACTGCAGCAGCTTTAGTGGACGCTACTGGAGCTGGAATTACGCGGCTGCTGGCATGAGACTTGCCCTCCAATAGATCCTTGTAAATGGATTTAAAGTGTATTCATTCAAATTAGAGGGACAATTTAAATTAAAAAGCTTAGAGCTGCCTCCACCACAGGGGGGCTCTCTCGACCCACCAGCGGACAGGCACCAGTATTGGGAGAGGGGGGCTGGCCGTCAGGGTTCACCGCGGCTCTGGCACAAACCCGGCGACACGGAGGTGGCACGGGCAGGAGCGGACTGGCCGTCTCGGCTTCTCACTTTTTGGATTTTAGAAGGGCATGACATGCCTATATCTGTGTCTCCCCCTCCTTTTACTCCTCCACCTCTTTTCTTTTCGCATGACTATATGTACTTGTCACTTTTCCATGTGTTAGTTGTGTCTTCTGAGCAGTTTGTCAGCTTTTGGACACCTTTGAAGGTGTTTTCTATGTGTTTCTATGTGTTTTTGTTTGCCTGCCATTGGTTTTAACGGTGTTCGAAGGTGTTCGACGAACAGTTCGACGAACAGTTCGGCGAACACACGGGTGTTCGACGAACCGAACCGAACTCGAACACTACGGGGGTGGCTCAACACTAATCATTAACATCCACCTTAGGAGTCCTTCTACATCAGAGATGTCAAACTCAAATACACAGAGGGCCAAAATGAAAAATTTGGACAATGTCGCAGGTCAACCAGTATACAGAATAATGGGCCCCACATAGTCCTCCATACAGAATAATGGGCCCCACATAGTGTCACGGGTGTCAGGTGTGACAGACAGTCGTTCTGGATCCAACTGTAGAAGGTCATTGGGCTTGGCTCTGCAGGCACCTTCTTGATCTTTTCATCTGTGTAGTGTAGTGATATCCTTCTCCCTCTAGGACCCAGCAGTGACCTCCACCTTCTGCTGCTTATTGACACACCCTTGCTGGATGTCTAAATGCCTTCAGTCTCTCCAGAGAGTCACTAGTGATAGCTCTATTTTCCTCAGCCCAGGCTTGAAGTACTAATAGTCGACTAGTGTCTTCTTGGAGGATAGTTGGCGTGATCTCTCTGGTGTCTTCTCAAGCTAAGTGTTTCCCTTGTCTGTTTACCTGTTCGTCTTTAGTTGCAGTGGGAGTTGACTAATGCTCACCCAGTCCCCTCCCTATCTAGGGCCTATCGCTAGGGGCAGTCAGGGATTAGGTTTCCTGCTCGGTGATAGGTGTGGAACTTATTTTGGGGACGTTAGGGGAGTCATGGTGTTGTCAGATCTACCTAGGGGTCTCCTCTCCCCCTTTCCCTAGTGTTTGGGCTTCTTCCCTCTCTTCCCATTGTTGTGCACTTAGTCTTTCCCTCACCTTGCATGACACATAGTCTTCTATACAGTATAATGGACCCCACATAGTCCTCCATACAGTATAATGGACCCCACATAGTCCTCCATACAGAATAATGGACCCCATATAGTCCTCCATATGGTATAATGGGCCCCACATAGTCCTCCATATAGTATAATGGGCCCCACATAGTGCTCCATGCAGAATAATGGCCCCACATAGTCCTCCATACAGAATAATGGCCCCACATAGTCCTCCATACAGAATAATGGGCCCACATAGTCCTCCATACAGAATAATGGCCCCACATAGTACTCCATACAGAATAATGGGCCCACATAGTCCTCCATACAGAATAATGGGCCCCACATAATCCTCCATATAGTATAATGGGCCCCACATAGTGCTCCATACAGAATAATGGTCCCACATAGTCCTCCATACAGAATAATGGCCCCACATAGTCCTCCATACAGAATAATGGCCCCACATAGTGCTCCACATAGAATAATGGCCCCACATAGAGCTCCATACAGTATAATGGTTCCACATAGTCCTCCATATAGTATAATGGCCCCACATAGTCCTCCATACAGTATAATGTCCCCACATAGTCCTCCATACAGTATAATGTCCCCACATAGTCCTCCATACAGAATATTGTCCCCACATAGTCCCCCATACAGAATAAGGGCCCCACATAGTCCCCCATACAGAATAATGATCCCCAAATAAAACTACCCTGGGGGACAAATTTGGCCCACGAGCCAGAGTTTGACATGTATGTTCTAGAGGCTTTTAATTAGCAAATATGCATTTTCAGATAGGAACCAGAGAACTTCAAGTTCTCAAATCTAAGCACAGAAGATATTTGAAAATGGCTTTCACAGGGTGGGTCAAAAGCATCCAGCTTTTGCTCTTACTATATTACCACCACTCCCGAGTGTTTTTTTTCTCTTAAATGCATCATAGACATGGGTCACTTTAAATTGGTGCTAATTTTTATAGTCTTTATAAAGGGGGTGGAGCACAGTCCCCTTGGTAAAAAAAAACATAAAATAAGCACAAAATAAAAGGTATTTAAAGGAAACAAAAAGGTAATACACAGGGGGAAAAGTGAGAATAAAATAAGGGCAAATACTGACCACTTTTGACCTGGTGACACGTCCCCTTTAATGTTCACTAAAGGACCTAAAATTAAAACCCAAGTTGTGACCGAGGAAGGATCTGGTCCGGATTCCAAACAAAACTTTAACACAAAGTAAAGCATGTAGAAGAAGTCGAAGTTTGATAGCGGCTACATGATAACACCAAAGTTCTCCAAACATTTCTCTGATTGACACTTTATACTCTACACGGAACCGGGAGTAGCGACGGCACCAATAACCAAGGCAATCAAGGCTTTTTCTGATTCCTCCTTTATTGTATTATGGTATTTTCACATTGTTTGTTTTGTTGTTGAGTTTTCGTAGCAGGATCTCTCCCCCAAAAAAATCAAAGTTTTTGATCTCTTGGTTTTTGGAAAGTTTCTGCTTCAAAAACTCAGCATTAAAAATCCATGTGAACCCACCCTAATGTATTTTGGATCCAGGAGAGTTAGGAATGATGTAATGGTGGTCATACAGGTTGGCATCTAGCTTTTCCAGTAAAAGGAAAATTCAAGGAATTAAAGAAACAAAATCTTTCACTTTGAAGTTGCCATAATTGCTGACATTCTCACCAAACGGTCCACCATGTTGTCATGCTAGGTATGGGAAGGACCCAGCATACAACAAGGGCAAAAGCTCAGCAACTAGGGAAAGAGGGAGTGGAGACCCCTAGGTAGATCTTACAACCCCCTGGCTCCCCTATTGTCCCTAAATAGGTTCCTCACCTATCGGCGAGCAGGATACCTAATCCCTAAAGGACCCTAGAGCTAGGCCCTAGGTAGGGAGGGGAAGGGGTGAGCACTAGTCAGTCCCCACTGCAACTAAAGACAAACAAGGTAAACAGACAAGGGGATACACTTAGCTTTGACAAGACACCAGAGCGACCACGACAACGATCACAAAGGAACTGCAAGGAGAAACTAGCCGACTGCTAGAACACCAGGCCTGAACAAAGGAAAATGCTTTTATCACCAGTGATTCTCTGGAGACTGGGTGTTATTTAAAGGTCCAGCAAGGGTGTGTTAATTAGCAGCAGAAAGTGGAGCTCACCGCTGGGTCCTAGAGGGGGAAGAATGGTGAAAGAATAAAGAAGGTGTCTGCAAAGCCAAGTGCAGCAACCTTCTACAGCCGGATCCACACTGACTGTCTGTCACACCCGACACACCAGTGACACGTCTATTACATGAATGGTTAAGGTCCGCCAGAAAATAAGCCCCCACACGGATGGAAGTTGCCTTAATGAGACAAGGTCTTTACATTTGGAGGTCACATATAGGTGCTAGTTACAGTGGCAAATGCAGAAGAGGGGCCCCTAGTGTGATGATAAAAAAAATATGGCTCCTTTCAGGTGAATCATGACACCACACATCCAAGCACCTGTGACCAAGTCCTTATGCTTGGATGACTTAGACTACATCCCTATGCAGGTTCTCCACACCCCTTAAAATAGAAAAGACCCTCTGTCAGAGCCCCGTAGTGGTCCTTTACTGTCTTTAGGGCATGTACACCCTTCTGCACACACCCAAGAATTTGCCGTAAAGTAAGTACACCCTTCTGTCCCATTTGACTCTGGTGCATTCCCTTTACGTACATAGCAGATGTTTTATGAATTGAGTTTATCCAGAACTAAGACAGAGCGAGAGCCCGGGGCCCTGAGTAATAGGAAAATATGATGTGTTAGCAACTATTAGTTGATCTTTTGTTCATTTTTCAATGGTAAATTACACTTTAAAAATGCAAACAATTATTATAATTGATTTGGACTAAAACAATATTGAATTTCAATACATTTCTGGCCCCTTTTTATGAATGGCTCTGCACAGTCAGGGTGATTATGATGAAAGAGTATTAGCACGCTCAATTTCTTTCCAGCAAGAAACCTTGAAGTGTGGTAATTGTGTTCACGCTGATAATGATAAAGCCCGCACGTTCCGGCAAAATAAGGCACTACATAGCAATTTTGGCTGCAGTGTTATAAATTAGCTTTCAGTCTTAAACATGTAGTTTTTATACTGAAGTTTACTTACAGTGGAGCGGAGCGAAATGTAATAAGAGTGCAGCAAGCGAGCGGCCATAAATCTCGGAATTTAGGTTGCGCTGGCGGCCATAAATAAGTGTCTGGGAGATAGTTGCTGTTGGCTAAGATATTAGGATGCGTGGCGAGTCTATGTGGAGTCTAGGTTAGAGGTGATCTACTTCTAAATTTAATATATATCAAATTAATAGAGGAAACTGAGATACAGAGTTGCATTATTTGGGTAGCTTCCTTGCCACTTTTGTGCGCTCAGTTTCTTGCTTGAATTGAGACAGACTGGTTGCTATCAAACTGCTGCTTGACAACTTCATTTAATAGATATGGACACCTTTGGGATCATTTTTGTATTATTTTATTATTTAAATGCATGTATTTTGAGCTAAAAATAATTTTTGCAATTGGGTTTCATTAATAATTTTGCACCATTTAGTTTTTACAGGCTCTTTATTTCTCTGCACATTATTGGCTGCAAAATGAGCTATCTGAGAATCCATCAGCGAGCTTGTTTGGACTTTATAATTCTTAGGCTGGAGTAAAAGCGTTAGCTGTCTATTACTTAACCCCTCTGTGCTTATTTATGACCATATTAAAGTAATATCTCATCCAGATATCCGATTTTTGCGCACGAGTGCCATCTATATTTTTCACGGATAGCACTTGTACCTGTGATAGTCTGAGGCCATTCACATCTCCGATTTTTTCCTCAGACAGAGTGATCTGAGCAGAGTGTTTGAGACCTGTCCGATTTTGATCCGAGGGACGGATCAAAATCAGCAATGTAAGTAGATGGGTCTGTGAAAAAAATCGGGCCGCACCTAGATCACATGTGGTGCGATTTTTATGGACTCATAGAATAGAGAAGGTTCAGATTTTTTTTCACTTCCAATGTAAGAGAAAATTGGGACAATCTCTCGGGGCAAACTCTCGGGGCAAACTCTCGGGGCAAACTCTCGGGGCAAACTCTCGGGGCAAACTCTCGGGGCAAACTCTCGGGGCAAACTCTCGGGACAAACTCTCGGGACAAACTCTCGGGACAAACTCTCGGGACAAACTCTCGGGACAAACTCTCGGGACAAACTCTCGGGACAAACTCTCGGGACAAACTCAGAGTCCGGTCAGAATAATCGGTCCGTTTTTTTCTGAGGCCAAAAACTGAACTTCCATGTGACTATAAATCAGCTGAGAACAGATCATTAAAAAAACATTACAAACTCAGAAGGAACTCACTAATAGATTCTCAGTTAGCTCATTCAGCAGCCAGAAACAGAACCTATAAGGCTAAGTTCCCACAATGAGCTTTTTGGTGAGTTTTAGATTTTGTAGATTTTCGGCACCCATTAAAATAGGTTACTTGCATTTTTTCAAAAATACGCAGCATCAAAAAACTCACTGTGGGAACTTCGCTTTAAAGGCAAAAAGAGCAATATTTTTTATGAAACCTAAATGCAAAAAAAATATTTTTAGCCAAAAATACATGCAAGGTTTGTTTTTTTTGTTTGTTTTTTTTTTTAATCACCCCCTATGTTGTCCTTATCCTTTAAAAATCTGTTGTTGCTCGATTGAATATATGATTTTGCACTACTGCCAGCAGCAGTCACTTCATGCTTTTTCTTAGTGCCTTGTTATCTTTCTGCCTGTGACAATGGACACGATTTAATTTCCAGCCTAAAATAAAGGGGAACATGCAATAATAAATTTGCATCATCGTATAATTTATTTGCAAGAATTAAAACAACAAGCAAACAAACCTGTCCATTTAATACATTCAGATACCTCTTAGGGGACCTGGCTGACGCCCCGGCCTCAGAAGCGAGGGCAACAATCTCCACTTCCCCAAGGGAAATTGCAAAACAGCTGGAGCTGCCCAGACAAGCTGAAGTGGTCTCTAGAGTTTAGCTCCAGTTTGCCATCATCACCGCTTCCTTCCAGCAGCACCATTAAAAAAAAATGCATAAAAAGCCTTAAAAATCCCACAATAGTATGCTTAGTTCTAATGCTTCATTGCTGCTTTGACAACCCATAACTGCGGAGTTAGAAGGAGCCATGAAGTGACAGGCAAGTGAATCTTGATGGCTGCGCTGAATGTTGACAGTAACCTTGGCAGCGTGACAGGGACTTTGTGTTTCAAGGATAAATTATCATACAGTCGCCGGAGACGGATGCATCCGATCCACCCATGTATATACCATACATTAGACAGATGTGCACATAAAACGTCTCACTCCAGGGATGGATTTGCTTCAAACTGCAAAATGTGCCCATATTGTAGAATAGAGGAAAATTAGTATTGATGGGTCATGTTGTATTGTACCCAGGGACTTTTTACAAAACTTTGCAAACCCTCCGTATCCTGATTATTACAGTATATATACATGAAGGGATCAGTCAATCATCCATATGCATAAAGTTACACTGCAATTTCCATGGTGGCACTTTCTCAGCTAGAACTGCACTTGTAGAACGGTCTTCAAAATATCTGCAAAAAATGGAAACGCTGTATCCATCCAGAGTTTACAAACCTGTACTGATCTAGGGTTATTAACGCAGCTGAAGCAGGAGTTACAATGTATCAGTGTAGACCAGTGGTGGGCAATTAATTTTCCTGAGAGACTGTGACTGTTGTGGAGGCCGAATCAATAGGCTGAAATTAATTCTGCTCAATATTAATATTAACATATTATAATTATTGCATATTAATATTAATTTTATCACTTAATATTGAGCAGAATTAAGTATGCGGACACCTCCTTATATACTGTATGAGCTCACACATAGCCCCCTATAACCAGTATGAGTCCCCACAGTGTCTTTATATACAGTATGAACCCCCACATAGCCCCCTATATATAGTATGAGTCCACAGTCGCTTTATATACAGTATGAACACCAACATAGCCCCCTATATACAGTATGAGTCCACAGACGCTTTATATACAGTATGAACCCCACATAGTCCCCTATATATAGTATAAGTCCACACAGTCTCTTTATATAAAGTATTAGCTCCCACATAGCCCCCATTATACAGCATGCTTCCCCACATAGCCCCTTATGTACAGTATGATCTCCCATGCATACGTTATGAGACCCCACATAGCCCCCTATATACAGTATGAGCTCCCACATAGCAACCCCTATGTACAGTATGAGCCCTCACATAGCCCCCTATACCTCGAGCTTGTTCCCCCGATGCTTTGCTCATGTCTCCAGTACACTGACTCTCCGCACATCAGAAGCGATGTAGTGACATTGCACGCACCGATTGGTGGAAGAAGGAACCGGCGGCTCCATCCTCCACCAATGTATTCACGGCTATCTGTATCCTAATTATGCAGATAATGGTGATATTGGGATGCGGACAGTGTGGGAGGGCATAGCGCAGCCCGGGAGCCTCTGTTTTTAGCCACACATTTATATATATATATATATATATATATATATATATATATATATATATATATTCAGCTTAACTGATATCAAGCAGAGGTTTTAAAAGTAGTGTAAAATCAAAATAATTTTTACGCTACAATATTCAAAAATTAATGAGATTATGCCGGACGATCCTTTAAGAGACACTGCGGCAGATTTTCTAACGCTGTCTAACTTTTAGACAATGCAAACTTAAAACTAGACTGTCTTAAAAATGCTCCAGAGACTAAATTAGGATGTGGTGCCCTGTCTTTTAAAGGATAGGACCAACTCAAAGAAAAAAATTTGCTTCCCAACGAGCCTAAACAGCTGGGATGCTGGGAGTTCTTTCTCCAACAGCTGGAGTGCTGAAGGTTGCTGACCAATGTGCAATCGTCACCATCGCTTGTGATCCCCGTCAACCTTTCCATCACATCAGTGACATAAAGAGTAACAACTACAACTCTGCCTGCAAATGATAATGAAGAAAAGCTAATGTAATACATGGTCTATAGCACGCGGAGATTAGCTGTGAAGACATCTGTAATAAGTATTTTGGACGGCTTTCTTTGCCAAGTGAAACAATAAGATGCTCCAATCTGAGGATTGTAATTACACCGCCGTAATGTAATTGTTTGGTGTGCTTCAACAAGAGTCGTAATTCATTTAGCCACCGGGTGCACCAGTTTATTTCAGTCTGCGGCTGTCATGTTAATTCTCCTAAATCGATATGATAGCAGGAAAAAAAAAAAAAAAATTATATAACGTATAGTGTCTATGTTGGGTGCACAAATTTTAGGATATATAAAAAAACTTCATCTACTGCATTGCTTTACACTGCAGCTCTTTCACTGGAGGACCCAATTGTCAGTGCATTATGTAAAAAATACATTGCTTTCAATAAAAAGCGTGTAATGCTTCATTTTAGCGGCAGCGGTGCTTTGGGGAAACCATAGGTTTCAGCAGATTTCTGGGAGACAACTGTGGCACCCCAGGGGTCTGGTTTCCACAGTAATAGCAATATTACGTCTGAGAGCAGGTGGGAGGTCTCTTGGTCAGGAATCCTATGCATGCCACACCTCCTGCCCAGTCCTGGGAGGGGAAATTCCCCTATATAAAACTGGGGCTGAGGCAGGGTGAGTTAGTTAAGAAGAGGAGAAGCAGCTATAGGAAAAAGAGATCAGGAGCTCTGGGGAAGTCGTGCTAAAAGGAATCAGGGGCTGGCAGCTGTAGAGCTCGCCCTGATTGAAGAGTTACCACCGGACCCGGAGTCCGAGGCTGTGGGGACTAATCCTTACCCAGCAGCAGAAACCGACCGGCAGGGGATTTCAGGTCCTCTGGCCAAGAAACCCGAAGGCACGGTCACACGCGTGGGACCAGCACCGCCGTCGTGGAGCGGAAGCCACTAGAAGGCCCCGAGTCACCGGCCATACGGGTGAGCACCACACGGTACACTCAGGGACGTGGGCTACTTTTACCCACCTCTAGCAAGGTAGCCAGTAGAGTACAATTAGTTGGGGAGGCCTACAACTCCGCCTGGCCAGGGGAGATCCCATCTGTTCAAGGACTGACCAGGCCCCGACCGCTAGCCAGTACTCCGGGAGGGTCTATTTTTGTCACCAGTAAAGACCCTGAACTACACCGCATCGTCTCTGAGTGGTTCCTGCTACCCCCATCATCCACGTCGGCTGCCCTGAGGCCATACCCCTCCCGTTGGGGGTTATACCATCCACGCTGCACAATCCTTCCACCGGCCTCAGCGGTCTGCCCTGCAGCGGCAGCTCCATAGCTGCATTCAACGGGTGGCGTAGTCGTCCAACATCTACTGCTAATACTCAGCCACACAGTTTGACTCCCTGGGCACGGACCGGGTCACCGCCACGAGACTACTACCCCCAACAGGCGCGGCTCCGGGTAGTCCCCGCGTGCGCAACGCTACACCAAGTAGGCCCAGGGGCGCGTCAACTTTGGCGTAGCCGGCAGGATTTCGTGCCTGCAACCACCGGGTACTGCGTGCCTGAAAAAGACTGTTCAAACTTACCAGTGGTGAAGATTACCGCCATCCGGCGCCATCTTCTGCCTTCTTCCCGCCATCCGCGAAGTTTTCCCGCCATCCGGCGCCATCTTCTGCCTTCTTCCCGCCATCCGTGGAGTTTTCCCGCCGTTGGACGCCATCTTGAAGACGCCGCGCGGGAAGAAGAGGGGCGTGGACTCCGAAAGCGCGCGAGAACTGAAGCCCCGCCTCACGTCCGGACGTTGCGTAAGGTCCTGGAAGGAGCCCAGCAGAAGCCGACGTCACAGGAGCGCGACGGAAGGTCCTCAACCCTGACGATCCACTGCGGAGCCGCGGCCTACGTTAGAGGATCATCGCAAGGTAGGCCACGGTCCACTAGGGGGGGAGAAAGATGTCGGATACGGAGGAGAGCTTCACTGCCTCAACCCCCGCCAGCGCCACCGCTGCTGCAGTCATGCCTTTCACCATGCCCTATATCCCGGGAGCAGCCTGGCTACCCCAGTACTCAGGGGAGTCACATACCCTGAATGACTTTAAAGAAAAGCTGGATAGCCTCTTCCAGGTGTACCCCCTCACAGAAGAGCAGAAAGTGAGCATCCTGGTGGCCCAACTAACCGGGGCAGCCCAAAGGGAGGTAAAGTCCTGGCCACCTGGGAGGAGGACTGTCGCAGGGATACTAACCCGGCTGAGGGACACCTTTGATACCCGCACCTCCGCCGAGATTAAGCTTAGATTCTATGGGTGCAAGCAGCGAGCACATGAGAGTATAAGGGACTATGCACTAAACCTACAAGAGGCCCTGAGAGCCATTAAGCAGACCGACCCTGACAGCGTGGGAAACGAGGACAGGCTGTTGACCGAGCAATTTATAGAGGGACTATATTGCAATGTCCACCGAACCCAGTTGCGGGCCATAGCCTTACAGGATCCTCATCTGGACTTTGCACAGTTCAAGGACAGAGCCATCCGGGTGCTCCGAGAACCGACACCGCGTGGCGTTGTGACCCACAGGCGCCCAGCTATCACTTACCACCAGGAGGCGGCGCCCTTGTCGGCAGGGCCTGTGGTGGCTGATGCGCAGGCTTTGAACAATGACCCGGCTCCAGACCTGCACCATCAGGTCCAAGAGCTAGCTAAAAGCGTTGCTGCGCTAACCCGAACTGTGCAGTCTTTACAGGTTTCCACTCCAGGGAAGATCCAGCTGGCATCCGGACCGGAGGACATCCCGTGGCGTCGACCAAGGAGGACCCCACCGGCCAGAGGAAGACCCAGCGACCGGTACAACAAGGACGGACAACCCATCTGCCGCCGCTGCAATCAACCCGGACATATGGCAAGGTACTGTCCTTTAAACTGGCACAACCTGGGGTAGAGGGCCAACCCCCAGGAAAAAGATCACCAGGCCCATCGAACTGGCGCGACAAATATGTGGGAGGACGTCCAGTCTTGCCTGTGGTACTGGATGGCATCCCTATGAGTGCCCTACTGGACACCGGGTCACAGGTCACCACCATCCCGTACGTGCTCTTCAAGCAGTACTGGAATGACTCGGATATCACCCGCTATCCAGACGACGACTTGAGTATCATCGCCAGTAATGGTCAGCCCGTGCCACAGATCGGATTTAAAGAAATGACCATTAAAATCGGTAGAGTCGAACTGGCAGCACAGGGACTGATCATTGTAGACATTGACAAGCGCGAGAGTCACCCAAAGATAACTCTAGGAACTAATGTGATTGAAAATTGTCTTGCAGAGGTGATTTTCATTTTACAGCAGGTTGCCAAGAACGCCAGCTCCGGCCAGCAGCGAGTGCTCCAGAAAGAGATCCAGGCACTGATGCGACGGCAACAGGTGGAACTCTCCGGTGGTGAGATTGGTAGCGTAAGAATGTGTGACCCTTTCCCTATTGCCATGCCCCCGAAAAGTGAAATGATGATTTGGTGCCGGGCAGCTATTGGTCTGAGAGGTAGAGATTACCAGGCCATGGTAGAACCAGTCTACTCAGACAGTAGGCCCACCATTTTGACAGCACGGGGGGTAGTTGATGTACGCCATGGGAGGGTGCCCGTTCATATAATAAATATCGGGAAAAGGGAAGTATACCTGCCCCGGTATGCTACGCTAGCCAAATTATATACTATCAACCAAAATTCTATACAGTCTGTGGAACCCTTGCCTCCATCTCACCCGGAGGAAGGTAACGGCTCTACGAAAATAATGGAGGATTGGTGTCAGCAACTACATTTGGGTGCTGACTCTACTCCCTCCCACCAGAAACAGGGAGTCTACCGGGTGGTTCGAGAGTACGAGAGAGTGTTTAGTAAACACCCGTTAGACTTCGGGCGAGTCAAGGGGGTAGAACACCACATGCCCACGGGAGACCATCCTCCCATAAAAGAGAGGTATCGACCCGTACCCCCTGCACACTACCAACACGCCAAGGGGATGCTTAGAGACATGAAGGAGGCTGGGGTAATCAGGGATAGCTGTAGCCCCTGGGCAGCTCCACTAGTCTTGGTCAAAAAGAAAGACAACACCATGAGAATGTGTGTAGATTACCGGAAAATTAACCGTATCACACACAAAGATGCGTACCCCTTACCAAGGATAGAGGAGTCTTTGGCTGCTTTAAAATCTGCTAACTTCTTCTCCACCTTGGATCTCACTAGCGGGTACTGGCAGGTTCCTGTAGCAGAGGCGGACCGGGAGAAGACCGCATTCACCACCCCGATGGGACTTAGCGAGTTTACCTGCATGCCGTTCGGACTCTGCAACGCACCAGGAACCTTCCAGCGATTGATGGAATGCTGTCTGGGACACCGAAACTTTCAGACGGTCCTGTTATACCTGGACGATGTCATCGTCTATTCCAAGACCTACGAGGACCACCTGAAACACCTGGCGGAAGTGTTCGAAGCTCTGGCAAGTTACGGCCTAAAGGTGAAACCCTCCAAGTGTCACCTCCTGAAGCCAAAGGTGCAGTACCTGGGACACGTGGTGAGTGCTGACGGAGTGGCTCCCGACCCTGATAAGATCACCGCAATTAAGGAATGGCCAAGCCCCTCCAGCGTAAAGGAAGTGAGGCAGTTCCTCGGGTTGGTAGGCTACTACCGAAGGTTCATTCCCGGTTTCACCAAAAAGGCAGCTCCTATGCAGGACCTCCTGATAGGCCAGTCCAGGAAGGCCAAGAACCAGAAGCCACCCTTCAGATGGGAGAAGCTGGAAGAAGAGTCCTTCCGCCAGCTGAAGATGGCCCTCACGGGGGATGAAATCCTGGCGTACCCTGATTATAGCCAGCCCTTTATCCTCTACACCGACACCAGTAACATCGGGCTAGGAGCCGTACTGTCCCAGATCCAGCAGGGGAAGGAACGGGTAATTGCTTACGCCAGCCGAAAACTGCGACCCACCGAAAGAAACCCTGAGAATTACAGCTCATTTAAGCTAGAGTTCCTGGCAGTGGTGTGGGCAGTCACCGAACGCTTTAAGCACTACCTCGCTGCTTCCCGGTTCACCGTGTACACGGATAACAACCCGTTGACACACCTGGACACTGCAAGACTCGGTGCCCTAGAGCAGAGATGGATGGCCCGCTTGTCCAACTATGAGTTTACAATCAAATACCGGGCAGGACGCTCCAATACCAACGCGGACGCCCTGTCCAGGATGCCGAACCTACCGGACGTAGGGGAAGATTCAGAGGAACTGGAAGAAGTTGAACTCCCCGCGTTCCACCGTCATGGGACTATCCAGTATTCCCACCGTGTAAGGAGTAAGCAATCCGCTACGTTCAACCCATTACCTCATTACAACTGGGCGGAGACGCAAGACAGTGACCCTGCCGTCCGACTGGTAAAGGAGATGCTGACTCGGCCAGATGCACGCCTTGACCCAGACGCTCCGGAGGAAGCCAAGCAACTGTGGGCTGAGAAGAGTCGACTGTTCCTTTACAAGGGGAAGTTGTGCCGCAGAATGGTTAACTCCCGGACGCATGAACTAATCTGGCAAGTAATGGTGCCAAGAAGAGACGCAGCTATGGTGATGGAGGCATACCACGACGGAGCTGGGCACTTCGGATGGAAGAAGCTGGAGTTCCTGCTGCGCGGGCGGTTCCATTGGGTAGGCATGAGAGGAACCATCGAGAGGTGGTGCAGAGACTGTGGCCCATGCAACCTAAGAAGGAGGGACCGTGCTAGCCAGAAGACTCCCCTGCAGTCCATCATTACCAGACAGCCGTTGGAACTGGTAGCCTTGGATCATGTAAAACTGACCCCAAGCAGAAGTGGCTACGTCTACGCGTTAACCATCGTGGATCACTACTCCCGGTTCTTGGTTGTCGTCCCCGTCAAGGACTTAACGGCTCAAACAGCAGCTAGAGCCTTCCAGCAGCACTTCTGCCGTCCGCACGGATACCCGGAGCAGGTGCTGACGGACCAGGGGCCTGCCTTTGAAGCGGAAGTCTTCCAGGAGTTCTGCACCCTGTATGGCTGCCGGAAGATAAGAACAACACCCTATCACCCGCAAACTAATGGACTTTGTGAGAAAATGAACCAGGTGGTGATAGATCTTCTGAAAACATTGCCCCTGGAAGAATGTAGTCTGTGGCCTGAAAAGCTGCCCGACCTGGTGGACCTATACAACCACATCCCTGTAGGTTCCACCAACTGTACCCTGGCTTACCTAATGAGGGCAAGACCTGGTAAGCTTCCTGTTGATCTGGAAATGGGAGTCCTGACACCCGAGGACACTTCACCAGAAGCAGACTGGGACACAGAGAGGCAGCAGCAGTACCGGAAAGTACAGGAGAGCGTGGAGCGAAGTCTCTGTCAAGCTAGGGAAAGACAAGAGAAAAATTACAACCAGTGTGCTCCCGCTGTTCCCCTGGTGCCCGGAGAGCAGGTCTTGAAGAGGAAAAGACGGCTCCACAAGTTGGACGACCAGTGGGAGAAGGACCCGTACACTGCCCTCAAGCCACGACAACCCAAAGATCTGTACAATCAGTAAAGACGGAGGGGAAACCACAGCCATTGTATCCCGGGATCACCTGAAGAAGTGTCCCGAACAGCTACGGAACCCTGAAGAGGAACAAGAAGACCCTCGACCCGTAGAGGAAAGGGAAGATATGGTTAGTACTGTGCTCGGAGACTTCCCTCGGTCTTGGACTAAAGTCAATGGTGCTGTTGTGGTACCCGTCCTCACGTTCCTCCAACCAGCATCCCAAGTGCCTACGGAGACACAGGTAGAGCTGGAAGAACAGCCGGTCCAGGAGGCAGAAGACCCCACGCAAGCAGACCAAGAGAATCAACCCTCTGCTTATAGTGAGCCTGCCATACCCCTAGTGAGCCAAAGAGTCCGTAGACGGCTGCCCAGTTTACCCTTGACAGCTCCTATACCCTGTAGCTCAGGACCAGTCAGCCAGCTCCGTAGGTCCACTAGGGTCACTAGAGGCCAGTTGCCCATACGGTGGAGGATCTAAATGTTCAAGCTATTTTATTAATGTTTACCTGTTTATTGTTGCTTGTGTATAATTATGTGTTTCTAGTTATTTGTAGGAGTCTTTGGTGGATTTACCGGGAATCCTTTGTGCATATAGTTGGAGCGTAACCCAGGACGGACTAAAAGACTGATAAGGACTCGGGGCAGGACAGACCCCTACCTGGTTACGTCTCCCTGTTTTGGTGAAATGGACACCTTTGTTTTCCTCAAAAGTTACACCCGGTTGCGGACACGCCGTGACCACCTTATGTGTTGTCTCTACCAGAACGTTATTGTTTATACCTTGTTATGTTTACAAAAGTATGTTTAGTCCCGGAGTACTAAATTTCACTAGGGGGGAATGTGGCACCCCAGGGGTCTGGTTTCCACAGTAATAGCAATATTACGTCTGAGAGCAGGTGGGAGGTCTCTTGGTCAGGAATCCTATGCATGCCACACCTCCTGCCCAGTCCTGGGAGGGGAAGAACTTCCCCTATATAAAACTGGGGCTGAGGCAGGGTGAGTTAGTTAAGAAGAGGAGAAGCAGCTATAGGAAAAAGAGATCAGGAGCTCTGGGGAAGTCGTGCTAAAAGGAATCAGGGGCTGGCAGCTGTAGAGCTCGCCCTGATTGAAGAGTTACCACCGGACCCGGAGTCCGAGGCTGTGGGGACTAATCCTTACCCAGCAGCAGAAACCGACCGGCAGGGGATTTCAGGTCCTCTGGCCAAGAAACCCGAAGGCACGGTCACACGCGTGGGACCAGCACCGCCGTCGTGGAGCGGAAGCCACTAGAAGGCCCCGAGTCACCGGCCATACGGGTGAGCACCACACGGTACACTCAGGGACGTGGGCTACTTTTACCCGCCTCTAGCAAGGTAGCCAGTAGAGTACAATTAGTTGGGGAGGCCTACAACTCCGCCTGGCCAGGGGAGATCCCATCTGTTCAAGGACTGACCAGGCCCCGACCGCTAGCCAGTACTCCGGGAGGGTCTATTTTTGTCACCAGTAAAGACCCTGAACTACACCGCATCGTCTCTGAGTGGTTCCTGCTACCCCCATCATCCACGTCGGCTGCCCTGAGGCCATACCCCTCCCGTTGGGGGTTATACCATCCACGCTGCACAATCCTTCCACCGGCCTCAGCGGTCTGCCCTGCAGCGGCAGCTCCATAGCTGCATTCAACGGGTGGCGTAGTCGTCCAACATCTACTGCTAATACTCAGCCACACAGTTTGACTCCCTGGGCACGGACCGGGTCACCGCCACGAGACTACTACCCCCAACAGGCCCGGCTCCGGGTAGTCCCCGCGTGCGCAACGCTACATCAAGTAGGCCCAGGGGCGCGTCACAACCATAATGGAGGCCATGTTAGTTATTATCGCCCATCATTCCTGCAAAGAGATCTATGTGAAAGTTGCCTGAATGACCAAGACATAAGCGGACGACTCAAGGACACAGGATTCTCCTTTGTTTTAGAGGGAATGCTCTTTAAAGAAACAAAGAATTTCTATTTGGTATTCTTGGAATTTATGAGCTATTGAACCGGCTAGAAAAGACGGCTGTATTATGGACTGAAGACCCCATTTCAATTACTTCTTCCTGTCCACATAGAGAACAATATAATAAAATATAGATCAGCTGGAACTACAATGGAGCTCGCTATATTTTGCTCATCGTTGAACCATAACCAGCCGGTATGCAGTCACATTTCTCCACAACATTAACAGTTCACTGACGGATAATCTGTATGGAAAAAACATCCGCGGAATCGTATAAATGACTTACAAAAATATTATGCTGCGTAGGAAATAAATTGGAAAGAATGGCACCAAGGACCACCATAAAAAAATATTTTTCCTATATTTTTTTTTATCTGAAATTTGACTACAAATATACAGTGTATACACAGTGTGTTTATATATAATTTTTTTTTCTTTTCTATTTTGGGATTTTTGTGTTGTTCTCTGAACATCCCCCTCAATATACATTTTAGAGTATAGTTTTAAAGGTTATAGATTTTATTATCTTTATGTTTAAACTTTTTTTTTTAATCATTTGTTTATTTTTTGTTTGTTTTAATTGCAAAACTGTATTTTAATTTATTTTTATTACATATTTTTGTGCTTTAATGCACTTAAAATGGAAGTTAGGCCAGAGCAAGAATCAACATAAGGATATGTGCACACGGAATCTTTTCGGAGCAGAAAGCGAGCAAAAACTTTCAAGGATTTGGAGAGCTTTCTCCCAGTTTATACACCAAAACCTACTCTTAAAAAAAAACAAAAAAACAAGGCAGCCCTAAGGTCCTTTGTTGGTTTCAAGTGACAGTCATGAACCGGTCAGTCAAAGCAATAAATCAGTGTATGGCCTCATTCACACGTCCATTTTTTCTCATACAAGTGATATCCATCTTTTTCAGATAGGACTTGAACCTGTAATGGTGAACTGGATCATTCACATGTCCGTGATTTTTCGTCGAACCGAACAGTACACGCAAAAACATGTCCGATACCAAGCGAGGAGCGGGAGGGAGGAAAGGATAGGAGCCATCGGAGGACCAAGCGAGGAGCGGGAGGGAGGAAAGGATAGGAGCCATCGGAGGACCAGGCGAGGAGCAGGAGGGAGGAAAGGAAACTTGCCAGCGGAGTAACAGACGAGGAGCAGGAAGAAGGAAAGTTAACGAGCCATCGGAAGAACAGGCGAGGAGCTGGAGGGAGGAAACTTGCCAATGGAGAAACAGGCGAGGAGCTGGAGGGAGGAAAGGAAACGAGCCAGCGGAGGACCAGGTGAGGAGTCGGAGGGAGGAAAGGAAAGGAGCCAGTGGAAGACCAGGTGAGGAGCCGAAGGGAGGAAACTTCCCAACAGAGAAACAGGCAAGGAGCCGGAGGGAGGAAAGGAAACGAGCCATCGGAGGACAAGGCAAGGAGCCGCAGAGAGGAAAGGAAACGAGCCAGCGGAGGACCAGTTGAGGAGCCGGAGGGAGGACACTTGTCAACGGAGTAACAGGCGAGGAGCCGGAGGGAGGAAAGGAAACTTGCCAGCGGAAGACCAGGTGAGGATCCAATGGGAGGAAAGGAAATGAGCCAGAAGAGAACCAGGCGAGGAGCCGGAGGAAGAAAAAGAAACGAGCCAGCAGAAGACCAGGCGGGGAGCCGAGGGGAGGAAAGGAAATGAGCCAGAAGAGGACCAGGTAAGGAGCCGGAGGGAGGAAAGAAAACGAGCCAGGAGAGGACCAGGCAAGGAGCCGGAGGAACTGAAATGAGCCAGCAGAGGATCAGGCGAGGAGCCGGAGGGAGGAAAGGAAACGAGCTAGCAAAGGACCAGGCGAGGAGCCGAAGGGAGGGACAGAAAAGAGCCAGCAAAGGATCAGGCGAGGAGCTGGAGGGAGGAAAGGAAACTTGCCAGCGGAGTAACAGGAGAAGAGCAGGAGGGAGGAAAGTTAATGAGCCATCGGAGGACCAGGCGAGGAGCCAGAGGGAGGAAAGGAAACGAGCTAGCGGAGGATCAGGTGAGGAGCCGGAGAGAGGAAACTTCCCAAAGGAGTAACAGGCGAGGAGCCGGAGGGAGGAAAGGAAACTGGCCAGCGGAAGACCAGACGAGGAGCCAAAGGGAGGAAAGGAAACGAGCCAGCAGAGGACCAGGCGAGGTGCCAGAGGGAGGAAACTTCCCAACGGAGTAACAGGCGAGGAGCCGGAGGGAGGAAAGGAAACTTGCCAGCGGAAGACCAGATGAGGAGCCAAAGGGAAGAAAGGAAACGAGCCAGCAGAGGGCCAGGCGAGGACCCGGAGGGAAGAAAGGAAACGAGCCAGCAGAGGACCAGGCAAGGAGCCGGAGGGAGGAAAGGAAAAGAGCCAGTGGAGGACTAGGCGAGGAGCCAAAGGGAGGAAAGGAAAAGAGCCAGTGGAGGACCAGGCGAGGAGCTGGAGGGAGGAAATGAAATGAGCCAGCAGAGGACCAGACGAAGAGCTGAAGGGAGGAAAGGAAACGAGCCAGCAGAGGACCAGGCAATGAGCCAGAGGCAGGATATGAAATGAGCCACCGGAGGACCAGACGAGGGGCTGCAGTGCCAGAACAGGTGAGGTAAGTATAGTATTTTATTCCCCTCTCTCTCCTGAAACCAGAGCATAATAAATGAACTTTACCAGCAGTTCGATGATGCAAATTGATTTTTCCAGGTGATTTCAAGCAAATCTCACAAATCGAATTTTGGGAGATTCGCTCATCTCTATCGTAAAGCCACGCTCAGTGCTGAACAGTAGGGGTTAAAAATATTTCATATCTGCTCATATAGATACATTTTTTCCAAGTAAATCATGTGATTGTGCAGTCCCTTTACTAAGTGTATACCCCACTGTGCTCGACAATGCTGATCAAAGCACAAATAATGCGCAATCCTGACATCTCCTAATAAATTGTGTCTATATAAAGAAGTGCTGCGTGCTGCAGCTGTTCAGTAAATCTTGCATATTGTTCCGTACACCTGCCAGTGGTGCCTGCGTCCAGCTGTTGTACATCCGAGATCCTTGTTGTAAGCGCAATCAATCCTTACATGTCAGGACGTATGTTCCGGAGAGGAATCAGCACCAAGAACTCATGATACTTGCACAAACTCTACACCCCCGTGTATTTGCTGCTGGTCTAAACCATGACGCAGGTTACTAGATGGAGCAACTGTAATTTATCCATCCAAGATGTAATAGACCATTGCTTAAAAAGAAACATAATGGCAATTTTCCAATTACTGTGAATAACCCACTTTATTACACAACATGAAAAAATCTTGCACCAAAAATACTGCTGGCCAAGTGGCAGAGGTGAACCACGATTAATATAGCCGACAAGAACCCCAACAATTAGACAAAACCCCAGTTATATCACATAAGACTTGAATCCTCACTGCTTCAAACAGCGCAGAGGCTGCTGTAATCACAGGACAAGACTAGTTAGCTTAAATAACTAGCTTGTAATACCTGTTCAAATATAAAGGTAAATTTACAAGTTTATTATAGAACGTGAAGCTCCCAAAAAGGTTTCCTCATCAAGCACTGCCTGACAATTAACAGAGGCCAAGCCAAACTATTAGCTTCTTAAAATTGTTATAAGAAAGGAGAACCAAGCGCATTAGGGTCTTATCAAAGGAGGGACATGGTATTGAATGAAATTAAGGAACTGCTCACCTATCAATGGAGGAATCAAGATGAATCAGCAGCTGCAGCACCCTCAGATCGTGAGTCCCATCGTAACAAACAATTGGTAGGAGAATGAGGGTGATAGTCCGCGCTGCCGATGTAGATAACAAGAAACCGGGGAACAGCAATGATAAGATCAAGCGGTTTATTCTCAACGCGTTTCGAAGAAGAACCAACTTCTTCTTTAGCAAACCACAGTAATAAATCCACTGTAATCAGTACTGTGGTCTCCTGAGGAAGAAGTTAGTTCAACTTCGAAACACGTAGAGAATAAACTTCTTGATCTTATCATTGTAGATAACAAGAAACTGGGGAAAAACGATAGGATCAAGTAGCTTATTCTCAACGTGTTTTAAAGTTGAACCAACTTCTTCCTCAGGAGACCACAGTACTAGTTACAGTGGATTTATTACTGTGGTTTCCTAAAGAAGAAGTTGGTTCTACTTCGAAACGCGAAAAGAATAAACTGCTTAATCTCATCATTGCTGTTCTCCAGTTTCTTGTCATCTACAATGATAAGATCAAGCGGTTTATTCTCTACGCATTTCAAAGTTGAACCAACTCCTTCCTCTGGAACCCACAGTAGTAAATCCACTGTAATTACTACTGTGGTTCTCCTGAGGAAGAAGTTGGTTCAACTACGAAACAAGTAGAAAATAAACTTCTTGATCTTATCATTGCAGATAACAAGAAACTGGGGAACAACGATAGGATCAAGCGACTTATTCTTTACGCGTTTCGAAGTTGAACCAACTTCTTCCTCACAAGCACCACAGTAGTAATTACAGTGGATTTACCAATGCAGTTCTCCTGAGGAAGACGTTGGTTCAACCTCGAAACGTGTAGAGAATAAACTACTTGATCTTATCACTGCAGTATCTCGGTTTCTTGTTATGTACAATGGCAGCGTGGACTATCACCCTGATTCTCCTACCAATTGTTTGTTACGACGAGCCTAAAAATGTTAGCAGATCTTTCAGAACCTCAACAATTAGGTACAACACCCACTAGATCACATTGCACTTGCTTCCTACTTGTTAGTATACTCTTATACATTACCTGAAACAGTGCAGAGGCTGCTGTAATCACAGGACTATACTAGTTAGCTGGCATAAACAACATGTAATTAGCTTGATCTTTTTTTTCTTTATATCTCAGCTGAAGTAGCTGACAATTAGGGAGAAAGTAAAGGACTGCAGTTATTAAAGTCTCCTCCTTTTCTGCCCTATAATGTAATCAGAGAGGCCCGCAGACTATTAGTAAATGAATAAATAGCACTAAGAACTCAAATTACTAATTCTAGATGAGAAACTTGAAGTGACTCACTGAGGTACATATATCATTTTCTATGTATGTGTAACATACCTGGCGGCGTCCTTGCATAGTGGTCCATCTCCCACTGTGCAAGAGCGCGCACTTGATCTCCAATTCAGAATGTCTCTCTGGCTTCCCTCCATGCTGTTTGTTTGTCTCTGTTTCTGCTACTTAAGGGCGGCGCCCGATCACTTCCTGCTTTTTGTACCTGCTGCAGGCACACCCCTTGTGCGTCCTCAGCCCATTGCTGTCTGTCACCTGGCATTTAAACCAGCTGCTCCAATTAACCCAGGCCTGAGCATCTTGCCCTGTCAGTTGGCTTTTTGTCTCTGACATGCCAGGTCCTGTGTATGTTACCTGTCTTGCAGTATTTGTTCCCGTGTCTGTACTGTGTCCTACCTGTGTACTCTAACCTGCAGTCTGTACACGCTCTCTAGCCTGTTGTCTTCTGCCTATCCTGGAGGCTGTATTTCCAGGCCAGTGTGAACACGCTCCTAGCCTGTTCTTTCCGCCTTCTAGGGGCCGCATACCTAGACCCGTTCCTGTATCTTGTCTGCTCTTGTTTGTATACTCTTCTAGCCTGTTATCTGTTTTTCTCTATGTCCGTACCTTCCCTTTTCTTGCAGAATCTGATCCCGTACCTATCTCCTACTCGTTGTCTTTCAACTCCCGTTTGTGAGTTTGGAGTCCACTCTCTACTTCATTGCAAGTATCCTGTGTGTATCTGGTTCTGCCTTTCCCTTACAGTCTGTTCCGTGTGAACAGAGCCCTGTCCCCTCCGCGTCTGCGGTTTCGCTTTGCTCAGCCCTGTCCACCGCGTCTGCGGTTTCGCTTTGCTCAGCTCTGTCCACCGCGTCTGCGGTTTCGCTTTGCTCAGCTCTGTCCACCGCGTCTGCGGTTTCGCTTTGCTCAGCCCTGTCCACCGCGTCTGCGGTTTCGCTTTGCTCAGCCCTGTCCACCGCGTCTGCGGTTTCGCTTTGCTCAGCCCTGTCCACCGCGTCTGCGGTTTCGCTTTGCTCAGCCCTGTCCACCGCATCTGCGGTTTCGCTTTGCTCAGCTCTGTCCACCGCGTCTGCGGTTTCGCTTTGCTCTGCCCTGTCCACCGCGTCTGTGGTTTCGCTTTGCTCTGCCCTGTCCACCGCGTCTGCGGTTTCGCTTTGCTCTGCCCTGTCCACCGCGTCTGCGGTTTCGCTTTGCTCAGCCTTGTCCACCGCGTCTGCGGTTTCGCTTTGCTCAGCCTTGTCCACCGCGTCTGCGGTTTCGAATTTGTCTCCCAGTCTGTACTGGACCCTACCCAGCCTGCGCTCTAGTCTGCCTGTTCCTGTATTCCCCGGTGTGGGTCAACAGCCGTGTTCGGAGTCTGACCTGGAGTAGACCCTGGTCCCTCTGCTCGGTTCCTCCCTGGTGCACTGGCGTCGTATGCCGTCGTGCGACCTTGGTCGGATCGGGCAGATACTTAGTTACGCCCCTCCAGGCACTCTCCGGTTCATGGCACAGTGGAATCACTACATACACACGCACAAGCCACTCAGCCCGGGCGTGTGCATTACAGCATGCTCAGGCCATGGTTCCCGTTGAGCCCCACGGCCTTCGCTCTCTGAGACGTTTTCCAGCGAATACGTGCATTAAAAATAAATAAAAAAATATATATATATTTATTATTTTTTTTATTTATTTATTTTTCTTTAGCTGAGTTCCAGGCGAATTACGCACCCGTCCAGATGGATCTTTCTGCACTCGTTCCTGCGGATCCGTCACGGTACTATGGGGATCCAAGACAGAGTTGTGCATTTGTGGAGCAATGCATGCTGCACTTTAAGGCCTACCCTCTCTATTTTCCTTCCGATTGGGCTAAAGTGGCCTTTATGATTGACTACCTAGCGGGTGATGCCTTGAAATGGGTCACCCCCCTATGGGAAGCATGGGATCCTGTCGTCCTTGACCTGAAGGCCTTCCTGGTGGTCTTTCGTATGGTCTTTGAGGACCCTAACCCTGAAGCCCCTGCTGAAGCTTCACTTCCCAATATCCCGGAGCAGCCCCGACCGGTAATGTGTGTGGGTAGCGCACTAGTCCTCCTGCCCGAAGAGACTACTGCCCACCCAGAATCCACACAGGATGACTACGCTCTCCGGAATACTTCTCACGACCTCAAGAGGCAGTCCAGACGTGCTAGGCGTAGAGGCAAGCCGTCACGCCAAGGTCTGTTCTCCCAAAGACCTCCTGATTCCAACCTTGAGGTTCCTGCTGAAGCTTCATTTCCCGGTATCCCGGAGCAGCCTCGACGGGTAATGTGCGTGGGTAGCGCACCAGTTCTCCTGCCCGAAGAGACTACTGCCTACCCAGATACCACACTGGAGGACTTCCTGCACCCGGTATCTGATGCTTCACCCACTTTAACCGGTGAGCCTGTCCAAGGGTACTCTGAAGCTGTGATTACCTCCGAGTCTGTGCATCTCTACTACCTGGGGGAGGACCCCCTGTTGCCTCCTGAATCCTCCGGGATACCACCTGATGACAAATGGAGAGAGACTTCCCTACACCCGGTATCCGATACTTCGTCTGCTCCGTCCTGTGAGCCTGACAATGGGTACCTCAAAGCGGTAGTTAACCCCGAGTCTCTACTCCCCTCCGACCAGGCGGAGGACCTCCAGTTGTCTCCAGAACCTTTTGGGGTGCTACCTGGCAGTGAATGGACAGAGCCTTCCCTATACTCTGCACCTGATACCTCGCCCGCTTCGTCCAGTGAGTCCGACTTAGTGTTCTCCGAAGCAGAGGTTACCCCCGAGTCTCTACACCCCTCCGATCAGGCGGAGGATCTCCAGTTGTCTCCTGAACCCTTCGGGGTGCTACCTGGTAGCGAATGGACAGAGACTTTCCTATACTTGGCACCTGATACCTCGGCTGCTTCATCCAGTGAGTCCGACCTAGTGTACTCCGAAGCAGAGGTTACCCATGAGTCTCTTCACCCCTCCGACCTGGCGGAGGACCTCCAGTTGTCTCCTGAGCCCTTCGGGGTGCTACCTGGTAGCGAAAGGACAGAGACTCTCCTATACTCTGTACCTGAAACCTCGCTCACTTCGTCCAGTGAGTCCAACCTAGTGTACTCCGAAGCAGAGGTTACTCCCGAGTCTCTACACCCCTCCAACCAGGCGGAGGACCTCCAATTGTCTTCAGAACCCTTTGGGGTGCCACCTGGTGGTGAATGGACAGAGACTTTCCTATACTCGGCACCCGATACCTCACCTGCTTCGTCCAGTGAGTCCGACCTAGTGTTCTCTGAAGCACAGGTTACCCCCGAGTCTCTGCACTCCTCTGACCTGGCAGAGGACCTCCAGGTGTCTCCTGAACCCTTCGGGGTGCTACCTGATAGCGAATGGACTGAGACTCTCCTATACTTGGTACCTGATACCTCGCCTGCTTCATCCAGTGAGTCTGAACAAGTGTACTCCGAAGCGGAGGTTACACCCGAGTCTCTGCCCCCCTCCAACCCGGCGGAGGACTTCCAGTTGTCTTCTGTACCCTCTGGGGTGCCACCTGAAAATATGTGGAGAGAGACTACCTTGTGTGCTGTTCCTGGTACTCCACCCATTTTGTCTGTTGCTGAGGATGGCTGGATAGGAGGTAGCATCCTAGCTACCCAGAGGAGACCAGTTTTTCCTGTGGACAGTGGAAGTGATCTTCTTGAAGTGAAGGATTGGCCCTCGAATTCCCTGCAGAAGATTCTGGCAGGCCTGAAGAAGAGGGGGCGTAAGGGGGGGGGTACTGTAACATACCTGGCGGCGTCCTTGCATAGTGGTCCATCTCCCACTGTGCAAGAGAGCGCCCTTGATCTCCAATTCAGAATGTCTCTCTGGCTTCCCTCCATGCTGTTTGTTTGTCTCTGTTTCTGCTACTTAAGGGCGGCGCCCGATCACTTCCTGCTTTTTGTACCTGCTGCAGGCACACCCCTTGTGCGTCCTCAGCCCATTGCTGTCTGTCACCTGGCATTTAAACCAGCTGCTCCAATTAACCCAGGCCTGAGCATCTTGCCCTGTCAGTTGGCTTTTTGTCTCTGACATGCCAGGTCCTGTGTATGTTACCTGTCTTGCAGTATTTGTTCCCGTGTCTGTACTGTGTCCTACCTGTGTACTCTAACCTGCAGTCTGTACACGCTCTCTAGCCTGTTGTCTTCTGCCTATCCTGGAGGCTGTATTTCCAGGCCAGTGTGAACACGCTCCTAGCCTGTTCTTTCCGCCTTCTAGGGGCCGCATACCTAGACCCGTTCCTGTATCTTGTCTGCTCTTGTTTGTATACTCTTCTAGCCTGTTATCTGTTTTTCTCTATGTCCGTACCTTCCCTTTTCTTGCAGAATCTGATCCCGTACCTATCTCCTACTCGTTGTCTTTCTACTCCCGTTTGTGAGTTTGGAGTCCACTCTCTACTTCATTGCAAGTATCCTGTGTGTATCTGGTTCTGCCTTTCCCTTCCAGTCTGTTCCGTGTGAACAGAGCCCTGTCCCCTCCACGTCTGTGGTTTTGCTTTGCTCAGCCCTGTCCACCGCGTCTGCGGTTTCGCTTTGCTCAGCCCTGTCCACCGCGTCTGCGGTTTCGCTTTGCTCAGCCCTGTCCACCGCGTCTGCGGTTTCGCTTTGCTCAGCCCTGTCCACCGCGTCTGCGGTTTCGCTTTGCTCAGCCCTGTCCACCGCGTCTGCGGTTTCGCTTTGCTCAGCCCTGTCCACTGCGTCTGCGGTTTCGCTTTGCTCAGCCTTGTCCACCGCGTCTGCGGTTTCGAATTTGTCTCCCAGTCTGTACTGGACCCTACCCAGCCTGCGCTCTAGTCTGCCTGTTCCTCTATTCCCCGGTGTGGGTCAACAGCCGTGTCCGGAGTCTGACCTGGAGTAGACCCTGGTCCCTCTGCTCGGTTCCTCCCTGGTGCACTGGCGTCGTATGCAGTCGTGCGACCTTGGTCGGATCGGGCAGATACTTAGTTACGCCCCTCCAGGCACTCTCCGGTTCATGGCACAGTGGAATCACTATATAAACACGCACACGCCACTCAGCCCGGGCGTGTGCATTACAGTATGCTTTACAGGAATAATATGGGAAGGACTGAAAAATGGTATTATGCCCGGAGCAAGGGCTGTGAGTGTGCATCATGACACGAGCATTCACTCTTTGCCCTATCCTTGCACATATCATAATATATCAGTTCTGCTTGGAGTGTTTCTTACAAAAGCAATACTCCAAAAACATAGTCACCTAATAAATATAAGCCTTAGAGGCACACATGTTCCAAGGTAAACCGTGTTATGCAAACGGGATGTCTTTCATCTTTATAAGACTTCAGATAAGTTATACAGGAGATACCTGTAGATTTACCGGTCAGTAATCTCGGTATTGTCTGACAATCCCCTTTAAAAGCAGTGAAGGTGGTCACAGAGTTGGTTACTCAACTTTGCTTGAAACAAATAACTATTGAATGACTTAAAGTCACGGCAGTAAATAGTCATTTCGTACAGTCGGAGGATTCATCAGCAGTCTGGATTGAATGCTTACTCCCTTGGTCACCATCAACACAAAAGACAAGAGCACAAAATTTGTGAAAGCCTTATTCACACATATTTCAATCCCAAGGGACCTTTATCGAGTCTGAATTGGATGGCCTTGGAAGACTTTACATTTGTGTCCACAGCCTGAATTGTAAGAAATTTCTTTTACCAGAATGAATTTTATAACAATTTGTTCTCCCCTGAAATATTTGGCCTTGGTTGATTAAGAAAAAAATAAAATAAATTATTTATATATATATATATATATATATATATATATATATATATATATATATATATATATATATATATATATATATATATTTTATATCTATACAGTACAGACCAAAAGTTTGGACACACCTTCTCATTTAAAGATTTTTCTGTATTTTCATGACTTTGAAAATTGTACATTCACACTGAAGGCATCAAAACTATGAATTACCACATGTGGAATTATATACTTAACAAGAAAGTGTGAAACAACTCAAAATATGTCTTATATTCTAGGTTCTTCAAAGTAGCCACCTTTTGCTTTGATGACTGCTTTGCACACTCTTGGCATTCTCTTGATGAGCTTCAAGAGGTAGTCACCAGAAATGGTCTTCCAACAATCTTGAAGGAGTTCCCAGAGATGCTTAGCACTTGTTGGCCCTTTTGCCTTCACTCTGCGGTCCAGCTCAGCCCAAACCATCTCAATTGGGTTCAGGTCTGGTGACTGTGGAGGCCAGGTCATCTGGCGTAGCACCCCATCACTCTCCTTCTTGGTCAAATAGCCCTTACACAGCCTGGAGGTGTGTTTGGGGTCATTGTCCTGTTGAAAAATAAATGATGGTCCAACTAAACGCAAACCGGATGGAATAGCATGTCGCTGCAAGATGCTGTGGTAGCCATGCTGGTTCAGTATGCCTTCAATTTTGAATAAATCCCCAAACAGTGTCACCAGCAAAGCACCCCCACACCATCACACCTCCTCCTCCATGCTTCACGGTGGGAACCAGGCATGTAGAGTCCATCCGTTCACCTTTTCTGCGTCGCACAAAGACACGGTGGTTGGAACCAAAGATCTCAAATTTGGACTCATCAGACCAAAGCACAGATTTCCACTGGTCTAATGTCCATTCCTTGTGTTCTTTAGCTTAAACAAGTCTCTTCTGCTTGTTTCCTGTCCTTAGCAATGGTTTCCTAGCAGCTATTTTACCATGAAGGCCTGCTGCACAAAGTCTCCTCTTAACAGTTGTTGTAGAGATGTGTCTGCTGCTAGAACTCTGTGTGGCATTGACCTGGTCTCCAATCTGAGCTGCTGTTAACCTGCGATTTCTGAGGCTGGTGACTTGGATAAACTTATCCTCAGAAGCAGAGGTGACTCTTGGTCTTCCTTTCCTGGGGCGGTCCTCATGTGAGCCAGTTTCTTTGTAGCGCTTGATGGTTTTTGCAACTGCACTTGGGGACACATTCAAAGTTTGTCCAATTTTTCGGACTGACTGACCTTCATTTCTTAAAGTAATGATGGCCACTCGTTTTTCTTTACTTAGCTGCTTTTTTCTTGCCATAATACAAATTCTAACAGTCTATTCAGTAGGACTATCAGCTGTGTATCCACCAGACTTCTGCACAACGCACCATCTCTTCTAATGCAAAGTACTCAATACATAGCTTATGTGATTCCTCCTCTCTATCCTCCTCTCTATCCCTTTCCTCCTCCATCTTCAGCCTGTATGATGTAACCTTACTTGGAGACTTGGATGCTTTCTGCCCTCTCCACAATCGGATGTGTACAGAGAGAAAGGAAGAGGAACAGGGAGAGAAGAGAAATCCGAAACAGCCAGGAGTTCTGTGCTGTCAGTTTTATTTTAGGAGCATCATGACAGCCAGCTAGGTTAAGGAGATACACAGACTCTACACCAGCAAGATGGAAGGACATTTTTAATGAAGACTATTTTAAAAGCTGCATGACAACTTGCTAGATTAAAGGGGTTATCCAAGACTTTGTTTTTTCTTCTCTAAAGAGGTAAGAACTTACTACCTGCCTGTTCTGGCCAGAGCCGATCACTGCCAGCTACAGAGAAGTCATAGACCTCACCTACAGGCGATTCTGCTGCTTCATTTGACCTCACATCAACATAGCAGCTCTTCCCATTCTGGTCTGCTCTGTCGACATCATGCTGATTGACAGCCGGCTTCCCGTAGTTAGCCTTACTGCTGGCTCCCTGCTGCCTAAGTACCCACGATGCAGAAATGCTCTGGATTTTTCCTGAGCGTTTCTGCATCTCCTTGGCAGAAAAAACGCATGCGATTCAATGCAAGTCAATGGCGGCAATTACACTGCGTGTCCGCAAAATTAATGGACATGCTGCGTATTTTTCCGCAATGATAATCCACAGCGAAAATTTCCGCAGCATGTGAACAGCACATGCGGATTATCATTGGGGAACATGGCAGACCTTCTACCAAGCGTTTTTTTAAGCGTTTTCGAGGCGGAATTGCCACTGCGGAAACGCTTAAAAAACGTATAGTGGGCACACAGCCTAAAGCATCATGCCATTAGCAGTGACGCTCTGTCGACAGAGCAGAGCGAAGAGAAGAAGCTGTCCTGTCGACGTGATGTCAGCAGAAGCCACAGACATGGCAGGGACCCATGACAACTCTGATCTGGCATGGATCAGTGCCTGTAAGTTCTTAGCCCCAAAGGGAAAAATAAGCAAAGTCCCGGATAACCCTTTTAAAGAGATACTACAGCAGCAAAATGCTAGGACATTTTTAATGAAGACTATATTAGGAGCAGCATGAAAAATGCAAAGTACTACATCTGGGCAATAAAAATGAAAAAAGCATATACAGAATGGGAGGAATAGAGCTAAGCAACAGTACATGTGAAAAAGACTTAGGTATACTAATAGATCATAGACTGAACATGAGTCAACAGTGTGATGCAGCAGCAAAAAAGGCAAATACAATTCTGGGATGTATTAACAGAAGCATACAGTCTAGATCACGTGAAGTCATTATCGGTCTTTACTCCTCTTTGGTCAGACCTCATCTGGAATACTGTGTACAGTTTTGGGCACCACATTTTAAAAAAGACATAGACAAACTGGAGCAAGTTCAGAGAAGAGCGACCAGAATGGTGACTGGTCTGCAAACCATGTCCTATGAGGAACGGTTGCAGGATTTGGGAATGTTTAGCTTGCAAAAAAGAAGACTGAGAGGAGACTTAATAGCTGTATACAAATATGTCAAGGGCTGTCACATTGTAGAAGGATCATCTTTATTCTCATTTGCACAAGGAAAGACTAGAAGCAATGGGATGAAACTAAATGGGAGGAGACACAGATTAGATATTAGAAAAAACTTTTTGACAGGGTGATTAATGAGTGGAACAGGCTGCCACGAGAGGTGGTGAGTTCCCCTTCAATGGACGTCTTCAAACAGAGGCTGGACAGAGAGATGATCTAGTGAATCCTGCTTTGAGCAGGGGGTTGGACCAGATGACCCAGGAGGTCCGTTCCAACTCTACCATTCTATGATTCTAATTAGCTAGGTTTAGGAGATACACAGACTCTACAGCAGCAAAATACTAGGACATTTTTAGTGAAGACCATTTTAGGAGCAGCATGACAACTAGCTAGGTTTAGGAGATACACAGAGTCTACAGCAGCAAAACACTTAATGACTATTTAGATATTTGTCTAATTTTGCATTTAGGAAGCAAACGAAACAATAAAAAAATCACTGTAAAAGATGCCTAATAATTCTGCACACAGTGTAGAGTTCGACAAGTTGTATTTTAGAGGATTATTTTTATTACTGATCAACAACTATGTTCTCAATCAACCCAAAAGACTCAAATATCCAAGCTTAATATTTTTGGAAGTTGGAGTGTTTTTTTTTTAGATTTGGCTATCTTAGGAGGATATCTGTTTGTGCAGGTAACTATTACTGTGCCGAATTATTAGACAACTTAATAAAAACCAAATATAATCCCATCTCACTTGTTTATTTTCACCAGGTAAACCAATATCAGTGCACACAATGTAGAAATAAACATTTATGACATGCAAAAACAAAAATCAAAAAAATTAGTGATCAATATAGCCACCTTTCTTTATGATGACACTCAGCAGCCTTCCATCCATAGATTCTGTCAGTTACTTGATCTGTTTTCCATCAACATTGCGTGCAGCAGCCACCACAGCCTCCCAGACACTGTTCCCAGAGGTGTACTGTTTTCCCTCCCTGTAGATCTCACATTTTATGATGGACCACAGGTTCTCTATGGGGTTCAAATCAGGTGAACAAGGGGGCCATGTCATTATTTTTTCTTCTTTTAGACCTTTACTGGCCAGCCACGCTGTGGAGTAGTTGGATGCATGTGATGGAGCATTGTCCTGCATGAAAATCATGTTTTTCTTGAACGATAGCGACTTCTTCCTGTACCACTGCTTGAAGAAGTTGTCTTCCAGAAACTGGCAGTAGGTCTGGGAGTTGAGCTTCACTCCATCCTCAACCCGAAAAGGTCCCACAAGTTCATCTTTGATGATACCAGCCCATACCAGTACCCCACCTCCACCTTGCTGGCATCTGCGTCGGAGTGGAGCTCTCTGCCCTTTACTGATCCAGCCTCTGGCCCATCCATCTGGCCCATCAAGAGTCACTCTCATTTCATCAGTCCATAACACCTTTGAAAAATCAGTCTTAAGATATTTCTTGGCCCATTCTTGACGTTTTATCTTATGTTTCTTCTTCATAGGTGGTGGTTTTTCAGCCTTCCTTACCTTGGCCATGTCCCTGAGTATCGCACACCTTGTGCTTTTTGATACTCCAGTAACGTTGCAGCTCTGATATATGGCAAAGCTGGTGGCGAATGGCATCTTGGCAGCTTCACGCTTGATTTTCCTCAATTCATGGGCAGTTATTTTGCGCCCTTTTAGACCAACACACTTCTTGCGACCCTGTTGGCTATTTGCCATGAAACGCTTGATTGTTCGGTGATCACGCTTCAAAAGTTTGGAAATTTCAAGACTGCTGCCTCCCTCTGCAAGACATCTCACAACTTTGGACTTTTGAGAGCCCGTCAAATCTCTCTTCTGACCCATTTTGCCAAAGGAAAGGAAGTTGCCTAATAATTAAGCACACCTTATATAGGGTGTAGATGTCATTAGTCAACACCCCTCCTCATTACAGAGAAGCACATCACCAGATTTACTTTATTGGTAGTTGGCTCTCAGTCTATGCAGCTTGGAGTAGGACAACATGTATAAAAAGTATCATGTGATCAAAATACGCATTTACCTAATAATTCTGCACGCGGTGTATACTCATTAACAAGTTGTGTTCCTTGCCTAACAATAGAATATTTGTCATTTGCAGATCTGAAGACAGAACTGTTCATGGGATGAGGACATGACATGTGAGGGCCACTAGTTGCATGTGATATCATGTCAGTCAGTAGAGGTTACAGGGAGAACATAAGCAAGTAGGCCGTATTCTTCTTTTTATAGTTTATAAAACCTCTGGATGAAAAAAGGTTCTGAGAACATGCAGCCTGAACTGTCTCACAGCTGGAAACGACGGATTCCATTCATCTGCACAGTAAAGATGGTGCCCGTTTAAATCACCCTCTGCCTTAATATTTTACTGTGCGAGTCCATATTTACTGTTGTCGCTGCACTGATTTCCTAATGTCTCCGGTAAGGTGAGTGATGAGCTTTGCAGGATGCGCTGGCTGCTTGTTTGCATTAGGTTTTGACATGATGCAATTGTATTTCCTCTCAAATGTTACAGTGACAATATAATGTATGAGCATGTCAGCGCTCAATGACTGCAGATATAATTCCAGGCTATGATTATACCACGCGTCTGCGGCACACACAGACTTATACATGACAAAGCCTCCGCATTAGATGATAACCTACAGCTACAAGCTACTCTGCATATATCAAGGCAGGATGTTAAACCGCAGGTAAATGTCACAAGTCAGTCATTCATCTTTAAGATGGTGTCACTTGGAAAGCAAGAAACGGCAAGTCTTCTTAAGCTGCAGTTTATCAGCATGAACAGCGCCCTCCCTGGAAAAGTATTAGTATTGCAATGCAAAGTACAATACCCTAAAGAAAAAAATTATTATAAAAAAAACCTTAAAACCCACATAGGTCAACGTGCAAATCTGAGCCTTTTTTTTTTCTAATTTACCCTTTATTCCAGGCTTGGTCATGAGACTCGCATTGCAAAAGATCGGTAAAATAAAGGCAAATATATTGACAGGTTAATTATTTTAATATGATATTATTTAAAAATATCAGATGCAACTTCTGTGAACAGGAAGAAAGCAGTCAGCCATGCCTTTGTAATCCCCTACAACCCCTTTAAGAAAAGAAAGCATTACAGCGTGCTATCTTTAATACAGAATTGCTATACAGTATTTGGAGCAAACTTATTCCATTACAATCTATCTTGACCAATAGCTTTGACCCCAGGCTTCAACTAAACAATTAGTTTGCAGAAACTTTTCTAAATATCCAGCCAGCTCTTTCAGAGAGTTCTGGTGCTACCTAATGAGAGTAGAAATCCTATAAATCAATATCAACCCTTTAATGAACCTTGCCACTTGACTTAGGATAAGATATTTTTGGACTGCTATCACCAATAGGTGGCGCTAGAGTTCCTGTCCTCTTCCTCTTGCATATTTAAATTCCAGGAGGAGCGGCATTGCATGGCCTATAAGTCTCCTTACACCGGCATGGCGCGCTCCACAAGGTGAAACATTTCCCCTCCAACCCGGTAACTTGTTAAAATAGCTTGCTGTTTAGGTTATCAGTCCCTTCTGCAGTCCACCAAGCGGTGCCTTACAAGATCTTGCCCTCCACAACCACCACCATGTCTTTACTGAACCCTATATCTACTTTCTAACGAGCCCCTTATTATGGATTATTGATTGTTGAATCACAATAAAATAAATTTTAAAACCGCACTTTCGATATGGTAATTAGTGGGTAAGGATGGGGGTACGTTGATTTCTGTGGACTAATACCCCCACACTAATTATGTTTTCGTGCCATGCTTTGAATGCTTTCGATATGGTAATTAGTGGGTAAGGATGGGGGTACGTTGATTTCTGTGGACTAATACCCCCACACTAATTATGTTTTCGTGCCATGCTTTGAATGAGCGATATCACCGCTGGCTCTTTGCTAATCTCGCATGCATGCAACGTTCTGCCTCCCTGGTACCATGCAGTGAAGCCAGACGGGCAATATCTGATGTTTTATCGGATAGCAGTAAGACCAGTGTTATTCTATAGGGCAGTGCAGATCTGCATTTTTATTTACATGCCAATTCGGCACGAGAAAAAAATTGCAGCGCAAATCGGATTGCACAAACCCAATCAAAGTCTATGGATGTGCAGAAATCATCAGACTGCACTCAGATGACATCTGAGTAAAGTCTGATTTCCCACAATGTAGAAGATGGAGAAATCTTGTTCTCCATCTTCTCACCTGTGCTATGATTTTCTCATCCGATCACACTAAGCTGACACTCTTATCAAACTCGGATTCGAGTTTGATCCGAGTGTAATTTATATAATCTATCTGCGCTCATATGACCTCGGCTTTAAATTTTGCAAGAGCTGCTCTGAATCAGGCTGAATCACCCCCTGAACTCCTCCGATGATGCAGAAGTCCAGCTGTCTCTGCTGCCAGCATCGGACACCGCAGAGTTATGACTGACAGCGCTGGTCTGAACAGTCAATCATTCAGCAGCGCACCGCACCTAAGCAAGTAGAAAGCCGAGAGGCAGGGGAGTGGTGCTAAAGACAGACGATGAGCACACTCCTTTATCCATTGCAGAAGCTAATTGCAAGGAACATATTTTCTTTGAAGACAATGGTGCGATTGTCAATGTTGCAATATGTATTAAAAAGTGGAAAAATGATGGTAATTACTGAACTTTTGTGCCTACAGCGTTATTTGGAAATCACCGGTTGCCACTTTGTGATTTCCATCTCAGCTCTAATGTCAGGAGTCGTTTTCTAGCATTTGAAAAAAAGCTTATGAATACAATTGATCTTTCCCGACAATGAAGTGAACATTAAAAATAGGCGTTTTACATAAATAAAAAAACCCGCAGGCGTGGGCCCATATACAATATATATAATAATATATAATGCCGGCAGAACGCGAGAGCGTCTCTAATGAGCGCCGTAATTTGCGTGTCACTGCAAGATAAATATTTACAAGTCAATGGAGCGGAAATAAATGACTTGTATTTGTCTTCTCTTTAATCAGGAGCAAGAAAGAAGAAAAATAAAAAGGCAAAATGAGTCTTATAAATATTAGATAAAGTACGGCTAAGTGTTTTTCTATTAAGACATGATTAAATCAGTGTTATTTATCTATGGGTGAGGAATGAGGCATCGCAGGCTCCTGATCAAAGGACAAGCTACGAGGGTCTACTGGAGGAAAGGCAGCACTCAGCAGGGAGATGCATGAGGCTCGGGCGAGATGTCAACATTTGAAACAGGATTGGTGGAGCCATCATCAACTACACGACTAGCAAGGATTGTCATCTACTGGCCGAAAACAAATTCC
This sequence comes from Phyllobates terribilis, assembly GCF_046119375.1. Classification (NCBI taxonomy): domain Eukaryota; kingdom Metazoa; phylum Chordata; class Amphibia; order Anura; family Dendrobatidae; genus Phyllobates; species Phyllobates terribilis. Next base: position 23,188,216 of record NW_027362774.1, on the reverse strand, counting down.
ATTTAAGAGGAAATTTTATAAAAATCAGATAAAAAATTGTTATAACATCTTTATACAAAGGAAGTGTTGGGACTGATTCGCTGCAGACTTTCTGCAGCAAAAAAACTAAGAATTTGGTGCATATTTTACCCTTTTAGGAAAATAACTAATATGTAAAAAAGTTGCAAAGCTTCTCCAACCCTTTGCAGTATTAAAAACAAAAAACATAAAAAATTACACATGGATGGCCTCCGTGTGCTGTCCACGATTGTCACGAACCCATAGATTTGTATTGCCAATTTTGATCTATGACTTCGATTAAAAGTGAATATGTCTCCGTGGGGTTTTTTTTTTTTTGGAGACACACAGTCCACAAAACAACAGGGACAAGTGAACAGCCCCATAGTTTATAATTAGAGATAAGCGAACCTGAACTGCAAAGTGTCCAGTGCTGAACGCTGAACACAGATATCTCCTGGAAGTCCATTATACAGTGGGAGAAAGAGAGGGAGAGGGAGAGAGAGAGGGAGGGAGAGAGAGAGGGAGAGAGAGAGGGAGAGAGAGAGGGAGAGAGAGAGAGAGAGAGGGAGAGGGAGAGAGAGAGAAGAGAGGGAGAGGGAGAGGGAGAGGAGAGAGAGGGAGAGAGAGAGAGGGAGAGAGAGAGAGAGAGGGGAGAGAGAGGGAGAGAGACAGGGAAAAGAGAGAGGGAAAGAGAGAGAGGGAGAGAGAGAGAGGAAGAGAGAGAGGGAAAGAGAGAGGGAAAGAGAGAGAGGGACAGAGAGAGGGAGAGAGAGGGAGAGAGAGAGAGGGAGAGAGAGGGAGAGAGAGAGAGGGAGATAGAGAGGGAGAGAGAGAGGGGATGGAGGGAGAGAGAGAGGGAGAGAGAGAGGGAGAGAGAGAGGGAGAGAGAGAGGAGAGAGAGAGGGAGATAGAAGGGAGAGAGAGAGGGAGGGAGGGAGAGAAAGAGGGAGAGAGAGAAGGAGGAAGAGAGAGAAAGAGGGAGAGAGAGAAGGAGAGAGAGAGAGAAGGAGGGAGAGAGAGAAGAGAGAGAGAGAGGAGAGAGAGAGAGAGGAGAGAGTGAGAGGGAGGGAGAGAGAGAAGGAGGGAGAAGAGAGAGAAGGAGGGAGAGAGAGAGAGGGAGAGAGAGAGGGGGAGAGAG